>NW_027286874.1:92108289-92725789 GCF_022747635.1 Hetaerina americana
GGTTGCTCTCTTCGAACTCCTCTTTGGTCCCGAAGAGGTTCAAAAATTTCCACTATTTCAAAACTTACAAAATATCACCTTTAGGGAATGGGACTACAAGAGCAAACATGCAGTAAAGCTAAAATGCCCAAGAGCAAAGTGCAGCCTTTTTTATTTATGAGACAGTTTATCACAGTGGACGAGAAAAAGATGAACTGGCCGCTTTTTTGTAGTGTGAAATTGCCTATAAAAATTATAGTTTTTGTACTCCACGGGCGGATTAAATTTCCTGTACAATTCAAAGTAACTGTTCGTGTTTTATATTTTTGGTTCCATGAAAATCATACCTTTTCATTCCACTAAGTCGGTGCTAGATTTTGTATTAAAATTAACGAAGTGAGTATTGAAGGAAAACTATTTTCAGTACCCATATGACATGAGTCATTTTTCGTATGAAATATAACCAGTGTAAAATAATAAACTAAAAATAGTGCGCTTATATTTGGAAAACAAAACAATTTTCTAATATCTTTTTTAGGAGTCACAAAATATTTATTTGGTAGTTATGCCCATCCAAAAACCTACCTTAACCGGTAGATTACCTTATAATAAATAATAATATAATAGCAAAATTATTTCTCCAAATACAAATGTTTTTGTAACTAAATATATATCTGTAACACTATCTCCAGAAGAGGAAAAATTAAATCAAGTGACGTAATTAATGCACAAAAACTGACCAAAATTCATTATTAAAATAACACCCAAAAAGAATGAGACTTTATCTAGGCGTACCGAGTAACAACTAGCAAAGTGATAAACGTCAGCAAAGTCTCACCTGCGCTCTGCTCTTCTACTCCGAGCGAAGTCAACCTTCCCACGTGATGAGGGACAACATTCGTATCTTCGACGTCACACGCAAACATTCTCTACGTATCGGCTGCAAAATCTGTGCACTACATCGAGGACTTTTACCCGCCTTTGACACCGCCTCAAAGGTCCTTCAATGTTGCAAAGTCCCGGATAATAATCAATGCTTGGCCTAGACTGAGGCGTGAACCTAGAGGTTGCCAGTCACTCGGATCGAATTGTGGCGAATTCTTACCCGCTGTTGCCTCCATCGCAGAATTTGCCCTCCGCATCGTCACCCAAGAGCAGAGAAAGGCCGCCGCGTTCACTCTCAGACCGACCGGAGAAACGTAAAAAGTGATTTAGTTGTTTCTAACCAATTACGCAGAACGACTTCCTTTCTGATCCGCCAACTAATCTCAGATTATTTTCACTTTGCAAGTATCATGCTCGCTCTGTATCCGCAAGCTGTTACACTTCCCCATGTTTTGACCATCAATCCTTTTGATCTCGCTTGGTGGCCAACATATTGTGTGAATGGACTAATGACAATTATGTTCGAGCAATGAGCAATGGAGGCTGATATTAAATTTATCCTGGTCACTGTGAATCGCTGCAGCACCCATAGAAGTTTGCTTTTCAATCACGAAAGAGTGTTAATCATTCACAGATCATCAAAGGATTATTAGACGGCATGCTAGAAACGATATGTACAAAATGAGACCAAATAGGTAAGACACAGAGTTGTTAATTAAAGCGATTGATAAATACTCCCGATGTAGTTGAAAGGAATATGCCTCTGCCAAAATAAATATAAATCGTCGTGGTTCAATATAATATACGGATTACCAGCGGGAAAGTTCATCACGACTCAATCGCGCAGAAATAAAATTGCCACGATGGCCCAATGTCGCTCGCCGGTTGCGTTGACCCCGAGCAACAGTGCCGGAGAAAGGAGAACCGTGCCGCGGAACTCGAAAGGTATCGAACTAGTGATCACTGGAATCCCTCCCGAGTTCCCGTGACAGCGATCCAGTACTTTCAACGAGACGAACGAAAGCTCTCATAGCCGCGACAGCAACGTCCTCTCGCCACTACCGATTTGCCTCACGTCGGCAACTCGCTCTCGTCGAAAAGGTGTCTTGGATCGGATCCCATGCACGGCCCGCGCGTGAGTTGTCTCAGCGAGAGGCTACCTCGTCGGCCACCCTCCCCCTCGGCCAGATCTCTCCACCCCCGCCTCCCCTCCTCGCTTCCCTCCCCAGCATCGCTGCAGCCGCAGAATCGGATCGGCCTCTCCGTCGAGAATTACGGCCGGCGCGGACCCGCGCACACCCGTTACCGCACCCCCTTCTCTCGCCGCCCGCGCCCTCCTCCGCCAGTGCGATAACACGGATGCTGCCGGTCGCCTGCTCTTGTCCTCCAACAGAGCATGCTCCCTTTTCGTCGATGCCCTTGGACGCTCACGTCTGCCAATGGGAGGATTCGACACTGAGACGCGAGGGCCAATGGGCCGGTGCGAGAGTAATAGCTTGTAGGGAGAAGAAAGGGAGATGCATGAGGAGAGTGTGCTGACGGCGGGCGGGGGCAAGGAGGCGGAGGATGGGGATGGGGGAGGATACGGGGCGGGAGGGTGAAATGGAGCGGGGGAAGAGGAGAATGGGTGGGAGGGTGGAGGAAGAGGGCATGATGAGGGCGTGATTGTGGGGGTACTGGAGGGCGGGAATGGCGAGGGGGAGAGGACGCGGTCCGAAGAAAGGTGAGGGCGATGTGGGAGGGGGCGTGGGGGTTGGGGAGAGGATAAAGGAGGAGTGGATTAGGAGCTGGGTTGCGCTGGATCTTACGACGGAGGGCAGAGGTTGAGTGAAATGGTTACGTGGGGGTTGGTAGGAGCATGAGTTGCTAAAGGAATCATCCGGATGTCTTCCGGCACGGATGGCCAATAACTTCTTTTTACAGGCAGGCCAACGTAACTACGAGAACATTGAGTCTTCACTGCTTGACCTCCAATGCCGCTAATAGTTCCCCTTTAAATATTTATCTGGGGCCTTGAATCATTTGTAAATGGGTCGGAAATTGTATAATCAGCAAATAATGAAGATCCTTAATATCATGTACATTTCTGAATTCATTTATGTTATTTTATCGTGGTATGTGAAATAGAAAAATGTAATTCATGAGTTGATCTTTGAAGTTAAGTCACCGATACCAATTTGGTCTGGAGGCTCCAGAATTAGAGGAAGTAAGATAATAATTTAGCCTTAGATAATTTATAAGCCTATAATTCTTATATGCTTACTTTGCCTTTAGTTCCCCTGTAAAATGTATTTTTTCCACTCTTCTTCGTGCTTGCCAGTTGAAAACTTGGAATCCACTCACGTGGTATCGATTGGTAATTGCCTTCCCACGCGCCTATTGAATTCTCTGTGTATGCAAAAATATGCAACATGAAATGCTCATTTAGCATTTCATGTTGCATGTCTGAAAGTATTTACCTTAGTGAAACATTTTCCTATGAGATAAATCATGTTTAGACGTGCACAATAGAACCTCCTCATAGTCAGTGACTAGGTATTGGTCGTATCATGGCTAATTCGCATGCTATATTATGACCTCATTTTGATTACCTACCTTACATTTCGAGCTTCACCTAGCACTTCCATAGTTCCTTGAACAATAATCCGAATGAAATCATTGACGTGATTGGGATTCTCGAAATCAAAACCTTACGATTATCGTTTGGATGCTCTGCCAACGAGTCGCGTCGGCGACGAACGCCTGAATGTCAATTTGAAGTAATAAGGTTCGAGTTGCTATTTTTCTAAGTTACGCAGTGAAGAAATATTCATTCTTGAGGGAGCTCTAAGTGTTACAAAATTCAGATAAAACCTTCATTGACAAATATCACACTTCAAGCGTTCATGAATTTCTGGTTATGAAGGAAAAAATATCAATTCGATTCAAGTGAAGGTTTTTATTTGCGATAAATATTTAACATAGACCTCCGAACGTTTTATGATGGCTTTGTTGATTATTTCAATTGAGCAATTTGCCTTTTCATTCCCTTTTCAAACTTTCAAATATAATAAGCTGTTTACCGTCACTGATTCATTTGATAATGAGATGTTGTCTGTACAGTCTCTAAAGTTAATCTAAAGGAAGGAAACCAAGTCGAAAAAATTAGTCCACCCAATTCTCATATGAGTCTCTCACTTCCGGCTGCCAATTGGATACACTGATGGCCACGCCACGCCACCGTCGTGGCCTTCTTTTGTTCTAATTTATGAAGTATGCCTTTCAGATACATTCGCATTCCATTAAGAGAAACCAAAATATTCGTTTTTACCCTTTGTTCTTTTATTTTGTTGTTGCAATTTGATTTTTCTTGCTCTCGCAACAGAGTTCAATTGCCATTAGTTAAAAGTCAAAGAAAGTCATTGTATTAGTATATACATTTACACGCAATATATACAATATGTAACGAAATATGCAAACTTTCGACCATCTTTGAATCGCAAATTTACGGGGTGGTTATATTGACCTCAATTCAATTAATTTCGATTACGTGGCAAGCTAAATAACATATTCCGTCCATAGGATATATTTATTATAATTTTTACTTTGCTTTCGGTACTCATGGCATTAGTCTTATCTGCAAATGCAAAACCTTAACTACAGAATATACCTACCCTCCGGAATATATTCAGTCGATTATAGCAATAATAAACGAAGAAATCCTACTATTACTACGAAGGCTAAAGTTCTACGGAATGCTATATGCGGTCGTCCTGTAAACCTGTGTGGGGAATAGTTTCCCGGAATAGTATATTTCATGCACGAATGAAGATTAGGTATGTTGGTAGGCTTCGAATTCCCCGTAGTAACTCAATCATCAATACCTTCCTGCCTGAATTAATCCACTTCTCTGACTACAGATAAAATATTTATTTCGGTCCTTGGAGATGGAAAATTTTCAAGTAGAGTTTAAGGAAGCGTGGACTAACTCAGTGTTTTTCCAGGGACACCGCATACTCTTCTCTAGAAAATAAAGTAGGAACAACTGTAAAAAAAGAGACAACTTCACGTGCTGGTTATCGAAACTCTGGATTAAAGCGAGGAAGGAGGCGAACAAGTATGAGAGGGAATACGTACTTAAACTGTTTGATAGATTATAAAAAAATGAAACCCAGTAGAATGGTATTAAGTGAAATATGTTTGAGATTTAATTTATGGCAGTGTCTACCAAGTGCTAAAAGAAATATACAACTTTCTCTCTCTATGGGTTTAGTCGATTTAATTTACTGAACCAATTGTAAAAGTAAGAGGATAATTCATTCCTATTTTAAGTCCTATGGAATGATAATTAAGCCCAATAGTTAAAATTGGTGAGGCACGATGTTTAGCAAAGAGATCGAAAATGGGTAAATACATAGAAAAAACTAGATACATTAGTTAGTGTTTTCATTCCGTCAGTTCCCAGCCAAATCTTAAAATGAAATCGATGTGATATATTATATTCATTAAGGTAGTTCTTATCTTTACTGTAATGAAATGAAATTAAACCCTAAAATTATATATATGCGACCAAATTTGAGTCTAGGCGATGGATGGATCCTTCACCATGACAATGCACCTGCACATCCAGCATTGATTCTTCGTCAGTTTCTGGCCAAGGATCACCATCCTTGATGATCCTCCTTATTCGCCAGATCTCGCCCCATGCGAATTTGTCCTATTCCAAGAATGCAAAAATGTGGTGAGGGGACATCACTGGGAAGATGCGGATATAATAAAATAAGAAACGACAAGGAAAATAATAGGCATAACTGCCGAGGACTTCCAAGGGTGTTTTAAACAGTGGAAAAGAAGATGGAATAAGTGAATAGCAACGAATGGAGAGTAATTTGAAGGGGAAAAATCAATGTAGACTAAATTTTGAAAAATAAATTTTTTATGGCCTCAGTTCGTATTTATTGGACAGTGGGCTCCCATATCTACAACAATATAAATTAGTGAGATCTGGGCAGTTTTTATCAGATACTCAAGATTATGGAACCATTTTCCTAGTCATCAAATGAACTGCGTCGGGTTATCATTTTCATTTTTGAAGAGAGATGTCTCTAATCCTTTTTCTTTGTATTATTGGGAGGGAGGAGGCAATTTGAATTTTAGGTAAAATTGAGGTATGTTAAAACATTCGAAGACGTATTTCCATCATGCACGAATATATTTCATAAACATGTATCTTATGATAGTTTTTAATATTTGGCCAGGTTTGTAATTGTTTCCACGGATGAAGTCGACCCAAAAAGGGGCGCCTAGAGAATTCTGTTAGAGTGAGAGCAATGTTAAAAGGCAGATTTACATGAATCGGTGCGGTTGAGCGTTCGGTAAAATTAACCTCTTTGACATTCAGGAGGATTCCGAAACCCCTGACCTGAACTGACGGAAGTGAGGAAAAAAACACGTTTTCCTTGCTGAACTCGAGAAACGTGACCTACCAGGAGGTTATATCCCCAGCTTAGGCCTTGGAGGTGTTGAGTGACAGTAGCACCCACACCACAGTCGACGGTAAAGTTGAAGACTTTGATCGAATCGAAATGGATGATTATTCTTTTTTAAATGGACGTTTAAAGTCCGCTCTCCCAAACGCTTCTCTTCACGCCTTATCTTCGCATGAAGCATGCTTGGCCCGGTGCGAATCCTCCTCCCTACCCACTGATGCCGCGTTAGTTCACTCGGCTGCCAGGTTCGTGTTGAGGATGTGGATCGACCGCAGGGTGTGGCCCGCCCACCTCTCTCGCTCTCCCCCTCGCCGTCTCTCCCCCCGCATCCGCCCTGGCCAACTACGTGCTGACCCGCTCTTGTTGCCTCACGCGAGGGTCGAAGGGGAGGAAGGATGAACGGCGGTACCGTGCTGGTTACCTCCTAACCGCGGCAATCGCTTCGAAATCCCATCAGCAAGTGCTCGAACGGCTCTGGGGAACTCGGCTCTTAGGTGCTGCTGGCTAGAATCCCGAGTTGTAGGCGGATTTCTGAACATGAGCAGAAATTACTTCAACTTTTACAAAAGTTTCTGCCTAGCTTTATCTAGATTTCCTGTCACCGACTTCCATAACCAATATTCCTCTAGTTTTTCGTGCAGATATTCCTTTTTGCAAATATTTTCCACAGTACTATTTCAACGAAAGCGGCTTACTAGATAAAAATTGGAACGACGATGGCAAATAAATGAAACCATTAGCTGAACTGTAATAATTCTCATTTTTGGATTTTACACCAATAAATAAGACAGTTTAAAATCTGGAATAGAGAGTATACGAACATTTTCCATCAGCGGCTGAAAGCGTTCTCGGAATTGTAAATATTTTTGCATGAAAAATATTAAAGTTAAATATTCGCCGTTGATATCACACTCGTTGCGAATTGTTCTCCGTTTGTCGATTTGGCAGCCGTGCACTTGAAGTGCAGTTTTCGGATGCAGATTGGGACCATAAAACGGTGGGCATGAAGTTAATTTTAATAAAGAGAACCGTAATTACTACAATAAGATTCTCATCACTCTTCCTCCCTCACCATTCTTGTCTCGCGTTATTTTTCCAACAATTTTCAACTGGGCAAATCATCTTGCGAGTCACTTCCGACTCTAAACGTAAATCGCTCATGTCCACTCGCCCTCTATATTTTTACCTGATAGAGGTTAGGCATTTTATTCGTGTTTCACAAGCGTCAAATTTTAACTTCCATCGGTTAAAAGGATATTAGATTTGTTATTCGAAGAAAAGGAAAGTTCGTTGAATGTCATTACAAGGGTTGATTTCCATTTAGCTGGCCCGAGCTTTCAATTTGGATTTGTGGCTTAACGGCCAGACTCTTTCCGTAGTTCTGCGGCATTTATATATTCTATTTCTTCCAATGAAGACGGATCTGAATTCCTTCGAAATGATCAAGAAGTAACGCGTGAGTGATCTTTTTATGTGTTGTTATATTGTTTTTTGCACTCGTATGGTAGACTCAAGATCATACACGATTTTTCATTTTAACCCTTTGATGTTATATTAACATAATTGCTTTACTCAATAATTCGGAACTCGTGTCAATTGATGTATTAAATTAGGAAACACACCCCATAAGGTGTACGCATGTTATCCTATGTAATTGAGACATTGATTCGTTAACTATGCATACTTTTTTCTGGTAGAGCTCTATTGCTCAGTGAGCCCGAACATCCTTGCAATCGACAATTTTTGCAAAAAGTTTTCGCTTATTGTTAATGTAAAATTAAATGACGCACTGTATGGAAGAGTGCTTCATTCAGTGATTCATTTGCTTCATTTTCTCATCGCGTGTACGTAATTTCTTGTTGCAGGTTAAGTAAGCGTATTATCCTGGCGTAAATAATAAGAGGGAGAAAGAATGGTCCTCGGTTCCTTGGTCTGCTTCGACTCCGATCTCATGGCTCCTCATTTCAACAGTCTTTTGTTGAGTTTTGAAGAATGAGTGGAAGAAATAAGAATCGGTTATTGATATCAAGTTTTTTGCTATAGTTTTTATATTTATAGAGCCAAGTAAAATTGAATTATTCATCTGTATGGTCAATTAGTTGTTGTCGCCCGCGAAGTAAGGAGGAGAATTGATGTTGTTGACCAAAAAGAGTTTCACTCGTACTCTTGTTTTGCGGGCTACACGCGTTTCAGGATACACGGTCGCCACCAATCATTTCATTCATTTCCCGCGGAAAAATAAAGCGGTACATTAATGTAGTTAGTATAATGCCTCTAAGAATTGACACTTTTCAATACTTCATTTCGTAGGGAATAATATGGAAGATAATGGTTGAATTTTGCTGAAAGAATTCAGCGCGATGCAGAAAGTTATTAGTTAAAACTGCCTACTCATCTTTCGTGGGCATGTTATTGATCAATAGCCAGTCTACCGCGACATTACTTGTATTTTACAGTTTAAACTAAATTGTTTATAAATTTTGTATTAGAAAAAATAAAGTAATCCGATGAAAAATGAGATTATGGTCGTGCGTATCTCTGGAAATTTCAACAGCAATAGAATAGACAGTTTTAAATACTAATTAATTAGGGCAACATTTGCTGATCCCCATTTATTATTTTATTGTAATAAATTTTATTTTAGTTTCCTGGTGAGCCAACCAAGATCAAAGTTATGATTCACAATCATAAACTACACTTTCTATCACAGCGTAACTCACGTGTTACAAAATAGGTACGTAAGTATTGTGCATGTGTAATTTATTTTGTTATTTTGGCGAGGAAAGTTTAATTTACCAATTCCCCTATACAGAATATGATACTTAATAAATTATAAAAATTCAAATAAAGCGTACTTTGCAAGCTCCTGTATAAATTATGCAGGGCAAAATAAATAGATGTAAAAATTTCAAGGAGTAATTCTGGATTCCATTTTGAATGCCCTAATGAACAACGATCTAATAAATACATTAGGACCAAGGTCAAATGGATCATATTAATTTTCCTTGGTTAAAGTTAGCTTTGCCGTAATTTCCCAAGAAAAAAATATTTTTCCCAGTTGATGATTTATTGGCTGAAATATTCTTATTTTTTTAAATCTTAATTTTTATCACAGTAAAAATTGCACATCGTGGATATTTCACTTTTACTTGAGGTATTTCCACCGAGAAATAGTAAAAGAGCTGTTTGCACAGCACATGATTAGTAACTGAAATAGAAAGTTGTACACTTGATTAATAAACTATTATCTATGGCCTTTCATCCCATTGCCACCATTATGACCTATTCATCCCATTGCCACCTAGGTATCAGATTTGATAAAGTTAATGAAATGAATTGAAACATGGGTCGCAATTACATTTTTGTTATTCTGAAAAGTGTCAATTTGGGGTTAAACGTGAATTTATGTTTCCACCAAACCTTTCCAAAAATCAAACCGCCATAAGTTAGCGCCTTTCCTTTGATTCACCAAATCCCCAAATATCCTGCCTACAACTTTATTTCGAAAATTTTCTTCTATCTGGGAAGAAATTTCGAATATCCATAGAGTCTTGTGTTTTATTCAGCCATTTTATGCACATCATATTTATTGTTGAATTTTCAGTGAAAGCCATACATAGTCACAGAAAAAGGAAGCAAGTATGCATGCCAATCTTTTTTCATTTCAACTGACATCGATTCATGTACCATGGATTACAACAGCAACATCCCCGTTAACCTGATACTGTAATAATGTGCTACATCTTCTGAGATAGTCTAGTACTTTAGTAATCCATTTATAGACAAAAATTCAATATCTCTTCCTCATACACAGAAAATTCTACATATTGATCAAATAAAATTCTTTGCCTCCACTACCCTCCAATGTGCTATGTGAGGTGAGTGAATAAAATCGAATTCTTTCCCACTCAACCTTGCATGTAGATTTATGTCTTCACCGTAGCAAATGGGTTTAAACAAATGAAACTGATTTCATACATCTATGTTCATCCTTTATCACATTGAACTTAATAATCTAAACATCTAAATTATCAAACAGCGAATCCTTTCGGTTTTACTTTCTCCCCTATTCTTCTGACTTGTTTATGTATGCTTTATGATTCCTCTCAAAAGAGAAAAGTATGTGAGTAGTCGCTAGCTACGGACTGAATAAATACATTTTCTTGCAAATATGTTCTTATCACAAAAAATACATGCATAACAAGGACAATGTTTGAAGGATGCCTAAATATTACTTATTTTCGCTCGATAGAGATGTAAACTATGGAGTAATTCGTAACAAAACAGAAGAATGAGAACACTCTTCATAGAGCCTTCATGAAGGTAAACGCTACGGGTATTAACTTGAAAATCGGTCATTGTAATAGTGAAATCGTGATGTTGATGTGAAGTAATGCAGGATTTAATATTAATATTGCAAAAAAGAAAAGGCAATATCATATCGTGTCATTGATCTTGATAACCAGACAACTCTTCTTCAACAAAAATCAGTTCCACACAACCTTTTTAGGTGGTCAGGGACACACAATATTTATTAGCACATGCATGACCGGATCAAAATAAGTCTGGTGTATATTCACTCCCTGCCGCAAACCGTAGCGGTGACTTGTAGGGTACTAAAATATCTAAACAGCCACAACAACAAGAGTGTTACTTAGTCAATAACATTGCCTAGAGGAAGATCTTAATATACTTTAAGTACTCTAATGAGTCATTGAATTTTTAAACCAAATTTTTATTCTTTACATGATAGATTTATTTATATGACACATAAGATAAATATTAAATGAATCCCAATCCACCTCCTCCGTTAATTTTCAAGTTGAAAAATGAGTGAAATATTCAGTCGTCTAAGAAGATTTTGATTCTTCTTGTTTAATTTTTTCACGTTATAGTGAGCTTTCTGTAAAATAAGGTATTTGGTTCTTCATTTTAATGCTTCTATTGGGAATTAAACACACCAACAATTGGTCCATAACGCTACATAAATTGGCCGGAGTGAGGATTCTATTTGTCAGTAAGTATTTCTACCAAGTTTTTGGTAAACATTACTTACTTTGAGTATTATTTTGTCAATATAAACGACCGTCCGTCAAAATATTTGTAATAATAGCTGTGATATATTATTATTTAGTAGTCTATCGTTTAGGTTTTAGGTAGGTTTTAGGTGGACACCTACTTAGCATCACTACATTTATTAGCTTCATCTAGCAAGAAAAACCTGACATCCGACTTTACAATAAAGTATTATTCAATTTAGTATACATTCTATCTCCCTTCATTCCGTCCAACATTTCCATCCTTTTCATAGTCCTTCCTCGCTTGTCTAACGTTCTCATCTCTCGCAGTTTCAAAATTCAATCGTCTTTCTTAAAGGCTGTTCATCCATCTTTCCTGCTTCCTTCGGATTTCTCCCAACAATCCTCTCTCTTCCTTCACAATGCCTAGCACTTTCAGATTTGTTTCACTTTCTGCCAATTTTCATTTTTCAATACTTCTCCACTTCCACATCTCAAAAACCTCTAATCTACGCCTATCATCTGGCTTCAGTGACCAAGTTTCCGCGCAGTACAAAATCACGCTTCGTATCAATATGATATATAGAATAAGCATATTAAAAATTGGAAGACCAGAGTGAAATATCCTCAATGGGGTTCTTAGTGTCCTTATTTAATTTGTTGATTCTGGTTTAGTTGGTTATAATCCCTTTCAATTCATTGCTGCGTGTAGAGTGCAGTTTTGATGATCCTCCATGTTATTGCGTTCTTTCACGAGTTATCACTGCGGATTTACATCTTTTCTAAAAGGATCGAATATTATATACGAATGCATTTGTTTTGCTGAATAAGCATCTAAAACGTTTGACCAAATCGTTAGTTGTCAATAACATAGCGTGCATCATTGCCATAGCAAAAATATATGAACGGATTAATATGATATCTAGTGCATTTTTATTAATCTGAGGGTCTAGGTTCAATTCCCCTAAAATGATGGATATTTCGGTTATGTTCCTGTCGTAATGAATTCAAAATACCTCCAACTGATGCGGTCATTTCACTCCGTGGTGTCCAACACCATAAAATTATTTTGTGCTATACTGCAACGTATTTATCATGCTAATGTGAAAAGGTGCTAGTCAGTGGCGACGTTCCGTTATTCATTACCCGTGAAAGAACTCTTGACCCACCCTGAAAATCTATCTCAATTATTTCTAATATCGGGGGCTTTCACGCGAGATGGTTAAGGAATTTATTTTAAGATACATCTAAAATAAATTTTAATTTTTTCACATTTTGTCTTTAGTACTATTGTTGAGTACATTATATAATTGAATACAAGTATAATATTAAGGTTTCATGCTTTTTACGAGATCTTGATAGAGTTGCTGAGATCTAAAATCTATGCTACATATGAATAATTTGAAACTCTGGAAAAAACATGTTTGCTTTTCCATGCAAATGCATTCTCTAAGAAGAAGGTCGCGCACTTTGAAGGAGGGGAGATTTCATGAGCGTCTGTTGGATGAAATCTTGGTCGATGAGGGAGGAAGTGAGCAAAGCTCAAAAAAGCTTCTTCTATCCCCTTCTTACTTCTCTTCCTGGAACAATTTCTTTAACATTACATCCTTATGGTAGGCTTAAACGACGGAATTAACGGCATTAAACATATTGAATCTGTAATTTATGAGTGTGTCAAAAATAAAAGGGAGTACATGGTCCCACTTGCCATCCCATACTGTTACCCACTGAGGTTTTGCCAATCGTAAAACTTGAGATGAGTGAGAATGAAGAGTTTGACTTCCCATGAATTCACATTAAACTAAACTCGCGCAGCTAAATAAAAATTACACACCGGTGCTTGCGGCCTCTTTCTGTCCTTATTAACTGGCTCTATCACTGAAGAAATCACCTTGACATAGAAATAAACTTGAAGTCAGTGAAATAGGTTAAAAATTTTTACTACTCGTTAGGCTCCGAAAATCTTTTCCTTTGAGATCTTAGTTTATTCCCCCCCCCCCCCAACTCTGTTAATTCTTACGTAACTTCTCCTTAAAGGGTGGATGGCATTTAGGTGGCGCATGAGCGCCACGGCGCCACAAGGTTAATTTTATCCATCATGCGGAGGCGGGAATTTTCAGCAAAATTATTAAGAGGGGCATTTCTTGTTAGCTACATACTGTATCTTCAGGGAGAGTGTCCACTTAAGCGTGACGAAGTGAGAAAATAGGAGTGAAATCGCGACGATACCAGCTTGAACTCATTAATGGACGACGTCTGTGGTCAGACTTGAAGCATTCGATCTGAGGCGTGATTTAGAAGGCTACTGTTTGTTCTCTTGGCGTCCTTTGAAGAATAGAATTCTGGGTTTCTCTTCCTTCTCTACTCTCTTTGTTCCTCTACTCGAATTGTTATCGGAATCACCAAACAACATTTGTTCAAAGTGTCGGAATCGGCTTCTGCCAAAGTTGACATCGTAACTATCTTCACCTCGTAACATGTAAATGACACAATATATAATAGTAATCTGTCTCTTAATTCAATTTGACTCTTTTAAGTGCGCAGTCAGAGGGAAATAGTGAACTCTTCTTCCCCACCAGACGAAAATGAGGGAAGACTGAGAGGTATGGAATCTCAGGGGGTAGATGAAGTTTTTTTTGCATAAAATGCATACTTTTCTCGTTTCCTCGGGTCACGACGACACCCAGCTTCGTCTTTTACGAGAGGAATATCAGCGCGGCATTTAGTTTCGCCCGTGCCCATGAGATGGCTCTAGTGCAACAGAGGCGATCACCATGGTCTCCTTAGCTGCCCATTGGACGTGGCAAAACAGGTCCACCTATTCATCGCGATATAGGCTGCATTCTTGCGGAATCAAAATATTATCTGGAAGGACGAGAAGGTCATCGATCGCAACATTAAGGAGTTGTGGTTCCTCTCTCTTTTGTTCCTTATACATATTTCTCGAAAAAGTAGGGCGTGTAGTTTTTGCCTTCAGAGCCAGATTTAAAGTACCCAGGTCGGAGACGCTCAGGGTACCGTCATAAGTGTTCTTTCGTTCTTTTATGTGCATCTTTTATTAATTGTTTGTTCCTTTGACGATGCAAACAGATTAAATCGTTGAAGGAGTTCGAGAGCTGTTCTCGATTAAGGGAACTGATTTTGTTTTCATTCACTTCAACTATTTACTTCGTGCTAAAAAGTTCACCTATTCAAGGTTCATCCACACATGATATATGATTAATGAAGTTAATGCATCAATTTTATGATGGACAATTATTGTTATCGTGGAAGATAAATTCATGATTATTTATTTCACAAGAAGGTTGGAAATTTACCGAACAGGGCATCAATTTATTCTTTAATAAACGCTGGTATTTATGAGGAAATTATACAAGTAGGCGCTCTATAATTTATTTAATACAATTTAGATTATTCGCAACATTTTTTAACTAAATAATTGTATCTTTTCTCTTCATATTTTCATATTTGATCACAAGAGTTCAGAAAGGAATGGTTTATTCACCAAGAGCTTAATATAAGCAACTAACTCGATTTTCCAAAAATCTACGCAAGCATATGAATCTACTCTTCCATGCAACACGAAAATATCCAAAGAAACTTATTCCATACTTTGAAAAATAAGAAATTAAGAAATTACAGTATTTTTAGTTTCATTCCGTAATGCATACCGTTACGAGTGCAGAAGAGGTTTCACGGGTGTAAAACAGTAAGTTGTTCTGCCTGCCGTGTTCTAGGATACTAAAATGTTGCTTTCGGAGTTTGTTTTCCATGTTTATCACCATTCAACCACTCTTGATGTATCAATCAACACACGAGTTTTGCTATAAACGTTGATATTTTATTTTTATGACTAAATAAGTTGCATCGATTCTGCATAACTGACTTTTTAACGACTTAATTATGCATATTACATAAAACACTAATCGGGTCTGAGTTTGGAAATGGCAGAAGCTTTTTAGCACCTGATTGAACCCATTTAAAATCTATTATACTCACTCAAATATCTACTTGCGTAAATATAATTAACTGCAGTCATAAAAATTTCCATTTAACCGGTAACTTGCTATTAGGCTACTGTAGTTTATATTATTTTCTTTAAATGACCTCCGCAGGCAATTGATAATATTTGACTTGATTTTTGTTTTCTGTTTAGACATATATAAGTAAAAGTAGCGATCTTTTTATTCCTCCGAATCTTCAGCGATAATTAAGAAAAACATCATCCCTTTTTGGTACACTTGAGACGATACGAAGTACCAAGTTTCATCTGCAGTTGCGTATATATTTGAATCTCTATTTATTTCACATCGCCCACTTTAGTATTTTTTAATATGCTGAAGCTCGTATGTATTTTTAATATCATTATCTGTAATGCACCCCTCATGAATGGTCTCTTTCTTATTTATTTTGAAATCATTTCTTGTCTTTCCTTTCTATGTTGTTTGTATCATGACTTTATTTTCCAATTGCATATTTATTGATTGGAATAAAAATAGCCATTACTGTACATGCATTCAGGGGATTTTCCGAATGTACTCTTTCCACTTGAAATTTTCTGTGCCGTCCATTCCACATTCTTCTTGAATCCTCCTGATCTCCCTCTTCCCACACAAGAAGGCGGAAGAAGATCGATGTGGGATTTGCTATATTTTTACAAATGGCGAGCAAGGTGCAGTGTTGTGAAGCGTCATGATCATTTTTCCCTTGTATCTAAAAGCAAGATAAAATAAATACCTCTATCTATCTATTTATCTATCAAGTCCGTCTATTAACTAGAATAAAAGAGCCCTCATTGAGAAAAAATAATGCAAATAAGTCAGCAGGTATTAAGGCATGGGCTTGATTTATCGTGTATGAAAATGGAAACAAAATCATCGCTGACATTTGTATGAATTTCACAGCCAGCATTTTAATGGGTGCTACATGCGATATGAATTTTTCATTGAGCGATCTTTAAAACTTATTGCTCAGTTTTTAGACCAAGTGTTCTTACCGTGGGTACTTAAAGAATTAGCTTCCCTTGTCGATGCTCCTAGTTTGATTTAAGAAAATAAAAAATAAATTGAGAAATGATAATGATGGAAATTTAAATCATTAATATATTTACACATAATTACCCACATGCATGCAAATGCGTAAGTGTGTGTGTTTATGAGCATATTTATGCAAACCTTACGATGCCACGGCAAATTTCAATTATGATTTCTGAAGAAATAGTGCAATGATGTTTGTGAAGAGGAGAGTAGAATTTACAAGTGATTGACTGATGATTTGAGTGTTGATCGTTCAGCCGTATCTAACCTCAGCTTTATAGGTAGTGATATGTTATAGAAATTTACTTTTGCGAGATATTACAGTAGTTAGTGCAGCAAAGAATTTACTCCGTAAAACCATCGCGCTCATGACATATATTCCTATATTTATCCTTAATTTCTGTACTCAGATTGAAGAAGCAGGAGGACAATGCGAGGCTCTCTGGTCTCTTCACCAACCTTTCACGTGGGCGAACAGCTCACTCGACCCAAGAGTTAGAAATCAAGACCTGAAAACATGAGGAGGACCACAGGGAGGCCTTTTAAATAGTCTTTCGGCAAATCCGGTCCCGGAAGGTAGAAGTGGTCGCGACGAAGGGGAAAGGGGGGGAGGGGAGGTGGGCATGGAGAAGTTCAGTCAGAGGGTTGATTCGAACCAGAGGAGGAAAGGTCGCGGGAGAAATTTTCGCTCAACAAATACGCTTCAGCGCAAATGAGAATGGACTTGAAAGTGTGGTGACGATGACGAGTGCCTCGATGGTCGCATATCTTTTAAAAAAGATCGAAAACTATCGACTTTTAAAACAGACCGCAGCAGAAGGTTATTCACAGACGTAATGACTATTTACCGAGACGCATCCAATAAGTAAATATTTGTGGCTCTTTCAAGCAGTCTCAATTTATCTGATGCATGTGACTTGCGTCACAAAGTTATTATCCTGAAAAATGCAAAACAGTGGACCAAAAACGCTTCGGGGGTAAAAAATCACTTCCCTACTCCTGCATCATAAGAGGCGTTGCCCTAAGTTCATACAAAGCGAGGATCAAGGTACTAGGGCCCAATAGTTATTCTAAAATCCATCTAACACAATTAATAAGCATAATTCATACCTTCGGGGCTGCTTTTGGAAACCTTGGTTTCTTTAAAAGAAAAGAAATATTCGGGCAAAAAAGTAAACAGAGCCGTTGCTTTGTATTTTTAATATCCTTCGAAAATAGGAGACTGCGTAGAGAGTTTTATTTTTGAATTGAGCAAATAAAAAATTTCGAGCGGGTTCAACAAAAATTCCAATGAATAAACAGAAAGTGACCATTAATTACATTTAATTTGAACTCTTACTTTTTTTATTCGATTTTAAGTCCAGGGTGAGGTCACTTAAAATTATTAGCGCTGGAATAATAAAAGTCACGAGAGTTGGATGCAATGAGCAAGTGAATCTAGGTCCTTACTTGTATCGGTAAGATAGACCATAGTTGAGGAACCAACCAACATTTGAAATCCTTCCCACAGTCCCTCATACGGCTTGCCTTGGTAAACATAGAAAATATTAGACATGACGCATGATCAATTGAATTTTTCTCAATGACTGACGACTGAATACCTCAAAACACCCGCCATTCCTAAGTCCTGGTGGCAGTTTAAGGTATACGAATCATCTGGAGAGCATTTAGGAAAACGTCCGCACTTTGGGAAGCATCGGGAAAGATACGGAAAATATGAGTACGAATACTCGTTTAATCTCGATGGCCTGCGTGTGGAAATAGGGGAGGAGGGAAAAAGGGGAGTTTAGGGAGGGAGGGCGAAGGGATGGTCTGGCGTCTTCCACATCTCCCTCGACAGAACCTGATCCAACCTTTTCCCTCGTCGGGCGAGCCAAAGCGGTTTGCATTTATATTGCTGCATTCGGAATCTCCAGAGGTGCTCAATGAGTTTGAGCCTCTCTCGTCGAGTGGCCATTTCACTCTCAGCCGATCTATTTCCCCGTCTTCGGGGCTGGAGAGAGAGAGAGAGAGAGAGAGAAAGAGGGTGAAAGCGCGTGGGCGACTGGCCCATTTATTTTGCGCGAGTGTCTTGCGGTTGAAAACATCATCCTGACTGATAGTTCCATCCGTACGATGCCCGTGCCATTCGATGGCTTATAAGGTCCACGACATTTTAGCCTCCTCCGGTCTTCCTAAGGTCTCATAAATACATGCACTCTGTCCTCGTTAGCATTTTGTTCGGCAACACATGTAGAAGACGTAAGCATTTATAGCAAATCGCTGAAATATAGAAAAATAGTGAAACTTACCAAGGATTAAATGATATTACGTAACAAGCGTAAAACGTCTGGAGCGTCAAAAACTTCATGACGCTATACAATAAAAATGCCGTCTTATTTCGTATGCTTTTTTACTCATATGCATTGACTGCGAGACACTAGAGCAAAAATAATTTCTAGGGCTTTCAATATCCCGAGAAGAATTTTATTTTGATTTGTAAAACAGGTGCAGATGATATACATATATTTTATATATATATATATATATATATATATATATATATATATATATATATATATATATATATATATATATATATATATATATGTGTGTGTGTGTGTGTGTGTGTGTGTGTAGAAATATTGAAATATTTAGGAGAGAAGAAAAATTTGGTTGCATAGAAAGACAAGTGTGACATTTATAGACTTAGGAAAGCCTTTGATGACGTTGAACAGGGACCAACATTTCAAACAATTACAAAACTATGCCATGATTGGAAGGATAGAAAAATAACTTTTAATGTGTGCACTGTAATTCACATAAATCGATGTTGGAAAGAAGAAAAATAGGAAGTAGTTTGAGATAAAGCTACCCTATACTACTTAAGATATTTCATTTATTCACAGAGGAAGTAATCACAGGAACGAAAGAGATGACCGAAGGCATTAAAGTGGCAATGGCAGATGTTTCTATGATATCTGCCTTGGAGAGATATAGTAGTAATCGTAGACTGAAAGAAACACGAATGAGACATCAAAATATTAAATACTGTTGAAAACTTAAGTTCTTAAACCTTAAAATATATGGAGCAAGAGAATGAGATTGATATCGCACGCTAACCTGGAAGAAGTGATAAGAAAAAACGGCTACATATTCATATTGGTTTGAAAAGTTTGTCACCTTCTTCGTTGTTTTCACGCCTGGGCTTCACTAAGCTCTAAATTACTGAAATATTACAAGGTTTTCCGTCAGCGTCATGCTATTTCCCCCATATTTCGCTTTAAATTAAGTGTAGTACATATAACATACTTAAATATTTTCCTACTGTAATTATATAATTATTTTCTCATATTATAGCATTATGGAATATAATGACCATAGATCAAAAAGCTGACGCTATCAATTTGGCCCGGATAATTCGATTTATCCCTGTCTCTGACCAAGGGAAACTAACTGTAATCCAAATTGAATCTTATCTATCCCGGATTATCCATTATTTACTTGCTCCACATAATTTTAATTCCTTATAATAGCTCTCTGCACTGCACTACATATATCAATGTATTGAGTATATGCGTATCTATGTAAAGCCTTTTAATAATAATGTGTTTCCACGAGTGTGGTAACATTAACCACTCTTGCTAGTTTCAGCCAGGCTGATTTTTTTAGCCCTACCTCAGGGCTTTTACTGTCAGTTGGTTGCATACTCCCCCTACTCTAAATATAAATGTGTCAAAGAAACAGCTATTACAAATGAACCCGAAACTTGTTTCTCCTTATGTATGAAGATGGTCTAATAAAGTGTTGTTACATTTTTTGTTTCCCCGTCCCTGCAAAGTGCGTATCCTTAATGTGGTGTCGAATTTATCTTGAAGGCAGCAGATTCTGTGGTTTAATGGATTTAAACATACATAGTCTCCTTTTGTCTCTCTTAATTCCGCATTTTCAACTTTTTCAAAATTTCTAGTCAAGGCTTGCCTATTTAAACTCACCTTTTTGGTTAATGTATTAATTTGCTTTAGTATATCAATCGTTCCGTTCCCTCTCGATTAAAAAATGCCGAATTTAATTATTAATATTGTATGTCAGGGATAATAATATAATGATAAGGATAATATTGAAGTATAAGCAAAATGGTAAATGAAGTGAACATATATATTTTAGGTGTGAACAGAAGTTCACTACGATGTCTTGCTGATTATATAGAAGACGCAGACTTGTGGCCTGCCAATTACTTTTGATTACTTCTATTATATTCCCACAGTAATGCTCTCATTATGACGCAAAGTAAGATGATTAGTCAGGCATCGGATGTAGAAATGGAAAAGTGAGTGTAAGAGTTCAGTGATTTACGAATAATAGTTGTAAATGATGAAAAATTACATGGGGAGATGGAATATACAAAATTCTTAGTAGTATATATTTCTATATGAGAATGCCAACAATTGGAACTTTTTATATTTTTGCAATACCAAAGAGCATAGATTCCTGGATAAAGGGCAAAAGCAAGGTAACCAACGCAAAATATGTTTTCATTTATCATATGTTTTCTAATATTTACCCAGTCAAAAAATTATGCTATTCTCTCCCACCGACCTTCAGCTCTTGTTAATACTACTTTTATTTCACTAACAGTTCTGTTTTATCGGTATTTCACTTACTAGTGACTTCCCCATCTCCTAATTTCTGTCGTAAAAAAATAATTGTTGTAAATATTGTCCTCGACGCTAAAGGCCATGTTCCAGGTGAAAGACACTTATTTTGAAAAGCATACCTTCCGTTCCATGTACTGGAAATCGCTCAAGGCTGATTGCCGACTTAGGAAGAGCAAGGTGAAGGAAGGGTGGACTCATTGTTTTTATTTTACGGTTATTACTTATGTAGATTTATATATTGGAACAAGGTCATTCCAATAGTAGCACACTGGTTATTACTGTTATTCCAATGATTGGCAGTCTCTTCCCATTTTTTAAATGCATACCTTGGAGCACAAAGTTTCCTGTCATACTTAAATAACCTAATATTAATATTTTCTTGTGTCATTCCTTCCAATATGCAAATATGAAGGATTCTATTGCCGGTCAACTTTGTGCTCTGTCAAGTTTTACGTTCAATGTTTTTGTGAACATACAGGTACCCTGTATGCGTATTGCAGTAGTTTCTTATTTTAGTCAACAACACCCGAATCGTTAACTTTAAGTTTTGAAAAGAGTTTAAAACTAGTCCTAATTTTTTCTTTCAATATTAACTGCAACTTAGAACTCTTTTACTTAAACCCTGTCCATCCGGTGAACTTTTTTACAACAATCACAACGGAGAGAAACATGTAATGGACTGTAGATTACAGGTTGCATATAATGGACATATATTACAGGTTAGATGAAGCCATTAACCGCGACAAACCTACGGTAGCCAGACAAAAAAAGTCTTTCCGGAATGATATATGTCGATATCCATTTGATTTGAAAGTTTTAAAGCGACATGAACTTTTTCGTTATCGACCTGAATTTAGAAAGTTGAATTCTATTCTTGGCTACAATATATGTACTATTTAAAAAAAGGAAGCACTAAATGAAAACTATAAACGATTCACTGCCACTAACTGGCAATATCATAGTGAGCAACCTCTCGATTTAGTTTCTTTGTTATTTATTTTATCGTGTTTATGTGAACGTTATATATCCTAGATTATTGAATTGATTGATTGAAATAAATTTTTACTTTTGTTCCCCGGACGTATTTGGTGGCCCGTCCACCCCTGGGATCCTGATAAGTCACCCATGCCTTTACACCAGGCGTCCCAAAAACTGAGCCATCAGACTGTACACACATTTGCGTTTTCAAAATAAATATATTTTTTTTAAATGGCCAAATTCACGTGCATTTTTTACAACGAATTCTTCTCCCTCTTTAACGAACACTCCTAAGATCTTAAATCTGCTATTTAGATGTCTCTTGGGACTCCCTAGACTTTAAATATGAATGAATAATAACAATTTAGTAAATTGGAATAGTATTGTATTTCCAAAAACGACATAATTGAGAGTTTTCATATTAAAAATTATGCTGTAGGAATAAGGTGGAAAATCATTTTATTCCGGATATCCCGTAAGAAGAACGTAGAAAATTGGCAGCATATTTGTAAATAGATTACTCGCTCTGGTGCTGATATAACTAGCTGATATCGTTGCAAAAGAAACTATGTAACTTCATCATTAACCCTGCTGGCAATGGCGGGATTCAAGCTCTCTGTTTCAGGTTATTGAATGACCTAATTTAACCAATTTTACTTCCTCATTAAACTTGGATTGATTGGTTGATATATAAATATTTAACTAGGAAATTTAACACATTCCTTGCTCTGTAAAGTGAGAATTTCCATTCCCCGATAGCTATTCGCATCGTTAAAATTGTGGGCTTGCATCGCAACTCCCTCAATTGCTCGCGTGGCGGAAAGTGAAGTTCAATTTTTGACCGACGATCGCGGATCGATCCACGTCATCAGCGAACTGTGCAAGAAAGAATTCGTCCCTCGCAATAGTGAAAAAAAAGAGACTTTCGATTGCGCATTTTTGCTCACTGTATCCCGGTCATTTCCTTTGCCTGGATTTATTTGGTCCAATTTGGGTGCCGAAGGTGCCGGGGCGGGGGGGGGGAGGGGGAAGGGGCGTGGATGGAGAGGGAAGGACCGGCGGGTGGATTTTCACTTCCCTCGCACCCCCACCCCCCCTCGCGCCTGTCGCTTTCTTCGCCACGGGGAGATCCCTCTGGTGAGCATGGCCAGAAGTGGAAAGTGCTCTCTCTCTCTCTCTTTTCCCCCTCACAATCAAAGAGCTCAATTTCGAAAGATCAAGAACCAGCGAGGGGGTTGCGGAGGGATTCGGGTGAGCTGGGGAGAATGAGGAAAAGAAAGGTGGTGGAGAATAGGATGGGAGGGGGGAGGGGGAGGGAGGGGGTTGTGGGAGACGAGAGAAAATGAGAGAGAAACTGCCCTTTTATTCGTAAGCCAATCGAGATCGCTTTTACTGATCCAGCTCAGTGGATCGGAGCGTTCATTGTTTTTTTCCCCGTCAATGAAATCAGTGGCACTGTTTGCATCGCCTGTAAACGCGCTCAGCGAGAGTGGGATCACTCCCTTCGTTTCCTTAACTTGTATTAACGAGACCTGCGATGCAACGCGCAGGCCCAAAGAGAGTAAACGGTCGAGAGATGCATGAAACATTTCAATTAACTCTCACTTGCTAGCCAATAGAGAGAGAGAGAGAGAGAGGTGTTCCTGTTTTCAAAACTCAGAAATTATCCGTGGCAAACCGGTTTTTGGATGGCGATCATCCTAATGAGCCGGTATAATCAACTCATGGCGGTCCGACGCAAAAATATAGGTGAATGGAATTTTTTTTCCATTTAATTATCAATTTTTAAACGCCGGCCGTAAATTTTAACCCGGGTTCGAGTCCTTACGTTTGAGTTCTTGCCAAGTCAGGTGACTACCTTTTTCGCTAATCACTGCACACAGAAGTTTCCAAAGTAGGGCACCCTCGGAAGGATTCACAAAACCGATTAGTGGCGGTTCGGCATCGAAGTCCCATTCCACGTGACGCGGCCGGGAAGGGAAAGGGACTCCCGATTGCTGTGGGCAGCGCGCGAGACTCGTGAGGGTTTGCAGCCTCACGCTTGCATCGGTGGATTGGAAGTGGAGGGTCGGGAGAACTTTTTCCGCTTTCATTTCGAGATCTACACTTTTGATGTACCGGCGCGTGAAATATTTGAATAAAAAATTTTATGGCCTGCATTTTGCGAAGAAGGAAAGCACTGGAGCCCTAATTAGTGACCGAAATTAGAATCAGGGAATTATCTGTACAAGGACTTTGCACGAAAACATTATTAAAATCTTAAAGTAATGTAGGAATTACATCCCGCAAAGAGAATCGTGAAGCAATAGAAGCTTTTATGGACGCGAAGGTTGAAGCATCGGTTTATATTATAGACATTCCCGGGAGGTGAAATAAATAGAGTTTTTGACTTAGCTGGCCTCAATTCTAACGGATAGAAAAATATAGCTGCGATAAAAATGCTTCATAGACTCATTGATTTTCCTTAGCTTAAAATGGGATGTACACGAGCAGAGTGATATTTTTTAGATTTAGGGGAATGCGGAATGAGGAAATCGTTAGAGATATACAAGAACTAATTTTTCTGTTGAAAGCTTATTAAGATAAAGTTTACATGTATCGTAAGTCGAAATTTTTTACGTTTGCAGATCAACCAACGTATTACTATGCTTATTCCTTGTATCTAACGTGTCATCTACTGACTATTATTCCCTTCTGTTAGGATATTATCTGAATCTGGCTCTATACTGAGTTTCCGAACTCGCTGTCGTGTCCAAATGACAAACTATTTGCTCTGATAGCATCATCTGTGGAATCCAACACGAAACTTGTGTTTTAAATGACATACTATGATGAATGATGTACGCCCCCAAGAAAACCTCTTTCACTTGAGAGAATTGATTCTGATTTTTCCCACTTTACACCTACATTCAGTAAGGCGAGCTGGTACTGTTTTTCATAGTTGGAGCGTATACCACTGCATGTTGTTTTGATAAAAATATCGAAAGAATTTGTTATGAAATGGCTTGTAAAGTAATTTAAAAAATGTAAAATTTGAGATAAAATTACCTCTAATATCTAATGCTTCTATAGTGAATCAGGAAAAAATTGGACTATGATGAATGGGCTTCGAATAACTAGTGATCTTAAATGTAATCGTTAGATTGAAGATTATTCATACTGGCACGAGTGGTGTGTATTCCGAACCACAATTTTGACATATGGAGAGCTTTTCAATGACACTATGTCATTCATCAGACCGTTGGGTAAATATTAAACCCTTTAGCTTCTTTCGTTACAAGTAGACTATTGATGATGCATTTTGCATCCACTCTTCCACCAGGCCCTTAAAATCCTAACAGCTATGAAATATACTGCCTATTCACAATGATACTATTATAGTTAGCTATTTTTCGTATCTTTAATAGCAACCGAAGAAAGAAAGTTTTAGTTTTTAGGCATTTAAATTAGACCTAGGTGCCATAAAAATGAAAAACTTCTTGATGCCCTTTGAAGAAATAATCTTTTGGTGATTTCAGAGTGCCCAACTTTGGTTCATCACCCTTTGACAGCTACATTAACCCTTAAGGAAAACGAACCGCAAAGGAAACTTTATGCAAAATTGTATATAGTTAACTGAAATTGAATCAGACCTCCTAAAAAAGTTGAAAAAGATTATCTCGTAGCCAAACTTGACGTAAGCAAACATATTTAAAAATAATAAATGAAATCATAGTAAACAATTTGCGCAAACAAAATAGTTTTTTGTGAAAAAAGATTGACATAGAAGAGAATAAATGGCGTTTATTAAGAAAATTATCGTTTTTACTTTATGAAATACTACTAAAGTTGTTTGAAAGAGCTCATTGAAGATTTAGAAATACTTCTGAATCCGCACTAAGCTCTTTCAAAACATTTTTTTTCCTTCATCAGTTGAATTAATCTTTCTGCTGTCCAATATTTTTTTTTTAGGCTTCCATCGCTACATCTCCAACTGTTGTAATGTCTCTTTCTGCGCAAGCAACTGCTCTGCTCTCTAGAAGAATTAGCTTGCGCTATTGTAAAGACTTTCTACTACAAACTTTCCAACAAATATGCTTTTAATACGAATATGCCGTTTTTCCTGTTACTCATTTTAAAATAAGATCTTTTTTTTTAGGATTTACAAGACTCTTTCACAACATTAAATTTATTTTCTTGGGATTTCTCAAAGTAAAATGGGTATAAACACCAGTAAGCGAGCTAAGTTTTCCTTTCAAAGTATTTTTGAGATATTTTTGAATATTTCACTACTTTCAGGAAACCAGGAGTGAAGTTGATTTTCAGTGTTGTTTGAAGTACAACGCCATTCGGGGTAAAATTTCAATCGCATACAGAGCGCCAAACAGCTTATCCCACCGAGTCTTTCCGTCTCGAAGGAGTTTATAGCATGTATCAAGAATCTTTTGCAATACTCTCCGGTGTTCCTCGAGACCCAGAGCGAGCGTGACTCCCAACCCGCGCTCTCCCAAAATACCTGGGCCAGTTATCCAAGATGGCGTCCCGGTATACTAAGAGGACATGTCGGGGGAGTGCGGTGGGCAAAAATTTTCGAAGGGGAGCTAACATGCAAAGTATCAGGTGTGTTATTAATTTGAGGTAATTTTGCAAAGGCTTCTGACCTGAGATCAATAATCTGGTGACACTCGGTATGGACAGCGATATAGCCGGATTGCCTGTGTATACATGCACGCATCAACTTTGGTTTTTAAATGAAAATTAACATCCCTATAGAAATCTACTCTCTTTGATGTAGAGGTCTTTTCATTGTATGAAAGACAGAAATGTAATTCTTATGGAAACTAAACATGAAATCAGTTAATGTGTCTTCCCTAAAACGCATTTGACGCCGTTAATTAGACGGATAGGTATTGATGGCTTATTTAATTGTCGTACCCACTATGAGGTACTGAATAGACTAACTCTCTCCTCTTCAAATCCGTCACATCAATTATGGCCGCGTGTCATGGCTAACGGTTTACGTGGGAGTCTGTGAATTTATTTTGAAGAATGACCTTTGAAGATAATTGTGCACAGCTTCATATACCTAGAAAATCAAAGCAAGGATACATTTTGTTGCCAGCTCTAGCACATGTGATATCAGCTAAAATTATGATAAATTTTGTTTACCTAACCGATTAATTCGAGTTTTGGGTAAATAAAAACCTAGTTATCTTAAAATGTTTGGAAAATCGAAGGAGAATATTTTCATCTTTTTCACTTTTTTCTTCTGAATTCTGAGGAAACGTTGCTCTAGTGAGGTTGCTTAAAAGCCGTGAAAGCTATCACTAACGGAAGATTGTGGTCAGGAATGGATTGGCAAACACAAGCTCAAGTCGCGGATAATTACATCATCCGAAGTAATTTAATACAACTTGTTGGCCAAGTAAATTCGTAAATGGCTGCTTGATAAATGAGCACTTCATGTATTAATAAAATAATTGAGCTTAATAATAAGCATTCCTTGTCTTCGGTGTATGAAAATATATGGCTGACTGCATATGCTATGTAGAATTTTCGATTGTCTTTGAGGGGATACGAATTGATAACACTCAGGGTAGTAGTGAACTACGAAATCACCATCAAAATTACCGTCAGCCCCGTGCGTGATGGGAGAAAGATGCAGTTCTACCAAAATCGAGATAGCTTACATCGCGAATTTTACACTCTTTATGGTACGCTCTTCTTTCCTCCTTCTTCTCTTCTCTGTTGGTCGTTCCTAGATTGATATGAGCACTGGGATGGATTAGAATTTTATAGAATCAGGAAGTCGTTATGTTTTAATAATATTTTCTCCGGAAATATTCATCAACTTTCTCATTTCCATTCCTGAGTTTTTAAGGATTAAAACTTGTCAGGTTAAGAAGGAAATGCTTCTGGGCGCGAAGTTAGTTGTAATAATTCAGAAATCGAAATGAGAAAAGAATATTATTCAGTAAGAGACTTGGTCACTGCCTCGGGATATGCTTAAAAAAAAACATCATACCCAAGTGTTAGGCTTATTTCTTGGATCTGCTCCTCCTTTGTGCACGGCTTATATTTAGCACCAGGAGCTTTCGGCGGACGAACAAGCGAGGAAAAAGTGGAACTTGGCGTCAACCGGGGTCTGTCTCGAGGGAGGGATACGCCGAAGGGGGGTAGGCGAAGAGGGGGGGCGCAGCGAGGGGAGGGAGGGTAGGCGGGACGGCGTTAGGAAAGAAGCCGAGAAGTGCGAGCGTGGAATTGTAGAAGCGGCGCGTAGGACGACCACGCCCAAAAATGGAGTCGAAATTGGCATTTATAGCATTTGAACGCTAATGGAGGAGCGTACTCGGTCATCAGCGTATTGTTGCATAACGCGGTTGCCAAAAAAGATACCAGTGGCGCAACCTAGTGATTGGCGGGCAAAGTTATAACCAATTAGAGTCGTCAGTCATTTTTTCATAAATAAAATAAGTTCTTGAAAAATGATGAAATGGTGGGCATATCACATTTAAATTTATTCCAGTCACGTGGGATTCATAATTAAGTTTTTCCACAAAAATCGCAGTCGCCATTTTCTATTACTTTCGTAGAAAATGTAATTGTTATGGCATATTGCATTAGAATATAGCCACTTATATGAGTCATTTTCCCCTTCAATATATAGGCAATAATAATGGATGAGCACATAACAATAAATCTCCTTTATAAAACTTCTGAACGCTCAGTTACTTGCAGACGTACTCCTTGAGCGGCGCAATTTCCTCTTCTTTTTTCTGACGACCATCTTATTAGGCAGGGAGGAAATGGCTTGCCATAATACGTCGCTGTCTATATTTCTAAACAAACTAAAATATTAAAATTGCTATTTCTCTTCGGATAACAATATTTTTCTCATAAATTAGCAGTAAGGGCTATAACTTGTGTTTGAAGCAGAAATTCCATTTTAATGCATCACTCCTATCTCTTTCGGAAGCATTTTTAAACATAATGGTTCTGTGTATGCCAATCAGTAACTGTTATTGGACCGATAATTGAGGAAATTTTTTCCAGCAATAATAGATGGGTGAGTTGGCGGTGGTTCGGATTTTAAGTGCCGAGGAAGTTTGGAGAGAAACCCGGCGTCATTTTAAGCTTTCTCTTCGTGAAATACTCCCTAGAGTCTTATTTTAACGTGCCTTGCGGTATGCAAAGTACTGTACTTGATCGTTTACTCATTGTTTAAATTATAATTGGACTTGTGTAAGCGAGAATGTCTCCATGGGAAATCATCACTCTATTTAAAATCATACCCTCTGTGTGAGCATTAAAAAGTTCCTTTAAATAGTGTGTACACCTGATGAAATTCACCTAAATGAGACATAGAGCCTATGAATTCCGTTGTTTGTTTGTAAAATCCTGAAGTAAATTAATTAAATCTAACATTTTCCGTTAGCCAAGCTTATGATATTCTATAAACATGAGTATTTTACTAACTTAACCGTAGCTGTAAAACTGAAGACATGTACTCTAATAAGCATTTATTCCCGATAATACTTCGGCTTGAGATGCGAGAATATTAATTTTCCTTCGCAATTGAATTGTTTTTACCTAATGAAGTAATTTTCTCTTAACTCTAGGATAGTGGTGTAATAGGAAATTGGGGAAAGGAGATAAGGGAGTTAAGTACGATATGGGGAGAAGAATATTCTCTTCCAAGTTGGCACTGTTTTTATATTTTTCCTCTTTTCTGTCACTGTTTGTGGTGGGATGATGAGAAGATACCTCTGTCTCCTCCCCGCTGCAACTCGCATGGCAAAGTGTTCTGGTTCTCTCTTTGCGAAATTACATGGGCAATATTTTAGAAATTTAAAAATATCAACTTTAATACTATTTTTAATTTATACCTAAGAGCTTTAAATTATTTCCGACGATTTATTTCTATTTAAAACACATAGTGTACGGTATGCAGTACACAGTATGGTAAGTCTAAGGTGAATACATTAATTAAGCTCTACTCTCATCATCTACGACACCAAATTCCCAGGATCATTTTTTGAGACATGCTTAAATGAATTATAATTTAGTTGTGTCACTCATTATTCTATGCTTATAAATTAATAAAAGACAATGAGAAAGAGAAAAGTCGCCTGTACCTTTCAACATGGTGATGCGTTGCCGAGTCCCATTTTTCCCTTGTTCGGACCTACGTGTATTACCATTAAAGATACATTATTATTTAATAGTGCACTTGCTTATGTAGAATAATACTTGTAGAAACGCTGAAATGATGAAAATAAGCGTAGAAAAATCTTAAGTTTCCAATCGCCAGGATCATTCTTACTCATCTTTCCGCTATTCACAAGTCGTAGTTGGAGCTAGTGTAATTACACTGTCGTATGTCATATGTGAAGAAGTCATTTATTCGATGGTCATATTTCGCTAAAATCAGTTAAACTTTTGAATTTTCTTTCATCTTCTTAGAGATCATGAAAGAAAATTTTCTCCATTCTCTAATTTAACGGTTGAACTTTTTTGGCCCAGAACTCCTTCCTATAAACCCTATGGATCCCTCGTCATGCTGTATGATTTAGTCGTAGATTGAAATACATGTCCTCTTTGGTGGGTCGGACGATCGGATGGCTTAGATTGGTGAAAGGCAAGAGTTAGTTCCAAGGTGACGGCGAATTTTACCCCGAAATTTTTGTCTCCGCTCTGATAAATCTCATGGGAAACAACCCAAGGACAGAACCACTTCTTTCGGAATGTACGTTGAACGGTTGCTCTGCCGGGTTTCTACCGTTCGAGTACTTGTTAATGCCAGCGCCTGGTTTTTTCACATTCTGTGTAAATTTGGGGCAGCGTGAGAATTTCCTAAGAGTAATCCCGTAATTGCTGAATGGGGAATGAATGCTACTTGATCAAATATTTCCCGGAATTTATTCAGAAAATTAAAAATACAAGTTTATTCATCTAAATCTATATTGTCCCCTTCAAAGTAATCCCCATCGACTGCAACACACTTATGCCAGCGCTTGATCCAATCCTCGAAACATTTTTTATATTCGGTTTTCGGTATGTCCATCAGTGCTTCCTGCGATTTTTCCATTACTTCCTCTCGGCTGCTAAAACGCGTTCCCCGTAATGGTTTTTTAACTCGATTGAACAGAAAGAAGTCACAGGGAGCCAAATCAGGTGAATTCGGTGGCTGTTGGATGGTATTTGTTGCATTTTTCGTCAAAAAATTACGAATAATGATAGCACTGTGCGACGGTGCGTTATCATGGTGCAAAACCCACGAGTTTTCTGCCCACATTTCTGGTCTCTTTCGGCGAATTGCTTCACGCAAACGTCTCATAAAGCTCAAATAATACTCTTTGTTTACTGTCTGGCCTTCTGGCAAATATTCATGATGCACTACACCGTTGTAATCCATGAAAACCGTCAGCATTGCCTTCTTTTTTGACTGAAAACGACGTGGTTTTTTTGGTCTCGGCTCATTTGGTGAACGCCATTCACTTGCCTGATGTTTGGATTGCGTGTCGTACTCATAAACCCACGTCTCGTCTCCAGTAATGATCCTTTTGATGAATGTGGGATCGGATTCAGCCTCGCAAATCATGTCTTTTGCGACGTCAACACGGTCTCTTTTTTGCATGAAATTGAGGTCTTTTGGCACCAACTTTGCTGCTACACGACGGAAACCCAAATCATTAACCACAATGTCTTGGGCGGATCCATAGGCAATGTTCAAGTCCTCCGCTATTTCTCTGGTGGTTAATTTGCGGTTATTGACCAACATTTCTTTTACTTTATCAATTTTTTCACCGACTTTCGATGTCGATGGTCTGCCACTGCGTTCATCATCTTCGATTGACTCACGACCACTTCTGAACTGCTCGTGCCACTGGTAAACGACCGTTTTTTTTAGAGAATCGTTGCCGAAACACTTTTCCAACATTTCCAACGTCCGTGCGCCACTAAATCCGTTTTTTACGCAAAATTTAATACAAGTTCGTTGTTGCAAATTTAAATCCATTTCTGAAATTGTAAAAAATCGCCAACACACACAGAGATAGATGTACTCTTGGCTACGTAACTTTTGCAAATGTCAAGTTATGACACTAAGATTTAAAGGGAATATCAACAACAGATGTACCAATTTAACAAAAAAAACAGAACTCAAATCGGAACGATGGGAGCGCCACACGGTGGTTATTCCGGGAACTTTTTGATCAAGGTAGTATTTCGTTAAAATAAAATTTCTCGCGGCTGTAATCATGTGTATTCATTACTTAAAATTAAACTGACACAGAACTCAAAGATAATACGCATCTTGCTGTATGATTCCACTGAAGTTAGCCGATTTTAATAAATTAAAAAAATTCAAGTCTCATTAATTAATTTATTAATCAATTTGCAATCTACCTGGAAGGTGGTAGTCCAGTAATTAGAGCATTGGACTACCGACCGGAGGGCCGAGTTCGATTCTCGAGGACGTTATTGTCGCCCTCAGCTTCACCCGAGCTGTGAGATTTTTCGAATACTAGAACTTCCTGGGAAACCATAGGAGGTACAAAGAAAGCAACTCGCCCCTACCTTGATGAGTGAATTTCATACGCCATTCGGCTTAGCACTAGGTAATCTCTACCCTCATCTATTAACCCAAACTTCGGCTGGATAGCTGTAGTGCTATTCTACCGTCCAAGGCAGTTTTTGGATTAGTTTAGACTATACAACGCTACAATTCTTTGCCTCTGAAATGAAATACATCTTTACATCCGAAACTACAATAAACCCATTTTCGCATACTTCCTCAATTCAATCACTCCAACATTTCTATCCTATTCCCACCCCTTCCTCGCTTGCCTAACGTTCTCCCCTCTTTCAAGCTTCGATATTCCATCGCTTATTAAAATTCTCTTCATCCACCTTTCCTACCTCATTTGGATTTCACCCATCAATATCCTCTCCTCTTCCACCATATATAGCCATTCATCGTTCGTTTTCCTGCCCGTCCATTTCTCCTTTTCCTTCTCCAGACTCGCATTTCAAAAGCCTCCAATCGACGCCTATCATCCTGCTTCAAAGATCATGTTTCCAAGCCGTAAAAAACTACCCTCTATATCAAGATTTTATGTCCCTACTACTTTGACCATTTGTCAAATTGTTCCAATTGCTCTGATCTCCGATTTTAACATTTAACTTAGCCTTTATATTTCTCGAAAACCGCATGTCCGTTGTTTTATTCACATTCTCATCTCATACCTATCGCACTTTCCGATAATTCCTTTAGTGACTGACGAACTAAAGCTTGATCATCTGCAAACCCAAATTAATTTTTCTACCGAATTTCAATCCTATCTCTAGTTTTTTCCAAGCCTCTTACACCATGTACTCCACATATACGTCAAGAAGCACGGGTGATAATGGACACCCTTATCTTACCCCTTTTCCTAATAATGCCCATTGCGGCTCTCATCCGCCGCTCGCTCCTGAACAGTCTGTGACATGTACAAGTATACGTGGATGTACATGTATAGGTTGCGGATAAGTCCCTAACCCTCCAATTGACTCCTGTTTTCGGCAACACATGAATTAATTCAACCTAATTCACTCAAAATGCCACCTCAATATCTACGAAGCAATCAAATTACCTTCTGATTATACTCAATTCTTTTAGCAACCTCATTACTGCTATTGAATCACGCGTGCCTCCACCCTTCCCGAAACCGAACTGATCATCCCCTGAGTAATCATATTTCCTCCTCTCCATCCTCTTGTTGATGATCCTATGTATGACCTTAGCTACGCGCAAAAGCAAACTTGTTGTTCTACAGTCCTCACGTATGATGGCTTTTCCCATTTTTGGAATGGGAACTAACACTCATCTAATAAATTTCTCCGACCGATTTCCTCCCTCATTAATGCTACGAAATAGTCCATTGCAAATTTTCCTCCCATGTTTTCCTAAACTTTAAAGTAATTCCACGGAAATATTATCTACTCCCACAGCCTTATTTGATTTTAATTCCGTAATTGCCTTTATTTCTCACTGTCGAGTACATCTGGACCTAAGCTATCCTCTTACGTCATATTTTATTTCTATATCTAAGCTTGCTTGCCTAATGTCTTTACCATATAATTCCTCTGTGAATTCTTTCTTTCTCTCTTGAATTTCCTTAATTCAAATCTTAGTTTTCTTGATTTATCTTTGATTGTTTACGCGGATTTTAACTTCATACCTCCTGAAAGTGCTTTCAACTCGCTGCATAATGCACCAATTTCACTCTTCTTTCCAAACTTTTCGTATCCTTACCTTCCTTCTTCGTCTTCCACCACGCTTCTTTCGCCCTAATAGTCTCCTCCCTTAGTTTATTATTCAACTCGTTGTACCTTCTTCGACCTTAATCTGTGTTAAAATTATTTCTTTTTATTCTATTGCCAATTTTTGTAACCGTCTCATAAGTAATCCATGGTTTCCTTGTCCTATATCTATTCACCATTCCTGTAGTTGCGTTTGCAGCATTATTTTTCTATTTTGTGATATTCCCATTTTCATCTAGTCTACTTCCTTCCTCGGCCTCACTCGTAATTTCTCTGCGGCCTGATGATACTCTTTTCTTGGCGTTATCTGTAGTTAGTACTTCGAATTTATATTTCTTCATATATATTCCAGCTTTTAGCCAATTGAATATGACGTCATCCTTCACTACTTGTAAATTATCGTCTGAATTTGCATACGCTCCCCGGAACTACGAATTAATCACGCTGTTCCTAAATCTATAACTAACCATAATATAGACTAACTGATATCTTTATGAATCCCAGGGCACTTTCAATATATACCTATGCGTATTGTGGTGTTTGAGCCAAGTACTAGTATTCGTCATGATTAAGCCCTGTCTCCCGCATAACTCTATCACTTTCTCCCCCCGGTCATTCCTAGTACCCAAACCTTTGTCCCTTACCACATTGTCATATCCCTCTTTGCCTTCCATCGCATTTCAATCCGCACATCACTATCAAATGCTTCCTACATGGTACACTTGAGATTATTTTCTCTTAATTGACCGTATACCCTGTCGACTTCTTCCTCCCAATGATTGCTGTCAACTTTGTGTCATAACGATACCTAAATTAATCTTGGAAACTCTGCATTTATGCTCATACAAGTATATGATTTCCCTTCTAAGCTTTGTTGACCATTTTTAGTCTGTTTCAGTTTTAACACGCACGCCATTATTCAATTTGCATTTTATGCATAGGTGCCACGCTCCCAAATATTATAACTTTTAATTTTATACGGATGCTCATACTATACAACCAATCCATAACCCCAACAAATCCTTTAAAAATATCGGACCCACTCTTGTGATACTTCTAAGATTTTTACCATTATACGACAATGCTGTTATTTTGAATAAATTATAAATTGTATATTAAACTGTATAGATTTTATCGAGCAATATTGTCCAAATATTATACTCGCAATACAAGTTATATTGACAAGGTAAATTATTACTGTGGGATACAAGTCTAAAATGTGAAAAATGATTACCGTACAATCACTAAGCATAAACAAATTCAGTAATTTTTTATAAAGTTTTCCTTTGTCTTAAAATTTGGGGTCGAATTTTTTCTTCCACTCTAAAACTTTTAAAGACGATTTTGCGTCATGAACTTACCTGTGGGCACAACTGTATTTATTCCTATTTAAAAGCATCGCAATTTTACCTCATCTCAGGAATGTGGGAAAATAATAAGAGACGGTATCTATTAAATAAGCAAAGATAAAAAAAAATGATTTCCGAGGGTATAAGACATAATGATTTGATGGAATTCTTTCTGAGAGACTGAAGCATGCTGAGTTTAAGACCCTGATAGACATGTAATCTCATATGCTACACTTTTGCGCTTGGAAATTCGTGTATAAAATTCTTACAAAACTTGTTATCGAAGATTAAGGGCAAAAGGCTGGGGAGCTTCTAGGACATAACCGATTGGATTTAGGAGAATAAGAGGCACAGGTAAAACAATTTAAATCTGTGAGTTCTGTAATGGCATCAATTAACTTTTAATGCGGCCATATTGCCAGAAAAGAAATGCAATTAGCCGATGTGGCTTCGATAGAAGGTGTGATGAAGAGCTAGAGCTTAAATATAGATAAAAACACAACCAAAATGTCGTTGTGTTGAAAACAGAGGAGAATGGTAGAAAATAGTGGCCTGAGGAAGAATGGTGCAACTCACCGAAAGTTTCTCTACGTAGTCATGGAAGAAGCTATAAAGATATAGTGAGCAGGATAGCTGGAGCAAAGGCGATAGTCTACGTACATGTAGAAAAGAAGTTCACTTATAGCATGAAGTCCAATCCTGGCCGTATAGAATTAATAACAGTACATAAAGTACGTCTACCTTTTTATGAAGCTATCAGTTTCTGGGAAGAGAATACCGGAAGCAGTGGGAATACGATGTTACAGATGGATGGTAAAGATCTGACACACGGAGTGGATCACCAATAAAATCTTCTGAAGGGAAGGGGGAAGGTTTTCAATGATTGTTGTAAACACTTGGGAGAAGAAAAGACGATATCTTTGGCGTACCCCTAGGCATGAAATGTTCCATGGGAAAGGAAAATAAAGAAAGAATGTATGAGATAAACTACAGGAGAACACCGAAAATGGAACACTTGCAACAGTGAATGGGAGTTGTAAATATAAATGTGCGAAGAAGTGAAAAGCCTGGCGCGGGGAAAGAAAGGGATTAAAAACTTCAAAAAACCAATCTCCAGATTAATATCTGATGATATGATGATGATAGGCATAACTTATAGTCCAGTGCCTCTTCTACTTAAAACTCTATTCTTCTACTTCTCAGAAACCTGGATTGCTTTGTGTTGTTAATCCACTAAATTGTTCAATCTCAATTTTATTAATATCCGAGTCACTGGACATATAGACCAAGCTCTTTCCTAAATTCTACATTTTTTTATTTTAAAAGCAATAAAAAATGTATTTTTTTGTCAACAGAATAAAATGTCTAGTATATGATGGCACTATTATTACGGTTTCTTTAGATAGGTAAATGAATTTCAACATAGTACAAATGAATTCGCGCTTTTAATTGTCCAACACAATTAAAAACCCGGATTACCCGTTACCTATTGCGCGACTAATTATTAAGTCTAGATACCAAGGGATATTATTTCTTCAGTTTCATACATTTTATTTAACATTAATTAGGATGAGAAGTAAAACTGTTTGACAAGAACTATTGTTTTCATTATTTGCTAACGTTTATGGATTGGGATTTTTATTGTCATAGTAATTAATGCAAGAGAATGTTCCTAATGAACAATCTGCTCAAACAAGTGTTAGAATCAAATTGGGACATTTAGTGATAATTCAGTTATTGGGTGAAATCTTGATTGTTTTGTTATATGTCAGGCCAGTAATAACTAAACACTCGAAAATTTCAAAATGAGGATATATTCATCGGATATGCATGGCTATTATTATGAAGTTAATAGAAATGGCTGGTTTTCATAATCACTGATATAAATGATTTACTGCTAATAGAAACTACAAGGTAAGAAATATTCATAATTTCAATGGACATCATTTAAATTTCTCCATCTATTTCTTTTATGTATTTTTTGGTTGCTCAGTGATTTTTTCATCGATAAAACTTCAATTTTAGCAATAAAATATTGTGTTTATTATTTTTTTTCAGAAAAACATTCATGCATCATTTACGAGCTATGTAATGTGAGACAAAAAAACTCTCAAATTAATTAGCTTGTCCATTATGGCTCAAAATCAAGAAGAGTCTTGATAGATAGATTTTAAGGAATCCCATTAATCACCGTTACTTTCTTTAAGACGATACGGTAAACACTCATCCACTCTATAAAACGTGGTGACATCTATGCATATTCTCTTCTTTGTCTCTTGTGGCATGGAGGTAAAACGTACCATTTGAGTATACACAATATCGATGTGATATTTTTGCAAGTTTGGGGTGCAACTGACATTATGCTTCTTTGGTTGCCAGCCATCGAACCAGGAGATGACGTCTGGCTGAGTTCCGCTTTGCAGTGATAGACTTCTTAGTGCGACTGAAAATTTCCCTTTTAAACTTTAATAAACTATACTTTGTGGGACACGAGTGTAAATAACGAGGAGATTTAGATACGAGGATAATAGGAGCGTAAGGGGTTTGATAGAGAAGAAGGCTACTGTAGGAGGGATTAGAGGCGTGGCGAGCCTACGGCAGGGAGTCGTAGAGAAAGTGGGAGGAGGTTGAAAGAACTTCCAAAGTAATCGTTCGCCGGAGCAGGTTGGGAGAGGAGACCACCTTGTGAACGCTTTTTATTTCCCTTTCGCATTGGCCTCGTCGTGCGGGATTGATGCGAGTAACTAGCCCACTTTGGCAAGCGGAACGGCGGCGGAGAGGGGAAGATGAGGACGGGACGGGGGAGAGAGGGGTGGCGAGTGGAAAGAGGAGGGGAGGAGGAGGAATTGGGATTCGTGGGGAGAAATGATGCGGCGGACTAAAACTCTCTCGCGCGACGGGCCTCGCGCTCTCCATTTCTTACCTCCCCCGCCCCCCACCCTCCCTCCACCTTCCCCCTCCCACCCTCCTCACTCTCTCTCTCTCTTTCTCTCCCTCTTACATTGGCTCTCTCTCTAACTTCTCGCCCCCACCCACCAACGCGCCAAGCATTCTCTCTCTACGTGTCTACCATCGCAGGCGCCAGAGTGCTAAGGAGTCCACGGGGCAGAGTGCATCGTTCCCGGGAAAGTGGACGCGAGAGAGTGGCTGCCGGAGTGATCGCTTTTTCGGGGTTCAACACGTGGCGGAACCAGGGCTCGCTCCTCTCGTGACTCGCCGAGGTTTGTGGCTTGTTGAGTGATTGTGCGTGTCATCGCCTCAACTCGGCAGGTTGGGAGCATCCGCCCTCCCCTGTGTGTGAAGGCACACCTCTCGGGACCTCGCTCCCGAGCTTTGTTGAATCGAAGTCTCCGCGCCGTGCGTTGGAGTCTCCCCGGCGGCTCTTGAAGTCTCCGTGCCGTGAGCTGAGAAGTCCCCACTACGAGCGCGGGCGTGCTCGCCCAGGAGTCGGAGGGATTCGCCGACGACGATCGCTGGATACCGTGGAGTTAGGTCCTGGGAGAGAGGTGGCGTGCGTGTGCGGGACTCCAATGTATTGGATGTGGTGCGATGCGTAGACTGCGGCTCTTGACGAAGGAGTGTGAGCCTTACGAGTGACGAGGCGTCTACCGGAGGTGGAGCTGAGTCGGAGAGGTAAGAACCTGGAAGGGCGAGGAGACGCTTTAATGCCACGCGAGTCGAGTAATTTAAATTATTTGTTTGCGTTCACATTTCCTGGAACTGTCATTCTCGTTAACGCGCATTGTTTGATTTATACTAGTGTTTTCCTATGACGAGAAACTTTCTCTTCGGTTCCAAATGGTTAACTTGGAAAATATCCAATCTTTGAAGATATTTTCTAGAATACGTGTATAATGGTAACTTAGGTCAAGAGGTATCAGTGATTTGGATGAATAATCCCTTTCTAGCATAGCAATAATCTGTACTGCTTGGGTATTAAAGGTAATTATTTTAGCATAGTATTAGAATGACGTATTCCTCGATTGTTAAAATCAGATTTTTCAATGCTTATCCTGGGATTTTTGGTGAAGCACGCTTGAAAATATTCCAGTCCCATAAAAATATTAAAATTATTCCCTTCGACCGGTGAAAGTGCCGTTCACGTTGAATAAGCTCCACGTCATTAAACATGTCTCGGTTCGAAGACTCCGTTCTAGTGTCTCACTGCCACATATCCAATATTCTCCCCTCTTCTTCGCTCCTTCGTCTATGGCATGTTGGCCCTAAAGCAGAATTAATCATCTATCACGTACTTATCTCCCGGGAAATACAATTGTATATACGATCCGGTTGGGTCCGAGCATGAATAATTCAGTTTTGATTTGGAATTTTCATTTCAGTCTTTCATACCCTGATTGAAGAATATATTTTTTGAGACTTGGGTTTTAGACAAAAATAATGATACTTTAAGCTCATGTAGTTATGGTTCCAGCACTATCAAAACTATGATCACCTCAACTGTGCATTATATAGAGTAAGACTCTCCACATTGTTTTTTCATGAACTTTGGAAATTAAAATGATTGCTTGGTTGATTAGTTGTTTCAAAAAAGGGGCCGACCCAAAACGACAGAAGAAAGAAACTCTAGAAGGTTAACTTATTAGTTTTCCTTGAGGTCGAGTCGTTTAAGCACGCTGGGATGATATCGTAAAGGTGAAGGACGGAAGTCCAAATAACAGCGGTTGCCCACCTTTTTAGCATGGTAGATGAAATAATTGATTTGCCTTTTCATTTACCTTTGTTAGACAGTTATTAACGCGCGACAACCCATAACAATAGTTTGCTTCTGTAATTAATGCTCACGCTCAGGCTGCCGCACCGTGAACTTCGAGTCACTTTTGGGCACTGCTCTCATTCCAAACAAACAGCGAGCAGTTCTCGCTGCCCGAGTGGCTGGCTATCTCGGGCGCCGCCCATGCTCGCGTGGACAAAATTTTGTAGGCCATGGAGTGGGAGAGGGAGAAGGAGTTGGGGTTTGGATGGTGAAAATAGCGGATCCTGGAGGCTGGAAGTAGGTGGGAGCAGGTTGGGGGAAGTGAGGTGGGTGGGGGAGTATTTTGGACGAGAGGTCAGGCGAGTCCGCCAGATAGCGAGAGAAGCTGATGGAGAAAAGGTGGGGGGTGAGGGGAGGGGGTGCGATGAAGAGGGGGAGAGAGAGAGAAAGGAGGATTAAAGGGCGCGGAGGAAACTGAGGAGGGTCGGGGATGGTGGGGTTAGTTGTGGGTGGAGTTGGGAGGCTGGGGTGGGAGGCAGAAGTGGTAGGACGCTGTCCCGCTATCGTATTATTTGGTCGGAGCAACTTGGGAGCTGGACGCATCGTGCCAAAGGCCGGGCAATGTCGGTTGTCGAGTAGAAAATAGGCGGAGGGTACCGAGGACAGGAAACGATCGTGAGGCGGGACAGTTGATCTCCTTAAGATGATAATGTTGTGTGACTTCAATGGCGAGACGGTCAAGGGAGTATAACATCCAAGAAAATAGTGGAATGAAGTTTGAGTAGTGCAAAAAGCACATACGATGTGTGTGCTAATATCCTCATGGAAAAAAAAATTTGATTGATGATATTCATAATATTTATACTTTTTGATATTCTACCTACGTTAATTATCATTAATTTTATACATTTAATGGGTCTATTTTCCACTTCTTATTCTAGTTTAAGAATTTTAACATAAATCAGATTTTAAATCAATTTAATATCTCTAAATATTTTACTAATGAGATTAAATGTATTAAATAATAATATTAAGTATCTCTTAGGTCGATGGTCTCTTTAGTAGAGCACTTCCGCGAAATATCTCAGATATCCTCTTCCCCATGCCCATTTTTTCCTAGCTATATAAAAAAGATTAGCAAATTAATTTGACTTCATGACGGGGAGAGCTCGTCAAACAAAAATGATAAATGTATCCACGGCTCAAAGAGCGAGAAATAAATGCGTGCGTAGGAAAACACGAGTAATTCTTTCATATGACACATCTCAAAATATGAGGAAATGAAAACAAAAATCGGAGAGTAATGCACTCTTTTTTGCACGAAACGCTCGATTTTTTAAATTTTACTGGTACCCTTACCTCGTTCACTTTTGCAGCATTTCACTTAAACACCATCAACATCGCTACTATTTAAATCTCAAGATTGGCTCACCGCAGCCCTTCATTCTAATCTATTCTGTTAATTCGCGCATCCTATGTTTTACGTACTTCACTGGACCAATATTTGCTTATATCGATAGGCATTTCATCAATGTTATGGATTTTTGATTGCTACATGACCGGTTAACTGTGGTGAAAAATATATCTGTTAATCTTTAGTACGGAATACGGCTATTCTTCTGCCCCGAATATGTCATGGAGAGGTGAAAATTATAGTCGGTCCTCGGGAAGGGCAGTTTTTTTACCCGCATTGCCTCGCATTCAGCCCAGTTCTGTGCCGAGAACGGGTTTTTGTCTCGTAGCATCATTGCCCGTCTGAAAAAACCACTACCTGGCAAGTAAAATTGTAACGGTAACCACTTATTTTAATTTTGGATGGCTATCGATCAGGATATATTGTTTCCACCGAAAAATCGAAATACACGACTCGTGATTTGAATGCGTGACGATGTCCTTTCCTTGAAGCGATTCCTATCAATATAATTACGAAGCTATGTGATAGGCGAGTGGGCGTGTGCACTGTAAGCCATCAGTATTTCTTAGCCTTAGAAATAATACTGAACAAAAATAGTTCCTTGCTAAGTGATGGATTCTGTCATTCCGCGTGTATCCCGAGTGAATGCAGACTTCCATGAATCATAAATCTTGTTAATTGATTCCATTTTTCCTTCATTGCCTTTCCTACACATTCTCTTCAATTATGCCTTTCACAAACATACCCTATATGCTTGGATATTTTCGTAGTATTCCATTTTCAGAATACACGTTACAACAACTGATATCCACGATTTTTCATTTCTTTTCTTCCCTTCACTTATTTTGCCAATCCCAATTATTTTAAAATATAACTTTTGATATACTTAATCTGTTCAGTGAAAAATGTCAAAGATACAGTAAGCTAAAAAGAAAATATTTCACGTAGAACTCTCATACTGGATCCTCGTAGTAACGCGATGGGCCTCAAACGGGGATTGGTAAATCGGAGCGAAGCTAATGAAAAACAATTTTCAGATGTGATCGATCGCTACCTTCCATTCTAGGACTGCCAGAAAAAATCATAGAGCACTGACAATCTTGAATGACACAGCCTAAGTATATTAAAATATTTTTCAGTGGTATTCCGATCCCTCCGATCCTACTTGAGGTGCTTTGCGGAGAGCACTTTGAGTGAGAACGACGTCCGTCGGATGGGACGTTAAACTGCGGGCCTCTTGGCGCCTTTCGACAAGAGTAGGCTACTGCCGACGCCGGGTATCTCTCCACCCTTCCTTTCTTATCAATCCCTAATGGTGTTGATGACCTTAGCTGTCGGACTCCTCCCATAAAAACTACTACTAAGAATTAGTTTAAAGAAACGTAATGCTGCCATTATCTGCCAATGGTTTCTACTAAAACTATCTTCACCCCTAAATCTTTATTTGTCGAATAGTGGATAATCAAACGGATACTCGAAGACGATTCACTATATAAAAAGTAAGAGTAATCAATATTTCTTAATTTGAGCCATTTTCAGTCATATTTTAGACTTAACCCACGGTGAGCTGCTTTCTTCTCTTCGCAACTTCTTGCCTTTTCAGCACTTTCTAGCACTTTAAACAATTAGTCTATTGCGAAAAATATAAATGGTTTTGCAATTGTGTTTCACAACGCCGTAGGCTTTCTTTTAGCATATATCCTTATAAGGAATGTGGAGAGTATTGACGATTGAGATTGAGTGAGGAGAGTGAAATCTATCTCATATACTAACACAGGTCTGGATTATTTGTGTCATTTACTGCTATGAGTTAAAGCGTAATGGTAACTAAATATCCTTTTTGAAAGCAAAATTTTCGGTTCACTTCAATTTCGTACATTGTTTACGTGAAAAAGTATATATGGTTACTATTAATTAATTAAATACCATATTTTCCCAGATAGAAAAGAGTACATGTAGTTTCCAATAATTGTTTCAAAGTCTCAGTTACTACTTTAACTGAATTTAATGATAGTATTTAGAACATGAATGGGATTATTGGAATATACCTACGTCAAAACAACCAACATGCGAGACGCTGGCATTCAAGTTGGTGTGGAGAGAGTGGTGGTTGCTTTATTGTAGCCTCTCGATGTCAGAAATCTTTGAACCAAAAAGTCATGGGCAATGATCGTGTTAGTAAATAGTTTCTGCCTCTCATTTTATATTAGATCTTTTTCAGTTTTGGAGCTTCAATTCTATTATATTATCGTCTTCTCTTGGCTTGTTTAGTTGCCGCTTTGAACAGAATTGCCCTGATACTCATTAGTTACCTCTACTTATCGATCTGAAATACTCATTACTAGTAACCGCGAAAAACAATTAACACGCGAGAAATGTTGGAAGCGAGAATCTAATGTTGGGGAAGCAATGAATAGGCTGAGAACAGAAGAGACTTCATATCCACAGCTTCGAATTAGACATATGAAATGAATCATTCTTCTCTCAAAGTATTTTGGGACTTCAGAGGTTGTAGAAATTAATTGTATTTACGCTGCTGACCTTTTATCCAATTGCTTTTCATCAATCGTAGTAAAATGTGCCCCTAAATCTAGCCCAACAATGACACCTTTTAGTGCACCTGTCGTTTTCAATCCAATTCTAGGCGATCGCAAAACAGAAACAAAATTAATGATAAAAGAAGCAAAACGAGCGAATTATGTGAACCGGTATTGTGTCACCACAATACTTTCCGGTCATTTCCGGAATCCTTCCTTCGATCCGCTGGTGCTCAAGGGATCCCCCGCTTCGTGTCTCGGCCCATTCTGTCGTATCCGGGCAACGCGCACCTTCACGGCCGTGATTCGCGCACGTGCGATCCACCCGGATTCGCGGGGCGGCGTTTTCCTTTCGCGGCGATTGACAACAGGGAAGTAGGGGAGAGCGAGGAGGACGCAAGAGGAAAGAGGCGAGATAGGTGAGGACGGATACGAGGGGGTGTGAGTGGGCGTGGGAGCGGGGGAAGTGGGACGTAGGAGCCGTGGCGACATTCCACCTCCCCTTTCCTTCCCTCCCTTCCCTCTCGAATCTTCCTTGTCGAAAATTCTCCCGTCTTTCACCCTCTACCCCACCCTCCGCCTCCTTCCCACCCCATCCCCGGACACCCTTCCCTCCTCCCGTTCTCTTCCTCACCAATCCCCCCCGGCTAACATTTTTTCGTCCGCCCCCGTGCGAGCTCCTATTTGTGAAAAAAATAACTGCGGCCTCCGATCGACGGTTTCCCGATCGAGGATTGTGGGAGGGGGAGGACTTGTATCGGGGACGGGGATGAGGAGGACAAGACGCGGGGCTGAGGGGAAGGACGGAATTTTAGTTTGAGGTTGTCACCTCAACATTTCATCAACCGGTTGGCTATATCTTATATCACGCCCAAAACCTGTGGGGGTTATAGGGTATCATTTCTATATGCTCGAAATTAAAGAAGCATTCGTTTTGATTGATGATGAAGTGGCGAATTTTCCATCAGTTCCCGAAACTGACTGTCATGGTAATCAATTTTTCTGAAGTGCAACGTTTAAAATATCGAGAAAGCCCTTCTATCACTACAAATGGGTAAGATTTAAATCATTAATATATCGTTAAGTATCGAAGGCATTAAAAATTTGTCTTGAAGTGTTTCTGACTGGTTTTTTTGCTGGAACAATCCGCTCAGTTCGGTGAATGGGGGATTGAGAAATGGGAAAAGAGGGGGGGAATAAATTGCCATTTAATTTCTTTTACTGTGGGTATTTTGCAATACATACTACAAGCAGAACTAATTAAATTTCGAATAAGTGCTAACTACAAGTTCGACGGGTGAAAGTTTTGGGTTTATTAATGAACGTGAAATGAGACCATTATTATTATTATTGAATATTTGCTTCCTTTACTCATACTAATAATTACTAGCGACCGAAAATTCGAAACCTAGTGAGTTTCTTTTCATTTTGTGTGTTTCTGTGTTTTTGTCTGTGTCCACTAGTGATGACGTATATATATATATATATATATATATATATATATATATATATATATATATATAAAGAGAGAGAGATATATGATGGTGGTTAGGCCACCGAAAATTCGGAATACGGGCGAGTTTAATGTGTATGTTTTTGTTCGCTAGCGCTATATAGCTTCTCCGCTTAAATTATATATGTGTGTATATATATAAATAAATATATATATATATATATATCACATTGAATACATAGGCACAAATTATGATAAAGCATCGTTTTAACTATCCTCTGCCATATTTTCATGGTCAGTAACAGAATAAACCAACTAATATGTTATTAATATGTTTGCCTAATTTTAAAGTTATTATGACTTTATGAGATTTCATGATATTGGCTAGAGGGTTTTTACCACTTTAACCCCCATTTATCTGGGGCCTAGCCTGATATAAGTATTTCTTACACGGGTGTGCGGTGAATGGCCTGTTTACTTCCAGTGTGATGGCTACAGGAAGCACAATTTCCAGGATAGATTTTAATGTTTATTATTGTGATCATTATGTAATTGCAAGGCAGAGGGAGAAGATTCAGACCCATAAATAAAAGTCTTCATGGGTATATAACTGGTTCCTAGGAAATTATCCGCATTGATTTAATTTATGAGTAATATATAATGATCGATAAATATGTGAAAGAGAATGGCACTAAAGAGAATATGATCGTAGAATTCACTATGATAAAGATGAAGCCAATCCTTCTTACTTACTGTCCCACAAAATTGTCTCAACAAAAAGTAAGCGAAGCTTGTTTCAAGACTCACATTTTAAGTATGCTGCACCATGAGATACTCGAAGTAAGGAAAATACCTAGAAATTTACCAAAAGTGACCTGATTTCTTAAGAGTTTTCTTATTGTTTTTACTGTTAAACGGTCTCTTTGGTTTTTGATGAAAAATCAAACATTTTGCTCTGAAGAATTTTGCGTAACTACGTTGCTCAACTTAAGGCGAATGGAACTGAAACGCATTGATGGTATTATTAAAGGGAGGGAATTTTATGCAAAGAAATATTTTAATTATATATAGTTAAAACTTCTCTACAGGCAATGAACGCCTTCCTCCGTAACGGCTATTTCGGGCCAAAGTTGAAGCCACTCAAGTTACCAGATCACTACGGTCTTTATTAAGAAATACCTTCCAAATATTTTTTTATTCCTCTCGCAGCAAAAATTGACTTTTTATTTACATAGGTGTAGTAATTCATAGTCACATTGAGAATGCTCTTGGCGTAGCAATTTGCTGACGACTGCTCACGAGTGTCATGACCTCCTTCGAAATTAGCTTGCACACGCATTCTTCGGGCAGCTGCGACTGAATTGCTCAAAGTAAAGAGCTATGACTTTAAAGAATTAAGCTTCTAGTCTCCAGCTATTATGTTTATCAATGCATATTTTGCAAACCATTCTTGGTATTCAGTGGATCCTGGGCGTTGTTGTATAACTTTCCGTACGTACACCCCGCCGTGGAGCCAGAGAGAAATTGAGAGGGGAATCTTGAAGAGAAGGGAAATAAAAAGAGAGAGTAAGTAGGGAAAATTAGGAATATCAGGACAAATGATTGAATAAAAGAGAAAGGAAATTACAAAGAAACCAAGGATGTGAAGGAAACAAAGACAGAGGAAACGAAGTGTTTTCTCCTTTCTTGATAGCATGCAAATTCCTTAAAGATGTAATTCTAACTTAAGAGGGCAAATCTGATAAGACCTATTTTATGCTCCCAGGAAAAGTAAACAGATCCTAGCAGCTTGTTACAAATTTTTAATGTGGATATAGTGGTAACGTAGTGTTGATTGGTGGGAAAAGACACGGAAAATGGAAGTAGATAGCTACAACGAACTACTATCTAGTACCACTACTCTTATTATGATTGAGAAATAGTAAAGAATATTTTTAGCTCTCTCATATTCTTATTTGACTTTGCACAAGAGTAAATTATTTTATTTTTTTCTCTATTTATATTTTTAAAATGTTTTGTATAAACAGTTAAATTATATTCAAAATAAAAAAAATACGAGGTATTTTGTTGGTCTATTGTTACGTATATTGAGGTCGTAATTCTAAAATCTCATGTAATACATAGAAGGTAGTGCTCCCGCAAAAACCTCGTGAACGCTAAAGAACTTTGAATTCATCTATCAAGGTGAATTATCAAAGAGAGTTATTGAATTTCTCCTATTTCACGGAACATAATCAATATAAAAAAATGTTAATGCATCTAATAGGCAAAGAATTCCTCCCAAAATTTCCAGGGGTCTGCTAAATGATGCTAAATGATAAAAAACTATATTTTTGTATTTCCGAGCAAAACAATCAAGGTACATAAGGCTACAAATCTCAAGTTTTTTCCTTTCCAGAGATTTAAAAATCATTTCTCTTGCACTTTCAATAAGTTGAAAATTAGAAAAAAGGCTAAATCAGCAAAAATTACTCCTTGTGAAGATGAAAAGTAGAGAGTACAGGAATCGAGTATTACGTCATGTAATTTGGGCAAAAAGAAAATCTTTTCTCGGTCCTTATCACTCAGATGTTCTAAATTGACGTTCTAATTATTATGTGGGCAGAAAGTTCTACTTTTCTTTATGATCATAGATTTTCACCATACCTGCATGCTGAAAAACATTGCTAGTTACAAAGTATTCTGTCATTATGGAAAAGTAACACTGGTAGCATGTAGAGTTCCACTTCTGTTGCAGGAAATGTTGAAGAGTGATGATGTTTGACGGATATTTAATTCGGAAACATCTTCTGGAAATAAAACAAGTTATCAACGAAATCTAGAAATATTTAGTAAAGGTATGCTAGAAGGATAATACACTGAGAAACTGTAGGATAAAGCCACAAAAGGGTCAAGCAGGAGGTGACTCTTACAAATACATTTTTGAATTTTATCAACAGATATTTGAGGATGAAAAATTAAAATATTGTGTTCCGCTTCATTAATGTAATCTAATTTTTTAATAGAAGGCTTCGTAGCATTAAATTTTTAGTTATTACAATAAACTATATTCATTATAATATCCCACATAGATTTTCAACAGGTTTTTCTGGTAGTCAAAAATAACAGGGAAATTTCTTATGACGATTTAAAACAGAGAAGAAATTAAGTGTTGGCACAATAAGCTTTTATTTCGAATAAATTTTATAGTTTAGTGTTGGTAACAAATATAAATATGACGCATATACTAATTGAGGCTGGATGGACTCTGATGGCTTAAAACTCTTTTGCAGTTGAACGTGATTTTTCTGGTTTATATATACGAGTATGCCTCTTTCAAACGTAGTGTAGCGTTAGAAACTATTCCGCTTATTTAATATTTAATTTAATCAAAAATTGACACTGCGAAAATGCTGATGAAAATATTTGGTGCTGATGAAAAAATATGCATCTAATTTCTAAGAGCTAACTTATTTGGCGCAATTTCCTCAACATGTTATACTGCTGTTTTCCATTGTACTCTTTTCATTTAAAAAAGGAAAGAAATTCAAATAGTGTATTCTAATACGATATAATTTGCTGTCCCGATTAAACTATAGCGATATTTTAATGTAAGACTAGTTTGCTGAAAAGATTCCAAATCTAAAAATGATTAATTAAACAACGAAAGATTGGAAGTAATTGTAAATGGGTTTCAAATCTTACACCCTCGGGACTAACTAGGGTTAGACCTTTTGCCAAACTCACATCTATTTCAAAATCAATTTTTTTAATAAATTTAATCTATTAAAAATGCTTCAGCGCAATGAATACCCGTTCGATATTTTCCTAAGTCCCTCGTGAAAATTCTAGACAGACTTCTACACTCGCCATTCTTTGAAGAAATTCTTCCCTAGCCACTTTGTAAACCCATTTCATTTTCATCGTTCTTCTTTAGCAGCACATTTTCATTGCCTATAATTTCTGCTAAAAGTTTTTTTCACTTATTATTGCTCCTCTTCTATTCGCACAAAATTAATTAATTATTTTACTTTTAATAACTTAATTCCGTTTGCTTTAGTTAGGTATGTGTTCTGATGGAAATCGTTCTTTGCTGTCGCGGTGTACTCCTCTTCTTCCTTCACTCTTCGGCTATATCAGGTGATCCTGCTGATTATGTAGCAATATTATTTCACTTGTTCTAATTTTTCCTACCCTTGTTTTATCTGAGAGATATTTTCCTTGCGCTGACTAAATAACATTTTATTATTTTTACACTTGTTTATCATTAGTTTTTTGTTTCAATTATCTTTATTTGGGCAAATATATATTCAACGTTACACAAATTCAACGGCGTATCCTTTTAAAAATTGATTTGATGAGGCAAATTATTTAAAACAGAAGCTTCAGTGCCCAGTATTTGTAACCAAGAGTTTCGTTTTGTGATAATGAAATGAAAATGGGATCTATGTATGTTTGACAATCGTAATTCAAACTTCCATTAATAGCCTTGTGTGCGAAAAGGTGTTTTCTTGCATATATTCCACCCAACCACACTATTCACACAATTTCATACTTACATGATTCCTGATATTTATAGCAAAGCATCCCTTTGTTTAGGCAAAATTTGTGAACATAATACATCCTTATTAATAACACAATAATATTCAGTCGCATATAGAACATTCTATCCAATATTCTCTGACATCAATTTCTGAAAGATATTTAAATAGGGTACTATTCACAGGGAACACTATGGCACTACTCTGCAAGCTTACGAAAATGAATACGACTAAATAAACCCCTGTTATATTAAAATTTTCTTCGCTTAAAATGCAACTACTTAATTTGGAGGAATTTCATTACTATGCATCTTTCCTTTTAAAAAAATGGTAGCGGTGGAGTACTGTTACATGGAGTAAACAATTTCTTCATCGTCATAATGCTAATTTATAATGAAGCGGAGATCATTAACGGTCACTCCATCGTGTCATCATATCTTGACAGAATCTCGGAGAACGATTACCACGCCACCGTGCACCGTGTCAGCCAGCAAGCGATGCAAACACCGACGAGACATGCGCCGACTCAGGGATGTCACAAACGGTCTGGAGAACAATGCAATAATTATCTTGTTTCCTCCGAGACCGAAGACTTACTCCTGCCTTTAAATATGTATGTTTCTGTGTGTGTATACATATATATATATATATGTTTAAGTGTATACATAAATAATATTCACATGTATACATACATGCATATAAATGTATATGTATGTGTATATATATATATCTATATATATATATAAATATATATATATGTACATAGGGACGAGAATTTCACTCGCTACGTGATGTCATTTACAATTAACGCTTGACCATTATCTCTCTCCGCTCAGTTGAGAATTCACATCGTCTAGCTTCCACTTCCTCACCCCCTCCTTTCCCAACCTCGTTCCCTCTCATTCTTCCTCCCTCTCCCCTTCCTCTGTTAAAAAGATTCCCCCTCCTTCCGTCTACCCCCACTCTCTCTTCGCACTCCCTAACGGTATCCAATGGTCTCTTTTTTTTATCTCCCCTCCTCCCTCGAATCCGCAGTCAATTGAAGGCTCGTCCGTACGACCTTCGGCTCCCGTTTTCCTGCGCTCTGTCCTCGCCTGCTACACATCATTCTCCTTCGTCCCCTCCTATTCCCCCTCCGCCAGCCCAATCCCTTCCCTCCTCGCCTTCTTCCATCCACCCACCTACAATCCCGCACCTGATTATCCTAAAAAATCGGGGTCGATCGGGCGCTTTAATGTGTGCTTAAAATTATGGAGCATCTCGACTTTCCATCGCCACCGTTTTTCCAAAATATTTTCTCCCTGGAGGAAAAGGTTCGGTAGCAAGTTAATACAAATATCGTCCTTTTTATTTGGTTAAATTATGAAATTTGGATGGTATGTTAAGATTTTTCATACTTTTGGTGGCCTTTATAAATATTGGGTTGACAGTCTGTTTCTTAAGTTGTACCCAGGTTCCGCTGCGATCAATAATTGTAAAAAACTTGCGGGGGAAATTAACAAACCTTAGTTACACGTTTTGAAGTGTCAATTCGAGTAATAATATTTATATCTCTGTAAAAAAATGACGTGCCAAGTAAAATTATGAAAATTTAGCATTAATATAATTTTTTACGTATACAACATTCATTATTAAAATAGGATTGAGGCTAATTTAGCAGATCATACGGAATGACTAAGAAAAAATGTATATAAGGTTTTGTTTCTGGAAACTAGAGAACGAGCCGAGAGTGGATTTTCTCGGAACACGGCTCGGTACTCTTGCAAGTAAATTTAGTTTCAATGCTTGCTTCTGTAAATAACGCCCAACCTCAACTAATATACATCCTCGAAAACAACGATAAAAGAAATCTATCTGATTCGGATGCGTACATTTATGGCATAGTCAATAAAAGAATGTGTACATTCATTTGTAATAAAATGATGTAATTGAATCATTTCCCTCACTTGTCCTTATTTTCATTTGGCGGGTTTTTATAAATATCTTCAACTTTTCCCTTCCTCCCCAGTCTGCCCCAATGCGTACTTTCCTTTGATTCTTTGTCCTTTTTATCGACTACATCTTCTTGACATTCCTTCCTTCTTCCGGTTGTATGTCCTTTCTGTGGTTACCATTTTATCTTGCCGCCTTCTTAATTCATATTACAGATTGTGAATGCATTCTCATATTTTATATATGTGTGTGTGTGTATTCAACTTTATACCTTCCCTCCTTTAAAGTTGTCATTCACGCCTATGTGGGCTAAGTGAAAACACTAATGGCTAAGTACTACATTCATAGTCAATGTATTTTGAGTGTCTGTACAATATTTACAATGTTGCTAGCAGCGTGTAAGCTATTTTCACCGTACTAAATACACGATCGTAATTATATAAGACTCCAAAGTGATTTGGATATTATTTATTTTTTCATTTGTAAGGAATAATTATTCACAGACATTGAAATACTCACCTTGTTGATAATTGCTAAAATAGCCAATTAGGAGTTTGTCCTGAAGATTACAGTTGAATTTTAGGTGATCACCTCATGTATTGGTGCGAGGAATGAGAAAATAGCAATGACATTGAATAGCACTTTATAGAAATATTAAAAATCTTTGTCGCCGGATACATTTGAATCATTCATCATAATTACATATATAGCGTAGAGCCTAAACATTCTGACTTGTAATTGGTAATTGTTCCTGCACGTGAAGAGTGGATGGATCTCTGAGAAAATTATATTATATCTGTATTAATATTGTCTGCCATTCTGTGGTGACACTGCTTGTTTTATCTCTTTTCCATAACTTGTTCCTTGGAATTCCCCAGGATCAAATATTTACGCCCTAATTTTCGACTCATTCTTATTTTGTTTCGTTTAATTTCCTCATAACATTTACGTAATAAATACGAAGCCAGAGATTATTTTCCCATTCATCCAGAGGTTTGATGAAATGACAGAGGTGACCACAAGATCCCAATCTGCCCTGAATGCTAGGCCTTCGTCCTTCCTTGTCTCTCGATTGCCAGTCACACAGTTGGGGCATCAACTTGAAGGTGGGTGAAAATCGTCCCTGACCGAGAGGGCGACGCTAAATAAGACAGGAAGGAAACGGTAAACCGGACACCACAGTGAATCCCTTTGTTTCTCATTCTCGCCATAGAAGGCTGTTGCCGAGACATTTAGGTGTCATTAATGTTTTCCGTTTTGGTGCTCCGAAGACTATTCGTCACTATATTTACCCAACACCTTTCGTGGTCAGTTAAGGGATGACTGACGGTGACAGCTTCATCGCCTGGATCTAAAATTTTTAAAACCCTTCTAGATTTCTTCTTCATGAAATAGCAAGAGTGCACCATGTCACACGGACAACGAAAATCTTATTGTTAAGATTTGAGCTCACGACCTACGTTTGAGCTTTATTCGAATTGAGACATCACAACACAATCACAAAGTATAGGCATGAGACCTTCTGACATACCTAGGTACCGGATAATGATTGAGGTATAAATCGCTTAAGATAGAGGGATGCTGTTTTGTGCAGTTTAATTGACACAATAGAAGAACAACCTGAAGAAATGAGGTTTTTCATCTTGGCGCTAGGAGCAGGAGTACGTGGGTAGTTACAATTTTCATTATTTAATTTTATCCATGTAGATTTCCAAAAAAATCTGTTAAACAAACTACCATAATAATGGAGTGTAAAACTTAGGGGTTTTTTGCGGGTCTATGGTATGTATGAATGCCGTTGGCAAAAGAGTACTGGATTTGGCGTAAACAGATCTTCCAATTAGTCACATATAACACAACCTCGTACAACTGTATTCAGTCCGGAAGGGAATTTAGTATGGGAAAAGAATCTCAGGTAAACTGCATATCTATCTATTCATAAAAATAAAGGTATTGCAGAATTTGAAAATCATGCAACGAATTTCAATAAATTTGACAAATATTTTTACTAGACGAAGCTGAAAATATCCACAGCGAAAAACTAAAATCGCGAATACTTGTAATCTGTTCGTCAAATATAAATCAAATTTCTATTTTAGCTTAAGAAGAATTTCTTTGTACTAATTATACTTCTTTCATAAATGTGCTTCGGTTAAATTAAAACTTGAATAATTCGTAATTGACCCATAAATCCGGTAGTATATCGCAACATGATTTAATTCGGTGTTGCTGTTCGGAATTCGTGGATTTAGCAATCATATAAAATCAAGAATGAAAGTTCCATTAAATATGGACCGAACTCGATACATGAATCATTTATTTAGGCATAATTTTCATTTGCCCATGCGCTACTAATGTGGGTTTAGATTATTCGTATTCCAGGACTTAACACGTATACGTCTCTAAGCTCCACAGGATTTTATTCTCATGCATACACATGCGCCTTTCAACGCAGGCGCACTTCCGGGTAGGAACAGAAACCTGATTTTCGGTTATGACGGGAAATACGTTTTGGGGCAAATTCATTTCATTTTCCCTCGCCCTTCTATTTTTCCTTCGCCTCTGTCACATTCATAAATTGTTTAATGCGCGCTCTTCCTTCTCTAAGGATTCTAATATTCCTTGTCTTGCAAGCCTCGTCACATTCACCCATGACTCGGTCCTTTCCTCTCTAATCATTTATTCTTCACTCATACATATCAATTTGCTAACTCGGAACTTCATCGTCTTAGTTTTTATACACAGAATAATCCGCACGGTTGACGTCTCCTCGTATTAGAGCCAAGGAAGAGAGAACCCACACTGCCTATCGGGTTTTCCCCAATCCTCATCCGCTTCCCGGCCGCTCTTCTTACTGTGCAAAATCCCTTCCCCACCACCCCATCCCACCCACCTTCCGTCTCGCCGCTCATGTCCCGTGGCATCCCCGCCCACCCTCTACTCCCTCACCATTCCCCCTCCCCAACACAAACCCTCCCGCCGACTCGTCCTCATTTCTCCTCCGCTCCCAGAACAAAACTTCGGTCCAATTTCGCGGCGTTCCGCGCCTCTCGTGATCGAGCCACACGTCTTCCGTTCTCGAAGCGAGTCACGTGCTCAGGTATATAGAGCGAGAGAGGGGGAGGGAGGGTTAGGAGGATGGAAAGAGGGAGGCAGCGGGTTCAGCGGGGAGGTTGAAGGGTGATAGAATGCGGGTTGGGTGCTGGGGCACCCAGCCCTCTATCGCCAATAACACTTTCTAGCTCCGTTCGCCGGGCATTGAAATGCTACAACGGGGGAAGGTGATGACACCCAAGTAAAGCACGGCCTCCCCGTGCCGTTCGACGTGCCAAAGTTGTGTGTGTGCTGAGCACCGTATGCTAGAGGGGGAGAAGTATCGCGCCCCCTCCCCCGAAACCAAGAGAGAAAACAGTACAGCTTGTGGTACAGTTTCCATTCTGACTAATGGCTGCCTAACCGTCTTCCTAACGGTGCAGAACCCCGAAGACCGAAAATAGATGTCAATACGGCTGCAATCGAGGCGACGCCTGTGGCTGGTGGGAAAATCAGAAAGAGAAAGGGGTAGCTGACAAACTGGTCGAGTCATGAAGTAGAGATGTTAAATACAGGTATTGACCCAATAAACGATATAACCAGATGATGCAGACGATTGCAGTGGTCTCCTGGTGACATGAGAAGCAATGGATTCAATGGGTTTTACTTTCTCCCGACGTAGTTTAGGGGAAAGTATTGCTTCGATGAAAAAATTGGCTTTAGGATTTCAATGGGAAAGCACAGTTTCAAGTGCCATGAAAATATTTTCCCACTGCTTCCCAAGTCTTGCCTTCGTCTTTGTGTGCTAATGGATTGGGGGTTTGTGGACGTGCTGACTACAAAATTACTAATTTTTCCGCATGAAATATAATGGTAACAAATATATTAAATTTAAGAACCTATTATATTTTGATCAAAATCGAGCAGTCGGAAGCGACCCTTAAGTGTTAGAAATGTTCCACCTTGATCAGTTGAAACTTTGTGACATTGAACATTTTGTGACGTGATGAACGTTAAAAGCCGTAGGAAAACCCGATTGCACAATTTTTTATCACATGTGTATGTTCCCCGAAACTGAAACTTAAGTAATATCTTGCATTGATTCGCCATTTTATTAGAAATCTACCTGAGCCTGAATTTCATCGGCATTTTTAATAAAAAGTTTGCCTATATAAGCGATAATACCGGAATTAATTATTGAAAATAAATTGAAGCACTATCTTGAAATTTCATATACTGATTCAAATTAAAAAAAAATACTCATAGCAACAATATAAACTATTGAAATTCGACAGACATCACTTAAACTGAATATTTGCTTGTTTACTAGGAGAAAGGAATCGGAGATTTCAATATAGTCAACATATAAGTACGTAAAATTGCCTCCAGCCAACGTCCTAAGAAAACATGTTATAAAACGTTAAATGAGTATGTTATACATGTACATAGTTCGAAGAGGAAATGCGAGGTGGTTATGCATTCTTTTTTTCCGGCATCATCACAAAGAGAGAAATAAAGCCGAAAGAATTAGAAGGCAGTTAGTTATTGGGCAGATATGATATTTTTGCCTTTCTATTATGCTTATTCTCCATTTCATACATATTGTTTCAGTTTCCATTCATTATATTTTTGCTCCAAAGCGCTGAGACTTCACAGCAAGATAAATAGAGTGACTGTGAAATTCCCGCTTCTCTCTGCGTAGAATTAGGGTAACATCGTTTTTTGGTTCGATGGCCTTATTTTTAATAATCTAGTACAATATACTCGTACTAAGTGATGACTAATTTCACTGAATATTAGTTTTTAAATTGGGTTAACACTGTTATACCTTAACAACACCTAGGTCGTGAATAAATTTTTTTTAATGTGGAAAAGTCAAGTGGTTTGCTTGTAAGTTCAATATGAAGAATTTCCACCAAGTGACGCCAGATACTGTTTTATTTAAATCAGATTTTTTGTGCCCAAGAAGTCTGAAATTGCTTATATTTCAAAAAGCTTAATGTATGTGTATAGAAATGCTTTATAGTTTTCGTATGGATACTAGAATAATCCAGCAAAGAAAAGTCTTCTCTGTGGTGAGTAAACCAGTCCCATTCTCATAGGTAACTTGGATCAAAGCGCAAGGACCTACGCCTTCCTCTTCGGTGATATTCAAATGCTCGGGCACACATTAATCCATTTTAAGGCTAGTTAGGTACTCAAAGGCCTTTGTCAAGTGAATGTAATGCGATACTTATTTCCGTATAGCCACTCTTGAGAAATTACCAAAGAAGAAATGAAAATGTATAAACGAAAGAGATTTTAAACCGCATGGACCTCTTTACGCATGATTTGGAACGAGAAGGACAGTCTTATGAATTGAATGTAATGGCTCAATTATCAATTCAGCAAAATAATCCTCTGCACCGCACACGTAACAATGCTTGAAATGTGTTGTCGCCAATATATTGCCTGATGAAGCTAGAGACTTGAGATAGTCATATCTTTTATCCCAAAGATTAATGGGAAGGTTGATTAGGTTGTGAATCTTTTAAATGTACATGTATTCAATTTCTCCGCCAATAACTGTTTCCATTGCACTAAAAATTAATTATAATAATGTTTTCAAGGAATGTATTTTAAAGCAATGTACATGTATAATATTATAGACAAATTTCTCTGGAATCCATGAAAGCTTTCAAGCTTTGTGAATTTAAATGCTTGGAAATTTACTAAATATATGGATAGTTTTAAATATTACCCTTCACTTTTACAGTGTTATATGCATTCAGATATCAATAGAAAAATGTTTATATTAATTTTAGTCTATATTTCCTTGTTCAAAATATTTTTGATGCAAGTGCATCAAATGCCAATGTTTTTAATACTAAAAAAATAATCTGTTGAGGATAAAGCGCTTTTTACTCCAACTTTAATCTATAGAATCGGCATTGAACTGGGTGCAGCACATATGTAGGTCATTATACGAATTACTTAATGGCCCCTCCTTTGCAGCTGACTGAAGTGGAGGAATGATCTCACCACATACGTATTTCACCTTTGTTATTGTCCGATAGGCGGAAGGTTTTCAGTATGGAAGGCATTCGTGCACAGTAGGAGGTGGCAAAGGAAGCACGTGATGGTGTGCCTAAGGGCTGGCGTGCTTCCGTGAATGACCTTCGTAAGGACGCCTCTTCCGTGACCCTTTATTCCTCCGTCCTCTTGGCTCAAGACATTATCCTCACCCTTCCCTTCTTTCGGCCTCAAGGCTTCCTTGTCTGCCAACCATCTCGGCACGTACTGTGGCAATAACCTGACTAGAGATTTCGCGTGTCCGTTGGCCCGTCTAAGTTGAGAGGGACTCTTCATATGATTTCCGAATGCCTTCGTTCCATGATTTTCTCGATACTCCTCTCAGAATCGTGGACAGGGCTGGTGTGAGCTTTCCCGATGGTCTCACTGGTGAAAATGTACGCTCACACCGCAAGAGAATCAATTATATAGTATAGACATCTCCGCGACTTGGGCAAACCTCTCTTTTGACCATCAAACCGCAGGGCACTCTCATTCTAACTTTGGCAGTTCTCCCCCAGTTTTTCCCTAGACATTTGTGTACCCCAGGTGGAGCCGGATGCGACCCGTAATAGGCGCCCGAGGGCCGTACACTTAAACTTTCGTTGGTCACTGATTCGCTCTGGCGCGCTGATCGCGTGTTTATCGCCGAGCGTTATTTGCCCGTGATCTATTTACTAACAGGTACATGTATATAGCCATGCCAATTGCTGCATTGTTTTATATCTTATATCACAGAATATGTTATGCCCATCATTACCATTATTGCCTCTTAATTCTATATCGCTTTCCAAATCATACATGATTATTTAGTAGTTCTATGTTTATAATTTGTGTATATTCTTTTTCCATGTTTTTCCACGCCTCAGGCTCTTTTAGAGGTATGTTTTTCATTGCTGTGCTGATATATTCTAATTTTTCTGTCCTGAATTGTTTTGCTTAAGCATTTAGTTTTTTTTATTTGGTGTAAGTAGTAGTAGTATTTATCGTCCACGGAGCAACTACTTATAGACATGTCTAAATAGTCGTTCTGGGTACCTCAACTTTGTCACTGTTTTCCGTATTTCATCTTATTCTTGTTCCTCAAGCATAATTGTTTAAACATATAAGGGAAATTTACCTCTTCTTTATCGTTCTTTCCTTTTCTGAATCATATATTGTAGGCCCTCTTTTTCTTGGACATTGAGGCTTTGGCCTCCCGTGAGTTGTTGCATTAAATCATAATATCATGCATCCGTATTCTCAGCAGAAGTCATTTCCGTTTCCATTCCCTTTAGATCATTGAGCACAATATAAATGGAGCACGAGGACGCTAGACTATCAGCCTTAATGAAACTTATAGAATGTTAATTTAACCATCTCCATGTAAAGTTCTTTCAATTACTTGGGGTAGAAAATGACTTTAGTCTACCACCTTGTAATCCATATGGCCTATTATGATAACATTTTTAAATTTATATAATAAGCAACCGACTCAAACAAGGGATAGGGCTGGTGCGGTGAATAGCGTACTGCCTTCCTACTTCGAGGGCTCAGGTTCAAACCTCGACGATTGCAGGATTTTTCATAAGGAAACCATTTCATTTAGAGTTTGCCGTTCGTCCGAAGGGACGCTAAACTGTGGACCCCTTCGCTCCGTTCGTAAAGAGGAAGCTAACGAGGACGCCAGGTTTCTCTCCCCCTTTCGTCTCCCATTTCTTGTGAATCCTACCTCCATCCACCGACGATATATTTACGCACCTATATCTCAAGTTACCTACCTATTCCTAAAAGTGCAATTGACCTCAGCCTCACCTAAAGCTACTACTGCCAACTTATAGCAGAGGTCCCCCGATAGGGGAGATCACTTCAGTCTTGATAACTGTAGCGACTTCGAATTCCGTCTCCCCTATGTTATGATGATAAATCCCAATCGTTAATTTTCTGGGCATTACTGCCTTCTCAAAACATACTTTTCCACGTAGAACACTACTCGTATTCAAGTAATATTTTCCGCTCTATTCTTTATTATCATCTCAAAAATGTTCTCTGGTTCATGGTGTCTTCTGGCCTTAAATATCTTAATTTATTTCCATATCATTCTCTAAACTACCTGAATCTTTGTCTTTTCATCTAATATTTACGGATTTAGTCATTAATTATTTTGCGCCCTGCAAGCTACCACTAGGGTGTGTGGCAGTGGATGAAAACATACCAGACTAATTTTCACCCAAATATGACCCTACCGCGGTAGGACAATGTTATTGTGATATCTTATCGTTCGTGAAAAAATGTCGTCTTAAATCTAATTTCTCTACACGTAATCTCTCTAACTCTATTGACATGATCTCCCCTAAGACGGGGGTAATGATATATAGTACATTTTCAACATCACTGCTAAAGAGACGTCCTTCCAATTCAGGCAAGAGATTTAATCTGTAATTTAACCATCGCTCCGTGGGTGATTCCCAGTCTAGATCTTTTAATATTTCAGATACGATACCAAGTTTATCATAACGTTTTACAAATCTAGTTCCTCTACGTTGCACGCGATCCAAATCGGTAATCAATCCTAGTTCGTGAGGATCTAATATACTAGAAGCATATTCTAAATGAGGCCTAATAAGCGAAAGATAATATTTCTCTTTGGCTTTCTCATCACATTTACCCGGCACTCTTATAATAAATCCTAATTTTTTGTTAGCTTGTCCACATATTCCCCGTATGTATTTCACTCAGGAGGGATTGCATTCTTTTACGCAGTTTATAATTCCTCTGTTATTTTTTTGCGTATATCTGTTAGATCGTTTACTTAGTTTTTTCCCACATGGAAGCAAAATTTTTATTATTCAAGCTTTCCGTCGTTTGACATGGGTGATGTGGATTTTTGAAACTTTCTATTCCGTGTCTGTCAATTTTTCTCTGGTATCGGTTTTCTCCTCTCTTCCTACTTTCAACTTATTTTTTCAACTTAATATTTTCCATCGGTATTTGTCAATCTTCATTTTTATGGTGTTAATCTACTCCATGCATTTGTACTTGATTATTTTCATTCAACATTTCCTCCATATCTCGATATCATACATTTTTCCTGGTCTTTGTTTTTGCCTTGAACATAATTAAAGCTTCACCTACATCTTGGTGTATAGTTTGCATCAGTTAGTTCGTTGTATATTTCGTCGATATTATGATCTAGTGAATCAATGAAGCCCTGAAGTCAAGGGGCATCTAAAATTTGTGATTTAAAAAAATATAAACTGACCGCGGTAGGAACTTGGCTGGAAGACTGTCTAGGTTACTGTTAATTCCTATTTCAAAAAAGGTAAAGGCTACATCATGTGAGGAATACAGAACAATAAGTTTGATTTCGCCCGCAGCTCAAGTGGTTCTCATCACAGGGGCTAAAGATCATCTACAGGAGGATGGCGAGCAGGGTAAATGATTGATTACTTAGAGGATGGGGTTCAGGGTGGGGAGAGGCACGCGTAGTAATGAGGGCACTAATAGATAGTAACATAATATACAAACAGGATGTATTTGCTGGTCTCGTAGATTTCAAAAAGGAATTAGATAGAGTGAATTGAGAAAAACTAAAGCATTTATGTGTTGCAGAAAATAGAAGTGGATTGGAAATAAAAAAGACTAACCCGCAACCTGTACATGTATAAGACTGCTCAGGTGTGAGTGGGTGATGGAGAGTCCGGATGGACAGTGTTAGGAAGAGGAGTAAGGCAGGGTTGTCCACTATTACCTGCGCTGTTCAACTTATATATGGAGGAAATGATTAAAGAGGAATGCGAAGAACTAGAGATAGGAATTGAATTTGGTGGGAAATTAAACAAAAATCAGTCGGGTTCACTGATGTTCAAACTTAAATTTGTCAGTCAGCCAAGGGATTTCAAGCATTGCTGAGTGAATCGAAAATTAAGAGCAATAGATATGGGATGATAATAACTGTTAATAAAACAAAGGTTATGCGGTTTTCCAGAAAGAGAAAGGCTAAGCTAAATGTTAAAATAGGAGGGCAAAAAGTAGAGCTCGTGGAACATTTTACGTATATCGGAAGTGTTTTGGACCAAAATGGTCAAAGTAGTTGGGACACAATACGAAAAATTGCGTTAGGCAAAGAAGCTTTCGCAATGGCGAGAGAATTAATGACATAAACGTTGAATAAGGATGTTAATAAAGATCCTTTAAAACTTTGATATGGAGGGTTGTTGTGCACGGCGTGGAAACATCGTCATTGAAGCAGGATGATAGGCTTGGATTAGACGCTGTTGAAATGTGGGAATACAGGAGGATGGAGAAGGTTAAAAGGAAAACAAACGAAGAAGTATGGTGGGGAGGAGGAGGGATTGTTGATAGAAATCTGCAGGAGGTAGAAAAGATGGCAATGGGATGTTGTAAACTGCTATAGAAGGGAGAATGTTAGGCAAACGAGGAAGGGGCAGGAATGTTTGAAGGAATGAAGAGAGGAAGGAAGTGCAAGGAGATGAAGATGAACTTGTAATAGAGTAGAATGCTGGGTCCAGTGTTGCTGGGAGAGACAAGAGAATTATTTGGTGCCTTACGTCCATTAAAACCTACCTTAAATGGTAGATTACCTGCAACAATAATACTGCCGCGATTCCCGTCATGCTTCGTATATTTGCATGCATATATTGTTTATGGAAGAATTTTTAAAAACTGTGATTTCCGATTCTAAATACTTGATGGTCATATTATAGTTAAATCCCATATTCTTTGGTCGCCACTATCCAAAATTTCCTATCATCACGACAAATATTTATATAGTATCTCTATGTGATATGCAATATTTTCCGCAACTTCTCTTTCTCTCACTAGTCTTTTATGGAAAAGTAATTCCTTCTATTAAGTCAACCATCTTCACCATTTTTGCGTAAAAACCATTCGAGACTCAGAATTTGGATTCGTTCGAATTTTTAAAAATATCGAGTTTAAACTATTTAGTACTCTTTCGAAAATAATGACATTTTAACTTTGAAGGATGCTTAATTGACAGCAAAGAACAAAGTGGTTTCATTCGATAGTCTACTGAATTAAGTAGGCACAGATTTTAAAATATCTTCAATAAATTTGTTTTGCAATTTTCAATTTCTTAGACTTGGCCCACTTTTCCTATGACGCATTAATTTTCTCTTGGGGAGACTTCACGAAAAAACAGGATCCGTTACGACTTACTGCTATCATTTCTGTCAAATATAGAGCTGTTCATTTCTACAAATTAAATTAAAGTGGATTTTATAAATATATATCTCCGCGACTGAATGAAGAAGTCGATGGCTAAGTTAAATCTGTTTCTTACGGTACCATTCAAATGAAATTGGACCTATTGGAGGCATCACGGAGTTCAGCCTTGTATCCAAACCGTTACATCTAATAATTTCCTTTTGCCAGCCATATATAATATACTAAAATTAGAGTACAATGCCAATAAATTGCAGGACGGTGGTGTGGAAATTGTACCAAATTCTCGGAACTCAACGGCCATGGTTTTAAAATAGTGAGTCGGTTACTAACGGGAGTTGTGGCGAGGATTTGCTTGTCTTTCCTCCGGCCCCCAAGGATTCTGGAGGTCGCTGGAGGGCCGCCTTGCTTGGCGTCGCATTCGCTGGAGTTTTTAGATTCCATCGGTTTCGACCACGACCACCATTTCCGACCATCCAAGGTCTTCACCAGGCAGAGGCTGGGGAGGGGGGGAGGGCTGGAAGACATTTAAAGAAGAACAACGCGCCAATGGTGGCGGAGATGGCGACAGGGAAGGAATCACCACTCCTCCCATTTTTCATCTTACGCCAGCATCGCTCTTCACCTAGCAATTAATTTGTCCAAAAATATTCTCGGATCTATCTCATGACTCACTGACTCACAGTCCACTCAATGCAGTGCGTTTATTTTCTCCATCGGCCATGCCCAACTTCGCCTGTCTCCTCCTGCCAAATTACCTCCGTCCGTCACTTTCTAATGTGAGGAATGTGCAATTAGTTTCATTTGGATCATGGTTGGCCACTCCCAACCATGCTGTAGCTACTCCTGTAGTCGAAAAACGTGTGCGGGGTTGACCTGTCCTCTCGAATGGTGGAGCCACGTGGACGTGGTGTCCGAGGTAGCAGCCGCTGAAGGACGGTGAGTTTTTAAACGCGTGTGCCTCGTCCCCAACCTTCGAAGGTTTAAATAACATTATCCCTCGTTGAAATTTCCCCTCAACGGTACTGAAATTTGCAGCTGGTGTGGGGAAAGCTATAAATAGGCTATAAAATCCCAGGCTTACCCAATCAGCAATTCGGAACCCAAACCAGGTTCGCAACGCCATAAACATGGTATCAGGCACACGAACGGTGCCACAATGAGAATAACTTAATTTCTGTGTGAGTCTCTGCAGAGTTAGAACTTGTCGGGTAACAATTTTTATCACCTCTCGAGGCTGACGGCTTTCCTGTGCATCAGCTCTGGGGCGGTAATTCTAAATGAGTACAAAGGCAGTAATACATTGAAACAATATTTTGCCCGATTCTAATCGAACGGGCCAAATTATTATTATTAATACTCCTGTCGCGGCCCAGTAGACAATGTTTATAAAATGCATTTTCTTGGCGTCCACATATTGATTAAGAAACCTCATGATCATCACTCTTGAAGAATTGAAATTAGATTGAGAATTTCATTCATACACGAGAACCTACCCCAAAAAATTTGAAATTCCCTGAATTGAGTCCAATAGATGTTGAATTCTGGCCAAACTAAGTTGCTGGGTATGATGCCCAAAGGTCTCTGGTTGGTGTTTCGTACGCTGATTTCACTCTGGTGGTTCGGTTCCTGTGAAGCCCGAAACCAGCAAAAAATGACATTACTGACTCTCAGGAACGCAAAAACCTTCAACGCAGGCATCGAAAAAGCAACGAATAAGCTTATTTGAGTACAAATGGCAAAATAATTCTTTTATAAATAAAAATGATAAACGATATTAATACAAAACATGAAAATAAAAGAAAATTAGCAGGGGTATATTTATTCATTACAATGAAAGAAATTTTAGAAGCAACAATGATTCTACCTTTAAATTTGTCTCTAAAAGAAGGGATTTTTAATGGACCGATGCAATGGTTATTTATGTTGAAATTGCTGATATTCCACTAGCTAAAAAATAATTAGTTCTCCGAAGTAAGAGTATGCTATATCAGTATTATCAACTCTCTTCTCCTCCTGGTACGCCTTTGTTCTTCAATTGCAGTGAAATAAAGGAATGCATGTAATTTTCTTGAAATAATTTGGCATAATGAAAAATGCCACACTAAGACAAAAAAATTGAGTCTCGAATAAATGACCTAGGCATTGAGGCAACTGCGAACTTTAAGGGTCATATGGTAGGAGAGAATAAGACAGTAAACTAGGTTGATATTTGTATTTTATAATAACCTTCCCATCTGGGATGCTCGTGATATCTATTTTGAACATAAAAGTTTTTTTGAGTCACGGTTTTAATTTTTTCTGCGATATCATGTGAATGGCGACTTTGCTATCACCTTCATTAGTTCATATAAATCTCTTCTAAAGTAATGTTAAAAAATAAACGTATCTATTTTCCGAATTAAGAAAGATTTATTTTTTCAGGCGCGTGTGCGTAAGGCTTCCGAAAAGACCAACCCCTTTCAGTGAAATTTCTACCCGCATGTTCTACACGATATGAACACCTGCCATTTATAAAAGGATGAGAAAATTCCATCTCAGCCAGCTTCGGACGCAGATGATCATTTTTATGTAAAATTCATGTCCAGCGATCAAAATGTTGAACATTTTCTATCTTCTTGTCATATTATCAAGAAATACGGTCTTCGGAGAGTAAATGATGTTGAAACTGTGAAGTCAGGACGCATGGATAAAGGAATGTGCTTTTTAGAACCAAACCACCTAAAGTGAAAACAATACGAACAACAACATACATAAAACAATACTTACAACATATATTAAAGGAGATAACTTCAGGCGTCACTTTGTGGAAACGATACATATTTGCAAAAGAAACACTTGGTTTTTCCAAGCACTTGAAACACTTGGTCGTGATTAAATTTTATGTGGAAAAACCAAGTGTTTCTTTTGCAAATATATACTAAAGATATCAATGGAATATTAAGAGTGGCTAGTAAGTTTCTTAAATAATGTAAATCATTTGACGATCGACGGGTAGGGAGTTCCACATTAAAGGAGCTGCCAAAGGATTGGATATTTTTCTGCTGTTTGATGAGTAATGAAATAAAACTTAATCAAATATTGCGACAGAAATAAACCATCATATAATAATATATAATAAAAAAAGCTGCTATGCTCATATGTTCAATGAAAGCATTGCTATTTTTTTTAATTATTGCGAGGGTTTGTTAAATAATTGAGTAGCTCTAACAACTTTGCGTTTTAAAGAATAATGCATTAATTCAACTATTTTAACTGCACTGTAGATTCTTCAGGAAACTACGTTGTTCCTAAAGTTGATGGGTTTACACGTAACCAAAAACGAAAGAAAATATTTTATTTCTTTCCAGTCAACTATGGGATCGCCAAGACGTTCTCATTTTTATAGACTAACAGCACATGAGAAAAAAATCATTTAGTAAAATGCCCATGTATCATTAAAACAAACGACTCGAATTTCATTTTAGCCTTGTCTGTAGTTTTTAAGTTGGGCATATAATTTGATGGTCGGTTAAATATATTTAATATGGCATCACATTCTAGTGCCATCATAGTTTTTGACATATTCTGGCATATAATTCGTGACAGGTCTTATTTTAGGTGAATTATTCCTTATTATTTTTGCACATAATTTCTGAGTTAAAACATTCAAATAATCAAGTATGTTAAATGTAAATTATAAATAATCGGGAATAGGATTTAAAGCATTTGAGGTCATCGATAAAAAATTTCAGAAGAATAAAGTTTTTACTTGATTGTGCGAAGGAATCTTTCAAGTATTCCTTTGAACGCAAGTCTTGGATGCACTATTAATGGGGAAGAGCCCTAGGTTAACCGAGTAAACGGCGCATAAGATTATCGGGTGTGAAGAGAACGAGTCGAGAGGATCACCCAAGACACCATGAAGTAAATCAAAAAGGTCCTGCTTTCATATTTTATATCGAGGTCCATCAAATTGCTTAGACCTGTCCTGTAATAGACCTCATTTGTACGATTTTTTTCTTTTGTGTAGCTTACAAACTCTCAATTATTTTCAACGACAATTATTTATCCGATTGTATTAATTAGCTATTTTACTAGCTGGTTTATCGTAAATTGATTGATTTAACAACAGTCGAGATCCAGGAAATCAGCATAATTTCACTTATTAATTAATTCTGAAGATAAAATGGACGGACGAAGTGAAGAACGAGCAAGTATAGAGCAGAAGAGGAGAGGTCTATTTGAAGAACTCTATTTCAAATAGGAACTCGATGGATTTAACATTCCTTGAGGCATAATCGATTAGTTAGAAGCATAATAGAAAATATAATTTAAGAGAAGTCCTCACGAGAAAGACCAAGTGACAAGTACAGAGGACAAATTAGGATGGACGTAAAACAAAGGTGAGCGAATTGAACTGATTGGAGAAAAATGGACGGCTGTAGTAAACCACTCTTAGGTTTGAAATGCTCATGATGATAGCGCAATTACATAATATTATTATCTACATTAGTTTTCAGTTTGGAGGTTGGTAGCTGTATGTTTTTATTCTTTCGTTTTCATTAATCTTTAATGCCATTACAGCTCTCCAAATGTTCAGTCGTGGATTTAAGGGATTGTTGCGTGCCTTGTGACACAAAAGTGCTTTCAGATTATATTCATATGGTTCGGCTGAAAGAGTTAACAATTAATGGTAAGTTTGTCAGCAAAATATTACGAGACTAACTTCAGTTTCATAATGCTCGAGAAAGAGTCATAGACCTGAAAAATATTTTCGCATTTTTCTACACAACCGCTAAATTTAGCAGAGCTTGGATAGAGAGACTCATACGGAAGTTTAACAACGCAATGCTTGCAGTCGAAAAGTTGTTTTTGTCTCCTCTTAATTTCTTGAAACCCCTCAGGTGGAGCGCTTAAGACACATCACCTGACCTCTAGGAAGTGAATACACAAAACACCGATGTCCGGAGATGGCGCTTTGTGCCAAGTAGAACGCGTAGAAATACGCATGACCTTGCTCTGTGATGGAGAAAGTTTGTTGACTGGCCGGGAACGAATAAAATCCTCGAGATCTATGCTATCACATAACGGAAGAGACTTTCAAAAAATGTTGCTTTATTCTATGCGAATAAAACTTATTTCCACATTTTAGTTTGATACTAGGAATCATCTTATGCTCTACTTATAGGTCGGATTCACTGCGCCTTTCTTTCAAAAAAATGGAGTTAAGGACGTCTCTGTATGTTTACTTTTAGTATTTAGAAATACTTTCAATGGAAAACTTCATGGTACTATTAAGAATTACTTCCAGTCACGCATTTTTCACGTTTCTATCGTATGAAGTGAAAAGCAAATGTACGTAAATTCGAAGTATTTATATAACTACTTATTAAATAGCACTCAAAAGGGAAGATAACTGAATAAGCTTTTTTCTCTTGTGAAATTAAATATATATACTCAGGTATACATACTCAAATAGGTTATATCAATTCAGATATGGTTTGAATATAAATCTGATAATCGAAATGTTTGACCCTTTTACGTCGAACTATTACGTTAATGGATACTTTTGCATCGCTTTTTCGAGAAAATGGACGGATTATTGGACTGTGTAGGCTGTGTCACTGAAACCCTTTTAATTTTACCAAATGAATTTTTATAAGCTCATGCTAGATTGTGGTAATATTTGGGATATCTCCGGCTGGACGATGCCTCATTCAAATGAAATGGTCGAAGGGTGCGTTATTAGAAAACCATAGAAAAATGTGAAGGCCTAAATGGATGTTTCACTTCTACGGGGCTATGATTGAAACTACTAAGTACATTTGACTGTATTTCTGGCACAAAATATGGCTAGAGGATAATTGAGGGTCGAAGAGGAGTCTAGATGGAAGGGGCCATTGAAACGCAATGTCGGCATTAGGCACCTACCTTCGCCACGCTCTCTCAACGGAATTCGCCACGGAGTCGCTGTGCGTCCCGAGGACGGAATTCCATTCGCACCGCGACCTCACGGAGTATACCAACCGTAGGCGTGGCAGTTCCGGGTGTGAAAAGCACGCCTCTCTCGTGGATTCGAATCGGAAACTTTGATGTGGAGGGACGACCATCGACCCACGCATCCCTGCGGTTATTCCTTCGCGAGGGACCATTCTCCGCGTCGATTAATCGCCATCGTTTTTGCGTGAGGGCGTTTGTCGCAACACAGGGAAGTCTGGTGCCCATTTGCTCCTCTTATTTAATTTTCATCAGATGAATGTTATGAATCCGAGCGACGTTTTCACCGTCAGCGGGAGAGAGGGGGGAGAGTTGGGGGCATAGTAGGCCCGTTTCGAAAAACAGGTTGCCAGTCGGGAGGGCGTGGGTCTACCTCCCACGCCTCTGGGCTGGGCGTTATCCCAGCCGTCGGGAGCCCCCTTCCCTCTAGCCCCGACCCCACCCGCTCCGCTCCCTCCATTCGCCAAACACTCCCCTTCCCCCGCCCCTATCCGCACCCGCTCGACCAGCACAACGCGCATAAAATGCACAACCTCCCCAGGGGCACGTGGCGCTGCCGCCCCCTTTCGCTCGACCTCACTCCAAAGTTCCCGCTGCCCGCGCCTCCCTCAGCCACAGTCTTAAAAGCATCTTCCCTCTCGTCTCTCCGCAATCTCCTCCAATGCCTTTCTTTCTTCTATGCAACTACTCCCGTCTCTCCTCCGTCAGCCTTCTTCAGTAGCCGTCCAAAGAAGCCGTTAGCGTCCGTCATCTATGCCTACCCGTTAATTTCGCGTCAAAATGTAATGCTGAGAGATTTTGATTTTCGGCTCTGACAGCTCTCGTTCATTTGAGAGTGAAAGGCGGAGAAATTACGAAATCTATGTATATATTTTTCTCCCCATACGCTCTCATATTGCGCCATAATCACGACGTAGCCGCGGGAGTAAGGACACCCCCTCCCTTAACCTCTAACATAATCTGACGAGTGACCTTTTCATTTGAGCAAGAGTGCCTTTTTTGGAACTAACTGTTAATCTTAGACAGTGTGTATTGGTCTCAAACTTGCAGTCGGGAATTTCAGGTGGATGGGGCTCGGAGGCAAGAGGATGCAAGATAAACATTTTCCTTCTACAACCTCAGTGCCCCTATAGCTCAAACTCACATCAGTTTGGACAAAGTTAACATGACGCGGCAGCACAATAAACGTTTTAATTCCCGAGGTAAAAGATAAATTGTGTTCTTTCAATTAAAAAGTTGTTTCCAATTAGCTGAATCCTCTCGTAAATTGTGCAAATCATTACAAATCTTGAGCCCTCTCAGAGCGCAGTTAGCCTTTTGACAAGATGATATCACAGAAATATTTTGTCAGTGCTCAGTTGTTAGTGTATTTAGCGATACATTTCTTGTGCGGCTATTGGCTTTCTTCAGGAAACTAGTTCCTTGTTAAAATTCTTAAAACCTCGTGGGTTAGGTTAGCTTTTATGATAAGGCTTTAACTTGAGGGCATATTATTAATTTAAGGGCAGGTATTTTGCATTAAAAAGATGTATAATCCCTGTCTTCTCCATTATTTCTCGCCTCGCAGGACTAGGGGTCTTTTTCCCTCGAGTCGAAAATCTGTCTATGAGTTTCTAGTCGTATTAAGAATAGATAGTAAAATGTTAACGAAAGGTAATACAATTTGTCCGCTGAATTTCCGATTTTCGAGTAGTGTGAGGCTCATAGTACACCATTGAAATTATAAACTTCGCGTCTCGAGTATATACTTTTGATTTAATCAATAACTACTCAGTTTGCCTTATTTACGAACCTGACAGTGGTATATTTTATGCGAACGTCCCTTCCGGTTTTCTTTCACCGTTATCAACGGTAATTCAGCTCTTAATCTCTTCTCCCACTCCTACATCTTTGTGCTTCGTTATCTGTCACCATATTAATAAACCGTTCAATCATGTTGGCATTTTACCTTCTCATATTTAATTGAGCTGCCGAAAGGGACATAAAATTCGTTTCTACTCTCGACAAGAGCGCTGGACAAGAGCAAGGCTCAATTTATGACACCAAGTCGGTGTTGCATCATAGGTGTAACGCGTTTTCAACCTGGAAGTAGTTTTATAGGTTATCATGGATTGAAAGCAACACTTTAGGAGGGATTCTTCGTATTTAGATAAACACAAAACCAAACGTGAGGTCCATAAAGGTAAGTAAATCATAATTGTGTACCTATGAGATAGTCCATTTGGTTACTTCCTAAAATTAATGATGTTCCTGATCTCTGTCAATAACCCAATGCTTCACATTGGTAGCAGATTGCAGGCACCGGATTGCTAATTTTTCAAGAGACTTTCTAGTATCTAAGTTTGTGACTTCATGTCTGAATTTCCTCTCCAGTTATCTACCCTTCATTTTCTGCTGCCAGTTCAAAATACATACATTTAATTATTGCCCTGTTGGTGGTCGGTCCAGCTAAGAATAATCTTATGTGCAGAACTATTTCCCTAGTAACCCTTCTACTCTTCGGAGCCCCGGTAACATGATATAACAGCCATAGATAAGCGCCATAGGTGTTTTCAATAATTTGATTATTCTCAGGTCCCATGATCAGTATCTGCAGGTAATTTGAAGGAAATGATAAGTTAAGGTCCCAAAAAATTCTCCACCGGGTTTTGTTTCTCTCATCTCATTCAATCTTTCATGAAAAATGTTGCAATTTTCCTTCTTTTTTCGTACATATGCATTTTATACAGTCATGGCAGTGCGATTTTAGAGCTTCGAGTTTGTATCATACTGCTAACTTCAAATAATCCATATCAAAACAGCACAAAATCAATGCCAACATTTAACGGCTATAATATTCGATTGGAAAAGAAGTCATTAGCTGGTTGGGCCAATGGCTTCGGTGAAGTGTCGTGCTAAAGCGATTCCCTATTCAATCACTTACCGGTGAATTAAAGTTTAGCGAGGATTGGGCAACTTATTGCTTGAAAGAGAAGAACCCTTGTAGTTACATTACTAAAATTTAGAATTAGGCTAATAAAATAATTTTAAGCTGAAATTCTGAACAACTTTCCTTTTCGGAAGGGCAGGAGCGTTCTAAAAATTTCATCCAATTTCACCAACTTTCTAAATTATTAGCTAAAATACGGCCATCAGTCTCTTTCTTAATTTAGCTAACAAGTGCACCGATTAAAACTACAACTCTTGATTAATTTTCGCCTGAAATCAAGTTGTTTTAAGTAAAATGATCTCAGCACGGAGTGTCTGGCACTGGAGAAGGTGTGGCATTTATAGCGTGGGTGGTGTGCTTCCTCAGGGACCCCAGGAGACGCCATGTCGCCGAACCCAGCGGGCAGCAGCGTGGTGAGCGAGGGGAAGGGAGCCGCAGAAGGCTTGCCCGTGGGTGACACCCCGCTTCCTTCGCCGTGGCCGGAAGAGGAAGAAGAGGAAGAGGATGAGGAGATAGAGGTGGACCTGGAGGAAGAGGAGGAGGGAGAGGAGGAAGGGGAGGAGGGCGACGAAGAGGAGGAGGAAGAGGAGGAGGAGGAAGAGGAGGAGGAAGAAGAAGAGGAGGAATGCGGAGAGATGGAGCTAGCGATGATGCAGCGGAGGCGGATGGCCCGCGGGGGCGTGGACGGCGGGGGCGGAGGTGGCGCAGAGGGGGAGAGGGGCAGCAGCGGGAGTGGCAGTCGGGAGGAGGCGGAGTGGGGTCGGCGCAGCGTGGACAGCGGGAGGGGGGCAAGCAGCGAGGGGGGCGGCGCTGAGGCGAGCCCCGACGGGGCGGGCGGCTCCAAGAGGAGGTCTCCGAAGAAAGTGCGGAGGCAAGGTAGGTGCCGCGGGGGATGGGAGCGAAAACCTAGGTACGAAACAATTATTTCATTTTAAATTAAAGAATAGAATGCTTCAACAGGCCATGAGCTATGTACTTGATCATTTATCGTTTTACTTGATTCCAAATTACGGTGGCGAACCTCGATTCCCCCCTAGGATGCGATGCATCCTATAATTATCATGGAATAAATTTGGTGGTGCGTGTCTGTCTATATGTCTGTCTTTACCATGGTCCCTAAGCCGGAAGCTGAATTGAATGCGCTGAAATTTAGGCAAATTGTGTCCATAAATATGAATTCCTGTTCGAATGAAACGAGTGCCACCTTGGTGATCTCTGAGGTAATAAATGCTCAGTGTCCAATTGTTTCGTCCTCATAATAGGATATGGTCTGCTCTACCAATCATTAGTTTTCAGAATCAGTTGTTTAACATTCCTTCCATTTTTCTATGGTGTTATGTGTGGCTTTTCTCTTGCTCCTTATTGCTAGTGGGGTAGTCAATTATTATCAAAAATAATATTTTAATATCACAATCTTCATAAATTGTACGTTTTTGCTCTTAGGATTTAAATGCTGTGATATACTCGTTGATTTGTGAAATAAATACTTTTAATCCTTATTCGTTCCCGTCTGAGTTTGCTTTCAACACCGTTTCAGGGTGAGAGTGCATTTTTCAGAGATAGCTGAAACAATAGAACTTTGGTTGTTAATTTGAAGTCGTCAGAAAAATGTTGGAAATTAATTATATCGTCCGTCAGATGTGAGGTTAAGCTTGGAATCGCGGGTCTTTCCTAAGGAGAAACTTCATTCCGACTCCTGACTTATCTTTACACTTTTCTTTCTAGCTATTACTAACATTATTCCCGTAATTGGCCTGCCACAATTAATGGCCAAAATCTCACCAGTAGGGTGTCTTCCAATATAGTTTCTGGATATATCTATGCCTCACTACCTTCCATGAACGCTACTCGAATAGTATATCCTTCATTAAGATGAGTTTGGTATTTTTATTGCTTAGTAGGGACTTATATCATCTTGATTAGAATGAATAAGCGATGAAAATTTTAATTATAATTCTTCAAACTCGAATATTCTCATGGCGATGCCTAATTTCCATGGCTACATTGCTCACAATAATGACAATTGTATTGATATTACAGGAAATGTTAAATTTTAAATAGAAAATCTTCAATAATAAACTTACTAACGACTAATACCGACATATATCATTGGAATCAATGCCATTTTATATCTGGTATGTGCTAAAAATTCGATTTTTCCGTCATAAAACGAATGTGGGCATAGCATGTATTACGATTTCAAGTTTTCCAGAAATAAAATTTTTTCGATGAAGTCACAATGGATGGGCCTATTCCAAAGTCGGAACACCACATTAGTGAATCCCCATTTTCCTAACATGACTCTCCAAATAAGTTTTGTGCAATGTTTCAGCAAGGCTCAAGGATACAACTATTAAAAGAAATGCTTTGAAATACCCTCGTTGCGAAGTACGAATCCACTCTTCATAATCTTAGTCAAAAGTAAGTATAAATGGGAACGGTCCAGTGGCCAGGCATGTAGTAACCTCATTTCACGTAGTTAGCTTAAAAAATTATTTTTTTTCGTTTTTAAGAAATATAAAAATAATATACATAAAATATGCGTAAAATGAAAAACAGTAACTCGCACATTGAGTATAGTATTATATATATATATATATATATATATATATATATATATATATATATATATATATATATATATATATGTAATAAATGAGCTCGCGTAATCGTCTCCGTATAAAAAAATATTTGTTACAAGATCAGATAGACAATCAAAGGCCTTTCCCGCGTTTTTCCAAAGAATAAATTGTTATATTCCTTACAAGTTCATAACTTGAACGACAAAGCTTCAATATCAACAAGTGTTTTCCTCTACCTATTACAGTGGTGGAAATGTGGATGAATTTCATAGGTATGATTAATGCGGAAGGGGAATAACTGCTGTGGACACGTAAGCCTTGGGGGAAATACGGGTTATTAATATTAGGGTTTAGTACTAGGTCAATATAATTTTAGGGAACGAAATAGGAGAGCAATAGGACGATACCTTCCAATCTCTAATACAAACTTAAGGAACGGGTTTCAGTTGAGCGTTCCATTCGGCTGGTGGGGCTCTGGATGTACAGGTATATACAGTTGCTCTTAGCGCGCCACACACGTAGAAACTTGAGCACCAACGCCGAGATCGAAGCAGCCAACCTATCGCCGTCAAGATTCGAACTGGTCCTCTCTGCAGTAAACAAGGTCACTTGCCACCGTATGAATGTACCTCTCACCTAATTTTGTGAGAAGTTGTTTCTCACTAATTCAAAATAATTTTGATGCGTACTCAGTGGCAAAAACAATAGTGGTGGGTAATGCGCGGTTAGATGAATTGAGTAAAACATTTTAATTCTACGACAAGTGTCGTTTCGAATTGCATGGAACAACGTAGAGAAAGCTTCCCACCCCCCATGGTGGGGTTTTTCTTAGAATGACTGCACATATATCAGACTATAAAGATGCCAGTATACATAACATTTTGGAAATTAAATATATTTGATATTAATAATCTAATACGGAAATTGATAAAGAATCATTTTCTGTGTTTTCAAGTTCCATTAAAGTTTCTGATAATTAAACATTCATATAAACGGATAATTGACTTTTGAAAACAAAAATAACATTCACATTTCCATAAAACATCAAACTTACCGAGAAAAACTGAGCCTGTAAGTTACTCAAACGCAAGAAACTGACTTTTTGGGCAAAAATTACTTGTGAAATATCTAATAACAATCCAAACCAGAATGAGATCTGGACCGCTGTTATTTGGTTTCCCTCGTTTCTGTTCATAGTCGAGTGGATATCCAAACGTGTACTTAACCTTACATCCTCGTGAACACGGTTTCTTGTATCTCCCCGGCAGAATTTTACGAGAGTTCAGGGAGCGAAGGACCGTCCCGAAAGTTGTCCAGGCCTAGAAGGAGAAGCGCCGCAGCAGGAGTGAACGGAAGGCAGGGGGGCACCGGAGGGGCGTCGCCCGTGAGGGAAGTCAGGAGCGGCGGGGGTTCGAACGGGCGTAGGCGGAGGTCGGGGCTGTCGGCGAGGGAAAGGAATCTGCGGAGACTAGAGAGCAACGAAAGGGAGCGAATGAGGATGCACAGCCTCAACGATGCCTTCGAGGTGAGTACAGACGAGAATTCACTGTTCACACATCGATGCGGGCAATACGACGGTAAGCGAGCGTAATAAAAGCAAGTCTTTACCTTCCATTGGTTTAAACTGAGTTGATGTACTCGCTTTTCCAGGGTTAACGACGAAAATATTTCGTTCAAAACGTTCGCTGCATCTTTCTGATGCTGATCTTAATTTTTATTTCAACATTGAAAATGTTCATTTTAGCAAACATTTTAATGCGCGCTCAATGACACGATGCGTTCTATGCGTGGCTAAGTAATGGAAGAGGTCAGAAAGATGAAATACTTCAAGTTTTTAGTGAGTGAATCACGAATACGATTATGGCATCCTTGAAAAAAGTCTACTCAGCTAGCGTTGGAATAAAGGCAAATCCTTTTAGAATGACATATTTTGTAATTTATTGAAATCATCATATCCTGATAATCGCAAAAAGGCATAGGAAAACCTAGAATGCCATTTGGTTTTGAAAACATTTGAAAAGAGTGATAAACATACCTCTTCATTCTCTGCCTTTGAAATCTCTTTCTTTCAACTGCTGGTGGTAAGATAACAATTTTTGACCACTTAGTGGACGTTGTTGATAACCCATTATCATTGGTTATATGATATATTTTGTTTTTGTCAAAAATTTTATTAATCTTTATTTAGCATGTGCTAACTTAAACTATCCATCATTCACAACCTGTGTGTCTGTCCGAAAGTTTTTTTTATTATGACATTTTGAGTTTCATTTTATCTTCTAAGAACAATCACCTCTATTACTTTGGCTGAAAATATAAATATTAATAAAATAGCATTAAAATATATCCATTAATTCCCTATTTGAAAGTAGTTGTCTAAATTAGATTCTCTTTTGTTTATAGATTTAAAGTTATCAAATCCTTTGTTTTCTTTACAGCAACTCCGTGAGGTAATCCCTCATGTAAAGATGGAGAGGAAGCTGTCAAAAATTGAAACTTTGACTTTAGCCAAAAACTACATAATGGCACTAACTAATGTCATATGTGAAATGCGTGGTGAAGAGAAACCATACACGTGAGTAAATCTCTCTCTAATTATCATAAATATTCAATCATTTGACTGTACTCTTAATATTTCCAAAAAAGTTACCCAGTATGGAAAAAACTAAGTTGTATAGGCTATACTCTAAAACAGTATGATAGTTTCATTAAGGCCTGGAACAATGTCATACTGTGAATTATGTGCTTATAAATCCAATGAGAATTGCATTCAATGAATTATGTGTGCATATTAGTTTAGGAGTTCTCTAATTCAGCCCAAGAATCATTCCAAAAATCTGAGACTCATTCAGCAACAATAAAATTACCTCTCTGAATATCTTTCGTAGTAGTTACCCATCCATTGTATATTTACTCAATATTAGATTTTTTTCATTGATTCTGATATATGGTCAAACTATCCCAGAACTTCCCAAGTTTTCATAAATTACAATACAACTGATTGTAAAGGGGCATTGCTGTAAATGATGAATTATTAATCCATAAGCCACGTAAAACAGTGTTGTAGATGAAGAACAGTGAGGAGATGCACTGCAGAGGTTTTTCATTATCCAATGTCTATCATATACTTTGGTGCTGCTGGTTGCAAAACTTAAGGTGTGTCACAAAAGATAATACAGGCAGTTTTTCCTGTTGAAAGATATCATGATAGCCTTAATATGGAACAGCATTAGTAATAGAAACACTACAAGGTTATTCTCTAGAAAGAGAATCAGACCTCTCAACTAACTGAAAACAATATTATCTTTCATTAGACAAAATTTCATGCCATGAAGACATGGTCTAGAGAAAGATATGTATTCACTGGCTGTCAAAATTGCCATGACAGAATGTCATTCCTAATTTAAATCACTGCATAAATTGACTTAATTTGGCTGAACAATCACTGACTGAAATTGGCTCTAGGCAAGCAACAGAATGCCCAAATCAAGATATTTTTAATATTATCATAACCCTGGTCAAAGGCCTGTTTCTACCAGATTATTTATTTAGTCCAAAACAGCATCAAGCCAAATACATTCAACAAATGACTAAGATGAACAAAGGATATCAATTAAAACTTAACAATTGGCAATAAACAGCAACACATAAAAAAACAAAGTCTGGTTTACATAAATGAGGAGTAAAAAATCAGTTGTAAATTAGTAGGAAATTCAAAGAAAATTTAGAGGGAGACAGGGCTCAGCAGGAAAAGATGGCATGAGGGGCATGGAATTAGTTGAAATCAGAGAGGCATTTCATCATTTCATTACTGGTTGGTGGAAGTCTAAAGATTAATGAGCCTTTGTAATTGAAATGCAAGGAGTAACACAATGAAAGAGGTCATTCGACCCTTTTGTAGAAAAAGGCACACAGAGAGGGAAAAGGAAAAACAGTTCAGATGACCTAAAATTAGCATTAGTTAACTGACAATGTGTAAAGTAATTAATTCATCTCAATTAGTATAATTTACGCAAAGGCTTATTAAAGTCATTCAGTACATCAGGCCCTTTAAGTTCTCAATCAAATTGAGAATTAAATCAACATCTGAACCACCCAAGTAGAATTTCAATCCATAATATAAACCAATAATTGCAGGTTCCTTGATGATAATTCATCAAATAGCAGTGGAGGTACTAATGGTGAAGGAGAGGGGAGTACCAGTGGTAACAGTAGTGGTGCTGATCAACAAGCCTCCACCGATGAACTTGAAATTGAGCTCAATAATAACTCACCATTTCAAGAAAACTTAGAAATTAGAGGCACACCTGTCACAGTACCACGGACACAAGAAGTTTGAGCAGAGATGATATCATATTTAGATGTCTCCTAAATAGGTAAGTCTACATACACATTCTCATTTTTCCACAATGGAGTCATACATTACTATAAGAAGTCATTATTTTATTTGCATATTCTATAGGTTGATGCTATAAATGAAATTTGTTGGAAAAATATTTTTTAACAAAAATGGTATATTTTCTTGGAAGGTTATTGCCAATACATGTATGCCTAACATGAAATCAGGGGCAAGAGAGCAAGTGTGAAATAGCAGTGGATGAGGCTCAGTATGGTTTGATTAACTAACCCAGTGCTGTGACACTCCAATGAGGGAGGGTTATGGGTAAATGAGAATTTATCCACCTAATTAAGTAAAGGAATTGAATGCTTCAATGGCCCAATACTATTAGTTGTAAACTACATAAAAGGTTGAAGACATAAAAAACAGAAGCATTTTATTTTTTTAATGTTACATATAAAATATTTCAATGGAGAAGTAGTGAACAATTCCATTGTTGAGTCTGAGAGCACCTAAGTGAGGTACAACATAGAAATTCTCAAGAGGGGTAAGCTATTCAAAGCAGGGCTGCTTTCAAAAGTTTATATTGAAAGTTTAGAGTTTATACTGACCCTAATTCTGACTTGGCAATTCTTTTTTTCACTATCCTGTTACCAGAGGTGGTTTCAAAAGGGGAAAGGGGTTCTTCCACTTTTGGAGAATGATTTGAGGCTATGATTAAATCTTTAAAAATGTTACTCATTTGCTAGAACTATTTTTTAATACCTATTATCCCCTATGAATTGCATTATCTGCTGAAAGATGCATTACAGTTTCTAAATTAGGGTGATTAATTTCAAATTTCAAATAATTTTGAACTTTCTTGGCAGGAGAATATTTTCAAAAATTATTTTTGCCTTTATATGAAAATGGCCCCTCGTCTTAGACGTTTTCTAGATCCACTATTGGTGCTAATACAAGTGCTGGAATATTTTAGACTAATTGTATATTTATTTAAATCTTTCATATGATGTCTTTGCGCTTTACTGTTACCGTTCATTGCACTAATTAGGGAGGATTTAGCATGGCACTAGGTGGTTGGGCATTGCCTCATGTAATCATATTGGGAATTGCCATATTAAATGAAATTATATTCAAAAGAACTTAAAAAACATATAGCTTTGGAATTTTTAAAACGTATTTGAAGCAACCTTTTTAAAGCAACAAGCTAAATGCTGTCAGATTAGTTTGTGAAGGAGTGAACATTTTTGTTTTTTGACCTTTTTCCTAAATGCATATCAACTTAGTTTAAATGGCGCAGTTATTCCCCATTCATCTTGGTCATCAATTAATGATAGCATTACTGTATTTTGGATAATTTAAATTCAAATTTATTTTCTTTTTATGTTTTATATGACATTTGAAATGACATTTGAAACCTAGGTACATATTTGGCCTTATTTTGGAATTTCTGGGGCTTAATTAAATTGTAGTTAATAAAAAATAGCTTTAATATATAGTTGGTTGTATTTAATTTATGAAGTTGAAATATTTGATATTTTTATAATATGGTTTAATTTTTCACAGGTCTTTCAAACCAATGGAACATTTTACACAACATTGGTTTTTCTCTAGGATACATCTGCTGACTCCTAGAATGTGCATAGCATAGGCATTGGACAGGTGGATTAACACTGAGTTTTCATGTCTCCTCAACATGTTACCATTCCATTCTCCAATATATCATATTAGCACACTATTACTGGAGTCAGTTATTAATTGTGACTTGAAGCCACAACATTTGAAGAGGACTCTTGATTCCAATTGTGATAAATAGATTTGTAATAAATGTGAAGGCATTAAGAAGAAAAGGCAATCATTTTGGTCAATAAGTCTTGCCATACATAGAGTATTTAGTGTGGAATACATTTCAATAGTCATCATATTCCACAATGAAAGCATTCAGGGAACTCATAGTATCATTTTGAAAGCACTTGGCCCCTTCAATATCATCCATCTTATTTCATTTAACTCACCCTCATGTCATAGAAAAATATTGTGCCTCATGGCTACAGGAATAAGAAAAAACATTTCAAATGTTGGAAGATTTTTTATATATGTGTGTAAATATGTTGAATAAACTGATAAGAAATTATTATGGCTATTACTTCATGATTAAAACCATGACCATACTTTTTTTAAGCAAACCTCAATGAGTCAACCCCATTTCTTTGACCTTATCATCTAAAGTGAATTTTATTTCAAATAGCTTGGTAGATTCCACTCCAACCAAGGGGAAAATAAATTATGCTCCTTCACCTGAAATCCCAGGAAAATTAATATATCTTTTGCTGAAGAACTGACCGCTGAAGAACCTTTCCAATGTTCTTCAGCTCTCATAAAAACCTTAATGTAATATTCCTAAAATGTAATGTATTAACTTATTGTGGTCTCTTTCATCTTGTGTCTCAACATTTCAAGGCAAGAAAACGTCAATTCTTTATGATGCAACAATATAATGCGATATTTATGCAGGAATTTCTAGACTGCCATGAGAAAAGTCTCATACTATCAGCAGCAGCTAACTATGAAAACCATAAATAAGTTACTAATCCAGTGAGTAAAATCCCTTTTCTCACCCTATCCCCTATATATTTATTTTTCTGCATCAAACTTCGCAAGAGATCACCACTTTTCTAAAAATCTATTTCTGGCTGGGCTCACTGGGTGGGTAACATGCTCTCCAGCTAACCCAAAAATTATGGGTTTGAGCTCCACTGTGAGCATGGCTATTGTGTCAGCTCCTGTGTGAAGTCAAAAACCAAAACCTAAAGCTTATCAGGATATGGCAGCACATCAACCATCATAGGTCACCAGAGAGAAACAGAAATAATGGCTTAATTTTAAAAATGGAAAGATATGAGTTCAGGTATTATTTAATAACAGCTTCAATTATTTTTCTAAGTACCTATGTGAATAATTTATTTGGCCAATGGCAACTCTATCCAATACCTATGACTCTGGAAGAGGAATCCTACGACCAGTTATGACCTGGCCTCACCATAATTTTTTTGTTTTTCCCAAAATTTCAGATACATTTTGATTCATAAATGCTTAATAACCTAGTCATTAAAACCAATCTAGAACGTTGAATGAAAGAAAAGTACATCCCGGGTTAAGGAAGAAAGTGCAGGCACCAACTTTTTGAGGCAGCTTTTTTTGTAATTTAGTTTGTGGCCTTATTCCTTCTCCCTTGATTTCAACTTACTGGGGCACCCAAGGCAAAATCACTCTCCAATAGTCTCCTTTTGTAAGAATCGACAAACTTAAGAGCAATTAAGTTCATAAAAGAGAGAATATTGTTCTATTAGGTAGAATTTTTTGCTATTAGCAGGAACAAGGTTCATAACTTGGTGATGCTTGTGGCCCAGATACACCTATGTTGCATGACTGTTTGAGAGACAGATCTTACTGGGAAATCACTAGCTGCACAAGATAGGATCCTCTTCCATACATGTGAATTTCACGTAAAATGGAGCTTGGCATTCAACTCTACCTAAATTTGCAAAAACAACTTTTGGGTTAACTACAGTTGATTTTATAATATATAAAGACTGGTGTTGATAATCCTTTCCATAGGCCCAGTTAAGATCAATTTCATACTTGAATGGGATAATTGATCTATTCTAATCAGTATAGCATAAAAATACAAGAAAAAAGCTGTAAAAGCAACCTAATGGATTATATTCACCTTAAAGATTTTGTCTATAAAAGATTAAATGTAAGCTTTAAACAGAAGTGCATACAGAGAGAGGTATCACTAGAGAGTAAAAGTTTCTTTTTGAGATTTGAATGGCACATGATTAAAGCACATTTATGGTGAATTACAAAGGAAACTGTATACTAACAACTATTAAAATTATGATTAGCGCTAACGAACCATAGATTTGGAATTAGAAATTCATGAATGCATTCTCATCTTCTCCTTTCAAAATTAATTTCTATTTCATAAGTCTACAGGGTCTGTCTCAAAAATTAGTATTTCTTATCATCTTTTTTGACTCAAGAGGCATTATCCACAAAGAGTTTGTGCCTCAGGGACAGACAGTGAACGATAAGTTCTATATGGAGGTTCTTGAAAGGTTGCAGGAAAGAGTGCAACACATCAAGAAGGAGATATTTGCCAACTGAAGTAAGTACCACAGTAAGGTGCCATCACACATCACCCCTAATTGCAACTGAGTACCTGGCCAAGCATAAGGTGGAAATGCAGCCTAAGGCTCCCTATCGTCCTGATGCTGTACCTCAGCTTCTTTTAGTTCCCAAGAATAAAATGGACTTGAAAGGCAACTATTTTGAAATGCTGAATAATGTCAAAGCACCGTGACTAGGTGCCTGAATGAGGCTCCTATCAATGCCTTCCAGGAAGCATACTGGCAAAGATCCTGGCATCAGTGTGTTGATGCATAAGAGTGCTATTTTGAAGAATTTCAGTAATTTGTACTATGATCTACAATAATTTTTTCCTCTAATTTATTCCACTTTTTTTGGGACAGACCATATATATCATTTGCCTCAAAGCAAAATGTGCATTTCCTACCCACTTGAATTATTTCAAACATGTCTTGCATCCAAGCAGTTGATATGAGGAACAATTTTTCCTCAAATAACAATTCGGTATGTTGAAGAAAAATTAAGTAGCTTATTTGACAATGTTAATAATTCTGTTTTTATTCATGTACATATTTTCATAATTTTTTCAATTACATAATAGTACATGTATACTTATCCTGGCCAAACAAACTCACAAATGTATAATAGAATTACCTGATGTCCATTGTCGCCATGTTACCAGTGTAGTGCATACAGTACATTGAATAAAGAACAACAAGACAAAATTATGATAAAAATATTCATTATTATCTCCAGGTTTAAGCTATTTTAGATACATGATCAATTCAAATGCATCTAACGGTAATATTCTCATCAGTAAACAAAAGTAATGGTTAAATAAAAATTGGGAACTTGCTGAATATCCAGACGTAATGAGCAACCATTAAAGCACTCTGTGACATAATATTCTAGGACACCATCAGTGGAAGATCTAAAGAAGTTGACAAAAGGGAAAAATGTCGATGAAACAAAGATACATGGGGGAAAAAGCAGGGAAACTAAATTTAGATAGCCTAGTAGACATAGCATTTGGCTGCTGATTGAAGGGCCTGAATAACCAGTGATTTGTACAAACCAGCTTCACTGAAGCTCCGTGATTTTTTGGGAACTAAATCTCCCTGGAAAGCAATGTTTCTCAACAGGGTCTCAAATGGATATCACCAGGAAAGAATCTGACTCCCCTACTATGCCGCCTCAATTTCAGTCTCCATCGGGTATAATACCAGGTGACCTTCACCCTCACCTATCAAATCAACTTTTGCCTTAATAGCTGTGATTTTGAAGACGAGTCGAGATCCATAAACAAAAGAAATTTGTTCCGGAAAAAGACAATTTTAATTGATTCACAGCCAAATCTAAACATGATCCACAAGAAGAATGAGAATAAGGTGAAGCAATGATGAGGTGTTGTGAATGAATGAGCCTTGAATGATACCTACCAAATTGGTGAATTATAAATTTGGATAAAACAAAATTTGGTCCTGTTTGTTCTTGTAATTGGACATTAACCAAGAGCCATAGATACAATTTATCTCGACGGATAATAATTCGAGGAACTACTAGAACCGCTTTCTTTAAATTCCTCAAGTAGTGTAATGGGAAGATTTGAAAAGCGCACCTCAATGGCGAAGCGGCATGCGTTACACGCGTAATAATTGCTCGTATGTTAGGTAATTTATGTAACAGAGTATAGAGTCCTTTCTTCTCTCAACGGACCTTTGGGTAGATCGGAGATTCACACTCGGTAAATGCCAGTTTCCGCTCTAATCTCAATTTGCTGATGTTTCATTCGAAAAGACAAATCTTAGTACAAATTTCATACTGTTTAAGCCCGGCAAGAAGCAGACGTTTAAGAAAAGATTTTCTTTTTAGGTTGTTTTCGTGAGGAAATAAAGTGATTCCTACCCAAAAGAGCATCTACTCTTATCCTGAAGAATGCTGCGGACTGCTGTCATTAACATGTACAGGTTTTTGAGTGGAATTGACCAACTAACTGCGATGAGTCTTTGAACATGGTTGTTAACTTCTTACTTACATTTATAGGTGCGGGAGAAATTCTAGGTTTCAAGCCGGTCAAAGATTTAAACATACATTGCCTGATCTACCTTATGACTTCAATGCTTTAGAACCTGTGATAAGTGCCGAAATTATGCAGTTGCACCACAGCAAGCACCACGCAACCTACGTCAATAACTTGAATGTCGCTGAGGAAAAGTTGTCGGAGGCAAAAGCCAAAAGTATGACAGAAGACAAATACGAGAAAAATAATTGAAGGAGTGTTTAATATATTTAATCACATACATTATATTTTAGATGATGTCTCGGCAATCATTGCTCTTGCTCCTGCTTTGAAGTTTAACGGAGGCGGACACATAAATCATTCTATTTTCTGGAATAATCTGTCTCCTAACGGCGGAGGGGAACCAAGCGGTACGTATAGCGAAAATAAATAATGAGCTAATAAACCTCATTAAATATAATTATTACAACTGGTAGGTATATTTTCACCGGTATTAAGTGGGTTACATATGTCTTAACGAAGTCAAACACTGTTAAACAATTTAAAAAATATGTGTTGCTTTTCCGCCACTGTAATTAGGAGCGAGCCGACCATTTTAGTATTTAGCTAATGGCAATTCCCCTCTTTCTACAAATTATAAATCGTTGTGATGAAAGATCTTGATGACCCCAGAAACTGACTGCAGCAATGATGATCGCGCGTGCTAGGGTCACCATTTGCAGAGACGGCGAATATTGACATAGATCACGGAAGATTATCCATGTAGTTAAGGCTTCGGTGACATCTGATCCGAGTTGGGTGGCCATTATAAATATAGCCTGATAGAAACACCTTGTGGGAAGGCAACGGGTTCTAAATTTGTTTACAATGAAATACTGATGCAAGGAAACATTAACATAATGAGTCGTGGCAATGCAGGGTTCTTGGGGCAGATGTCATGCTCAACTGGTCAGAGGAAAGACTGCTGTGGTTGTCCTAGGACAAAGTACTTACACTATCAAACAACTGCAGCCAAAAGACACAAGTTTACTGCAACTGTATACAAATTTATGAAAATATTTGAGCTGGGGAAGTTAGGAAATATGAAATGAGAAGCTCTGAAAAGAAGTTAAGTTGTTTTAGTGAAGAGAGGTCGAAGGATTGGTGAAATAAGTGTTTGGAGATATTTGGAATGCAGAGTCAGTACGAGGTATGCAGTTCAAGATCAAAAACTTGGGGGAAGAGTAGTCAATAGAGCAGGTGATAAGGATAAAAATTAGCAGTGAGATAAAAGATAGCAAAAAATTTAGTTTCCATTTATTTATGCACGCTAACGATTCATCAACTAACATCCATGATAAGTACTTTACGTACCTCATCCAAGGTACAAGTACTGAAGTACCAGTTAATATAATACTATAGCATGATGCAAAAAATAGTGGGTAGTATTGTTGTGATAGTTACAGAGTAATTTATAGCTCTAAATTTTGCTACAAGGATACATTTGGATGTTGATGGGGTATTTAAGCAGTGGTGAGTGAAAATAGAAATGTTAATGAAGTGGGAGGGTATGGTTTAGGAATAGAAAATGGCCATGATAAGAAAATAATAGAATTCTGTTGATACTGCAATTATATTTTCCACACAGTCCTGATAACCAAATATCACAACAAATGTCTATGTTCTCATGGTCCTCAAGATAAGCATAAGACCATGCTAGTGTCTCTTTGAAAACTGATGTTATTTGAAAAATTTAGGGATGGCTTTAACAAAACATATTTTAGTTCATGTTAGTGCAATATAATGTTTGTTTTCATTTCCCACAGTGGAGCCATCTTTGCTTTTCAATCCTACATTGAGTGTGGATTGGAGGTTTTGATTACAGCATAAATAGTCATTTATAACACCGGTCCCTTGTCATCTTCTGATTTCTTTGAATCTTTGTAACATTCTCACATTGTATATCATTACTTCAGTATGGCCTATGCATTAGACATTGTTTAGAGACTGTGGTGATAACTTTCCTTCCAACTTCAGATTTCATGAATAGAGGGTGTTTGGCTGCACCTCCATGGCTTTAAGCTGTGGTACCAAGGCAAAGTTCATTGAATGTTATTTCTGTTAAAAGATGTTTCATTATGTCTTAGTCCTTCAGATCACTGCCAATATAATGGGAGATTTTTTCAGTGTGATCTTTAATGGGAGACCAATGCATGATCGATATGATAGCATATTGTCTTGAAACTAATTTGTTTATTTTAACCTTATGACACAATTAGACTTAAATTAATTTTATTAAAGCTTCTGTGTTTTGATATTTTTTTATTACACTACCATGCATATTTTGTGTACTTCTGTGAAAGACTTTTTATTTTTTGGATATATAGTGGCATATTTTGCTATACTGGTCCAATACAATGGTAACAGATATTTTTTATTGTCTTAGGGGAACTTATGAAAGCCATAAGTAGAGACTTTGGATCATTTGAAAACTTTAAAACCCAGTTGCAAACAGCAGCTGTTGGCGTTCAAGGCTCAGGATGGGGATGGCTTGGTTATAACAAACAATCCAAAAGGCTCCAGTTAGCTGCTTGTGCAAATCAGGACCCGTTGGAAGCAACTACAGGTAACCATTTTTCTTTAAATTTGGATCTTGAGGTTTAATATTTGTGGAACAAATTAGTGGAAATACAGGATTTAAAACTTTTTAGGCAAGACTTGCACCTAACTATACATGGTTTGTAGAAAAGTATTGGGAAAAGTTTTGGAAAAATACACGTAGATTTATTTTGGATATTGATACAATGCCTCATAAGTCTTCAAGATACATCCCTTGAGAGCTTTGACATATTTTTGCCAGTGGTTTTTCCATGACTCGGAGGCTCCCTGGCTGGTGGATTCATGAAGGTCCTTAAGGTTACGCGTGCAAACTTCTTTGGCGGCATTTAGGGTCCCATGGTGGTGAACTTTGAGGGAGGATTTCATTTTTGGGAATAGAAAATAGTCTACTGGTGCCAAGTTGGTACTGTAAGGGGGTTGGGGAATCATGGCGAAGTGTTGCAGGAGGCTTCACAAGCAGACACTCTACTCAGCTTTTGGTTGTCTGCACGACTTTCAGGACAACTTAAATGGCCAATACGATCTGCAATCATGCACACACTTAAGCGATTGCCACTTCACCCACATTTTGGGAAAAAATTGTTCCCAATCTATTTATACTTACCATGTATTGTGATTAACCACTGAATGCAATGGTCATGGGCTTTCAACCATTATTTTTTCTTTCTTTTCCCTTTATTATTGCGATGACTCGTGATTTTGCTTGCATTTTGTTCATGGAGAACGAATCTACCCAGTGGTGTCTGTGCCAGCCTTTGTTAGTGTAAGTGAATGCATGTATTGAAATTGGTGGAGGTAAGCGTAATCTTGCATACCTTGGGCAAATGCCTGGGTACCAATGATATTTTGTTAAGGAGAAGGGAGGGACAATGCTTTCCCACTTTTCTCATTCCATGTGGCCCTAGGGGCATAACAGGGGTCATCTAGGGGATTACATTAAAAAAGTTAGTGTATTCACATTTAATGACAGGCCACTACAGAAATCCAAATGAGGTTGTTGTCTCATTAAAACTGACCTTACTGAATCTGTCTCCTCAGCTTTGTGAAAATATGAGGTACTCAAAAGTGACTGCGGCAGTCAAAATTATTTTGTTGAGATTGGAGAAGAAACTATGTATGTACCTCCATTGCCGAGAGGGGTCTGAGGCTGTCAGGAGCCTGGCATGCCCTAATTGCCTGTGGAATCCAAGCATCTTTCATCGCTTCATCAATAAAACTCTCCCTCCTCGGAATCAAAGCAAGATAGCTATTTTTTAATCCTCTCCCCAAATTGCTAAACTCCTGTTGTTCCTAAAGTGCAACATGCTGTTTGGCATCTAATTTTATTTATGTCCCATTCCAATTGTTTTATCCAGAAAGACATTATAGAAGTACGACTTCCATTTTGTAAGGCAAATTCTTGAAAAACCCTCAAAAAAATTTGAAATTAAGTAGAAAATACTTATTTAGGAAATTAATGTTAATTAACCTGAGCATAAATAGGCAGTGGAAGGGAAAATGGCTTGCCTTTTCCTCATTTCAATTTACTATGAATGACTGACACAGCGATATTTTTAAAACTGTGTATTTACTTTCAATGTGTTGTGTATTCTGCATGAAGATAAAGAATTGTGTGTGACATCTGTGCACAGGGCCTATCCTAAAAATAAATAGAATAACTCCATAAAATTTTTTTTGCTGCACAGCAAAATACAAATTAGTACAGTTCTTCAAAATAGCACCATTATGCATTGGCACCCTGCTGCCAGCACCTCTGCCAGTCGTGGTTCTCTTCCTGGAAGGCATTGACTGGAACCTTTTTCTAGTACCTCTTCATAGCCTCTGATGTTATCTAGTGTTCTAAAATGGTTGCCTTTAGAGCTCCTTTTTATTCTTGGGAACAAAAAGAAGTCTGGCTGTTTCACATTGGGGTTCTAGACACCTTTCACAGCTGTCCAAGAGATCACATGAGATTATCACATGAACAGCCTTCTGATCTTCCTACAGCACCTTAGAGACTATCTTGGCACCCATCTTTTTCATGGATATATCTTTGTTGGATTGAAATGAGCTGGGGTTTCCAGAATATTGCACTTTTCTGCAAACATTCCAATACTCGGGCTTCAATTCAAATCGAGCTTGTCTCTCACTTTTGGCGCATTATTTTTGCAATGTGTAATTGACAGACGTGAAGGGTAATCCTAGTCACCAACTTCCTCTCTACCCTCCTTGAGCATCTTGTTCCAGCAGAAAACCATTCCTTGGGACATTGATTCATCTCTGCAAGTATCCTTAACCATGGACATGGCCTCTGGGCCCAATTTTCATAACTTAACACCAAATTTTATTGCGTATTGTTGATCTATGGAATCCATGTGGCTTTGTGAATTTGTGACGCACTCCTCAACCAGGGGTTTACTCCTGTAGCAACCTGTATGCTGTAATGGCCCACAGACAGCTGATGCAGGTCATGTTGCTTTTCCAAGACTGGCTACCTCTTTTCTTGCCTTAAATTGTCCCACTCCAGCTCTCTGCATCAGTGTGAAAAAAATCATTCAACTTATTTTTGGGATAGACGTTGTACTTTGAAGGAGCATTCACATAGTTAATCGGGCTACAAAACATCTAACTCACTATGGCTGCACTACAACTGAGTAGTATTTGTTTGGTATAGAGTTGTAAATACCATGGTAGATAGTACTCTGTAATGGAAATGGTTTTTTCATCAATGTTAAATGCTCCCCCATATTCTCTTCAATTCCTGGTATGGTCAGGGTTACTTCCTATTTAAAGCAGTAACGAGATTACACGCATAATCATTTGATGTATTTGTATCTCCTGAATACTAGTATTATAAAATGGTGTAATGGCAAGTTTTTCATTCAATTCATCTAGATTCATTAAAAATTGTCCAAAACTCCAAGCCAGGTTCTCTCTTTACCATAAATGGGATTTTTATTTAAGTAAGCCATCAGATTAAAAATAATTATTATTAATTCATTATCTATCAGTGAATATCTATGCTACAGAGAAAATTGAGCGGATATTGGTGAACATAAATTTAGCTGTACTAGTTTAATTACTTTGTGGGAAAAAGATAATAAAAATGGCAGTAAAAATCCTGAAAACAAAAATTTTTATGCTTAAAAACCTGAAATCAGGTAACTGTTGGCCATCCTGATATAACTATACTCAAAACACTTAGGGTGGAAAAGTGGCATAAACAATATCTCCATCAGGATGGTCGGGAATAGAAATCCAAAATATGCGTGGCCTTTGTTTATATGATTAGAGGAATTACAGCTGTTGCTGGATTCTTCAAAAGAAATGTCACTTGATGTTTTGTTTATTTTTATACATAAAAATTTTTATTTCAGGTCTGGTGCCTCTCTTTGGAATTGATGTGTGGGAGCACGCATACTATTTGCAGTATAAAAATGTAAGGCCTGATTATGTCAAAAATATTTTCAAGGTTGCTAATTGGAAAGATGTGGAGGAAAGATTCAAAAAAGCTCAGTCCTAGGTGATCGAAGCTAATTGTTTGATTCCGATTTAAATTTCCTATGACTGTCTCACTCAAGGAGAATATAAATGTGTAAAACAGTGTTGTATAGATGACTAATGTGTAACTTTTACAAGTCAGGGTAAATAAAGATTCATATAATATATACATAATATTTGAGGTGATTGAACTCTAAATGAATATACCTTCTTCTTCAAAAGATTTTACTTCATACCCCATTGGACCCAAATTAACCTTTCATGATTATGGTTTTGGTGAAATAAGAATGGGGTTTTAAAGTACTCTTGATTAATTTGTGATATGCGATTGAAATGATAGCTAAATTAAATTAAAACAATAAAAAATAAAATTTTTATTAATATGGCTGGTTTAGGTTTAGAAAGAATATTTAGATATGAAAATTAATTTTTTAATGGCTATTTGTCAGCTGATTCTTCATTTGTTGCCAAAACCCTTAAACTAGAGTTTTTACATTAGCATTTTAATCATCATCTGAAAGAATGACTTTGACCTTACTATTAGTTGAATCTAAGGAAGAAACGTATTAGTTCTAAATGCAAAACTCAAAAATTGCTAATTTTAACAGAATGGAATTACCTGATTTAAATGTTAGTGGACCCCCTCCTCACAGGAGGTCAACTATATAAGTTCACAAATTCATAAAAGGTGGCATGAGAAGACATCTTCATCTGATTCTTCAAAAGTTGCAGTATTCATTACTCTGGAGGAGGTAGATATCAAAGAAAGTGCTCTCAAAAGGATAAACGGGTCAAAATGAGAATAAAACAATGGCTTGACCAATGGTACTGGAACATTTGTGAGGTGTGAGCAATTTGCCCAATTGTAGAACCCTGGCTTCCTCTCAGGGTACATGTGCAAAAGCCCAACAAATCATTAAGGACCCTAAACATCCTCTTCAATAGCATACATCAAGTTATTGATTTCCACAATTCCAATTTCTTATATCCAGATCAGAATGAAAAAATAAGGGGTCAGCCATCCTTTATTACAGCCAATGTGTATTTCTTAAGTAAAATGGTGGTTGACCTCTCTGAGCTTTTGATTATAAACCACAGTGCCACTCTACAGTAATGGAGATTTTGTGCCGAAGTCGATGAAGGTTGAGGGGAAGTGTCAAGAGGGGGAGTTCTTCCCCTGGTGCCCTTGAGGAGTGGTGGCAACTGAAGAGAAAATAAGGAGGCAGTGGGCAAGTATGTACCTGGTTGCATACCTGGTGAGAAAAATTTTATCTTCACCTGTTATTAATAAGGAGATCACTTAAAAAAGATAACAGATTAATTCTGTATTATAAAAAGCCTATTTCACATGGTGATGTTTAGTTAGACTAGATGCCTGATAAATAGTCTCTCTCAAAGTAAGAATATTATGAACAACAAAAAGTGCAAGTTGTCTCTCGCAGGATCTACTTTTCCGAAACCGTGCTGACTTTTCCTTAATACCATCTGATTATAGAGGTGTCTCACGATCGAACTAGCGACTATATGCTACCTTGCACGAAATGGATGCGAGGGAAATAGGTATGTAATTGCTCAGTTCCTCCATGTCTCTGTTTTTCTATAGTGGTGTTACGTTAGCCATTTTCCAATATCAGGGAACCTTCTGATCTACCAGCGACTTCTTAAATATTAATTCTAGATACAGCGCTATTCCCGAAGCTAGACCCTTAAATACACGAGCGGGTATTTCATCGGGCCCAGAGGATATATTACGCATAATACTTTTCAGCATATGTTCTATTCCATTTACAATTTTGGGCATCCGTTGACCGGCACGATTTAATAAGCTATTGGAGGCATTCGGTGAGATATTGGTGAAGATCCTTAGAAAGAAGGAATTTAATGAGTCAGCCTTTTCCATGATGCTGGTTACCCGTACACCTTAATCATTTTTGAGTGAATTGACAGTTGACAACAGAGGAGGCTTTTTTTTCATGATATTCTTATTTCGGGAGGGAGCAATATTCCAGTTGACGCGATTTTTCTAGATTTTAAGGAAGCCTTTGACAAAGTACCTCATAGTAAACTACTCGCAAAGCCAGAAGATATGGCATAGATACAAATATCCGGGGTTGGATTAAAGACTTTTTGAATAGTTGGGTACAAAGAGTAGTGATAGATGGAGTCGGCTCTAATGCAATGGAAGTTACTTCAGGTTTCAACTAGGGAAGTGTTATCGGACCTCTTTTATTCCTACTTTACGGTAGTGACTTTGACTTCGTAGTCACTAGTAAAATACATTTATTTGCCAACGATGCAGTGGTTTACTGTGATATCCGCGATCCTGAGGACACGGCGGGTTTATTAGATGAACTTTAGAATTAAACTGAGAAAAGTGCATAGTGATAAATTTTTGGAAAAGGAGCCCTGCCCTTTAGAATGCCAACTGAATTGGGAACACCTAAATGGAGAGTGTAGACTCATTTAATCGTACCTAGGCGATACCTTCACTCACGATCTCTCTTGGGTGAAACATATGAGGTGTGGACAGGCTAACAAAAAATTAAGATTTATTAGATGAGTGCTTGGTAAATGTGATGAAAAAGACAGGTAAAATTTCTCTTTGACTTTTTTTCACCTATTGGAGTGGTGATTAAATAATGTTTTTGCCTTTATTAAGGTTTCTTGATTGAGGTTTGATAAAGGTTTCTTGTGTTTAGGTGCTAGAACTGCTTAGTTTTCAGTTCAACCCACAACAGCATAACTGCTCTTTTGGTTATTAGCCACCCATACTGCGAGGTAGGGTGGATAACCCTTTTCTTTCCCTGGAATTTGGCAAGGGTTAATTACCAGTGATCCATTTTGGGACCTCCATTCCAGATGACCAACCTCAAGAGTTTCTTGTATTAGTTATCCATTGTCCCATTTAAGCTGTCAAAAGTAAAATTCACTACCATCAGCAATTTCGCTGTTTCCAGCCTATCCATGCCCAAAACACCTGCAAGAACAAAAGAAAGATGTACTTAGACTTAAAAAAATACTGTAAATTCCAATTTAAAAAATTCTCATATCACACCTTTTCCAACTAATGCATGTACTACTACGGCAACATGATTGCTAAAAACTTGATCCATTATATTAACATACATTTTCTGGAATGGCAATGGGGACAAAAGAGCATCTGTGAGGTTAAAGAGCCTATGTTAATGAAACATGATAAAGGCAATATCACATATAAAATTATTAATGGTTAAGGTTGCAGCGTGACTTGATTAACTTTTTCAAAGCTCATTTAAAGCACATGGTTAGCTCTTCGAAAACATGAAAAATTCCAAGACTGCTATTATTTGTGGACAGCCACTGAAAATTATCAATCATGCCCGCAACAAACCATAATTCTCTGTTAACCGTTTGCTATATTTTTGTGACAAGAAGTCAGTTTATCTAAACAGAATTTAACATAATTACTTGAAAGCACTCGATTGAAAAACAGACAACACGGGATAGTGTAAACATTCGCACAAAAGTTATAGCTAAGGTTAAGTTAAAAATATTATAAATTATTTATAAATAACACTGAATTCTAAGTTTTAACGCCAGGCTTTCATTCTGAGAAATTAAGGCCATAACGACAACTGACCTTCTGAGTCATCCTAATGTAAAATGACTAACATTTAGGGAAATATCAATCAATATCACTGAGCCAACAGGTGGTATAAAACACACATTACAATGGATTTGTATGGGCACTGTAACGATTTCCGAACGTACTGCAGGTAGAACCAGTATTTTACTAAACAAGGCAAGTATTTATCATTTATTTTTTTATTTACATTTCCCTTATTCATTAACCCACTCCCGCATGAGTATCATATAGTTACTCTGTACATAAAATAACTCTTGATGATTATTAAAGTTAAAAGTGATTCCATCATTGACTAGCAACATGTGCGCGTGACTTCATTAAGTAGGACTCTTATTACGCAATGTATTTACCCCTCAATTACCCTTGGAAAGTTGCACTGTTTCCATTATCTTAGGTCACAGCCGAACACGCAGCATCTTGAATAAAAACGAATGGTAACTACTGCCGTATGAATATTATTGGAAGGATCAAACCCAGCTGTAAGTATGGCTGGGGTTGATCCTTCCCTCAACGTAACATCTTATACGTGCCATTACTGATGTCTGGAATATTCAACGGGGAAAGATCGCAGAAACTCAACTTCATTGGAAGCTAGCGAGATTCAACTGAATCCTTTATCGGGAAGCCGCTACCCTCCACCCCCGCTTCATTTGGGAGAGGGGAAGGGTTTGTCGGCATTTTTTAGTTCCAACCCCCGCTCGTGGCCGGAATAAGGCCAAAAATGGGCCGACCACTGACACCAGCCTGGTATGAAGGTTTGGAAGAATAAGTTTACGTTAACCGAGTCCAGACGCAGCTGTACATACTTATTCGGTAAAAGGAAGCATGGATTCAGGCCCCTGGGTGTTAGGCACCTGAGCATAAGGCGGCTTCAGTTGGGACACCCTACGTAGTAGTACCGCCATCTTTGTAACTAAGAATAAGGAATAAACAGATGATGTCCGAATGTAAATGTTTTGAAATTTGAGACAGCTTGTGCAAACATGTGTTGCTGCAAAACCGCGTAGCGGTTTTCGCGTAATTCTGAGTAAACTTAAAAATTCCTTCGGCAGTCCATAACTAAAGTTTTCCATTTAATTCAGTAACTTGGGTGATTTTTGTCTAGTTTCGTATTGATTTTCTCTTGCCGGGCTGTAAAAACTCTATAGATTATTAATCTTATATTTTGCTATAATTATTTGGTAACATTGTGTTACATTTCAATAATTATAAGCTTTTCACCTTTTTATTCAACAAGGTAATTTTTTGGTAATTAATTGTTTGAAAATATACGTTGTGTGTTCTAATACTATTTTTATTTAAAAGCACTTTTCTCGCATGATTTTTCATATTTATAAGTTAAGCTTAGTATCAATTCAATATTTATCCTACAATTACCTTTTGTTTGAGCTTTTTAATTTTTGTTAGTTTTATTACTCTGTGGGATTACGTTGTGAAACCGTGACTCCTTTGGCAAATGTTTGGCGAAAGACCTATGAATCTATGCGAGTTGAATTCATGCAGACAGCAATAATTTTACTATGGGCAGTACTTAATGCTTACACTCTCTAAAAACAGCATCACGCTTGAAGATTATTTTCCGTAATTTTTATGTATCAAAATACGATTTAACAACAGACGAAGCATGGATACCAACACGATGGCAAAAACGATGTTTTTAGCCATCAAATGAACCACCAAACAAAGAAATATGTTCATATCTCTACATTTCAAATACATGTATCCAATAGTTCGATAAAATGAAGTTACTACAAGAATTAAACGACTTTAAAATGGAATGGGCCAAATATCTCTTGCCTATGGCAAACTCCTCCTTTCCCCACCTCTCCTTAATAAAGCCTTGGTTGTTTCACCGAGTAAAAGTGTGATCTCAAAGAAATACTGATGTTATAGAGACCAACATATATTAAACGCTCCCGCATGGCGATTATTCTTCCGCTATTTATCTCGCTTCTAGCTCTTGGAATTCTGGGGTTGCATTATAGCGTATTTAGGATACGTATCTAGCAAAGCACTTGCTACAGCAAACGGTGTACTAAATCCGAGGGCCAAAATATGTGCCTACATTTGGGCTCTCTCGCTGCCTAACGATTTGGACACTCTTCAAGATCATGTCCACCCTAAATCGGGCGATTTAGGCCCCTAAATGATGAGTCTGGACACAGCTTAACGACAGAGAACATTCAAAAATTTCAAGTCCATTAGTCAGGAAATCGAGTAATTTATGGGGGAATTCGATACTAGCTTCTTCAATATTTTTGTACGAGAAAGTGCAACTTGTTCAACGGAATATTTTCTTTCGTTATTGAAATATATCTCACGTCCTATACACCCAAAGGTTTTAACCACGTTGTTTTCCGATTCGATACTGATATCTGTACCTGATTGGTGGAACTTCAAAAAGTGTTTTGTCTCCGAAGCTTTGGTAACACTGCCGCTTCTGGATCTAAATGGGTAAAGTTAGGCTTACGTTAGGGGCGTGTAGGATTTACAAAATGAACGGTTGAAATTAGTGTAGTGTTGTAGTTAGTTAAAATGTTTCAAGATGCAAAAAGTAACGTAGTGTGACGTTTAAATTGAATAACGACTATGTGGAACTAAGTTATCACTGCTTCGCTACAAACATACATGTTCACGAAGACTTGTTGTGATACGTGTTTGTGTCACCTAATGAATAGGGGCTTTTAAAACACCAAATAAACAAGTGTATTCATTTTGTTAGTGGTATTCCTTGAGTAAAAAAATGCTCGCGGAAACAGTTACGAACTCGCAAACGTTCGATAAACCCAATGGTCTTAAAAAAGTGTTTTCAGTCCCCGTTGGAAAGCTCAGAAGTAAAATTGTTCGTGGAGGACGAAATGGTTCCAGTTCCATAAGTGGTGAGATCAAAAATAACTTTTTCTGTTCACTAAATAATGAAGGTGATTATGAACCTTGTGTGGTCACCTATATATTTTTGTTAAAACATGATTAACATTCGTTTTCAAGCATTATTACGTTATGGCTAGAGTAAATTACGAAATATTCTTTGTATATAATGATGTGATTTTTAATATGAAATCATTTGAAATATTTACCAGTCTACGACTGAATAATCACTTTGTGTGCCGTGCGTGTTTTGATGTTTGAGCTAACTTGAATGAAGATTAAGGAAAGTTATTACAAAGTTTCATGATATTGGTTTGAATATGAATGCTTTAACTTATAACAGCGCATTTCTAGTTGTCATAGAACATTTTGGATAATCTGGAAAACCAAATCATACATAGCCAGAATAAGTTGGGATAAATAGGTTGTACTTTGTCGCTGCCAAATACTATACATTTGATGAAAGAAGGCACTTGACTTTCCACTGTAAAAGTTTTATTTTACAACCTAGGTTTCGTTTCAGCGTAAAATCTTCAGAACCATAAGATATTACATTGTAGCGAAACCTAGGTCTTCAAATAAATCATACTAGTGAAAAGTCGTGTCTTCTTTCATTATGCAAGATTTTTACAATGTCACATTAAAAATTGTTATTTACTGTATACATGTGAAAATTTTCAGGTAGTAGGAGTTCATCCCGCCATGAGGTTTTGTTGAGGAACAATCGTGAATTAGCTCGTGCTTTGAGCAATGAAAAAAAAAGGTTCAGAGGAGTTGTTACGGAGAATGTTAATCTAAAATCTCGATTGCATGAAACTCGGCTGGAAGTGCATAACTTAGAAAAACAGCTGTCTGAATGTAGGCAGTTACTGACGGTAAGTATAGTAGGTTCATGTTAGCCAATTATATATTTTTGTAGTTGGGTATTGCGTAAAGATTTACACAATAGTTGAACTAGCGGGGCTAGTTTAAAATATAAACTGTTATATTTTAACGGCTGTGAAACAGACTTGTAATATTATCAAAGTAAAATATCTGCCTAAAGATACCATTTTCAATGATTATCATTAATTCAGCATATGATGTGTGTGGCTTGAGTTTTTCGGTAGCTTCAAGGTTGGCATTTGTGGAGGTATGGAATTTATCATACCTTTTCATTGAATTAAAGTGTTTTGGTTTTTTAATCCCCTCCAATTCGTTTCTCATTCTCCACTATTCAGCAATGAGAGGTTTATTATTATATATTGAAAATTAGATGTACAGGCTTTAATGTATTTTCTTTTGCTGTCTGCTTTCTATTGTTTATTAATAATGAGATTTTTTTATTTCTCCAAGACATATCAAAATGGTGTTATGAATCACCTCAGAGATGCGGTGAAACATTCTGTGTCCCTTACAGAGTGTCTCGAGCTAGCAATGGGGTTGTATTTGACAGAACCAACAGGTAAATGCTACATTGATTTTCATTTGTTGAACTCTCATAGTTATTAGTTTAAATACCACAGATTTTTATTTGAAGGAGTAATCATCTGAATTCTGGAATCATTTTAGTCCTTGTAATGTTGGTACAAGTATTACCTTATTTAAAAATGCAAATTGTATCTAACAAACTAAAATAAAAATTGAATTACTTGATGAGTTTGATTTGAGATATTCAATGCTCAGGAAGGAATGACATTGAATTTTTAGTTTCTGAGTTTCTAATGTTTTTTTAGTCAGGATTGCCAAACAATGCCTGATGAGCCTGAAGAATTCAGGTAAATGTAATATTTTCCATGCTTAAAGGTAAAATTCAAGCTATTTTGTGAAAGTATGTCCTGAACTTCTGATTATTTTTCCTTATCAAGCTTGTTAAATGTCCTCTTGTGTGGTGGCCACTTAATGTTAGCTTGAGTAGTTTCTTAAAACTATAGCTGACTGTAGCTTGAGGTGTCCATTAAAATTTAGATTGTTCGCCTCCAGACTCTTCTTATTAATCCATTTTGTGATACAAGGATATGAAAAACTTTTTTGCTCAGTTTGATGGTATTGGGGATCCACTGCTGCCCAGTGATGTCTTTAGCCTCAAAGTTCATTGACCTTACTGAAGGCAGGTGTTCACCCAGCAGTTTGCGATGGCCGGTCAGACTTTTCACGCATTCTCGGAGGCGGGTGAGCACCTGCACGTAAAAGTTCGAATTCACAGTCTCCCCTGGTGGGACAAACTCCTTGTGAACCACTCCATGACGGTCGAAAAACACAATCAACATCATTTTGATTTGTTCATGCGAGCCTTTTTTGGACGTGGGGACGTGGAAGTGTGCCATTCCGTGGATTGTCTTTTCGTTTCGGGGTCATATTGAAAAACCCATGTTTCATCACCAGTTACCACATTGTCCAAACAATTTTCATCTCGGTGTAAATTGGCTAACACTTCTTCGGAAATGCGCACACGCGTTGCCTGTTGGTCGACCCTCTGAATTTTCGGCACCATCTTGGCGCAGACCTTGCGCATGGCCAAATGCTGTGAAATAATGCGTTGGACGTTGGATGCAGACAGACCCAACTGGTCTGCAATTTCTTCACTGGTTAAGCGTCGGTCTGTGTTCAGCAGTGTCCTCACTCTGTCCACATTCGTGTCGGTTCTTGCCGTCGATGGCCGTCCGGAGCGATGGTCGTCTTCAACGAGCTCCCTACCCTCTTTAAAAAACTTGTGCCACTCAAATACTGTGTAACGGCTTAAGGCAGTGTCCCCATAAGCCTGCTTGATCATATCGAGGGTCTCAGTTGCCGTCTTCTCGAGTTTCGCACAAAACTTCACGGAATAACGTTGCTCTAAATTCAGATTCATTTTGTTTTTTGACGCGGACAAAAAACTTGCTTCACTAAAAACGGTGTCCTCACTCAACGACAGCCCGCAGGCGACTGAGGTTGGTGTCGGTCTGTTGTTAAGAGCCCCCTCCACCTTACCCTGCCAGGCAGACCCCCCTCCACCGCTCCGTTCGTGCCAGAGAAAATCAGTCCTACCACTTTTGGGTGCGTCCCTGTATAACCTTAGATTTTTATGTGGATAGTCTTAAAAGTTTCAGGCATAACATATAACTGAGACATTTTTTCTTCAAATTTATTTCTAATTTTAGTATAGTCTCATTTTAAGTCTAATAATTTAATGAGTAGTAATAATCTAATAAATATAATAGTAGTTGACTTCTTTCTCTACAAAATTTGTGTGTGCACTTACCTCCTTGTCCAATGAAAATCTCTATTCCCTAAGCAAAACTTCAAGGTTTGGAAACAGGAAAAAGTTGCTGAGGGTTAGATCTCGTGAATATAGTGAGTGGGTATCCAACTTGAACTGCAATTCATGAATTCTAGCCAAGGCATCTGCGAAGGAGTGTGCAGTTGCCTTGTCTTGATGGAAAAGTACTTGGTTCTTATTCAATTGAAGTTGGTTTTTTTGCAATTCTGCATTCAGCATGTCAATTAATGTTGCCTCACTCTTTGCATTCCGCTGTTTTGGTTGTTCTTTCATCTCATGGGAAAGTGGTGAAGTTTCATCTACAGTTACAAATTGTTTCAAAAGATGTCTCCCTTAGCTTAAATCACTCCAACAGGACCTTGGAAATGTTTATTTGAATGTATTTTTGGTCTAAATGGGCAAATGCGACACCTTTCATGCAGATCCAATTCTTCCGTCAATACGTGACAAACACATTCCTTCTACATGCCCATAGACTCTGCTATCTCGCTAACTTTAATTCAATGGCTGTCCAATGCCATTTGGTGAACTTTTTTGATATTATCGGTGGTCGTCGCTGTTTTTGGCTATTCCAGATGCTCATCATCAGCCAGGTTAGTAAGGCCATGTTTAAATTTAGCTGCCCAAAATTTCATGGACATAAGTGATGCTGCAGATTCCCCATGCACAGTGTCCAACTCGTCTTTGATTTGTTTAGGTGTATTGTCTTTCAAAAACAAATATTTAATGACAGCTCAATACTCCATTCTTGCCATTTTCACCAAAAATTCCACAATGACCTACTCAAATAATTGCCAAACCACTGCTGAGTGTCCCAAATGGCTGAAATATTAGTGAGTATCTTTCATTGCATGCATATTGTTGTATGCATGCATTCCTCAACTTTTGTTGAAGAATGCTACCATCTTAATGTTGAGGTTGGAAACTTTTCGGACAGCCATCGTACAAGTATCAATGAACATTTTTGTCACTTTCCTTTCCTTGTATTGTTTGTATCTATCTGAACATTATATAACATTATGAACATGTTGAAACACATTATTTGACTTTTGAGGGATCACCTCAGAGCAGTAATGGTTCCAGAATTGCAGGATGTATTTCATGGTCAATTTTATTAAAATCTTAAATAATACCTCCTCTACTTTCATGTGATGAGCTCATTCTGGTTTTGGGGAGCTACACATTTTCTCATCACCCACAAGGCATAAGGCAAATACAGTTCTCCCTTTGCATTTTAATAAGTTTATTTGAAGTCTATTCAATTCACAGTTGGTATTAGAATGTTTCTCACTCAAACTTAAGAAGAACATAATGTTCGGTATGAGGAAGTATAAATGGTAGCTCACAACATTGAAAAATGAATTTTTATCCTTGAATCAGACTCCATCTAATCACTGGCCTCTTTGATTAATGGAACAAAATGGCCCTGGAGTTTCTATGAAAATGTTTTTGAGGTACCCTGTTGCCATTGATAGACATTTGTGGCAAAGATTCATATTCCTAGACTGGGATTCAAACCTAGATCCTGTAAAGTCTTGTGATAATAAATTGATCAAAACTCAACCGTAGCAAGACTTATAATCTATTGTTTTTCCTTGTATCTGCACTGGGGTAGTATTAGTGCTATCATTGACTATTTAGAAAATTGCCGCATCATGTTTTTTCTTTTTAAAGCCACTTTCTTTGAGGTTGTTAAGCAAAAATTTAGAACTCAAATTCAAACTGCATCATAACATCCATAGAAACTTACAGATTCTGAAGTCTAGGAGCTAGATTAATATCGTAATCTCAGATCTTGAATTTTTAGATGCATTAATTTGCACATTTCCTCTTTTAAAATCAGCAGTGAGGAATGCTGTACCTGCTTCTGGTGTTGTGTCTGTTTGTCAGCCCCAGAGACAAAGGGTGAATCCAATGGTTAGTGGGTATACAATCAGACACCCTACAATCAGTCTAAAACGTGTTGTAATGAGCACTGAAATAAGAAATGAAGAGACAGAAGAGGTTCCCAATCAGCAACAATTTCCTGAAAGTGAGCCCTTTTGAGCATTCATTTTTCATTATCTTTGGTAGTGATTTCAAAATTCCAGACCCTTATAATCTCTTATTTTTTTAGCAATTGATGATGACTCACAAAGCATAGATGAAACTCGGGAAAGACCTGGTGGATTATCAACTTGTTTGGAGGAAGATGAAGACTGCAGTGCAGATACAAACTCTAGTGAATTGGCTGATGAAGAGGTACACTATGGATGATTGTTGCAAAGTATCAAATTCATGGCTTCATTTGAGATGCATTTTTATGGAAATGTTTAATTTTATATTTTAGCACAAATTTTTGTCCGTTGTATGAAAGTTTATGTAAACATGTTTATATTCCACTATCCATCAACATTTCGTTTTGATCACTTTTTTCTTTTTCTAGTTTATTTCAAGTACCTAGTTTTCACATAACAGGCCAGAGCAAATGGCTTTTGGAATTTATTATTAGTCAATTTCATTTCAACCAAAATATTTTTTATTGGAAAAATCTGTGATAGAATCCCAAGAGCAATGAAAGTTTCAATTGAATGTTTATATCCATTCAAGAACCTGCCTGGAAGAATGCTTAATTTTTCCAAATAAAAATGATTTTCAAATGAAATTTCATTGTAAAAGAATGTGCTCATTCAGAAAATAAAATAATAAGAATTCTTGACACCTAGGTACCTTGAGTATGCTCATGTATTTTTTGTAAATTAAACTCAGTTAACTCATGCATTGAGAATATCAGGCGGGGACTTCCGTGTTTACCGCATGCAAAATGTGAAAAAAAGTTGTTTTTTTAGCTGTTATTGATCCTGAATATTTATCATGGCAACAGATGTTACTGGGGCTGATTTTTGAGTCATGTCATTGTAAAATCTAAACAGGAATTGCTGTTGGTCACCTGAATTTTTTGTCACATTTGTTTGAAATCCAATTAATTCTAAATCATATTTTGCTCTTCTGACCGTTTTTCAGGAAAATGACGAAGAGGGTGATTCTATTGGAAAAAAAGTGGTATCAATCTGGAATACTACCTTAGAGAAGGAAAAGAATAGATCTAGATTGGAAGGCAAGTACACTTGCATGCATGTATGTCTGGATAGAAAGTAGTACTTGTGATAGGTATACTATACGAGTTCACTGTAATATACTGTATTTACGAGTCAGTCACTGTGCTGTAGCAATAATGTAATTATGAACTAATTTTCAGTTTAGACTAGTTTGTTGTAGCTTACTCCTTTATGGTCTACTAATAACTATTATAAATTGTATATTAAGTTTCAAATCTGTTCCTGGTATATTTGCCTGGTGATAGTCATAATTGGTGATGTACTATAAAGCCCCTAACAAATACAGTGAACTCTTTTTTATCTATGTGCGGATTATAGGTGCTACTATCTTCCCAGAACCTTGAAATTTTGATAAAATTACAATCATAAAGTTAAGTAAATGCTTTGAAATCTCAATGCACTTTTTATAAAAGTACAAGTTGGAATACCTTGACTTTCTTACAAAGTTTTAATTTATCAAAATAAAAAAGTTGTCATTAGTATTTAATGTGCTGATTTAAACATTTTCGTTCTATCTGTACTTTCTCATTATCATTTCACTCACATTCTTTAGTCCTGGGAATTTCATATTCTCCTTAAAGTTTAGCAAATATATAATTTTACTCTGGTAGAAATGAGTCATTAACTATCAACAGTACATTGTTTTATCGGTTTTATATAATAAATATGTAGCTGTACCAATGATTCTTTGTTGACATTGGTCTTTCGCCAGTCATTAGTTTTTTTCTGGCTACATGATAGGGTTAGCCTCCTAAGGAAAATAAGTGCTGCTATTCACTTTATGAAGTAGTTCTGTGTTCTTGTAAAATAAAATTCTACCCTTGTAAAACTGGTTGAAAATTAAAAGAAAAATGTGCGCTTCCCATTGCTAAAAAATGTGGATTAATCACAAGGGATGAAATAGCAGAGTTTTCCATTTATCCATTTATATCATGCCCATATTTTCCACATATTTCAGTTATCAATGTTTTCCAATCCATGTTTCATCATGTATCCAATTTGATGTTTAGTTGTAAAGTTTACTGTACAAGGGTAGTTTGTAAGGTTCTCGGAATCATCACCAAATGTGAGCGCTAGTGCCATTAGCTTCCCACATAGTAATAGTTAATTTTTAGTGAGTAAACTTTTAACACATCAGTGCTTTGGGAAGAGATCTGTGGTGCGGATGCTTCTATGGTTTTTTTCCCACATAGTGATTAGTGAAGATGGAAAAAATTGAGATTCGAGCAGTGATTAAAGACTTCTTAAAGGAAGGTACGAAAGCAAAGGAAATTCATGCCTACATTTGGAGCACACCACGAGACTCTGCTCCTTCATATTCAACTGTTGCTAAGTAGATAAATGAGTTTGTTTGGTCAGGACAGCTTAGATGATGATCCATGTAGTGGTCAATTAAAATGTACCATGACCCCAGAAATTATTGCAAGAATGCATAAAATGGTCCTGGAGGATCACAGACTGAAAATACAAAAATCGCTAAACCTGGAGCGATGTCATGTAAATGGGCATATTACATTTAGAAGTGGAATTGGATATGATAAAATTATCTGATAGATGGGTGCTGTGACTGTTGATGCAGGATAACAAACGCATCAGAATGGAAATTTCGTAACCATGTCTGACCCATTTTAAGAGCAACCAACAAGATTTTCTGTGCTGGTTTGTAACCAAAGATTAAACTTATGAAACAAAAAATAGTATTCAAAGAAGTGGAAACATGCTGATTCAATACCACCTAAGAAAGCTAAGGTAATATGGTCGGCCAGAAAGGTGATGGCTTAAGTTTTCTAGGTTGCGGAAGAGATTCTGGTGATAGATTATCTTCCCATTGGTCAAACAATTACTGGACAATACTACACAAACCTGTTGGACCAATTACAGCAAAAGATACATGAAAAAAGGCACAGGTCTGACAAGGAAGAAAGTTATCTCTCATCAAGACAATTCATGCCCACACACGTTTTGTTTCCTTGGAAAACTATGTGAACTAAGGATATGAATTGTTGTCACACCCTTTGGCTTTGCACCGCTCTTAGGATTTAGCACCATCAGATTTCTATCTCTTCTCCAAGCTCAAAATTTTCCTTGGTGGACGGAGATTCTCTGCAATCAAAGAACTAACAACCAAAGTAGATGGGTATATTGCAGGTCTGAAGAAACCTAATTTTTTAGATATCATCAAGACATTGGAACATCGCTAGACCAAGTGCATAAGTGTATAGGGAGATTACTTTGAAAAATAAAAAGTTAAACTGAGGTAAGTTATTTAGTTCTTTCCATTCCGAGAAATTTTCAAATTGCCCTCCTATTTCGTTTTCATTAACATTCTTTGAATTAGCCTACATTACTTCCTTATTTTATTTTTCATGCATTCTCCCTTTTATATCACCGCCCATTTCATCCCTATAGTTCTCAATTATTTTTTTTCTATACCCACTCTTTCTGCATTCTTCTGATTTCACCCGAAACTTTTTCTTTTTCCCTATTTTAAACTTAGTCGTTACTTTCCTCTCTGTCCAACTTCTTTTTGGTCCAGCAGCACACTGGTGTTCAGAATACAAAAAAACTTTTTCCCATACCATAAATTTAGAATCTATATACAAGGTCTGTTCAAAAAGTATCCTGAATTTTAAATTTTCGCGGGATACGTATATTTGATTTTCCATTTTTTATGGCGTTATGTTGGTACTTATGACTCTCACTTATGCCAAAACGTTCGGCCATTTTGAACATTCACTTAATTGTTGACGGCTGTTTTGCTTCAATGTGTTTTGGTTTGTCTTCGATTTTTTCCTGTTCCAAAAAATGGATCAAAGAATCTATCAAATTTTGTGTGAAAAAGAAAATTTAGTGCATGGACATTTTCTGAATGTTGATCATGACATATGGAGAAGCTACCTTGGAGCAAAGCAACATTTATCAATGGTACAAAAAGTTCTCAGAGGGCCGAGAAGATGTGAACGACAAAGAGCGTGCCGGACGCCCGAGCACATCCAACAACAGACAAAGACATTGATTAAGTGAAGAAAATAGCATTGGCCAATCGTCGAATCACTGTTAGAGAAGGTGCGGAGGACCTAAACATATCATTTGGCTCGTGCCATTTAATTTTTACAAATGATTTAGGCATGACACGAGTCTCAGTGAAATTCGTACCAAAATTGCTCAATTCCGACCTAAAATAGCTAGGCATTAACATTGCTAATGAGGTGTTGGACTCTGTCTGCGACGACCCAGTTTTGCTCCAGAGGGTCATAACTGGTGACGAATCATGATGAAATATGGAAACTAAAGCTTGATCATCCCAATGGAAGCTGCAACACTAGCCAAGACTGAAAAAAGCACGCCAAGTTTGGTCGAATATGAAAGTTTTCCCTGCAGTTTTCTTTGTTTGCAGGGGTGTGGTGCATTGTGAGTTCTTGCTACAGGGTAGAATGGTAAATAAGGAATATTGCGTGCAAGTTATGCAAAAATTGGCTATTGCACCTTGACAACGCCCCTGCTCACACATCTACATCTACATAATACCCTGCAAGGGCGTGTGGCGGGGGGGTGTTAGGTCACCAACTGTAAAAGAACAACACCATATGCAAAACAACAACATGGAAAATTACACCCACAGCAGCGCACACACGCATGCAAAAATCCCTTCATCCAAAACTCATGCAAACACATATACCATAAACCAACGAACAACTGCACCCCAGGATGCAGCACGAAAGCCATCCAGCAACACGCAAGCCAGGACACAACAAGCAAAAATGCGAAACTCCATCACCCCATGAACATGCAACACAAAACACTCAACCCCCTGAGGAGACTGTGAAAGGCAGGGAATGCGACCCAACGTTGCAGGTAGCGGGAATTTGTCCCCGCGGAGAGGGACGAGGGATTGAAAGGGAAACTTAAAAACAGATGAATAGAACATGAATGAGGTCATTCGGAAAGAATGGGTTATTATAGCAAAACACAAGGTTAGTGGAAGAGCATGCATTTAAATACAACTAATTATTTTTTAGACGCTGAGGGTGGCAAGTGGAATTTTTGCTATCTATAACCCTGCAGTTGCTATCCCGTATTGTCCGTGGGAAGGAGTCCTTGAGTCGGCTAGTTCTGGCATCTATTTCCCGAATTTTATATGAACGATCCAAGCGACCAATGTATGTAGGAGTGTGAATAATTTGCGAGACCTCTGTGCTGAAACATGTGGATCTGAATTTATTTAATAATTTCAATCTTGCATGGAATCATCTCTCTTCTAATGATTCCCACCCGAACTCCATAAGCATTTCAGTGACACTTTGCGTTTTATTGTAAGAATTTTTAATTAAATGGGCTGCCCGGCGTTGGACCTTCTCAATTTCCCAATTGAGGCCTTTTTCACTTGGATCCCATACGCTGCCTGCGTATTCTAAATGAGGCCTTACAAGAGCGTGGTAACAACGTTCCTTGACCTTCGAGTCACTTTTGCCGACAATGCATCTAATATGCCGTTACTTGTGCGTAGATTTTTGGCCAACAACCACACACTAATGATCCCGCAGTGATTTTACAGCGACGTGACATTATGATTGACGAGATAAAGACTGTATCAAAGGAGGAGCTGAACAAGATCACATAAAATGATTTTTTGAAGTGCTTCGAGGATTGGAAAAAACTTTGGCACAAGTGTCTATTATCTAATGGGGATTACTTTGAAGGGGACAAAATATATACTCATGAAGAAATTAATAATTTTTGAATCAACACAAAAGTCGTGATACATTTTGAACAGACCCCGTATTTAAATCAGTCTTAAATCGTGTTAGTTACACCATTTATAACTCAAGAACGGCTCTACCGATTTTAATGATATTTGTTTCTTTGGATTCATCTAAGCCCAGAATAGCCGAATAACCATAAAAATATTGTGTAAGTATCGCATTGTAAAATATTGCATTTTATTGTTAATTTTAATAATATTTGGTTTTTTGGATTCCTCTCAGCCCAGAATAGCAGAATAACCATTAAAATATTGTAAATGGTGTTGTAAAATATCGTGTCGTATTGCTTAATCACAGAAATTTCAGAATCAAAAGAAAAGTGACATGGTTCGTGGCCATCTGGATGTGCGTTCTACTGATGCTCTTGACTGTATTTATACAGTTAATCTGAAGAATGATGAATGCTTCTATTTGCGGTTGTGACTGGTGAATGTTCGAGGTCCAACATCGTTCGCATCACTACGAATTGTTAATGGTATGGTGTACTCAACATTTATTGAAATCATGCTGCATATCAAGAGCTCAATTTGCTTGAAAACGATAATCATTGGGACACAAAAATGGCTGAAGCAACTATTTCTGCACCTCAAAGTCAGAGACGCCCATTATTTGCTATCATCCTTTCGACCTGCTTCCCATTCAATCCATGTGACTTGTGGAACAAATACAAGGATAATATGTCAGAAGACATTTTACATCGAATTCATATAAGTTCAAGAAATTTCGATATTCAGGTAAATTAGGAGATTCATTAACAGGGTTGTTTTGTTGATTGAAGACATGTGTTACCTCATGTGTGGCAATTTATTAGTGAAGTTGGGAATGTCAGTGCCAGATTGTGGAATGAACAACGTGTTTAATCAAGAATTGGAACGTGAATATGATGGACATGAATCAGACCAATCAGTTCAAACGAATGTTCCCCTGTTGAATCCCCAACAGAAGGAAGAGTATGATACATTAATGGAGGTAATTGATGATGGGAATTGTGGTTTAATTTTCCTGGATCCGCCTGGTGGAACTGGGAAAATATTCCTCATGTCATTGCTTTTGAATATATTCTATTGTTTCAGGCTTCACTTCGTGGAAGTATTTAATATCCACACTAAAAAGAAAGACTTGTACTTTTCTACAGATTTTATTATACGGTACAACGCGTTTCACTGACTTGCGGCATCATCAGGTACAATTTTGCAAAACAGACAGAGCAACAGCAGAGCAGGGGGACGCTCTCGAGCAATTAGAGATAAGAAGGCACTTGGTAAACCCCAACACGACACTTTGTAATGAGCAATTGTTCCCATACCCCTCCCCACTCCTCTCCGAGAAACTAGCTTGGAAATGGTCAAAACAACCCATCAATGCACCTGCGAGCCCCCACCCCACTCAGGTCCTTCCAACCCTCCCTGCCCCCTTCTGTCTTGAGGGTATATATTCTTGCTCTGTCTGTTTTGCAAATTTGTAACTGATGATGCCACAAGTCGGTGAAACGCATTGTACCGTATAATAAAATCTGTGGAAAAGTATGAGTCTTTCTTTTTAGTATGGATATTGCTTTTGAACACTGTTCGTGCGAGATCCGACATTGCAGTAGCAGTTGCTTATTCTGGCATAGCCACCACATTGTTGGAAGGATGCCAAATGGCTCATTCAGCGTTAAAGTTGCTGTCAAACCTACAAAATTCTGAACAAGTGGCATGTAACATTTCGAAACAGTCCGCAATGGCCAAAATTTTAGTAGCATGTAAAATCATCATATGGGACGAATGCACGATGGTGCACAAACACGCATTGGAAGCACTTGACCGTACATTGAAAGATCTGCGCAATTACTGGAGATGCTTTGGTGGAGCAATGATTTTAGTGTCTAGCGATTTCCTTTAAACATTGCCTGTCATTCCAAGACTGATTGCTGCTGATGAAGTAAATGTTACCTCAAATCATCAAATCTGTGGTGCTATGAGAAGAAACTTCAACTGACAACAAAGATTAGAGTTACATTGCTGAACGATCCATCTGCTGAAGATTTCTGAAAGCCATTGTTGACTATTGGTAATGGCCGTATTCCTGTTGACAAATTGAGTTGATTGATTTCATTTCCTTGGAATTTTTGCAATTTTGTTTCATCAAAAGATAAGCACATCAACAAAGTGTTCCTGAACATCATTGATAACCAAAAGAAGCACAAATGGTTAAGTGAGCGAGCAATTTTGGCGGCTAAGAACAAAGATGTGGATGACTTAAACTTCGTAATTTTAGAATCAAATTGTAGGTACTCTGCATTCATTCAAATCTATTGACTGTGTAACAAACAAAACAAAGTCACCAACTATCCATCTGAATTTTTAAACTCCTTGGATGTGCCTGGCTTACCAGTGCAATATTTACAGCTGATGGGTGGCTCAGTGGTCATGATGCTTCAAAACCTAAACCAACAAAAACTATGCAATGGACTGCGTTTGGTGATAAAAAAACAAATGGTCAATGTAATTCACGCCGCTATACTCATTGAAAAATTCAAAGATGAGGAAGTCCTCATTCCAAGGATTCCAATGATCCCAACTGATATGCCCTTTGAGTTTAAACAAATCTAATTTACAATTCTTGTTGAATTCGCAATGACGAATAACAAATCTTAAGGCCAATCGTTGAGTGTTTGTGGTCTGAATGTAGAAAACCCATGTTTTTCTCATGGTCGATTATATGTGCATGCTCACGTGCTGGTAAACCATCCGCTTTATTTATTCTTGCGCCTGATAACAAAACAAAAAATGTTGTATATCAGAAGGTGCTTGACTCAAGAGAATAAATCCAAATGTATATAAAGGCTGAATAAAGAAAATGTCTTTCTGACAAGCCATTGCAATGCTTATGTTTGTAGTTCTATTGAATTTTTTTCCCTATATTATTATAACAAGTCAAATATGATTAAAATTGGTACAGCTGTTCTTAAATTATTAATGGTGTAACTAAACTGTTCATTGATTATTAGGCGGTACGAAGATCGCCTGGTCAGCTAGTATTATATGTTTAGCACTAAGTAGATTCCACCTGACATGACATAAGAACTCATGAAAAACCTCTTGACTAATGGGACATTTATGTGACCCAGTAGTCACAGTGAACAATGTTAAATTGCATTTCATGATAACTAAATTATGGTCTAATCCAACCCTTTCCCCCTGGGAAGCTGTGTGATATACCAATCCCTGAATTGTGAAAAATGGTGTGACCATCCCTTTTTCTGTAGAAGCCATCTTTTGGCTTTTTTTTATGTTCATAATGCGGGAGATGTCTACACTCAGCTTTGCAGTTTACTGTTGTGATCACAATGATGTAGCACAGCTGAATCTGCATTGAGAGCCTTCTAAAGAAACTCCTCATCTTCATGCAACATCAGCTTAAGTGATGTACAAATCTGCACTTGAATGTCTTGGTTTTAGCATATGAGCAGTCTTGGAACCAACTGTGTACTAAACACATCTCATGTGCAGTTTTTCTGTTATCTAGGTGTGAGGGGCACCCCATTAAATGGTCAATATTTCTAATTGTATTGTAAATGTATTTTGATAATCTTCTATCAAAATGGCTGAGTTGGTGTTAATGCGTACTTATGTAATAACAGTGACTAGCTCTCGGACATCCTTCTTTTGAAACTGCTCCCGTAATTAAATATTTGGAACCATATCCAGCATTGATATGCAAACATTTGATTGTAAAATATTGTTGTTCCAGCTGAGCAAAGCAGTTCTTTCAATGACACAATTGCACATCTGAGAGTGGAATCCAGCTGTGCTGAACAAGTCAAAATGCAGACATGTAATGTGCCTAATAATTGCAAGAAACCATGCAAAAGTGAAAGGCCTGGCATGCCTGATTACTTACCATTGAGGAATCCTGTGGTGGCTTTAAATGATATTTCTAGATTTCTACATAATTCCAACTCAGTAAATGTGCAAAAGGTAGGTGAATAATTTGGCTTAAAATTTTATTTCTGTATTTAAAAATAGGAATTGAAGTGATAACTGCAAGGTAATGTGTCATATAATGAGTTCATCTTTGTTAGTGTTTCAGTTTGAAAATGTATTGACTGCAGCCTTCCATTTTCCTCAATTCAATGCTAATTCTCTGATTTGTAGATTGTATGTGTGACATGTGTTTTCACTTGTTGATGGCATCAACATGTAAACCATGGTTATGTTTTCTTAAATTATCTGGTGGAATTGTTGTATTTATTTTATTATTATCCTAGAAATTTCTCCATTTAGGACCTGAGGCTCCTTAGTCTCCTTAATTGAGAATTATTTAAGATTCAGTTCTTGATGTTTTCATGGTAAAAAATCTCAAGTCCCAAAAACTCCAATGAATGAATTAACAAGTTAGTTGTATAAATATGGACTTTATAAACTTTGTTGTATCCAGCATAACTTTATCTTATTTGCATAACATATTGAAATGAGATGAAATTATTGACTTTGTCATTCCACACTCTTGTGGAATTACAAATTCAATAATTTCATTTCAATATCTGGACTAAACATTAAGGAAAATATGTCTGGATTTGATGTTGTGGCTATACTTTCTCAGTAAATCATCACGCATGCACAGTTATAAAGTTTTAAAAGATAATTTGTGTCTAGACTCTTTGGAAATATATTTTGTAACCATTCCACTCTAAAATGAAGAGAGATTATTCACTGTGTGTGTTACAATTAATAAAGTTTTGCTGTCGTTATGGTATCCATTGTTCTTCTCAGAAAGAGATACGTTTTATCAGATGTATTCATGGATATCAAAAATGTCAAGTTTTGTTTTAATTTTACTTCTTGTGCTTGCAGGTGATTTCAGGTATTATTGACTCCAAATCAGGCCATAAAGATCAAGATGAAGAACTCTATAGTTCTGCCAACGAAAAAGAAAACCGGCCCAAGTCTGCCACCATGAGAAAGGCATCTTTGAAGCAACCTTGTGTTTCCTCTAGAATAGATTCCAAACTTCTAAAGAGGAACAATGAAATGTGTATAGAAGGTAGCATAGAAAGAAATAATTCACCTGTTAATGAAAAGAAAGGTAGTGTCAAAAATAATGATGCGGTGCAAGACATTAGCATACCACACATTGAAGATGATCCTCTTGAAGGTACTAGTTGGATGCATTTGCATTTATTTTCAGAAAAGAAAATGACGAGGAAGAAAGGAAGACCCAAGAATAGTTCTAAGGAGACACATCTTATGGCTTTAGAAACTAAAAAGTTTAAAAATAGCTGTGACAAAATAGTGAATTCTTCCAAAGAGATTGTTTCTGATGCCATAGCTACAAGTGAATCAGGAGAGGAAATTGAAATATCAGTTAACAGTACAGGGGCATGTAATGATGACTATGATGTCAGTGACTTTGACATTGGTCTTAAAAATTGTCCAGTTGCTCAATCAACTCCAATGAACCCTGGAAAGCCCTCTGAAAACACCAGTGTATCCAATGTTTCAGATGTTTCAAAAGCCGCCTGTAAGTCAAATAGGGATAGTCATTGTAGTAACTCTCTTGTTTCCTCAGGTGATGGCTGTTCCCAAGGGAACAGCCAGGTTAAAGATGTGGATAAGTCTGTGGCTGTTCCACTAGTTGACACAAAATTAGATAAAAAAGCATTTGTGACTGTCAGAGTTAGAAGACTTGAATTACCAGACTTATCCAATACCAATTTAGCAGACAACCTACCTGAAGCAGATGTTCTTGGTGAAACTAGTAATGAGACGGAGAACTTTTTGGGATTCCCTGTCAGCCCTGAAGTTGAAAAACGCATGGTTATGAAGGATATTATGGCCATTACGAAGGAATTGAATGCCATTGCCAAGCAAAGCCAAGATGATTATGGGTAAGTTTTGGCAACTAAAATGCATTGGTATGTTAGACGCCATAACAAGATGACTCATTTTTTTAGTATCTTCTGATATGTACAACAGCATTTTGTTGTTCTCAACAAAAAGTCATGGTTTTTTCCATAGTTGTCTATGTTGCTACCCTTCATGAAATTAGTTATCCTACTGAGGTGCATTTATGCTCACATATCTTATGATCTTTGTATTAGTGAAAGTTTGGTGATATCACATAATTTTGTAAGCTTATTTTGACTTCCTGTCTAAGGCTAGGGTTTTTATTAGTAAAAATCTAAGAATTTGTAGAACAAGCAGAAAAAACTGAAAAGCACTATAGACAAAGTTTTTTACTTTGATATGAAAAGTGGAGATATGTGCAAATTAAACAAAAGTAACATAAGCAACAGAACTTATATGAGTGGAATGGTAAATAGTACAACTTTTATTTTTCCATAGTGAAATTTTTTTTTAACCCAAGCCAGTTAAGTAAAATTATATCTCAGAAAACAAAAATGAAAATATCTCTTACTAATAGAACATTCTTGATTCAAATGGACATACAGTAGTTAGTGGCTGGTGGGTTTTACCTTAGGAAACCCTGGACCAATCCTTCCTATTTCATTCTATTCTTAATGTGTGAGGATGATGTGAAAAATTCTTGGCCTGATGATAAAAATGACAATTTATATTTTCAAAAAACTTTGTTGTTGGTTTCTCTATATATCTATGCCCCAAAGTTCTTTAATGTATTTCATCCACCTTCCCTGAATATCATCAGCCTCCGTCATTTTTAATGATTGGATAACATTCACATTAAATGACTTTCACTATTCCTTGCTTGGGTTTCTTCCTTTCTCCTTTTCATAATATTATACTTCTCTCTCTCTCCTCATACACGCTTATTTGGTTTTGCTAATATCTATGATGAGCTTGAGTTCCTGGTTGCCAGTTCTTATTTTACAAATGCATACTTTTTCATGGCAAGGTAACATTGAATTGGAGAATGTGGTGGTAGTTCCTTAAGTGGAAATCATTTATATTTTCAGGCTTATGTTCATTTGTGTTGATGTCTGAGATTATCTCTTGCTCCCCTTTTTTTAACAGTGGTATTTTGATTATTTGGAATAAATAGACAGGTATTAGCTACTGCCTGTCACATTATTCCTGGGAATGATGAATGTGAGGAGTTTTTTTGTCCTCACTACACAGTTTGGTCAGGCTGATAGTTTGCTGGGAGGATAGGTATCTGGCAATATGAGTTCATGCCTAAGCAGTTGTAAGAAGTAGATATGTATTCCAACAATCATATTAAGTTTTTAAATGTGTGTTTAAAATTGTTTTGAGTTGTGTTGTTGGTAATTATCCCTGTAGGTTTGTCACCTAATGTGGTTTATAAATTTCAATTTGCATGCATGATGTTGGTCATCAGTGGTGAATTATCACAAATAAATCTGTTATTAGGTTGACATTAAGATGCTTTGACAAAATGATTGGTTCCAGTGAAGAGATTACCATCATAAAGTGTGAAACCAACGGTGATATGAGTATCTAAAGCTTCCATAAAGTTAGGGATGAAGTATTAAACTTTATTATTAAATAAGATGGTGATGAACATTGCCATCCAGACATTCAAGTTTTAATTGTTACTATAGGCTGTCCACTTAACAGTGATGTAAATCATGTATTTGCTGAGATTTTATATTCAATCCTGTAATTTGACCGTACTGTGTTCCCTCATTATTTCTTTCAATGTTGAGTTGGCCAAGAAATAAAGATTTATTTTGTTCCATGACCTTATGTAGGAGTATGTCATGTTAAATTGCTGTTTCAACTGATAATGTTGCTCTATTTTAGGTTTTATTGCGTTACACAGAGCAGCAGTAATCGATGTGAGGGATCATTTTTAACTAAGGCCAACAGTGTTACACCTTGCATTGTGCTGTTTCTATATTTTAAATTTCTCCTTTGTGTACTATTATCATAACACAACTGGAACACCAATCAATCAATCAATTGAGCTCTCAATGGCAAAACCCTTCTGTGAACATTGAGTGAGTTTTCTATGATCTCTGTATCCTGGTATATATTCTGTACTTCAACAAATCTTTGGTAAACCAATGAAGTGGTAACTAATTTAGAAATTTAGCTTTATAGCCATGTAAGAGTACCGATGAACTTGAATATTTAAGAAAGATTTTGAGCACTTATGCTGGTTCAAACTTGACTACATGACATCATAGGTGTATCAATACTCTTATCATTGAATTTAAGTGCAAAAAATTGTTATTGATTTTTCAATACTGAACTTAAAAATTAGTCTTTTTGGCACTTAAAAGGTTAATATGAAATGGCCTTTTGATATCAAATATATTGATTAAATCTTTTGGTTGCAGAATGAGGAAACATACTGGAATGCATACTCAATTTAAATTCCTACTATGTCTTACACTGCATAGGACACTCCAGTTATCCTGGCTTTTCTGCAATTACAAATTTCACTGCTCGAAAAATCTGTATTTCATATCTTTATCTCTAGCTTTACATTTTCTTATTCTCATGTCCTCAATATCATCCTCACATTCCAAGTCTGTACTTAACTGTATTAGTCTTTTAGTGCCTTCTTTTTGGCTCTTGGCTTTGTTCATTGACTTTGATTGTTTTAAATTTTAAAATATAAAAAATAGAGCTGAAAAATCAAACTTTTAAATTCTGAGGAAAGTAGATTGAAATGCAGAACTTTTATAGAAAAAGTGGTACAGTCTCATTTAATATATGAGCACAGTTAGTTGGTAATAGCTGGAAAGCAGTAGCCAGAAATACTGATGTTCGCATTATGTTGCTATCTCAAAACCTTAGATGCAAGAAGTACTCACTCAATAAATAACATTAGCCTACACATTTATTTTGAAAGTTCATCTGTAACAATTAATATGAAAATGCAACATGTCTGTTCTTTCGTTGGGATCCTCAAGGGTTTGAAACCTGTCAGTACACAGTGTGCATTGCCAGTGGTGAAAAACTACTGAATAACCAATTGTAGTTAAAATTTTATCTAAATTCAATATAAATCCCCTATTTATCTGTGGGAATTTGTTTTTGTCTCCAGTGTGAGGACTTTTTAAAATGCTGGTGCAAGTTTGCATAAAAATTGATGTTGATCTAATTCTTTATTGTGTTGTAATTTTATGAGATATTGAAATTATAAAACATCAAAAAATGTTTTCCTCTGCCTCAATTTTACATTTTCTGTCGGAGCACCTCATAAATGTAAATTTGATGTTTCACTGTTTCTGAAAATCTGAGATGGTTTAGGAAGCTTAGTGTATATTCCCAAATTAATCCTGACTATTCTCTTATCATTTTGGCCGCAGTATGTTTTTCCCTTAAAAGTTGGAATTTTAGGGCTGATATTTTTTGTACTTTTACAATATTTTTATATTTTTCTAAAATTTTGTGTCTTGTGTATCTTAGCATTTATATACTAATGTTAGGAACAAGTCTATATTGCTTTGTGTTGCAGGAACTTTTGAAGGAATGAATAATTATATAAAATAATATTAATTGCATTTACTTTTAGGAGTAATATTACTACAACAAGCATCACTAGTTCGTGGCGGGGTAGTGTAACACATGACTCAGCAACCAGTATTGATGATACAAGTTGTAAGTAATAACTACCTCTTGTACTTTTGATGAGATGGATTAAATTTATATGAACGAGGTTATATTTAGTGTTTTATGATGATTTCCTTGTTGATGCTTTATATCCAAGGGGACTATTTCAACTAATCTAATACCTCTTATTCTATAAATCTTTCTGGGGTTTACAAAAATCTGTGACGCCAGAAGATATTGACAATTGCCTTCTGCCCTGGAAAACAAGGGTGTATCTTAAAGAAAATTTTATGCCCAAAATACGATTTGACAATTTTGGAAAAACTGTTATCATTATTATTCATTGTGCACATACCTGTATTATAAAAATTGATGATTTTATTTTCTCTTATAAAATTGTGAAAATGCTGTTTTAATTACTGGAGCCAAAGGGCATGTAATTCCCCTGCTTATTATTATCTATTATCCTGGTTTTCTTACCTTACCTAATGCCAAAATTAATTTAAAATTAGGCTTTATGAGAAGACAATTAAGGATTCATTTGTAGTATTCTTTTATTAGTAAACTTCATTGATCAGGAACAGTCAAAATTATATACTGGCTCTATTAATGAATGTCAATAAATGTTTTACTTTATTCGTGCCAGCATTTGAGTATTATCTTCTTGACTTATTTTCCAAAATCCCATGTCTAGTTAATGCACACTCTTTTAACTCAAGTTCTAATAATGTTGCTCATCCTTCCAATTTTCAAATTTTACTTAAATTCCATTTGGTAGTATGAAGTTATTCTAAGATCCTGATTTAATCCCTGATCCTGATCCAATTCCAATGTCCTATAGTAACCTTATTCAAACAATGTTATTTGTATATAAAAAATATTTTACTATATATATTTCAATGTATAATAAAATCTTGTTTTCAGGTGACCCATTGGCCAGTGAAAATGGAAGACCTAGGAGAAGAGCTGCTCCAAAGGGATTGAAAGAGCCGACTTTAAATAAGTATGTACATAGTTAAAATTATACTACATTCTGTTTGACAGTTGAAATTCTAACTTTTGGCCAAGATGCTAAACCATGTTTCAGTGCAAATTGGTTTCATTACATTTAGGTATTTTTTTGCTAACTTAGGTTGTTCATAAAATACAAATAGAAGTAGTGTATCAAGCTGAAATACTAAATATTTCACTGACACAGTGGCCACTACAAGCGTATATGTCATGATACAAGCCAAATAGAGCTATTAAGAACATTTCCCTGCTTAATCTGGACTGAGTCCAACATACTGCGGGTGACTCATTAAATGGTCCACTGGAAATAGCACTGCTGTACTCTGCCAAAATATTTGTTTAGATTTAAGTTTATACAAATGTAGTTGAAAATGATATTAATGTTTCATTCGGTATTCCAGCTGTACTTTTTAAATAACTCTTTTTTAGCCCTATCAAATAGTAGTTAACGTCTTTCTCAGCAAAATAGGCATTTACGTATGTGTTAACCTCGTCCAATGAAAATCTGTCCTTAAAGTGGAACCTAAATGTTAGGAGACTGGGAAAAGTTCCTGGGAGTCAGATCTGGGGAACGTGGTGAGTGGTTGACCAATTCAAAGTGCGATTCTTGAATTCTAGCCCTGGCAACTACCTAAGTGTAAGCACTTGTATTGTCCTGATGGGAAGCACTTTTTTCTACTTCAAAAGAGTTGTTTTTTTGCAATTTCTGCCTTCAGCGTGTCATTTAATGCTTGGTATTTTTTTACCATTATTTATTTACATTGTTGAAGATATTCAATGAACACCATCCTGTGACTATCCCAATAAACTTTGCCATTACCATGCCTGCTGATAGAAATCTTTGGCTTTTATGGAGAAGGTGCAGCTTATGAAGTCCACTGTTTTCACTCTTCCTTCATCTCAGGAGAAATGCTAGATCTTAAGTTCCATCTGCAGTTATGAGTCGACATGAAAAATCTGGCTCACTACACTTAAACTTATCTAGCTAGGTCTTAGAATGATAATTTGAATACATTTTAAGTCCAAGGTGAGCAAATGTGACTTCCAATGGGGATGGCGTGAATGCTCATTCTTTAGTCATTGTGTGACTAATGTGTTTTCTCAGTATGCTCATAGCCTCTGCTATCTCTCTAATCTGTATTCGGCGATCAATCAGTGCCAATTTGTAAATTTTTTCACTGTTATTGGTAGTTGTCGCAGTTTTTGACTATTCTGGACACTCATCATTAGCCAAGGTGGTACAGCCTTGTTTAAATCCAGCTGCCCTAAATTTTGCAGTCTTAAATGATGCTGCAGGGTCCCAATACACAGCATTCAACTTATCTTTGATATTTGTAGGCATTTTGCCTGTCAAAAACAAATATTTAATGACAGCTCGATACTCAATTTTTTCCATTTTCTAAAAAACCCTCCCAATGGATTAATCAAATGATTGTTAAATAACAGCTGAGTGTCCAAAATGGCTGAAATATTGGTGAGTATTTTTCACAAAAATATTTCCCAACATTTGTTAATTAGTGCTGCCATCTTAATGTTCAAGTAGGAAACTTTTCAAACAACCCTGGAGATAATGAGGGGCTTGTTGTTGAGTAAGATGTTGGGTTGCATTTTGTTAGGAGAGACAAGAGAATTATTTGATAGTTAGTGTCCATCTAAAGCTTACCTTAACCTTTTGATTAACTATAGTAATTATAATTTGGCAGTCATGTCAAACATTATTTTGAAATAAATAGCACTTAAAAGGAGTAAAAGAGGGTGAATTTTAAAGCTGGTATTGAATGAAAGTGATTGAAGGTACATGCAGGTGGATGCAAGTGGAGACTGCTTTTCTACTACACACTGATTAAGTTTTTGAACCCTTCCACCAAAAATTGACTTCTGTACAAGTGCCACAAAATTTTTCAATGTTTAAATATTTCTTACCATTGCACTGCAATATATATGGTTTGTCCCAGAAGTAGTAGGACTGAGACAAATAAAAAAATGTATTGCCAGAATTGATACATTCACTCAAAAGTCTTCGAAGTAGCACCATTTTGTGTCCACCCATGGCTGCCGGCAGGTTTTCCATGCCTCGTACGCCTTCTGGAAGGTGGCACCCAGAATGCTGCTAAGCTTCCTTGTCATGGTCTGTTGTAATGCTTCTACCAAGCCATGGTGACATCCTTTAAGCACAGATTTAGGCAGTGGAAAAGGAAGAAGTCTGGTGGGGCAACATCAGCACTCTAGGGTGGCTGAGCCAGAGTTCCTGTTTGAGTGTGTTACTCACTCTGATCCTCAGAGAGCACTCACGGCACCAACTTTGCACACACCTTTCTCATGCCCATGATTTCAGTCACAAGTCAATGCGCATCACTATTAGGTATGCCAAGTTCATCCGTAATCATGCAAACACTTTAATTCGCAATCCCTGTCTAACAAAGCCTTCCCTCTTGTAAGATTTTCATCACTTTTTGAGTACGAAGGGTGTCCGAAACGTTCAGCATCTTCAACATCTTCTCTTCTTCACTCTCCCGAATTAACTTGTGCCAGTCTTTAAGCACCCAATCTACCCATGGTGTTATTACCATAAGCTGCCTTGAGCATGTCATGAGTCTCTTTCTTGGTTTTGCCCAGTTATGCCCAAAATTTGAGGCTTGTCGCCAACTACCACTGGCCTCCAGCCTTTACTGAGACTCTCCTCCCTCCAACCCAGCCAGAGACTGCCATCCATCCCTCTGTCTATCCGGAAAAATATATGTCATACCACTTTTGGGACAGACATTGCATTTTCTAAAGATTTTTTCCTAAAATCATGTTCACAAATATAAATCATCTCCTGTTTTTCGCCATCATATATTTGGAACAATTTAATATTTGTTTGATTGAAAGGTTTAGGGTATTTGGTTTCTAAATGGAGGGCCCTAGGTTAAAATTTAAGTGATACTTCTGAGCATCCCATCTTAACCCAAGCTGATATTTTCTGATCTAAGTACTAGAGCTTTCTGAGAATAATGAGGTAGCGCAGGGTCTCTCTTGCCCTGCCATGAATCAGCATATTTCATGTAAGCATTATGCTCTATGTGATGATTTTTTATTTATTTTTTAAAATATTTTCTATATGGGGTTTCTATTAATGTTTCCTCTAAAAGTTGATGTTGGATTACATTAATTTTAATTGTTTTTAGCCACAATTACATTTTTATCGATAATTTATGGGTACTTCTTATTTTTTTTACAATTATTTTACTATTTGGGTGCATGAGTGATGGAAGTTACATAGTTTATGCTGTACATATTTCCATCTTCTTAGCCTTTGACTATTGAATTCTCTTTATTTCTTGCTTTGCAAGATAGACTTCCTCCAGATTTTTTTATAAAATGTTTTTTCTGTCTTGTGGGAGCTCAGCCGTTACCTTTCCAGCAATCGATGCATGAAAGAATGCTGTGGCAGTACTTTATTATTATGAAGTGACAAGAGAAATGATATTTAACACTAGTGATTTTTACTGCACTATTTCTATTCACATGGCTTTTGACACTTAGTGTCATCTTCAGGGGAAATTTACCTAGATGTTGGCAAATATATACACCCTTGACGAGAGGAAGGTGGTTTGTGTGCGTGGTAGATGAAGGCTGATTGATTAGGTTAGGCCAAAGAGCTGGTACATAGGGGTGAATGGGGGAAGTTAAGGGAAAGAGATGCACTGAATATGATGGTTTCAGGCTCTACTTTGTGAACATTTATGATCACTGAATAAATAAAAGCTGCACCTGCTCACAAAAACTTTGAAACTGACTCCAACCACAAAACTCCCATGAAAAAAATACGAAGTCCCTTCATTCAGTAAAAGAGAAGTGCTGTTTTCTACTGGTTCTTCTTTTAGTCTTTACTACCTTTGTGGATGGCTGGTTTTTTTGTAATTCTTAGGGGTACAGCGGGACCTTTGAATCTTGAGTTATCTACACAGGAATCAGGAGGTAGGGCCCTGTGGCCCTTATGTGTCCTTGTGATGCACTTAAAGGGATAAAAAACAACGGGGAGTGGGAGGAATATATTTGTTCCTTCTCTATAGTTGAATTGTCTAGCCTTCCTTTTTCTTCAGTTTGGAGGAGAGTGGGAGAGAAGTTGCTGTTGTGCTTATTCTCTAGCAAATGTTTTGCATACATTTATTGTTTTTTCCTTTCCCATGGTATGTCTTCTGTTCTTTTATTCTGGTCTCAAGGCTTCTTCCAGTCTCATGTGAATGAAAATAGTAGGTGTAGTGGAAATTACAAGTGTTATGTATCATTTCTCTCCTAAATGGACAGTTTCCACAAAGTTAACCCTGAAACTATATGATAAATTAAGGAGTTAAATGGTGAGCTTCCTCATGTGGGAAAGCCCGATTTATTAATGATCATGTCTATGTGTGTATGCATTTTAAAAAGTTTGTAAGTAAAGGATAACTAAGTTTAGTCAGTTTAAGTTGGGAACATTTAATGCAACTTCAAAAAAGAGATCTAGTTGGTGATTATCTTTCTTTCTTTGTAGGAAATTACGCCAAGAATCAACTAAAAAAAAGGCTGGGAGGAAGGCAAAGAAGTTAGGTGGCAGCCTGGCATAATTGTGTCATCATCTTTCATTAAATGCCATGTGCCATTTGCACCAGTGCATCTACATGCTTTAGAAATATTTTCATTTAAATTTTTTCAGGCTGTGTTCATTTAATGATGAAATAACTTGAAAAAAAACCAGTGAAAAAAGTTATTATTATGTTAAGATCTTTTATTAAGAAATTATATCAATTCTGCTCCTTCATTTTTCATGTGGATATTTTTGTTCAGTTGATAAATGTATGAAATAAGTCCAAAATGTCACTTTTGAACCAGTTAAGTGGATGACTTTTCCATATTGCTCTTTTGAATTTTTTTGTCAAATGCAAATGACCAACACGTTTTCACTTCAATGTTGTTAAATTTTATTGTATTCATAACAGGAGCAGGAAGTAGTCACTCTTGGTTCACAATATTAAATCTTAAGGAACAGAAATTATTTTGTTAAGCCCGGTTCTTGTTTGATGCTTTTGTATCGAGCAATAACGGATCCTTTTCATGGAGAAACTTTTTTTAAAATGCATGGTGAAAATATGATTATATATACAAAGTATCTACTTCTTTCTACAGTGTGCAAAAAATAGTATCATTTATACTATTTTTGTGAAGCTCTAAAGTTGTTTCATTTTTTGTATAAAGCAATAAAAAAGTTTTCATGGAAATACATTTTTTGAATGTGTAATGAAGATGTGATTATATATGCAAATTATATATTTCTTTCTACCATGTGCAATTATAGTGTAAATATATAAATGTTTCAGATCTGAAATGAATTAGGATATATTTATTTTAATTGACACCTCTATGTAATAAACTTGTACAAGGAAATCTTTAAAAATCAATGCAAAAACTAAGTGTATTTTAGTTTATAAGGACTGGGTTTAACATTAGGATGTGCACCTCAGGGGTTTTCCTAGCACTACATTTCAATTACAATGAAATACACATGAATATACACAGTAATGGTAAATACTTTAAGGGGGTGGTTTTTCTCTTTTGTAAATTTCACCCCTTAGTTGTAGCCATGTAAAAATTTAATAATTAACACTTATTAGTACCAAAGTAAATGCTTCATTTTATCCATAGACATTCAAGATCAAAGGGTTGAATTTATATATCTATTAAGTTGATGTGCATCTTACATGAAATTCTTTGGCTGGTATGACCTTAGAGGTAGAACCAGAAACCCTTTTCATTTTCTTCTGTCATAAGTACTTTTTCAATTATATTTTTTTAAATTTTGGAAATATAAAGTACTTCCATGTCAAAATTTTCAAAGGAAAATTCAATTTACTTTCCAATAATATCAATTTTATCTCTACTACATAAATGGCACATGAGATAAAGATGTTTATGTCAAATGAAAATTGTTCCTCGGCCTGCCCTGGATTAACAAGCTCCTGAAGATGTTTTCAGCCACTTAATTTTGTCTGTTTTTATTATTTCTGTTATGCATGTTAAGGCGTGATTTTATTGATGCAAAATGAAGCTTTATGAGAACTTTTTATTGTGCAAATTTGCATTCTATTTAATATGTTTAATCTTTTGTAAATATAAGAAATAGGTATTTGTCATTAATAATCAGTAATTCATTCCAAAGTTTATTTATATTGCATGCTGTAATAAACACAATGTTCTATTGTTAATCATTATTTAAGAATTATTTTCTCCAAAATAAATGATGAATCATTATTATTCTAAATTCATTATTTGATGCATTAAATGAGTAACTGTCAAGAGTTGGTGCAAAAATATTTCCTGTATGCTTTATGTAGCAAACAATAATAATGGACTTTAAATAAAATACAAAGATAGTTTATTTCTTTCACCCTTGTATTTGTGGTGTTATTAGGAGAATGTAAGATTTTCATTAAGTATGTAGGTAAATTTAGTGGATAAAAAAGAGCCAGGACTATTAAGTTCTTCTCAAAATATTTAGGTGATGCACAGGAAAGGTTGACATTTTATTGTAGATGTGCATTTCCTAAACAAATGAAAAAATTCAACCCTTTAATCTTGATGTTTATAGGAACAATGAAGCATTTTCTTATGTAATACATTTTTTAAATTTAATTTTTGTTTTGCCAAGACCGTGTAAGTAAAACATTTTATGGAAAAGCCGGTCAGCTCACACCACAAACATGTTCTTTTAATGTGGGTTTGTAGTAGATAGTTTCTGTTTTTCTTTAGCTTGAAAGGTTAATTATTTTATGATAACATATTTTTGGTTAAAATATAATTGTCCCCTCTCTTTGTGTTGATGCTCCTTGGCATTTTGGTAATGGACAAATGAGCAGTAACTGCGCAATTCGAGCATTTAAATTTTTGGGTGAGAAAATAGACATGTAAAATTAAAATTTATGTTTTCTAAAATTTGCTGCATATTTCCACATAGCATCGTGCTTGTGTCAGTACACCACATATACCTCCCATGTAGTGTGGCATCGGCAATGGCATGCTGTCAAAGCAGTCCTTTCAGAAGGGATACCACTTGCTCAGAATAGTGAAAGGGGTATTACTCTTGAATATTTCTTGGCTTTGGTTTTTGTTGTGATATGTTGGAGAAAATGAATGTATGAAAATTGACCAATAGTGCCTTAACCATTGGGAGGGAATACTGTGTGTGTGCTGAATGTGGAGGTAGATAAGGTGTGGCCAGGAAATTGGAAGGTAATGAATGCTAGAATGAAAAATAAAAAGATTCTCTGAGTAACCAAAAGAAGTTCAATTGCTGCCAAAGATTACTCTCAAGTACTTTGGCTAATACTAAAGAAATGCATGATGAGAGAGGTTCAAAGTATCTTGGCAATTGTTAATTTGGAGAAGGTATATGACAGAGTAGTTTGAGGAAAGTTATGGCAGATTTTCAGATAATATGGATTGAATTTGCAATTATCGAGTGCTATCCAAGTGACATATGGAAATAGTGAGACAAGTGAATGGAAGATTAAGTGGCTGCTTAGCAGTGAAGGATGGTGTGAATTAAGGTTCATAGTGTCACTGAAGTTTTTATGGGCTGTTCTTTGTGAGAGTAATGTCAGGATAAGATGGGTGGGTGTTGGGAATAGAGATGTAACTGCTCTCCATACATGGGGTGATAAGTATTGCAGTATTGCTGAATAATAGCCCAGCAGATGCACAGGTAGCCCTGGATAGCTATATTGAGGTAACAAGAGTAAGTAAATAAATTATACCGAAATAGAATTGCCCGGGAAGGAGAATGAGAAAAATGTAAATAGTAACTGTAAATGGATAACTAATCGATGACAAATGGTTGATTTGATGAATCTTGTCAGAATATTAGTGAAAAATGGTGAGATGGATGATAAGGTTGTATGTTTTGTAATAGCTTGCAGAGTGGAAAAAAATTAATTCTAAAGGCAACAAAAATACCCGTATATTAAGTGAACTGCCTTGGTGAATACTGTCAACCAATCAAGGTATTTAAAAGGGAAGTTTTTGCTCCCCAACAACTGTTGATTTCTAAGTATCATTGAAGCTTCTTATTTTTTTCTTAATTTTCAACTACTGCGAGCCTTGATACTGTCTAAAAAGTCTGATTTCCTCCTTCCTGTACCCCCTTTTCTCAATGTTCTGCTCTCTATCATGGTCTTCAAACTGCCACCACTTTGAAATATTTCCTCCATCCGCTTCCTCTGCCCATGTCCCTGCATAACTTTACCCTATACTTCATAATAGTGTGTGGTAGTGTAAAAGCAAAAGCATTATTATACAATAAATGCATTGGGTATGGGATGCTTGAAAGAGTAATTTTGAGGAAAAATTTGAGGAGGATTGAATCGTGAAATAATTTGGATTGGATTCACTAGTTATAGACATGTGGGAAAGAAGTGTGTGCCTCTCTGGTGTGGCCATGTTGGGAGAATTGATGGAGTGGAATCACGAAACATAGTTTCAGTGTAAAGTGCCAACCAACAAATTCCAGGATTCTTAAGATGAGGGATGTTATGAGGGTAAAAAGAAACAACATTTCCACCAAAAGGATTTAATATTTCACGACCATGGTGTCGATGATGCGTAGCATCAAAATCGTGGTTGTGATATATTGAATCCTTTTGGTGGAAATGTTAAGTTTTTTTTACCGTCATAATGAAGGAATTCCACAAAGTTAAACCTGAAACTGTTATGTTTATGAGGGATGTTGGTAATTTCAGAAGTAGTTGAACATGAATGAATGTAACGTCACAGAGGGGAAATAAGTATTCATTAATGAGGCAGTATGGCAGAAATTGGTGAAAGGGAGAGATAACTTGAATAAGCCTTTTCTAAATAGTGGCTACTCCGAAAAGGAGCTGAAAAAGAGTATTAATGTATGTATTTGCATGCACCGAGTTTTTAGGGTTCATGCTTTCATTCAAAACTAGCTAAATTAAACCTAAGTTCAGAATAAAAATAATGCATGCAGTAGGGTTCTTGCCACTCAAGTAATGAATGATGTGGAAAGAGATCTTGGTCTAAAGATATATTGCTGAAATGATCTGGCAGGAGGATAGATGCATAATATTAAACCGTGTATAGACGGCTATTTGATGTTACTGACTATACACAACTGTAGATGCATCCATCAAAGCAGACATATTTTACTTTGAGAGGAGCAATATTTCCAAGCTTGTTATCATCTGGAATTCTAAATATATATTTTTATATATATAAACCATAAATACAGTAATCAACCCAAAGATCGGTTTGGTAGGTGATGGAAGAGTTCACCCAGTACTAAGCCCAACGGCCTGTAAAATTCATGCTAGGTAAGGGGGCCAGTTCCTTCCCTGTGCCGGTTATGGTTTCCCAGGAAGATCTGGTACCCGAAAAATCACATAGCTTGGGTGGAGCTGCAGTTGCCCAGAGAGGCTTGCCCGGAAATTGAACCCGCACCCTCTGGTCTGTAGTCCAAAGATCTACCCCAGGACTACCGATATATATATATATATATATATATATATATATATATATATATATATATATATATATATACATATATATATGTATATGTGTATATATATATATATATATGTATAATATATGTGTATGTATGTATTCATTCACATGGATATAGATATAAGGAAAAGGGATAGGAACACTTCTGAAAGATGAACACAACAGAGGTGGGGAAGGTGGAATCGAGCAGATCAGAAGTGCAAAAATGTTTCCTGGACCGGGACTTAAACCACGGATCTTTCGACTTGTTGAGCCAGTGCTCTAACCACTTGAGCTACCGATTAAATGTAATTTACACTGAAATCTACTGGGGGTCTGACCAAGGCCCTGATTCTTTGGCCAGGAGAGAGTGTTAGGGAGCTTCAGATTTAACAAAAATGGAGTAAAAGTTGAAGTAGTAGCAGTTAATGGAAATGATAGCTTAGGTATTTTTGCTTGGTTGAGGGGAGTATATAGAGCTCAATCTGGGGGTGTGTGGGAAAAACCAATGATTATTACTGGCGACCTGAATCTTCCTCATGTGGACCTAGAGGCCTAATCCACGTCTGACACAGAGGTGCAGCAGGGGATAAACGATCCTCAAGGAATCATATTATTAAGTATCAAGTTCATGGAATTTTCTCAGTTAGTTAAGAACCCTACTGGGGGGAAAACCTTTTTGATATATTTTTAGTGAGACTTATGAGGTGTTTTTGTCTTTGGATGTCCAAGAAGGTATCAGTGACCATAAGTACTCTTCACGTCTCATTATCCATCTGTACAACTGAGAAAAAAGATTTGGATGGGGTGGACCTTGGTTACTGTTTTGCAGAAAAATTTTCAGAATGGGTGGAGAAAGGGAGCAATATGGATGAAATATGGGAAAATTTCAAATCCATACCAAATCAAGGCATAAATCATTATATTCCCTCAAAAAAACTGAAATAAACCCGGATCCTGAATATTATGATGCTAAAATTAGAAGTTTGAAAAGGAGAGTGAGAGGGCTTCACAGGATTAAAATTCAGAGCACTTTATGTCTAAAAAATTAAAGAGACATACTTATAAGGAACTGAATACTGAAACTATGAAACATCAAAGTTGGAGTGGGGTAAGTGAGTATGCTTGGAGGAGACAGAAAGGGATTAGAGGCAATTTATTTTCATTGTAAAGATGGCATTTTGGATGACAGCTCACATGCTTTAGCTGTTCAGGATTAATATTCCAGTGTATAGTTTATGCCATTAAAAGGTAGCATCTGTAACAAATGAGGGAGACATCTTGCCGATCCTTTTTGAAATAAGGGACTGGAACATAAAGAAAAGATTTAGTAAAATAAAAACCCATGCCAGGGGTCCTGATGGTCTTGCAGGTAAACTAATTAAACTACTGGGGAATGTGTTGGTCCCTTTCCTACAATATTTATTTACAGTTGTAATTAACAATGGAGAGTTACCTAATGACCGGAAAAAGTCAAATCAGTTGCTATTCACAAAAAGGGTTTGACATGCGTTTTACCCAAAATTATGGGGAATTTGATTTGAAAATATGTTAAGAAAGTTTTGAAATTAAAGAGCTGGTTATGGGAAAAACAGCATGGCATTTGGAAAGGGTAATCCTGTGAGAGTCAATTAGCATCTCTTCAGCAGGACTTAGTGGATGGGTTAGACAAGGGTAAGCAAATTGATGGAATGCTAATCGATTTCTTGAAAGCATTTATCGGGTTAATCATGAGGTTCTTATGAAAAAGGTAGACAATATAGGCTTGGATGGAAGGGTAGTAAATTGGATTATTTCTTTTTTGTTGGGTTGATAACTTAGCTAATTATAATTTACATGAATGCCATTGGAGAAAATATAAAAAGCTCCATCAGGATTATTGCAGTTGATTGAATTATTTACAGTGAAATAGAAACAAAAAATTTAAACATTATATTACAAAAAATCCATATATTTCGGAGAATTGGGCAAACCAGAACCGAATGGTCATCAATGCTAGCAAAATAAAACTAGTTTGATTCCATATAAATAGGACTGCTAGATTGAATGATTTCTACTTAAGGGATGACATTTTGAATGACATGACTTACTTTAATTATTTAGGAGTAACCCTAACTGTGGATCTAAAATGGGGGCCACATATCAAATGCAGTGATTTAGAGATTAACTAGAGATTTTATAGATATACAACTTATTGCGAGAACTATAAGAAAGATCTCCACTGAAACAAAGGATTTTGCTTTTGAAACTTTTTTTAGGCCGATTTTAGAATATGTCAGTTTCTTCAGGATCATTATCTTACTGGGGAGATAAACAACTGGACAAATTTCAGCGACTGGCTGCAAGTTTTGCTGTGGGACATTTCATAAAAAAGGCAGAAATGTTGAAAAACTTGGGCTGGGATTTACTTGACCCAAGGGGGAAGAAAATATGCTTTTAGTTTATAAACCAACCTTAAATTGGGGATGCCACCTGGAATGATATTTCAGAAAGGTTGGAAAAGCCCTATTATCTAGAGAGAAAAGATTCTTTTAATGCTTATAGATCGTAATGGATTTAATCAAAAGTGGTTTTTAAATAACTTATAAATTACTGCTTTCATGATTTTAGTTACCAAAATAATCGTAAATTATGGCTTTTTGAAACTTAAACGGAGTTAACTTTTACAAATTTTTGGATGCTAAAATTCGAGCTCTAGTCATCAGTCACCGAAATCCGTCAACAGGAGGGATTTGACGATGAACAAATACATTTGGTGTTATTCTTTCGTAAATGTATGAACTGTTATTGATGTTTGTAAGGTTCCAGAGCCAATATAAGTGCTAATGTTGGAATAAAGCATTTCCTGTGCGGTGATTGGTTCAGAATACACCGAGAACAGAATTAAATTCAACAACTTGAGATCGCTTTAGAATGGTTCATTGGAAGGGTTCTTATGACGCGGCAGTTTTATTTTTGAAGAGTTACTGCAGCTAAACCTTTGGAGGGTTGCCCTATTACTTTTGTCCCTCATTCCAGCTGTATATGAATTTAGCTTGCTTGCTAATTTAATTTTGACTTTTATTGAGTATTTAAATAGGAGGGCGTTTCTTGAGAGATAATGATGTGCTGTACGTATTGCCCGCCGAAACGTTGGCTTTGGAGTCCAGAAAGTTGCTTCGGTTCAATTAAACTGGGACTGTATGTAGACATGGATCGCATTTGACCTCTGGGATCTCTGGTCAATAGCACAAGGCTTTACCCACTAAGCTAACATGTAGCCCTTAAAAATCCACCGTGGTATGAAATATTGTAGCGACCAGGTGACTTGGAGGGTTCTTGGCATTATCAAGAACCTGTGGTTCTTTAGAAAGGCCTCTCTCGTGAACTCATTTGATCCACTTGGTAAAAACCTCACAAATACTCTTCTTCTCTTAACAGTTGCGTGGGGCTTCAAGTTGGATCCATTTACCATGAGCCGTTTGAATCCAAGTCGTGGTGGACCTGGGGGCGCACGGACGACTCGTTTTGAGTCAAGGTGACTGGGGAGTGGAAGTGGAAACCGCTCCGTATTATAGCAGTCCCAACCAAAGGTTAAAATGGGTTTCTCCGAAAACGACCCTGAGGGTCGTAAGGGAAGCCAAGAAATAAATGGGACCCACGGCATACGGGGCTCCGGCCTGGTGCTGGGCTTTATTTGGTGATGACCTGGTAGACGCACCTCGACGCTGCTCTGCCATTGTCTGCTGCTCCGTCGTCGACGTACTCCAGGGATCGAGATTGAGGTAGGATCGTACTTGTTACCTTGCCATTATCGTTATCCCCCCAACCTTTTCCCTAGTTTGTTAATTAGCTGATTGTATATCGCAGATAAATAATTGTATTCGGTCTCAGTGTATATTTATAAGTCCACTCCAGCCCACCGCCGCATAAATGATGTATCTTAATTCCCTGACTTCTCTGTATCTCTTCCTCTCTTTAAGTTTACATGAAACAGATTTTTAAGTTGAAATAGTTTGTAGGGACCCATCTGGCTAAGATTGCTGGCCATTTCAGATACAGCACGGTCCGTGAGCAATTAGGTCTCTGCACTGTTGCGATCAGCCTACTGGATTTATGAACTACGTGTGATGTAAAATTATGATATCGAACTGCCAAACAATTGGAACCATCAATTTGACATCATCAATGCAGTGGGTATTCCGTTCTAAATTCTGGGTATGAGAAATTAATTTCACGATAAATATTTATCCGTCCATTAGGACGAGGCGATGAGGATATAAATCTGTAATTTCGAGCATAACGTTATCATCAATCGTACCCTTTGCATTCTTCAAACGATGTCGAGAGTGGTATGTATGCTTTATGTATCATCAAAACGCATATCTCTTTCAATGTAAAAGTGATACCCAAATATGACCCCGTCCATGCGCAATACGGTGCCGACAAATTGATGAATTTGGCATTGGTACATCGACGTGTTCATTTTAAAACGCATCTCAATGCTGAAATTCGCTTGGAACAACAAAAAAGCCCGTCGGCAATTGGCAATGAGGGTGGATCGCTTATCATCTACAATAATAAGGCTGTACAGGCGAAAACCAATGTGGTTTTTGTTCAGCCAAGTTTGTGTTTTATACGTATGCGTGAATCTCTAGGTTCCAAAGTATTTAATTAGCAGAGGAGATATAAGATAAATGAGTAACTTGATGCTTAAGAATAACATGTTTTCAGACGTGATTTCGTGGAGTTTGGTAGGTATTAATTTCCTATTGTTTACCAATTTATTCACTTCATCATGGTTAGTTTTTAGAGTTATTAAGCATATTCAATTGATTTTTTAAATCTCTAACTGTAGACTTGTTTCGTCATAACTTCAAAAGAATTATGCCTGCCTGAATAATTTCCTATAAGCCCAGGGTAAAAATACTCGATCTTTGGGTAGCCGTATTTCTGTAAAGAACCCACACCAGAATAGTCTACTTTTTCGATAGCGGAAATGTTCACCTATGATTTCACGGTCCAGTAGTCGGAAATTTTGGCGTACAGTACTAATACTACATTAATGCATGAAATATGATTTAAAGGTGGCTCTTGGACCACTCCAAGCTCCAAGTGTAGGTGATGAGGCTTGTGTTAAATTGAATTTTCGGTGTCGTTTATCGTTGCACGTGCGTTAATACCTTATATTTTGAGAAACGAAGAAATGAATGTTGATTCGTCCCCAATGGCACTTGAGTTCCCAAATGCGTACCTCAACATCTCTCCATCGGTATTGCCATTTCCCCTTCCATGTACTCTTTCCCAAACACTCAAGCCAGCCTCACTCCCAGCCAATCTTCCCTCCTTAAGTTTCCTTCTCCCACTGCACTCGAACCCGCGAAACCTCGCTCTCTCTCCCTTCGAATAAAAATTTCACAGTCAATACATTATGTACTGAACACCATCGCTCACTGCTCTCTTCACTCGTAATGTAGTACGCGAAAAGTGCCTCTCATGAATAATTTGGAAGGATTGGGATATCGGAGATGATTTCGGAGGGCACGAGGCGTGGTGGCGGGCGGGGGGCAGGATGGAAAGGGTTTGCGACCGGAGGAGGCCTAGGGTGGGGAAAAGAGAGAGAGAGACTTATATAGAGGGGCAATAGAGGAAGTTAGTGGGTCGGAATTCTTGAAATGGGCGAGAGTGTAATGGTGTGGGTGGTGACTGAGTACCGATTCGGTGTTTCGCGGTAGGGTCTACTATCTTGCCAACAATTAGGCCCAGTGGATCCAGCTCATTGAAACAGTGGCGAGCGGAGTTCCTCCGACAGTGAGTTGGATAAAACAACGCCCCGCCAGTATTTCTCCATCCTTACTATGTTGGACGTGATTAGTCACCATCATTGGTCATTAATCCGAGTATTGATTTGAGCTCTCCAGTTGTCCTGTTACCTGCCAATATTTTCATTTTATGGTAATCTTTCAAGCGTTTCGTCTTCCAACACCTACTTCTCGTAATTCATCTTTTGAGTTCCTTAGTAGTTCGTCTCCTCTATGCTTCCTTCAATTGGAATTAATTCAGGTAAACTGTCGCGTCACAGGATGTGTCCTCATAGTTTTCTTCTTGTAAAAATATTTCGTATACTTATCTTCTCACCCATTCTTCAAAGTAATTTTCGAAATTTCACTGCGTCAGTCTACTTTATTTTCATTATTCTTCTGTAGGACCGCATTTATACCGCATATACAGATTCACTGAGATCTACGTTTCCCTACTGCTCCCGTCCTTCTGTCATAACATTAGAAAACTAAACGTGATATTTGAGAAATTTAAGCAATAAGATTCATCTTAAGGCTTTACTCTTAGTGTCCACAAATACTAATGCCTCAGAGTTAATCTTTATCCCACAGTTAATTTTTACGGCTGTTAGGACGTCCATAATTATTTTCATTTACTAGGCATTTTCGAAAAGTAAGTGCCATTTTCTTATATTTAAATATTGGAGGGTCAGAACAATTTTGTACGGATACGGCCCCATCTATAGGTCATTTTTGAAGCCGCTAATGTTATTGTTTAAATTAAATGGTCGTTTTTTGCTAATGAATACAGATAAAAATGCTCGCAAAAGTCTTTGCTCTCGCTCTGTGAATAATGTGCTGTGATTCAATTTTTGCCTGCAAAAGAATCATCAGCTGCCTAATTAAGCGGAAGTTGTGGCTAACTTATGGATCTACAGTAATGAATGAAGAAGTTAAACAATGGTGTTTAGACTCCAAAAATGGATGCACAAATATGCATGCCGAAGAGCCGAGTGGCGGGGTCAGACATATGCAAGCGGAGGTATACTCTCTATTTAGAAGGCATATCAATCTTGTTGTTTTAGTTCATTCCAGTTTATTTGAAAATATGTAGCCATATTTCCGTTTTCACGTAAAAAATTTTCTTCACGTCCGTGAATGCTCTAAATGGTGTTTTCTGTATCCTTTTTTCTCCTACGAATCTTAGAGCAATATAGTCTTCTGTTTTTTCTTTACTTCTAAATCCTCATTTTTCCCTATTTTTTCTTAAGTAAATTACTCTTGTTATTATTTCTTTTTTTATTAATGTGTCGTCAGAGTGAATGCTCTTGTTTTCACATTTGTCTGATAGGGATTTTTACATTATTATTAAGGTTCATGTACGTAACTCATATTATGTTATATAGTTACGAGACATTTCATTTCCCGAAACTGTTGTATTTCCGAGGGAATGCCATCGATTCAACGTGGCCTGTTTCACTGTAAATCCTTCACTGCGGCGTCAAATTTAGACCCGAGAATGTAGCCCCCTCTCTCATCATTATGAACACCATCTTCTTTCATTATTCTGGGCCGCATTTATTTCTCATCGTAAAGATTCTACAAACACTCTTTACAATTTTTCCTTTTGTCTCTGACTTCTGTAAGAATGTAACAGTTGCTATCTCGAATGGCATTAACCTTAGCTCTATGTTCATTAAAGTGATAGAGCACGGTAAGCAGCATCAGCTTTGCCTTGACCAAACTGCACTTCTTCACCCTTAATACTTCCCTCATTCTTTGAATTTGTCGAAAGTTTTCTCCTTCCATAGATCTGCGTTCCTAGCTTTCCTTTCCATATTTTCCCTTTAGCCTACAGTTTATTTTGTGGCTTCCAATGACCCGATCTGTATATCCTGCCACCTATCTTGATCCATGTTGCTACTCTATTGTTTATTTCTCTGTTACCCGTTAGAATTTCGTCTTTGACGCAGTTTATTTTAATATTTTTAATTGCAGTTGATTCTTATTTGTTTCCTTGCTTTCTTGTATTTAAGAGGATAATTGATATTAAATATGATTACTATCGATGGTTAGTTTTGGTAGTCCTTTATTTAATTTCAAAGCATGTGCTTTACGAGTATATAATCAAGTTGGCATTTTCTTACGTCTCTTAGCATCTTTTTTGTGTACTTCCTTCGTAAGTGGGTTAGGAATAACGTGTTTTCCTCCATTAATTTTCACTCTTTATAGGCCGGCAAAAAAACCTTTCTTAGATTTCATTTAGTCTCTACAGTTTCATATGTTTTGAAGTTCCTAGTAATCTACCTCTTGGTCTTTTCCGATGATTGAATTTTAGTCTCTGAGGATGGTTATCTTTTCTTCTCGGTTTGCATTTTTTATTTCTTCAACGATTATATCCTCCACCATCATCGCAGTCAGTCGTCCGAATGTAAACTCGTATCATTACGGTATCAGTACTGTCTTCACCTTAACGATTATATTGTGATTCATTCATTATAATTACTGCTCTATCCTGTTGGATAATTACGCAGGCTCCGTGAATGAAAATGTATATGTTTTATATGAACGTGTATATGATTTATAATACACTAATAATGGTTTCAATAGTGTGCCATTATTAAAGTGGCCTCAATGATGATAATACACTGTGTAAGAATCATGTTCGATGTATTAAATTAATTCTGGGGATTGACTTAGATTAACTTTTTACTGTAATAATTTACCTTTAGTTACCGCTTCAAAAGCCACCATTAGGCAATTGCATTTCAGGTAGACCTAAGACGTCTGGTCCCATTCAACTAATTTCTACCTTTTCTAAGTTCTCTACCCTTCCGGATGCCCAGAATGATTCGGAGCGTTCCGATTCCTTATTCAAAAGTGATTTTCCCTATGCACTCTCTCGGTGTGGTATCCATCTGAGTACACAATTGGAAAATTTTGCACGAGGACACATCACGTATGATATTTTAGTCAGTAAAAAGTGAAAAAGAAAAGTTGGTAAGGTGCTGTTCCTGAGGATAGTGATGTGGTGATTCCCTGTTGCATTCCGCATTGTCGTACTGCAGCCATTAAAATGACTGTTGCCACCATGTCTGCAGTGAAATGAGTGTTGTTGTGCCGGGCACGGTGGTCTCCACCTTCACTTGCATGAAAGAGGGATATCGCTCTCTCCTCCGGATAATCGGCCTGGTTAGCTGGTTGCCACTCGCCAAGTTACGGTGTAATCGCAGGATTGTGTTGTATTTTAGGTCATCTTACCCCAAAATGGGCTCCTATTTCCTCCGAGGACAGTCGCTTATTGTACACGATTGCTTATTCGACGAGTGCCTCGCTTATGTCGTAGCTAGCATCATATCCACCACGGAGCCACCATCCGTGACCTGATGGACGCTTTCGATGGCTTAAAGCTCAGCCACGGAGTATTGGCGGTAAGATATTAGAAATGGACGAAAGAAAAAAATCTATGCCCCGTGGTATAGTTAGTAACACTAATAATATTTGATATTTAGATATTCGCACGAAGAGGCTATTTTGCTCATTTATAATTATTATTTTAGAGAAAAATCTCCCCGGACTTTCCTTACCTTCAGCCTGGCAAGGAGGGGGGAATTTTGAATTAGCTAGGGTACCTAAGGTACACTCTTCACCGAGTGACTTAGTCCACTGTTTGCATTAGACATCGACTTCAAAACTGTCATCGATAATTTTATATAACGACATTTTTGAGAAACATACTAAGAACACGAACTATGTTAAATTCACTTGGGCCTCCTTTTATTTACAGATATAAATGTACTAATGTTGAAGTATAGTTAAATAACTTAAACGATACTGGCATGCATGGTATACTTAAACATATTGATTTGGACGCTTATCCATCGGACTATGTCAGCCCTTGTGATCAATGAAGGTGAATAGTAAATTAAATTCTGTAAAAGCCCCGACCATTACAATGACATTGTGAGAAGCCTTGGCTAATGCGATACTCTATTTTTGCACTTTAATTAATGGAATTGCGATTGCTTGCTACCGACCTTCTAAAATATTCCTTAAAAAACACTGGGTTATAGGACTGCAACAATTTTTTCATTTAACACATGCCTGCTATCACTTTTTGTTGAAAAACAATTTAAAAACTAGATTGAAAGCTGGACGGTGTTTTCTAGAGTATTCAATCTAATTTAGCTGTTAACTCTCCTTGGATTGATGAATAAGTCCTTTGGGTTACCAAAATTTGTTACAATAAGTTCTAAATCAAAGCCATTATCTCTCTTTAAGCGTGCAAGATGAGCCATAGTGGCTGCATAGCCAAGTTAATCTACGTAAGGCAGATATCTTTCATTATTTCCTCCATTATATTTTAAATTGCAGCGCCTCTGGCATTACAGCTGGTTTATTCATCACAGTTTAGGTATCTGTCAAATACCATAGGAAATCCATATTTTCTCTGATTCAAGACTTAAAATAGAAAAAATCCAAACTATCTTTGTAGATACCCAATAATTTCAATTTGAAAGACGGTCATACACTGTACAGCAATAACAAAGTAAATGTAAAACAACCTGAAAGAAGTTACATATGATCACCTAGTGGAAAAATCCCTGTAGGCAAATACGAATCAGGCAATCAAATACACTGCACATGAAATCTTTGCCATTACGGCATACGTTCACTATTTTATACCATGCGTATGAAATCTAAAAAAATATTCAGAAGTCGATCTGGGACGATGATATACGAGCCATATGCCGGTTGAAATCGCTCGTCCGGTGTCACAGCAAATAGACCCGCTTGTATATGCTTAATGTGGCAGCAAAAATGACAACTAAGGCATTAAGTTTTTTGATGGGCATTTTTTATCGGCATTTTTTTCCTGCTTGGTGCTTAAATATTTTGGTTAAAAGTTCTTTTGTAAAAAATGGTAATGTTATAGAAATAAAAGAAAACCACTGTGCATCATTATTATATTGATTTTCACAGATGAATATTAATTTCGCGAAGTAAGACTCTTAAGAGGTCAAAATATCACTCCTCTTTGAAATTGTTTCGATGTACAAAATATTCAACCTAAAGGGTCCGCGGGTAACTTGGTGTTTTTTTATGAACGTAGAACTCGTTACTCGATATGAGAATGTGACTACATGTGTCCTGAGGCATCATCCATACTTGCACCAATACTATTTAGTGAGTAGTTTAAGGCTCGGATACGATGCCGCATCTCGCAGTCTTAAGACGTATACATTTTCCTTTTTTGCAGGTTAAAAATTGTTGACGGGACGTGACAGTCCATTGGGTTAAGCGCTGAGCTACTGACCGGAGGGACTGGGTTCGGTTCCCCGTGACGTCTCTGGAGGATACTCTCAGCTTTATCCAACTGTGCGATTTATCGGGTACCATTCTCCCTGGGAAACTAGAGGCAGAACCAGAAAAGGAACCGACTTACCTATTTTAATTTTTGAATTTCACTCACCATTGGGCTTGATACTGGATGAGCTTTACCGTCACCTTTAAAACCAACTGCCTGATTGGTTAATTTTAAGACTGTTCGGTTAATACATTTCAGCTTTTGAATTGACGAGTAGATAAAGAAACAAATATGAATTCGTGGGGTTGCCCGGAGGTTTAGGAGGAAGGCGTATAATTTTAAAATGCACTAAAATTTTGCCGATAGGTTTGCATTTACATGAATCCCAATCACCGCGAGGCAGCCAGCATACCTACCCTGTATGAGAGTTACGAAAGCAATCGGATGAATCATTGTTTAATTCCGTAGACCTTTCCGTCGTAGATAACGAAAGTCCCATTATAGCGTGGGTCTCCTCATGAAGCGAGATTCGTGATCTCAAAGGCAAATGCAATGCGATATTGACGTTCAGCGATTAGGCGTAGGAATGTTCCGTGATCGCGCTTCAGGTTAATAGCGTGAATGTTGATCGAATCTGAGGCCCTGTGAAACGTCGTAACAAAGGATAGCAGGGTCCCGTGTGTTCTAGAATAGAATCAAGCTGGAATTATCCTTTACGACTAAATGTACTGAAAATCCATGATGTCGTTTATTTCACCAATGGAAATCAAATTTTGATTATAAAAAATCATAGTCACGATTTCGCGGTGGATTTTGTGCAATTCCCCGCACAAAACACGTCCCATGTGCATTTTTTATGTTAATAACTTGTGGGTGGCACCCAATGATATTATAAATATTTCTAATAGTGTTCTTAACGCTGTTTGACAATCTTCTCTCACAATGGCAGCAGTCGTGTTAATGTTTACATACTTACGTAAGAGCAGTAACTGGAGCTCCAGATCCACCTTCCGATGAAATTTATTGTCTCCCCTCTTTAAGCATTTGAAAACTACATTCTAGCTCTGCTATAAGGAACCAAAAACGTAATTTAATTCTTCTGTTGCATCAAATAGGCCTTGACAGGCGATTTGTTCAGGCGCGAGCAAAATTTCAACGCAGCGTCGCGTGTTACCTTCATCGTTACTGTGGGCGAGCTGAACATGTTTCAACTTGAACGGGTATCGCTGGCGTAATACAGTTATGAAATGGATGAAAATAGTATCTCGTGAAAGTTACACATTGAGCTAACAAGACAATATTAGATGAAATTTTTGTACAATAGGTAATGCTTAGAAAAACATGTACGATCACTATTTATTGTATAGTCCTCGTATATAGTACTACCTGAGTATTGTATCCATATAAGAAAGCGTAGAAGCTTTCAAATTGAGTTCATGTCTGGTGTATTATTATTAAATAATTGGAGATCGAATTAAATTGATTCCCACCGGTCACTAAATTTATATTTCTTGCGTTGAGAAGTATTTAGTATAGAATTCATCTCATGGAAAATATTTTTGCACTGAAATTCTTGCATTTGTGTGTGAATCATTTAGTGTGTAAATGTTACTGTGGATAGTGGGCTATTATGTGAGTCTAAAGTTACTGTGGTGGTTTTTTACGCTGTTTTTTAGATTACTCAGTATGAGTTCATAGAAAAATCTTTCCCAAGAAATAGAGACAAATTTAATTGCAAGAAACTCTTTTGAGAACTCTCTCTCTCTCTTTTTTCTGCTAATAGCTTCACATTTCATTCTGCATAATAATTAGTCTTCGAGAGGCGAGGTACATTTATTTTAGCGTCATCGGAAGAGAAGAATCGGGCGCAAGTTTATTTACTTATTAAATGAGGCCTTTGTATGACCCGGTCATATTTTGTCCATGTCGTATCCCAAATGAATGATGCTTCAATATGTGCGCTTAATGATGCCGTGAAAACTTGAACAGTATCCCACCATTGAAATTTCTGTTTGATAACACGGTTTTTCTTTTTCAATCGATATTTTCAACTTCCACGATGTAAATCCTGAAGTAGTATAGTTTATTTACCAGTTTGTTATTCGATTTTATCTCTTCATCCATCATTTTCTATTCATGAATTACGTTCAATGTTTAATAATGGCAAGAACTTTTAGTGTGAATTATTGAATCACTTAAAGGAGTGACTGTCATCCAAAGGTAGGTTATTCTACCTTATTTCCTGCTCTCCCTTTAACTGCTGGTCTATTAACACTTAATGCCATTAAAACTTGTGTAAACTACGCGGTGTGTTGAGTAACGTTTTGATGAAAATTCAATTTCACGAATAACTTGGGTTTTAGTCCATGGAGGTGTTGTTCCATCACCAACTACTGGTGTACACATTAAACGATTTTAAATAGCTCTGGAATAATTTATTATGCATTAAAGTTTCCTGTTGATTCTTGAAGATTAATCAGAAACAAAAAAAATAAGTGTGGCCAACGTTTGAGCTAGCGTTTGAAGTTATCTAAGTTTATTTTTATTTTTTCATAATCGGTGTTGAATGATGCCGTCTATAATTTACAAATATTAAGGATGAATGAAACTCAAATGGTACCAATGCCACTGTTTTAGCATTTTTATTGAATTTGCTCTAGTTTGACGGGCTGCATTTCATACGGTCTCTTGAAAAAAATTTAACCATCGCAAATGAACCCATAGGCATCATACTTGCACATTATCCATCATTAATGACTTTTCTCTGTTTCGACTAGTCATATTTTGAATTAAAGGAAGTTATGTGATCTCTGATATTAACACACATTCTGATAATTTAATGTTGACGCGGTGGATAGGTAAATGAATCTTTTAAATTTAAATTTTTGATGCAAGATAAGCACTTACTTCCATTAGTTGCTGATCATATAATAAACCGAACCTAGAAAAAATTAATATGCAAGACAAATTCCTTCAGTTTATTCACATAGCTGCACGAAAGTTTCCTCTTTTCGTAACCGGGCGTTAATGGGTCCTCTTTTTTTTTAAGGAGAGTTTCCAACGATTGTTTGTTCTCGGACATGGGAGTCACTGCATGTATGTACGTATGTATGTATCTCTGTATGCTTATTGATCCTCCTCTTGGAACCCGCACCCCGTGCATCCGCCCCACTCCCCCGCGCCGCGGTTTGCCCTCTTCTACCCGTTTGCTTTTTCCGAGCGAACTCTCCGCCCGGCGACAATCGAATCGTCCCATCTCCCTCTCCTCGTCCCTCCTCGAGAATTCTCGAGTGACTGCCTTCGAATATTCGACAGCCCCGACGAAAATCAGCGATATGTATTCAAAGCGGGAGCGCCGCCACCGCTGCCGTGCTGCGGAGCCCCGCCGTGTGTGGATGCGGGCGAGAGGAGGGGAAGAGGGGGCGGCCGGCTTTTGTCTCCCCGGAATGAACTCAAAACCCCACCGCCCACCCTCTCGACTTCCGCGACTCCCTCTTTGCGCCTCAATTTCCAGCCGGAATAGATATAGGGACCCACTCCACTTCCCCCCAACTCTCTCTCTCTCCCTGCCTCCCTCCCTGCCTGCCTGCCCATACCCCGCCGCCCTCCTTACCGTAACGTGTATTCAAAACGGCCAAAAGATTCGAAAAGTTCCTCTCCGCCCGCCCGCCCACCCACCCATACACATACACACACACACACACACACACACACACACACACACACACACACACACACACACATACACGTCGGACACCCCGCGTGAATGCCTACACTCCCCTTCCCAACCTCCTTTATACGTACGTAACGTTCCTCCACCGCCTTCCTCTTCCCCACCCTTTCGGCCGCATGAATTGCAACTCACCGGGACAGAAGGGGTGAGAGAGAAAGAGAGAGAGAGAGGGAGAGAGAAAGAGGGACAAGAGGGAGGTGGGTCGAAATGAAATGAGAAAGTGAATGCTCTTCGTTCGATGGAAATGCGGGTATTCATGCGAGACTTCTCATTTCCCGGGAAGATAAGCCCGTTTTTCGACTATGGCGTTTCCCAGAGGGAATGCTTTTATTAAAAGTGTGGAAATGTCAGTTTTTCGAGCCGCGATCAACGGCTTAGAACAAGGAAGAAGGAGTACTCCGGCCAGGGAGGTCATTTCACGGCGTAATTAACATTCCATTTCTTTAAAAATTGTCATACCCAAGGCGAGATTGGGAACAAGGGGTTTTAGTATTTATGAGAAAATTTGGCCAAACGTTGAAACTTGACCCAATTTCTATGGTATGTTTTTCATCAAATTCACGTTATATGCAAATATATTTTAGAATTAAAACTGCTTATTTTCAAAATATTATCTAGAGTGAAATTTGATTTTGTTTAATACCGAAAAGGTGATCGATATGTGAAAAACTACAAAAATATGTGTATGCATAAGAAATATGGAATCTGTTCCTCCCAACTATGAATCGTTCATTTGATAGTTTCCATTCGATACCTTCCCTAATTTTATTTATTTAAAACTTATAATGAAAATAAAACAAATTCTTCATCGACACGAAGAAAAAGTAGTTATTAGGGAAGTCAAGCGGTAGCAATGGTCATTTGCGAAAAGTTCTGTACCAATATGAACCTTTATGTATTTATTAATCTTTTCCGTAATATAAGACGTTCGCGTACTTTAAAAATATCTCAGCTGAAGATGAAGATTTTACATTTAATATACATCGGATTCCTTTGTTTGTCAACGAAAAAATCTTTACTAAGCTGTTAGTTAGTTATTCATAGAGTGAAAAGTTTCTACAAAACGTTCGATAATTTACCAGGGTTAATTTGTATTGGATATGATTTTGAAGTCGGAAGACTTTAGTTCGTACGTAATATCATTTTTTCACTTTGCTCATGAACGATAAAATAAATTTTTCATTTACCACTGTGGCAATCGTTTCCGATTCGAACAGCAAATTAACGGTTAAAAGTTCTTAACTTGAAATCCATTTTGGACTTTCTCCGCTCGTATGTTCCCTTTGCGCCATAGTGAACATTTGGATGCCTGTGCATAGCAACAGCCACATCTCCCCATTTCCCCCTTAGAAAATTGGCATCCTTATTCGCGGTTTTGTAATTTGAAGATTTATCGAGAGCGTGTAGGTCTCGAATGCCTAGGGTTGTCTGCATTTTAAACAATCCGCTCGAGTGGAAGCAATTGATTGAGCAAAGGTGCACACGGGCCGGGGAGCCCTATCTCGAGCGATCTGCTGGGTTGGGAGCCGATGAGGTTGGGCGCCTCGGGAACTGCGAGCGATATTAGTTCGCATTCCGAGCACCACGCTGTACGTTCTCACATAAACGCCACGTGGTCTTGACTGCTCCCAGTCGTCGCGTTCACCTCCCCCCCTCTCCTGCCCCTTTTCCCTTCGCTCGCACTCGGACAAATCCTCGATAAATCCCTAATAATCCTCGCCACCGTGTCCCTGGCCTCTTCCTCCACGGCTCTACCCTCCACCGCATCCACGACCTCCCTTCCTTGCTCACCCCTACTCCGGTACCCCAGCCCAGTTTAAGGAGCGACTCAGAGAAAAAGATATGCATTCATGAGGGGCTTCGCTGCGCAGGTAATGGGAAAGGTCAAAGGCTATCTCTTACGCGCTCTTCTCTTGACGATTGATATTACCCCACCAACCATAATAGTCACTTCTTGGATATTTCATCGGTGGGAGTTCGATGAATATCGGACAAACAGGTAGATAATCGGGACAATTCCGCATAGTAAGGAATCAGACCCCAAGATCATTGCATTTGACGATAGAAAGTGATAATATGTGATTACACTTCATCAGGAATGATTCTTACGATTACCTACCTCCTGAACGTGCTTGTGATTTTGTTCAGAAGGGAAGTGGGTAGTAGTTCCTGCATGATCCCAGGTGTTTGTGATTCAATAATACTCAATCATACGTAATTATAATAAAATTTATATAATAATTTGAAAAAGACCTCAAGAAGGTATTTGTGAATTGTAAATCGCAAAAAACGTTTTTATAGCTATTTCTCTGAGACCTAAGCCTCAAAGACGTTATTTTTTCAAGAGTTAATAACTATTGAAATTCACTTGTAATTTTAAAACAATGTGTTCCTATTGAACTCCCCGCATGTTTTTCGGATTCTATCACGTTGATGAGGTGAAATAGATAACAGTTTCGCCAACTTTTCAGTTGACATCTTCAGGTCTAAGACAATATTTTTCGGTTTTTTTTAACTACTGCTAGAATGCAAGAAAGATAAATTATTCCAAATAAGGTTTATCCATACTGTTTACAAAAGCATATTTAGCACGCCTTTTTGCTTAATATGGGGTAAGCTCTCAATCAAGGTTTAAGGCCGTGTTCTGGTCCCACCGATTAAACTCACGTTCGTGATTATGGCCATTGGACTATTGCGTATTATAGGAATAGAATATAAGCTTGAAAATTAACTTAATCAGTCGATTACCATTATATGCTGTAAATATTTTCATGGTGGAAAACTGAGAGAGGGAGAGGGGCGTTAGTTGAACGGGTATTTCGGAAACGGGAAAGGGTAGGTGAGGGCCATTACGGTTCGATCTACCCAAGGTAAGGATGCACCGAAGGAAGGACTGTAAAATTTTACTATCCCGCGTCTGGTGAAACTATAGATACCTTATTCCCCTTGGTCATGTCTCCAGTATTAGAATAAACAGAATACATCCTCCTAGTGAGGTTAATTAAATCCACTAACTTATTCAAAGAGGGAACAATGTGGGACCAGGAATAATTTTCTGGATGATGGATCAATTTCCACTGAAAAATATTAAAGCATTCCACCCCATCAAAGGAAAATAATTGCTGGTGGTTTTGTAGGTGCTCAAGGAAGTACAATGTAATAAGATATAAAGTGTGTAAGTGTATTAGTATTGTTGATAAAAGTGTGATTTGGAGAAATAGAATTCAAGAGATATAATATCTTCAGCGATTAAATATTTTAAGCCGGAAGTGAAGGTGATTATGAGAAAATTTAAAGAAAGAATATTATAATAACATTTCGAATCGAATTTATTAGTTTGTCTGCGGAAGTGTAAGGCTGTTGTTGTCAAGACCGCCGCGCTGAAAAAAATTAATCGAGATCTGTGATTTTTCATTTAATTTGGGGTGATTTAATGATTTGTCCTATCCTTTTTCCATGTATATTTCCTTGAGGAAGACCGTCTATTATGTGGCTAGGAGAGTCGTTTATAGCTTCACTGTAGTTATTGCTTTCTTTTAATTTCCCTCGGAAATTTGGAATCGACAGAGAATTTTTCACGGGTATTCGAGAGAATTATAATTAGTTATCGAAAATTAATTATTATTCCCGAATATAATTCGAAAGAATTATATTAGAGAAAAGTTTCGGAAAAATAAATTTATTTCAGATATTGCTACAATGCCTCAATATTCTTCAAAGTACATCCCTTGAGCATCAAAACACTTTTGTCGGTGACTTTCCCACGACTCGAATGCTCCATGGTAGGCGGATTCCGTGAGGCCCTTTAGGGTGCACGTAAAAACTTCTTTGACGGCACTTAGGAGTTCATGGTGGTGCACTTTGAGGGAGAATATCATTTTTGGGAATAGGAAATAGTCTGCTGGTACCAAGTCGAGACTATAAAGGGGTTGAGGAATCGTCGCTTTACATTGTAGAAGGTCTTCGCAAGTAGACACTCGACTCTGCTTTTGGTCGTCCGTCAAGACCTTCGGGACGAGTTTAGCGCAGATCTTTCGCATCACCAAATTTTTACTGACAATGGTGTAGTCTGTCATTTTATCAATGACAATACGATCTGCTATCATGCGCGCACTTAACCGGAGGTCTGAATTCAGCACTTCACGTACACGTCAGGGAAAAACTTTTACCGATTCTTTTTATACAAACCTTGTAGGATTCCTTGAAATTAAACAACATTTCATTTACTAGCGTATTCCTTTATCTTGATTTTAATGTTTATTATTTGAGTTCATCTTAATTGGATTTTAGTTGTTTTCCACCACTGGAGTCGCATAATGTATATTGGTGAGAGAAAGACTCTATTTTTCTTGTGGGTGTTCACGATGGAAAAACATTTTGCATATACATGTGGCAGAATTGACGCTCTTTATTTAGGTTAGAATTTTGGAGATGTTTTTAACATTTACTTTGCGGCTTATACGGAAAAGTACTGGCGAAGTGATCCGAATTGAAATCTGTTTAACGCGTCATTAATGTATAGATTTTAGGTTAAAGAACGCTGCTATCTTGCCCTTGTAAAAAATCTCATCTAAAGCATGCATTCTTTTAAAATTACATGGCTGAAGAAAGGTTCATAAATGAAACCGTGGATTCCCGACCACAGTCTGAGTAACTATGTATTACAGGTTAGCGATTGAACGTATAACACTTCCATTCATTTTCTATCTTGGATTTCACACTCAATAAGGCGACGTTATGCTTGCAGCAGTTCTACGAGGGTCATCCGGAAAGTAGTACCCGTTCGTGAAATAAAGACACAAAAGTAAATATTAACAAACATAAAAAATTTTATTTGAAAGAGGATACTTTAAACTACTTCTCAACATAATCTCCAAGCAAATTAAGGCATTTGTCATAACGTGTGACAAGTTTCTGTATTCCTGCTGCATAGTCCTTCGCCGCCAGCTCATTGAGATACGCGAGGGACCCATCTTGCACAAATTTTTGCATAATGCAGATGGTGTTTAACAATTTCATGAACAATTGTTCGAGAAACATTGGGAAAATGCTCACAGATGTCATCAATTGTGACGCGCCGATCGTTCCTCACGAATTCGTCAACTGAGCTCACCAGTTGGTCTGTAATGACAGACGGTCTCTCCGAACGCTCATCGTCGTGTGTGTTCCCCCTCCCCATGTTGAAGTTGCGACACCACCGCCGAACAGACGACTCGTCCATTACATTGTCTCCATACACCTCCTTTAATTGGCGATGAATATCACATGGGCGAACGTTTCTTGCATTGAGGAATTTAATCACTGCCCTCACTTCACAACTGGCGGCGTTCTCAATTTTTTTAAACATTGTAAACAATCACAGAAACAACACAGGCAATGCTAGCGTCACGCAACTTGGCTCAGAGAAGGCAGACAAGCCACTGAAGCTATCTGACCTCGTCCAGCGGCTACTCGCGTCGTCAGCACTTCATGCGGCACGAACGGGTACTACTTTCCGGATGACCCTCGTATTTCATATCTTGGTTCGTGAAATATCAAATAAATGAAATGCCATTAAAGTACCCCCAGGAATGAGTTGTTGCTGACTGAAGTCAAAAGTATTTTACTCTTGATTCAAATTATCTAAAAATATCAGAGCTGGTACTGCACAGTCAATATCCAGTTATTTAGTCATAGTCCACCTAAAATTTTCCGATTGGACTATGGATAGAATATTAAAGTTATACTATATATGCCAAAATCAAATATATTTAAGGCTTCGTTTTTTCTGCCAAGATTACTAGATAAAACAAATTTGAAAAATAAATAATAGTCCCACTCCCAATTAAATCTTTGAATTCACTTTCCCATTCCTAATATCTTTCCATTGGCTCTTGCATTTCATATGGTATTCCGTTGGGTTGCTTTCAGGGGCTACACGCAAAGCACCTCATCTTGAATCTCGGCTTAAGAAATTTGGCTTGGGAGAGTGGAGAGCTAGAGCTCGAGAGGCAGGATTTTTTGGTGGTTCTGCCTTTAAGTCGAATAGCCCCCGAAACTGAAATTTATCCAGAGCATCTATTTGTGCCTCGATAGCCATTAGCCCCAGTGTAATGAAGCTTATGAAAGAAATATGTGTAGAAATTCAACATGTAGCGCAATGCATTAATAATTGAAAGGAAATTGAAATGAGTGTATGCAGAAGTAAAGTAATTAAGGAACTAAATTGTTTAAGTGCAGAATATAATGGGAGACTGACGGTCAGAGATGTGTATTTGAATCCTTTGGTTTTTTCAAGTAAGAATTAATTGCCTTTGCGAAAGTGCTCTTACTTTGCAATACCGCTGATCAAATCAGGTGCGCCTTCTACGCCCATCATCTTGCTTCAATGAGCATGTATCCGCGTCATACAAACAAAAAACCAGAAAATTTACCGGAATATATATATACTGCAACTAAAATTTAAAAAAGGCTTAATTCTTGATCTCGTATGCTTACTGTGAAATCACCCCTGACACATCTTGGTAGAAGTGAGCAGTTAACTTGTAGATAGATTTTGACCAGTGGTGTCACCCGTAACCGAAGCCAGACCCTCCGATCAGTAGCTCAGAGGTCCATCCATAATGCGTAAAATAATTTTGAAAATAATTTTTGAATACGAGTCTTACCAACACTGAATATTTTATCCAGCAATTTTATATCCGAGAAATGAATTGGAGCCACCAACACTAAAAATTTGAATTCAATTGATGATCTAAATACATTCTTAGAAATTACAAACAAACTCGAACATAAGGATAGAATCTCGACTGTCTTTAAACCTCAAAAATGAAAAAAAACTTCATCCGAGAAGAATTTTACACCAATAGTATAATTGTACAATCAAGTTTGGAACCATTCAGACAATATATGCCTTTATCTTTATTATGTATCTCCTTTAATTTAAATTAAAATGGCCTACGAGTTAAACTTAAAGGGTTTTTCTTCAGTGGAAGATATTTTAAGGTCGTTAATAATAAAACAAATATGTCTTGAAGAATATATAACTGAAATACAATTGTACCAGAAGTTTCAATAAGATTTTCAAACTGAGAAACATATTTATGCATTCAGGTAGCACATTCCATAGTATTGGCTTCAAGATGAAAAACGCGAAATTCTTTTGCCTTATTTAGTTTTCTTCGAGATTCAATGGACGACCTCGAAATGGGAATCATATGAAATATTATTTTATATTTTAACGAATTTTCCTCTGTTGACAACCGATTTAAAATTACATTGATCTTATTAGACAAATGCAAATGCCACAAACTTTACAAAATCGGTTAAGTGAAAAATTTGTTTATAGCGATATACTTTTAATATTTACAAAGGTATAAAACTGTAACATTTGCAGTTGATAAAATAATAGCAAAAAATGCTTTATTCATTTCAATCCCGATGCTTAATTATCATATTTTTTAAGAAATTAAACGGTCTTGACAATAGTAACATAATAAAAACATCATTTTAACAGAAGTTATAGTTCAAAATAAAATTGAGAAATTTAAATTTTAGTAATAAATCAAGATTCCATTGTTGTTGTCATTAAAATATCCATTTTTTCTTCAGCTCAGACATTCATTGCTGAGGAAGCAAATAATCCTGCTTTAGCGAGGCTGTGAACGAAGATTATACATGTATGATATTCGTTCCTGTATACATATTGTTGGTTAAATTCCGAGGATAGGGCTCTTGCGTGGTCATCAAATTCTGTATGAACGGCTTTCTGGCAAATGACCATTAGGCATGGAGAGATTGCGACTGTTAAACTGAAAATCATATAAAAATCAATGAAGTATTAAGTTGTTAAAAGTTAAGCTTAAGTCCACATGACTCGTCAACCCTTCTCAAGTTCTTTCTTACACAATCTTGTTTTCTCTCTCAAACCCTCTAAAATTCCCGTTACCCTTCCCCTAGGAATTAGGTCGCTGTTACGAGACTACAGAAGCTCGAGAAATGACGTAGCTCGTGTTTAATTATCCCATTCCAACTCGAGCTTCGGCTCATAGAATCTCGCTGAATTCCTTCGTCTTTAAGAGCTCATCCCCGAAAATCAAACACATAACTCGAAATATGATCTTATTTCCTATGGGCGATTGCTATTACTTAACACATTGCGTCGTTTTTTTGTATTTTTCTATAGTAGATGCAACATTATAATGCTTCATGTTGTTTTAAATTGCTTAAATTAACTGACCGTTTGCATGTACTATTATCTGCTTTGGAAATGCGAGAAAATAGATCGCTAAAAAAGCGATTGGATTTTGATAAAATGGCGAACAAAACATCCTTCAAAAGCTTAGGAAAAACCTTATTATTGTTTAAATTTTGATGAAGTTTGCTAAGCAAAAGGTGTGTAAATATCTTGATTTTTAGTATTTATTTTTAAAGTAAGCTCATACAAGTACTTCCCTTTTACCCTGGGGCAAGCTTTATCCTTTTCAAAATATTTCGGCAATGGTGGTCTCTCACAGTTATATCCCCTACTCCAAAGACCCTCAACATGGTTGCTATTAAGTTAACTCGACTGCATAGTGATGAATGCGAGTAATTAACTAGGAATGACAAATGGATTTTTTTTCCTGACGCAAATGCGCAACTCCTAAAAAAGCATCGAGCTTAAATATCAAAGTGCTTGCCAAACATTAAAATTGGTAAAATCGTGGTGTAGCTTGGATCTTTGAAAAATAATTGAAATGACATGAAACTTGGTTAATCCTAGAAATTGGCAGAAATCCATCGGTACAAATGATTTAAAAAGATTACTCGGTAATTAATCTGTCAGAATTGATTGAGATGAAATACTATGATACATTGTGATGCAAAGTATTTTCTCTGTCAAAGTGTTACGAAACTTTGTTTTTGAATTATTTTTTGCTTACATTGCCGCCGTAATCACGCCATATCAGTATGTTCCAGGAGTATGATTTTGCAATTAATATATTGCATTACCCACTTATTTATCTATGCACCACAAGGCAGTTATGCCCTGGAGATAGATCCACTAGCTATTGAGCGTCTTTAATATGCATGAATTTTACATATACTTGTACGTCGTAGGCCATGCGAAAAGCCACGAGAACGTGTTATACATATGTGGTTTTTAGGTAACATCCTTTTTTAATGTAACAGTCAATGTTAGAAAAAAGAAATGTGTATGGCAGTATAGTTTTTCTCTTATAAATATTGTTTAGCTTTATTTTGTTATTGTGGTCGAGGGAAGGAATGGTATTAAAATAAATCGGGGCTTTAACATTTAATTTCTAAACTTATCTCATGAAGTTACTATTCTCCGAGGGAGGAATTTGAACAGTTTTCTGTTTATCGGTGGTGAAATTGAGTTCTCTATACGTTCCTTATTTTTTAGTATCTCATGCTCTAAATGGTCTATGATGGAAGTAATGCGCATGATTTTATTGGGACGCGACTATCCATGGCAGGGCGGTAAAACCGGTCGGGAAATGTGGTGGGGGGGCTTCCTTTCCAACTCAGCCGGTTGTCAGTTTCCTCCGAGCAGTGCGAGTGGAAAGACGTGCCTCCGCGTGAAGTATGTTTTACGACATTCTAACGCGGCGCGATGGAGCGCCCAGCTACACGCCACATGCCCACTGCCACACGTCATTCATTGTTTCCAAATTTCTGACCCGGTGATCCCCAAGCCCCTAAACAGCCCCGACTTGGCTCGGTGAGACTTTTATTTTGTTTCTCCGACTGAAAAGAGAGCTGAAATAAAAGCATTGGGAGACCATTGAAAACATCCAAAAGCATGTTGCATCGTTCCTGAGAGACATTCCCGTCGAGGAATTTCAGGGTGCCTTCCAGGCGTGGCAGACTCGCCTCCGCAAGTGTATTGATGCAGGGGGAGAGTATTTTGAACCATTTTAATCATTTGTACAAGTACGATTATTAAATGTATTTTTCCCATATAATGCGCATTACTTTTATAGTTTTCCCTGTATTTGTGACTGGAGGGAACCAATATAGGTTTCCTTAATCCACTAAGGGCTTCATCACACCGAAAGTTATTATTCACTGAAATCCTATGGGAACCACCTTGTCATAGAATCGAAAAATGTCTTTGAAGGTAGAATATCTGATCATGAGAATTATGTAACTGTTATGATTTTTTAGGAAATTTGACAGACATTAAGTAAGAAATAAGTTGATCAATGAGAAATATTATTGCTATGGACTTGAGTCAAGTCTAGAAAAGTAACAATGTTGAAGTTTTTGCTAAGGCGTCGTGCTAAATAGAAGGCGCCTGTAATATTTATTATTCAACAAAGTTTTAATTCATTGCCAGTTTTTATTGAAATCTCATTGTTTATTCATTAAGGTACTTCCCATACGTCTTTAAGAAAATTTTCCAGTTGCTTTTTTGAAAGGAACCGTTATCTAACTAAGTGGCCAAGGGTGATTGGTTAATTCAATTTTATTCATCAAGCAAATTCCTCATTACGTCTAATTGTTCAATATACAATGCAATCCAATGCTGAGTCTAATGTTTAGTTCGTGAGTTTGAGCCTCAGCTTAGTATTAATTTAAAAAAAAATCAATTCTAATGTATTGAGAAAATAGGCTCTTGCTCATTTTTCGTTTTCCTGTTAATACTTTAAGGCTAAGATGAGATAATTACGCTAGCTCCTGTGTTGACTATGATGGAGGTTGAGAGGAAATTACTGAAGGTTTCTACCTGATTACGTAACCACTTGTACCGCGGTAGAAACATTGAAATGCTAACAATTCGTTCCATTCGATACATAAAGAGATCGATTGGTTATTAACAGCTTTATGATGGAAAATGACGAACCCTTAGCTGCATATGACACAAAACGGTCGGCTAACATCCCGAAAACCTAATTCCATTAAAATATCCGATTCCTGAAAACAGAAAGGGGACGCGGTTGGCCTCCCACACCCCTTCCGTGTCCGACGCGCAACGCAATCCGACGGCCTCGGGGTTATGGGCGAGGAACGCGGGAGAGGAGTTCAGGGGAGGGGAAGACAAAAACGCACCCACTTCTCCCCCCTTCCTTCCTGAGCACTCACCACCTACCTCCCTCTACCCTTCCACGGTCTAACTTCCTCCCATACGCCGACCCACTATCCGTTGCACGTTGTCCAAATTCCAGCGTTGGTCGTGTGTGTGTTTGCTAAGGAGATGGATCGGAAGGGAGAGGGGTTTATGGGGGAGTGGAGTGCGAAGAGGGATGGTGGGTAAGGGAAGGACTGGTGGTGTGGGAATGCGGAGGAATTTGAGGCGAAGCAGTTGGAGGAGGGGATTGAACGGGGAAGGAATCCTTGGATAGGCCAAGTGTGGGATCTTCTTTTGACCCCGATGGGGGCTCAGTGACGCAGTATAGGTGTGCTTATGAGTGGGTAGGAGATTGACTAGAGCAGGGATTTGGGACGTATCGCTGTTGCCCAGGGAAGCCTTACAAACGTGCGGGCCAATATGCATCATTAATTCGAATATACTGCCTACGTATACGGATAAATTAGTAGCGTGGCATGCGTATAGGAGATAAGTTGGAGAGGGTGGTGCTGACGGAGGAATATACGGCTTAGGAATATACGTATACTTAGGGGTCAATCAAAAGTATCATTACTGTTGTATTACTCCACATCAGTTTGGTTGCTGGGTAAAAGTTTCTATCATGACTTTTAAGTGTTGGAATGAGTCATCATCGATGAAATTCTTTTCAGCGGGTACTCCTTGGCGGTAGTTCTAGTAAGATCTCTAGCGGGAGGAAGAAGCCTGGCTCAGATCCGAAACATCTCAAAACAAGACCGTCATATATAGAGCGGAAGCATAGAACCTTAAAAACCATTAACCATAGAGTAGCCGAGACAATAATATTTCGCTAAATCATCAGTAAGGGTAAGGATGAAGACACCTGTGTGTTTCTTTAACAAAGGGGAATGCAATAATGTTTGAAAAGCAGAGATATCAACTCCTCGTTAATAAAAAACATGCATGGATACTGTACTCCTTCATACTCCTTTCATGCCAGTAAATTATCGTCCTTGTTAGGACGATAATTTACAGGCATGAAAACCCAAAAAATGAAAACAACTCTCGTTTAAGGAGCTGACTAATTGGTAATCAATCCAGAGGCAGCCTAAAAGCTAATAATTAGGTTATTTTTTGTCGAGATTGAATCATCCCACAAAACACGCTCCGAAACAATGTTTTCTTGGCTGAAGGAAATCCGCACCGTAGTTATAATTTGATCCCAAAACAATTGGATTACGCGGCAATCATGTCTTTCCCATTCGTTTAATTAATTAAATTAGATATCTCAGTTAGGACTTCTTCAAAGAATGAGGTAAAATGAAGTACTATTTTGCTTAGGAAAAATTTAATTATTTTATTTAGATGGAAGAGGAGTGGTATAAATTTCAACTTTGCATTAGTCAAAGGCATTTTTCAGCTTTTGATTTATTATCTCCGTCTGGCATGAATCCGTCGTCCAAGATTTGCGCCTTAAAGAAGTTCACATAGGCGCCAAATATTGCTCGACTGTAGTTTGTGTAGTCTATATTCTAGGAACAGAGAGCATCCTGTCTCGGTGGCAACTTTTGCTACTCACGAAACGTTGACATTATTAATAATTATGAGCCTTAAAATATTCACGCGGAATATACGAAAATACGTGAACTATATTGTCCATTAAATACGCGAACTGAGGCCTTAAAAACTTTATTTGCAAAATTTAGTCTGCATCCCCTTATCCCCTTCAAACTACTCTCCATTCGTTGCTATGCACTTACTCCATCTCCTTTTCCACGGTTTAAAAGAACCCTTGGAAGTCCTCGGCAGTTAGACTTTTTAGTTTTCTCGTCGTTTCTTACTTTATTGTGCCCACATCTTCCCAGTGATGCCCCCTCATCACATTTTTGCATTTTGGGAACAGGAAAAAGTCACAAGGGGCGAGATCTGGCGAATAAGCGGGGTAATCAAGGATGGTGTTGAATTTCTTGCCAGAAACTAGCGAACAATCAATGCTGAATATGCAGGTGCATTGTAATGGTGAAGGATCCATCCATCATGTTCGGTTGAAATAGTGTGCACTGTTGATGTTCCTAAATTCAGTTCACGAACCATCATTCGGACAGTTTTTCGACGATCGGTAAGGACAAAGGATCGCACACGATCAATGCTGTCGTCAACACAGGTGGTTGAAGGTCTGCCCGGCCTTGCATTATCCGTGGCTTCTTGTCGGCCATCTTTGAAACGCTTAATCCGCTTGAAAACGGATGTTTTCTTCCGAGCATTATCACCGTAAACAGCTGTCAACATTTCAGTATTTTCTTCATAACTTTTACCGCACTTTGCCAAAAACTTGATGCTGGTTTGTTGCTCCGTGATTTCGTCAATTTCCACTTTCGACAAACAGTAAAAACAAGGACCACAGAAACTAATATAACTGGCACCACACGCACAGCTCGACGATCCGCCAAGCACAGACGGCTCATTGGGTCTCAGACAACTAGCGCCGCTAGTGGGCGGGGCTATAGTCCGCGTCAGGGACGCCAGATTGCACCATTTCGCGTATTTATTGCACAGACAACGTATAATTACATTTTAATCACGCTTTTTTGGTGCAAATGTATTTTGTGACGGAAACGTAGAGCCAGAAGAAATTGGTATTGTTATGATAGTAAAGTTTTCCTTGTATTTTATTTTCTTAAGTAATTTAGGTATAAAATGCATACATTTTGACCATGTAGGGAATTTGGTCAATGTAGCAGCGCTGTTGGTGCATTTTTCAAAATAATTATATTGTCTAGTATTGATAACTTCCGCCATTTTATGGAAAACATCCACCCTAGACTAAAATTGTGTTAAGCAAGTACTACCTTGCTGCATTGTAGCAGATAGTGAAAATTACTTTCATAGGATATTCCAAAACATTAAATCCTAGAATATATGTATGTGTGTGACTACATGTTTTTCATCTGCTATTGATCGCATAACCAAAAGAATCCCTGTATATGCTTCAAGGTGACGGTAAATATTTTTGTTGCTCATTCTTTTTAAACTCGTAGAATCAAAACTCTTAGTGGCATAACTTTGTCTTGATAGAGAACATAATTATACATTTTGAATCATTATAATTATTAACAGGCAGTTTTTGTGAAATCTCCAAGAAAACTCCAATTTTCACTAGTATGAGTACGATTAACGGCTTCCTAGTTAACCTTTTTTAATCCCAAGCTTTCGTTTATTTTGTAGATTAAACTATACAAGGAACAAAAGTACAATAACCTTTATATTCTAAAAATTAAGGAACTCATTCAAGTATTGCGTATTCGTTCTATTCTTCTCTATGTTAAAAATATATCATAAGCATGCCATGGAATTACATACTTTATATTTATCAAGTGAAAAATAAATGATTATATTTATTCAAAAACCTGACTAAGACTACAGGGGAGGTCCAGGGGCTTTCACTTGGAACTATTATTCCCTATTAGAGCTGGTTGATAGTGAATGTTTCCGCAAGGGCCTATGGGTAATTGATTCGGCGATAGATGCCACACTTCTTCCGACCTGTTTCCTTCACATGTGGTCTTAAGGTATCTATCGTGCCTCTAGATGTGCCAAATTAGTTTCCCTCTTCTACTTGCGAGTGTCCTTCACGAGCATTAAAGCCATTGCCCTTCTCTTACTTTGTACCTTAGTTAGTTACAGTACTCTACTAGTGTTAGTTAAGAGAGACTACATGTCACTTCATGACTATAAATTTAATAGGAAAAACTGTACAAGATTGATTTAGTCCCGCAAGTTAAATCGTGATTAAGACAATGACATCATCTGGCATGTGACAATCGAGTGAAATAAAAATCTTCATTGTGCCTTGTTCAAATTTTTATTTGGAAATTGTTGGAGTTAAACCTTGAAACATAGCATAGGCAGTGTATGTATATAAATAATTATGATTAAATTTGCAAAAGAAGCACTTTCTTAGCTTAAAAAATTATCATTTTGTTGTCTGATCTGGTTAAACAAAAGCTTAATATATGTGTTTTTTGGGAAAACTTTTCCTCATCCGCTGAAAATCCTACAGCCACTCTTATGGTACATACGGGTTGTTAAATATTTTCAGTATCACTCCTGGCAACAAGTACATCAATATGCTGCTTTATAGTTAAAAAAAAGGTCGTTGCATGAATTTGCGAATAAATTAGTACAAGCCGAAGCTTAGCATAGTAACTGAAATCCATTAAAATATTAAAAACGTCGAAGAAGATTTATATAGAGAAACTGTAATAAATACCATTCATCATTACGGGTGGGTATTAGTCCAAGGATAGATCTGTAGTGACTTTCCAAACTATTCTGTTCCCTGTCAATCCCTTCATTCATCCCTGTCCCTTCATTGTTCCCTGTCATCCCCCATAGCTCAATGCGCCAAAATTTTCCATTGTCTATTTTTTGTAGTTTATCGTTTTTCTTCCTCCATAGTTTCCACCTCTATGTTTTTCTGTCATTTATGGTATTAAGTAAGCTATCATGCCTCTGAAAATATTCAATTAATTTCCCTTTTTGCTGGTAGGTGTCTTTCATAGGCTTTCCTTTTCACCCTTTCCTCGAAGTGCTTCTTCATTTGTTACTATATTTTATTTTCATCGCCTCCAATCTTCTGTTCCCTACTGCTCATATCCTCCAATTATTATATTCTTGGAAAAGTAGACTCTAAATTTACTAACTCCTAATGAATCGCTTCCTCGTCTATGATATTATTTATAATACGAGTATATCCCTCGTGCTCCTTCCACCACTAGTGATACTGAGTCCTACATAGCAAAGCACTTCCCCTTATTCCAGCGTCTTTCTGTAGTATTTGTTGGGAGTGATCTTACCCACTTCGACTCGGCACAAGTGCCATAGTTTTAATCTTGTTTACTTGTGGTTGTATTTTTTCATTCTTTTCTCATAATTGGCTAGTATCCTTTTAAGGTCTTCTTTCTTACTCTTCAAGTATAGCTTTGTCGTCTACAAATCGCCGCATACTTATTCTTTTTCCATTAATTCACACACAACCGCTTATCTTTTCATTGGCCTCGTTAATTGCCTAATCAATCTACACATTAAAGGCGATCTTAAGCAACCCTGCCTTACTCCTTTTTTATTACAGCTTCTTCCTTGCTTTTACCCAATCTAATTAATGCTGCCTGTTGTATATATAGATCAGGCAGTTATCGATTTACTTGTTGTAGTTGATTCTAATTACCCTTATGGCCTTCATCAGGTCTTACTAAACTTTTCGCACTATTCTGTTGATATCATTTATCAATATTCTGTACATATCTGTTCTTTCTCACTTCTTAAGTGTTGTACTTTCATTTATTTCCTATTAGATACAGTACTTCGTCATTACTCCTTGGTTTCCTTTGGCTTATAGTTTTTTTCGGGACTACTAGAAATTTATTCCTTTCCATTTTTCTTCAATTGATCTTGTGTTGTCGCATTTTCCATTTAATTTTCCAACTTATGCTGAAAATCTAACTTTCCGTCAAATATTCAAAAACTCCAACTTGGTCTTCATTTTCTTCTCCAGCTTCTTAAACTTCAGATGACCTGCACTTAGCACTAAATTGTGGTCACTCTCGGTATTTGACGTCTATCAGGCGTACCACGGGCAACTTTGGTAATCCTTTATTTGACTTTTTAATATCTGCCTCACGAGAATATAGTCAATTTAGTATCTCCTTACAACTGCCGGGATTGTCCACGTGTATCTTCCTTCTGTGTGGTCCTGAAAGAGTGTGATTTTCACTACTAATTTGTATGGTTTGCAGAGTTCCAAACATCTTTCTCCGCTTTCATTTCGCCTCAATTGACAATGTTGTCCATAACTTTTTCCTTACTCGCCTATTCCATCGATTGCAGTTCTACAATGCCTCTGGACCAAATTTGTTCTTGAAAACTTGAATATTCACGTACAGTATTAGGAATTTAATGGCATTACTCATTTACAGCCAAAAAAGTAGAATTTTTATTCTACAAATATGTGTAATGTTGTATATGTGTAATAAATAGCTTTCGAAGGCATCTAAAGGCTCATTGCGCGAATTAAAATTAGATGAGAAAATAAAAATATTAAAAATATAAAGAAATCAAGAAAAATATGACATATAAAATAATAAAAAATAATGAAATGACATAAATAATGAAAATAATTTCATTATTTATAAAAATCAAAAGCAAAGAACTTATTAATGATTATGATTCTTTGTTCTTATGAGACACATTTGGAAAGTAAGGGCCGTTTTTTTGTATTTAATAATTGGCGGGTCAGAAAATGAACAAAGAAGCGCCATTTCTTGGTCATTTTTGAAGATATTTAAGTTGTTGTTTTAATTCAGTAGTCGTTTTCCTGTCGGTAAATTCAAATAACAATGTCCCCGAAAATCGTTGCTTTCGCCTGTTGCTAAGTGCAATCTATGATTCGATTTTTATCTGCAAATGGATCATCAGCTGCCCAAAGTCGACGGCAGTTGTCTATAGTTTATAGATCTACCGTAATGAGCGAAGGAAAGGTTAGACATTTGTTACGAGATTTCAAAAACGGCCGCACAAATGTGCATGATGAAGAGCGAAGTGGGAGGCCCGATGTCCGGACCGGTGAAACCGTTCAATAGGTGGACCAAGAACTGCAATCTGGTCGACGATTACTGCTCTGGCTGATGAATTTCCTCTTTTTGCTAAAGCACCATTATTTTGACGAATGTTACGTAAAAACTCAGATAGAAGATATGTGAGAGAGGTGGCTACCAAAAATGCTTGCAGTTTAACACAAAGAGCAATTAAATCTTAAGTCAAAGAGCATTTTCAAACCTTTATATCCGGTCCCGACCTTGCACCTAGAGACCACTTTCTCTTCTTGCACTTGAAACAGTGACTTGGTGGACAAAAACTTGAAGAGAACAAAGAACTCAAGGCCGCCGTTGCCAAATGGTCCAAATCCCAGTCGGCCAACTTCTATGCTAAAGGGTTGAAGAAGCTGGTTGCAGCGTTGCAAAGATTGCTTGGAAGTGACCGGCAATTATGCAGAAAAGAGAAGTTTGTTTGTAAGTAACTAAAACCGTTGGTAAAACTCTTCTAGCGAATATATTTAATCATGAAAAAACGGCCCTTGCTCTTCAAATATGTATCACGTTTTGGTTGCACCAAGTTCGGAAACGTTTTGGAATAAAATCATTTGTATTTAAATCACGAGAATTCAAGGTCATAGGAGGTATAAAACGGGTTTCATTTTTTATGCCTCAGGCACCAATATATTTCTTAAACCCATAAGTAGGTTAGAGCTCAAATGCTGCCACTAAGCACTAACGATTGTGAAATCCAAATCCTTTACATTCAGGGTTGTGTTAGTCACTCTTGTCGTGCCATCTCCGGTTTTTGTATTCTCCAGTGCCATTTTCAAAATGTTCTGGTGGCCGCAAAATGCCATACTTGTATGATAGTTTTAACTTGAGGCTTTCTGAGACAACCCAGATATGAACCTGGCACCCTCATAGCAGTAGGTGAGAACTCTACCCACATCGTTCCGGTGAAGCACTGACTCCGCCCAAAATTAGTCTGGTGTCTATTTACCTCCTACCACCCACTCTAGCGGTGGCTTGCAGGGTACTATGTAACATCAATAATAATATGTTTATTTATTTCTCTGTATTGGTGCTAACTTCAGAAGGAATTTTATACGGTTAAGTTGGTATCATTCCTGATCTTTTATACGGGTATGTATCTATACGGTATGTACCTGTATGTTCAGCTTTCTTGAATGTTACTAGTTTATTATTTTGTGATCGTGTCCACCAAACAATTAAGCTATGTACATTTAATTTTATATTATTATTTTTATATAAAATGAAGCTTTTTAAATCTTGATTTTATGAATTTACGCCTGGTTTAGATAGTCATTTGAGTCTGCGTTTTTGGCAACTTAAAGTGCAATACCTGGAGATTGTTCTTAATCGTTCAGGTTATTGAACAGCATTGGCGTTATGCTTTATGATTTTCTGGCAGTTCACTATGTCAAATCAAAGTTTGATTTGTTAAATGGAAGAATGTCACCCATTCCTTATGCACAATTGAAACCCGCAGCTGATTGGTTTTCCGACACGTATCGTAGCTTAATGACGTCAAAATAAACTTCGTAACTCCACATAGAAAAGAGACGATGGGAGATGATGCTGCACCGCAATTAAACCTAGGTCGCATTAAAGTATATTTTCTATGTGGAATTGCAAAGTTTTATTTTGACATTATTCATCATGAAACAATTTCAAAAAGTCACGCCTGAAACGATTCATTGTATCAAGTATCATAGCAACGATGTATTTGCTAAAAAATTCGAAAAAAACCATAATTGTTGAAATTTTGCTGTTCCATAAGGGAATGTGTTTATATTAAGTTCATTTACAGAGGCAAAAGGGTTCCAGCGACTTTATCAGTGTGCTAAAAAATTGATCAAAACATTGAAGCAGCGTCTCAAATTTTATGAACATACATCTGGGTCCGCACAAATACCCCGTATTTCACCAAAAAGATGTTTGGCAGGGGTTGATAGCATTAGGTGGAAAGGGATGAAGGAAGAAAAAGAAAACATTCATCGCCCTTAATATCCCTGAAAAGCACGTGCAGAGTGGTTATCGCGAATACATTCACCAATTTTCACGCATATATAATGTAGTACATGTTAGCGCTAGTCTTAGTTGAAATAACTATTAGACTTAGCAACGTAGATTCTTATGAAAATAGGAACTGTAAATGCAAGGCAAGCCAGAGAACTAAGGCATCTATTAGGCTAAGGGGTAGTAAAGCCTTCCGCATCCCTTCATGTTTGTTTTTTGTGTTATATACTCTAATTTGATATTTTAATTGACGCGGTTTTGTTTTCAGATAATTACTTAACGAGTACATCGGAATGACAACCTGCAGGCTCATAATGTGTAGTAGTGAATTATTTAAATTATTCAATGCAGAATTAACCGCACAAACTTCTAAATGATTATGTACCAAAGCGTAATAGCAATAAATAATAAGACAATGGAGATTTTTCTGTCTAAATATGGAGATACTTGAGATGGAAACTAACTTTTGATGAAATGCAGTATTTGAGTTTTAATTGATCAGTTTTTTATGGAAGAACAAGCTTTATTAGTGGTGTAGTGATTACATACAATACAAGAAATACCAATTTGGCTAGTAATTACATTGCTTCATTTTATTATATTTCAGACAAGTTCCGTGGAATTTTTCATTGCTTGTTATTTCAATAAAATTATGATAATATTTATTTGGTTCTGAAACATATCTTCTGATCCTGCTCATTGTGATTCAACTTACGAGTGGATTAGTATGATTGGCTCCGAATTGTGCTTTTAGCACCTTCAAAATATATACTAATACAGATTGATCTATACTTTCATTCAGCTATTTCTTTTATAGGTTCAATAATCACATGATTATGGATACTTTATTCCTACCCACTCTTCTCATAGTTTTTGTTCACGGCACCCTTCTATGGCGTGATACGGCGATGGGTTCTACTAGTTTTCGATTTTTCTTCTGTTTCCCCTTTATCACCTTCTTTCTTCCAGAATACAATAACCATACTTCTATCTATACTCAAAAAAGTTAGCATTAAAATTCATGAAGTTTATTTATTTTGCATTAGTCCGAAAATTGCACTTCGGCCTTTACATCGGACCTTAAACATTGATATAACATATTGAAAATTACATAAACCCAAGCCCTAGGTATGGGAAAAACCACTTAGGCGGGAATCAAACCCGTGACCTCTGGATTGGCAGACGAGGACGTTATCCCGACACCACCGGGGCCGGTATGATGTTGTGAATAAGCAAATACGAGGTAATTTTATTTGATATCTATAACGTAGCGTTGGCATTCTTGTGTAACTACGCATATCTCCTGCTGAATTTTGAATATCAAACCATTAATTTCCCGATTAATTGAGATACATTTGGAAGGGGCATATTGGTGACAGAGTGTCATTGAGAAGTGAAAAGTATATTAACATTATTTGTTTTTTCAACAACACTTATCGTATAATATCATGTATAAAATTGCATAAAATTGCCAAAATAATTTGATGAAATACTTTTGGAGTTTTTCTTTGCCACTACTGACGGCGAGCGCTCATGGATGTCCAAGGCACGTACAATTTACTCAGTTGTTAATAATTAATTGACTCGCTTCCAAATTAGTCATGTATTGACACATCTTTTTCCTTGACACATTTTATATCATCAAGCAAAGCAAAGTGTAGTTATAAATAAAGTATACCGTTTCCACGTTAAGGGGTTGAAATTCCATTCAGAAGGATAAAATAATAAAGTAAAAATCGGCAAATACATTTTCTAATGACTATAATTTGACATTAATTACCATTATCAATATTTGATATTGTCATTGTGTGCCGCTACTGATCATGAGGACCAATTGATTTTTTTCTATCTTATATATTTGGCTTAATTTGGTCCCGTCAGAAAAAAATTAAGCATACATTATAATTTGGATTCATTTTATCATACGGCATAACTCGATTTATTTTACCACCGTTGTAAATCGAAAGGTTTCAGTGGCATCATTTTTGGTGTGCATACGGTACATTTTTGGTATTAACGCATGCCAAAAGTTAAGAAACCCGAAGGTTGCCATAACAGACGGTCTAGAGCTCACTGCGTAAAAGGTGGATACTCCAGTGCTGGATGTCCAGTGGTGGATACTACGGCGTGTGAAAGTCGCTTATTGAGGGCAGGGCGGCCTTTCCCTTTCCCAAGTGCCACCTGCGATTTCCCAGGATGCTTTAGCACCCGGAAAATCACTCGCACTTGGGTGAAGCCGAAGGAATAATTCGGATTTGAACCTGGGACTCTCCTGAATCGGCGGCCCGTAGGTGACCACTCGATCAACTGGGCTAGCGCGACGCTCGTTCAATTATCTCAGTCATTAATATCATTGGCTTATTAACAGCCGGTTAGAACAGAGTGTACACGTTCTTTTATGAAGACGCGCCAATTTGAAATAATTTACCATTTTGTACTCTGCGAAAACTTTATCGTGTTACCTGTTATTACTTTTGTAGTACGGTCGGTGCATCCTTTTGATGATTCCCAGTCCATCCAATCCTTCGCCTCTCACACGTGTTCATTCCCTGCCCCCCCCCCAGTGTAACCAGTCTATCCTCTTTTTTCTATTCCGCCCCTCCCCCCTTCGAGAGAGGAGGCAGATTGGGAGGGGCGGGTGGCGGATGGGGGAACTGCTCTCGCAGGAGGGCTCTCCCATCGCACTGGCGGAGAGGGGGAAGGGGTGGGCGATTGTCGACCGAGGGAGAGAGAGGGCGCTGTTGCGATGTCCGTGAGGTGGCAGACGTGGCAACCCCGCGCGGGTTTACCTACGATGGGGTGGGGCGGTTACGTTCGCTCCCTTCGGGTGAGTTTTGGGGAGGGAGAGGCACAAGAATGGGGGTGAGGCACACGGTGGGGGCGTGGGGAGGGTGTGCCTGGTGGGGGTGTGGGAATCGTGGTGAGGGGGGAGGGAAGGGTTTTTTGTTGTGTATGTGTGCGCGGGACAAAGGAGGAAGGGACAAGGGTTGAAGGGTGGACGGGGAATGGAGAGGGAGGAGGGGGAATGAAAAGGAAGGAATAGAAAGAGGATAAGGAGTGTAATGGATAAAAAAAAGGGTCGGGTTAGGTGGAAGGAAGGGGTGGAAGTTATAGCAAGCGGGTCGGTTGTAGGCGCGGAGCGAATGTAAGGGAAGGGGAGCGAGTGGTCCTCGGTTGGAATCGATGGAGGGAGGGGGACACTCTTTCTCCTTCTCTCCTTTCTCCTCTCCCTAAACCGTTTGTCCCCTCTCGTTCTCCTTCATCTCACCTCCTCCTTCCTCTACGCCTCTTCATGCCCTCACTTTACATATCCTCTCCTCATTCCCTTTCGTCAAAATCTCTCCCTTTTCTCTCCTTGTATCTTCATTCCATAGCCGCCAGATTTACTCTCTTAAATACTCTTCTCTTTTCTTTCCATCTTCTTTATTTCTCCATTTCTTCCTTAATACTCCACCTACGACGGGATGGAAGATTAGGTGACCAGACTAGTGACTCGGGACCAAGTTTGATGGGGTAAGTAGATTGCGTGGGAAAATATCATTTATTCAAGTTTTCGACATAATGCGCATTATTAAAAATGATCCAAAGAATTTTTCTTCTCTTTTTGCCAGTTCATTTCTACTGAAATCAGTATTAATTTGACCTAAAGTTGAAAATTAATCTACAATCAAAAATAGCAATTAAGTTTACGTTGTCTAAACATGTTTTTATGGTGAAAAATATTAACGAGAACTATGATCTAGTCTGTAAACATTTGCAATAATCACTGGGAAGAAAGCAATTCGATTTTGCTGGCAACGTAAACTAGGTTGGAAGCTGTGAGAATAGATAAATAAGCCAGATTATATAAGTTTAATTATCGGAACCAAAATGGAATAATTACAATACTACTCATCTATTCATGTCATGTGAGCTTATTTAATTCTTTCATTTGATAATTAAATTCAAGCGTTTAGTAAAAATATTCAACTGAACTTTTCTGGCTGAATTTATCTGAGTGAAGGTCCAAGTGATATTATCAGACTTTTGCTAAGATCAAGAAAACTTAGTAACGAACTAAAAACGTTCACAATGATCCGCTTTTTTGGTTACTATTTTTAGTAGTGCTTGCACATGTATTTTTTCTTTACTTAACGGAAGTACATCTTCCCTATCAATTGTTTCTCTTACTCCCCCTTTCTAGCTAACTTTCCAATTCTTTCTCCCTTACCTCACTCCTTCCGTCCCCCATCATACCCCAGTGACACTTCCACTATCTCATTAAGTACGTCTGTGTGCGTGTGTGTGGATACATGTGTGTGCCTGCGCGTGGTTTGAGGGGAGAGCGACAAAGCAACAATGGGCCTCCATTCGCATCGGGGGTCTTTGATAGCGCCGAAAACGGGGCATGCGGAGAGTCTGGGGGAGTGGTGAGAAGGAGGAAGGGATACGGTGAGTGGAAAGGGGATTTGAAGAGGGTGAGGAAGTCAGGGGAAGGGGCTCGCGTGAGTGACAAGGAAAGTGAGGGGGTGAGACGATGGATGAACGCCATGTACTCCTCGCCGAGGGCACGCTGCCTCACGTGGCCAAGATGTCAGCTCGCAATTAAGCGACGTTCCTTATCATCGTCGTCGTATCGGTGTCACTCGCCCTCCGGATTAATGTCGACAAAAGAGTCACTTTCCCTCTGTTCCTCCTCCTCCTTTGTTTCTTTCGGGAACTCATCTTTCTCTTCCTTGCTATTCTCTCTCTCTCTCCGCGCCTGTTTCTTTGGCTCCTTTAACCATCCCTTCATCTTCTCTCCGTTGTCCTATTTCCATTAGCATTCTCCTCTTAACTTTGACCTCTGAACGCGGTTCGTTTTTGCCGACCTTATTTTTTGTCTGTTATTACGATCTTTGCTCAGTCCCCCTGAGGTGTGGGCAAAAAGAGAGGCGGCTGAGAGATTTCAATGGGCGGTGTCGACTCCAACGTCCTTACTTTCAAGATGGTTAGTTAATCTTTGATGAAAAATAAAAGCGTTGATACATCATTTTTGAAGATAACTTTTTTGCTTAAAAATTGATGGTGGCCAGTTGGTGATCAACAATTTTAATCTTATCTCCCATTCATGCTTTCAAAATGAATTGATTGTTTAAGCGTGTAGTTATTTTCCATATCATGGGAAGAGGAATTTTAATTCGTACATGCTAAGGATTATCGATATTTAACTCGATCGTTATGTTACAAAAGTAAAAATGTTATAATATATTATCGTGGTTTATCATTTTCTCTTGCATAGGGTGAGGAGACATGTATGTCATGCATGCTTCATTTCATGTGTGCTAATATTCGTTTATTTAGAAGGTGCTTAAATTTGTGAGAACACTCTCTTTTTGAGAGAATTAAGGAACCAGTGCACGACAAGAAATTAGCGCAGCTGGTGGTTTAGAGCGCAAGTATTTTCTGGGGCAACGAAGGATAAAGATAATGTCTCAAGATCAATTAGGTTAGGTAGATAGAGCTCTCGGAAAGTAGATAGTAACGACAGCCATACTACACGCAACTCAATTACTACTGTCTACAAGCATGGCGTTAGATAATATAAATTTGATTAAATTTAATAGTCGATGCATCAAATAATGGAAGACGGAATATCGAAAACATATTTGAAATCATAAAAGTACACATCGTAGGAATGGAAATTTGGCTCACAGAAGATATAGCTGACAGGCATTTTTTTCCGAAACTTTCATTATCTACAGAGAAGACAGACTTTGTAGAGGAGCATTCATATCGTATTGAATATGACGAAAACGATACCCAACGATGTCAATATACTCGTCAAATACGCAGTAGAACGGTGAGTGAAATCATCGGAACGAGATGACAGCATACTCGACGAACGTGGACATAACTGTGGGTATTAATGAACACAAAGCTTTGTTTGAAGAAATGAAAGTAAATTTCGCAAGAAGGAACAAGGAAAAGCGTAAAGTGTGTATATATTAAAGAATGGAAATGTTAATGGGCTTCAATTATTATTATTACCTGATGTTCTCCATGTATACCTACGCCTTTACAGGGGAAGAGAGTAATCAATTCACACAGTTTCCCGAGATCAAATGCGGACCCTGATCACAACTTAGTGCATATGAAGTTTAGCGTCCGATTAAAAAAGATGAGGTAGGGGAGGCCGGTTAGGAAATGGAATGTTGAAGCATAATTGGATTGACAAGGAGGGAGTATCAGCAGCCCATAGAGAATATAATGAGTGAGGGGAAGAAGCTATGTACTATCGAAAAAAATTGGAAATATATCAAAAAGGGATATCGAAAGCGACAAGAGAATTTATTGGAACTGTTAATAAGAAAACGAGAAGGAAACCATGAATCACGGACGAGATGATTAGAAAAATTGATGAGAGAAGAAAATAGAAGAATGTAAATACAGTTAGATATAAGAAAGTACAAAGGGTTAAATAATAAATTGAGACAGGTAACAAATAGAGTCAACGAAGCATGGTGGAAGAATCAGTGCGAGGATATGGAAAGTTGCAGAGGAAGGGTGAAATTGAGTTATACCAGAAGGTCACAACACTATCAGGAAGAAAGAAGGGGAATAATGTATTAAAAATAGAGACAAAACAGGGAAAATACTTGTTTAACCAGGAAAGATCCAAGGGAGATAGAATAAATATATAGACCTGTATCGTAATTAACTTTGGCCAGCAAGGTTAGACATAGAAAGAAAATATGACGTTGATGAAGTTAGCTTAGGTCCAGGCATAGTTACTTGACAGAGAGATAGAAAGGGTATAAGAGGAAATTAAATCAAGTAAGAATTTGAGAATAGACAAAGTTTCTGCGGAAATACTCAAAGGTTTAGAAAAGTGTGGGAGGATGGAGTTTTATGGGCTAATTCGTAGCTTTTATGAAAGAGGAATTTGTCTGGTTGGAAGACTGTCTGATCAGTGTTAGTTCCTGTTTCAGAAAATGTAAAGGCTACTTCATTTGAGGACTACAGAACTATAAGTTTGATTTCCCGCGTAGCATATGTAGTTCTCAGGATCATCAACAGAAGGAAATACAGTAGGGCAAATGATTACTCAGAGGATTATCGGTTTGGGCTTAAGAAGGGGAGAGGTACACGTGATGCCCTTCCAGTAATGATATCACTAATCGAGAGGAATATAGAATACAATCAGGATGTATTTGCCTGTTTAGTAGATTTCGAAAAGGCGTTTGATAGAGTGGATTGGGGAAAAACTTTGGAGGGACAGGAGGCTAATCTGCAACCTGTACAAGAGTCAGACTGCTCAGGTGCCAGTGATGGACGGAAAGTTCGGATGGGCAGTGTTAGGAAGAGGTGTAAGGCAGGATTGTCTATTATAGCCGGTACTGGTCAACGTGCATGTAGAGGAAATGATTGAAGAGACATGGAAAGAACTGGAGGTAGGAATGAAAGTCTGAGGGGAATTCGCTTAATGAGTTAGGTTTCCTGGTGACCAAGCTCTAGTTTGTCATTCAGTCAAGGGGTTGCAAGCATTACTGAGTGAATTAGAAATTCAATGCGATAGATATGGGATGAGGATCAACATAAATAAAACAAAGGTTATGCAATTTTCCAGAAAGAAAAAAGCGAAGCTGAACATTAAAGTAGAAGGGCAAAAACTAGAGCAGGTAGAACAGTTTACGTATCTCGGAAGTGTTTTGGACCAAAATAGTCTAAAGAGTAGGGACATAAAGAGAAGAATTTCGTTAGGCAAAGAAGGTTTCCCGAGGGAGAAAGAGCTGATGACAGGGACGTTAAGAGAGGATTATAAGAAAAGGCTCGTTAAAACTTTGATATGGAGCTTGGTCATATACGGAGCGGAAACACGGTCATTATATCAGGATGGTATACGTAGATTGGAAGCTTTTGAAATGTGGATGTGGAGAAGGATGGAGATGGAGACGAAAAGGATCACAAATGAGGAGGTGCTAGGAATGGTGGGGAAAGAGAGGGGATTTATGGGAAAAATTCTAGGGAGACAGGAAAAATGGATGCAAAGCATGTTAATTGGTAATAGAATGTTGACGACTGTGATAGAGGGGAGAAAGTTAGGCAAACGAGGAAGGGGCAGGAATAGGATAAGGATGTTGGACGGAATGAAGGGAGGAAGGAAGTATACGGAGGTGAAGAAGGAATTTCTGCTAGAGTAGAAAAATGGGTATGCCTTGTTAGCAAGAGACTAAAGAAATATATGGTTGCTCTGTTCATCCAAAACCTATCTTTACCAGTTGACTATCAATAATAATCAAAGTTAAAAGGATTAGTTTTCCAGCATATATTTATGGTATAGTATGTGTCATGCTAGCAAAACATCAACTGTTCATTACATAATAATTGGTAGAATAGAGTATACTCAGATTTTGCAATAGAAACTTTTCTTTCTTTGTTGTTAAAATCGAAGTTAATTGCGTAATACGAGGGCCATCCGGAAAGTAGTACCCGTTCGTGCCGCATGAAGTGCTGACGACGCGAGTAGCCGCTGGACGAGGTCAGATAGCTTCAGTGGCTTGTCTGCCTTCTCTGAGCCAAGTTGCGTGACGCTAGCATTGCCTGTGTTGTTTCTGTGATTGTTTACAATGTTTAAAAAAATTGAGAACGCCGCCAGATGTGAAGTGAGGGCAGTGATTAAATTCCTCAATGCAAGAAACGTTCGCCCATGTGATATTCATCGCCAATTAAAGGAGGTGTATGGAGACAATGTAATGGACGAGTCGTCTGTTCGGCGGTGGTGTCGCAACTTCAACATGGGGAGGGGGAACACACACGACGATGAGCGTTCGGGGAGACCGTCTGTCATTACAGACCAACTGGTGAGCTCAGTTGACGAATTCGTGAGGAACGATCGGCGCGTCACAATTGATGACATCTGTGAGCATTTTCCCAATGTTTCTCGAACAATTGTTCATGAAATTGTTAAACACCATCTGCATTATGCAAAAATTTGTGCAAGATGGGTCCCTCGCGTATCTCAATGAGCTGGCGGCGAAGGACTATGCAGCAGGAATACAGAAACTTGTCACACGTTATGACAAATGCCTTAATTTGCTTGGAGATTATGTTGAGAAGTAGTTTAAAGTATCCTCTTTCAAATAAAATTTTTTATGTTTGTTAATATTTACTTTTGTGTCTTTATTTCACGAACGGGTACTACTTTCCGGATGACCCTCGTAGATCCCTCAATTTATAATTACGTATAACGAAAATACATGAGGAGTTAAACTGACTTGGCCTAAGAATTGGTTAAAGCTGGATTAAAGAAACTAAGAGTATAAATGGCCTTTTTCATGATCCCTAGTTCCTGAAAATAATGGTTCAAAGTTTCTCTCTAATTTAATGCATGGAAGTGGAAGGGGAACTACGAACAACTGTTCCGGCCAGTCGTGATTAACATCATCAATCGATCCGAAAAAGTTTCATGTGGCTCCAATTAACCGCTATCAAGTATCAGAGTTCCGATTAGCTTTTGTGTGGGGAAACGAATCAGCACACGGAATCAAAAGTATTTTTGGAATGCTATTTCTTCTTGCTTAAGGATAGGAAGAACTTTAGTGCAATATTCTCTGCCATCATAGATATCAACTACGATTTAACGGAAAGCCAATGGCATATACTTGAATATTCCCGCCTAGAAAATAATTCCGTTAGCAGTAAAAAAATATTAATGAATAAATATGAAAGCTGAGGATTACAAATTGGACCTGCTTCGTAATATGATGTAACACTCCTTTAAATACATTAGTCTGCCGTCCATGCCATGGAAATGGCTTAAGTGGAAGAAATTTTTAAATATACTGCATACTTATATGAAGGTGAAAAATTGAATTAAAATTCATGGGCATTATATATATACATATATATATATATATATATATATATATATATATATATATATATATAAAATATAAAATAAATATAAAAAAATATATACCCTAAAAAAAAGGGTATATAAAATATATACCCTCGTCTTTCTTTATGTATATATATTCATAAAGAAAGACGAGGGTATTCAGCGTAATATGTATTGCATAAGTAAGTTATTTGCTCTTGTGCTGAGCATTTTAAAATTTTTGTTTTTCCCATTTTCCAGGTTATCATATCGTTTTAGTCATTCAAAATACGCTTTCAAAGCATTCTTACAAAATTTTGGGAAATTGAGGGTTGACTGAAAGTATATTGAAGATAGTTTCGTCTTTAGATCAATCGCATATGCTCCTATAGACCTCTAATTCCGAGAACTGACGACCTCTACCCGAATTACGGCGAGCGGTGGACAGGTGATATAAGAATATGCGGGAAAAAATTAGAACTGAAGATGGGAGGGTGAGGTTTTATTGGTAAATATTTTTTGTGCATATCGATGGTCTGTTTAATCAAAATACACATGTGATACACATGCTTGACGTATCACATGCTCTTGGATGATTAGAGATTATGCTCGTGTCACCTGTATTTCGAAAGTGAACCCTTTGTGTTGCTATGAAAATTCCGCGTAGGTCAGCAAAATATGTGAGACTACGTGGCCCTATCTGTTGTTTTCTGCGAAGCTACATGTGTGCAGCACAATAGAACGCAAATAGAATAGCAACATTTAAAAGGCACTCACACGGTAAATTGTTCGAGCTTTCGGCCCTCTCAGAGACCTTCTTCAAGTGAGACTCATATGTATACACATGAGTCTCACTTGAAGAAGGTCTCTGAGAGGGCCGAAAGCTCGAACAATTTACCGTGTGAGTGCCTTTTAAATGTTGCTATTCTATTTGCGTTCTATTGTGCTGCTAGTCCCATTATTGCGCTGCTCGGGTGAGTTTTTCCATATAACCGTATATATATATATATATATATATATATATATATATATATATATATATATATATATATATATATATATATATATATATATATATATATATATATATATACATATATATTAAGGTAATCTACCGGTTAAGGTAGGTTTTTGGATGGACACCACTACCAAACAAACATTTTATTACCCCTAACAAAACACAAAATCCATCATCCTACTCTATATCAGGTCCCTCTTCATCTCTGAGTACTTTCTTTCTCCCTTCATCCCGTCCAACATCTATATCCTGTTCCTTCCCTTTCCTCTTTTGCCCAACATTCTCCCCTCTATCACCGTCTTCAACATCCCACTGCCGGTCAATACCCCCTTCATCCACTTTTCCTGCCTCCATAGGATTTCTCCCAACGAACCCCTCTCTTCGCCCACCATACCAAGTACTTCCTCATTTGTTTTCTTCTCTGTCCATTTCACCTTCTCCATTCTTCTCCACACCCACATTTCAAAAGCCTCCAATCTACGTCTATCCTCCTGCTTCAATGACCACGTTTCCGCGCCGTACATAGCTACGCTCCATATCAAAGTTTTTACGAGTCTTTTCTTAACATCCTTACTCAACGTCCCTGTCATCAACTCCCTCCTCCTTGTGAAAGCCTCTTTTCCCAGCGCAATTCTTCTCCTTACGTCCCTACTACTAGTGCGACAGTGTTGGTGCAAAACACTTCCGAGATACGTAAACTATTCTACCTGCTCTAGTTTTTGCCCTCCTATTTTAATGTTTAGCTTAGCCTTTTTCTTTCTAGAAAATCGCATAACCTTTGTTTTATTAATATTGATTCTCATCCCATACCTGTCGCACTGAATTTCCAATTCACTAAGCAATGCTTGCAACCCCTTGGCTGACTGACAAACTAAAGCTTGGTCATCAGCAAACCTAACTGATTTTACAATTTCCCCGCCCACTTTCATTCCTACCTCTAGTTCTTCCCATACCTCTTTAATCACTACTTCTACATATACGTTGAACAGCACTGGTGACAATGGACGACCCTGCCTTCCACCTCTTCCTAACACTGCCCATCCAAACCCTCAATTCCCCACTCGCACCTGAGCAGTCTGAGACATGTACAGGTGCAGATTAGCCTCCTTCCCTCCAATCTATTCCTATTTTCTGCAATATACTCATTAGTTTTTCCCAATTCACTCTATCAAACGCTTTTTCGAAATCTACGAAACAGGCAAATACCTCCTGGTTGTGTTCTATATTCCTCTCGATTAATAATCTCATTACTGCAATGGCATCACGCGTACCTCTCCCCTTCCTAAACCCAAACTGATCATCCCCTAAGTAATCATTTGCCCTACTCTCTATCCTTTTGTTTATGATCCTGAGAACAACTTTAGCTGCGTGGGATATCAAACTTATCGTCCTGTAGTCCTCACAAGATGTAGTCTTTACCTTTTTCGGAATATATATAGATATATATATATATATATATATATATATATATATATACGTATACAGGGTGCTTTCGGGAAGTATTGCAATTATTTAAAAAAAAGTAATTTATTGAAGAGATTTGCAAAAACACTTAAAATTCTTCAAAGTACTGCCCTTGGACCTCTACACATTTTTCCAGCGACTCTGCCATGACCGGTACGCACCCTGGAAGGCGTCTTCGGGCACCTCTCCAAGGTCTTCGTCCCGGCTGATTGGATCTCTTCTTTGGACGAAAAACGGGATCCTTTCAGGGCTGCCTAAATCCGAGGGAACAAAAATAAGTCTGCTGGGGCGACGTCAGGACTATAGGTGGGGGTGGGCAGCGTTGGCACCTGGTATTTGGTCAGGAACTCGCGGACTCGTTGCGTGTTGTGGCAAGTCGCACCCTGTAATGGAGTTACCAGGTAGCGGAGATATATTTTCTTGTCCTGATGACCTGTTTTCGGAGTCTTTCCAGCAGATCCACGTAGAAGGCAGTGCTAACCGTCTGACCTTGAGGATAAAACCCCTTACGGACCACTCTTGTTCTGTCGAAGAGGACTATGAGCATTGTTTTCACTTTTGATATCTTTCTTGCCTTTTTGGGCTTGGAGGACTGGTCAGTGTGCCACTCGGAGATTTGGTGTTTTATTTCTGGGTCGTATTAAAAAACCAAGATTTCATCACCAGTGATGACGTTGTCCAAATATTCAGGTTCATTTTCAATACGTTGCAAAAGTTCACTTGAAATTTCCGCTCGGTTGGTCTTTCGTGACACGGTCAGCGCACAAAGGCTTAAAATAACTGACGTCCTGCCGCTTCCACAGCTTAGAGAGCACTGAGACCGGTAGCGGCAAAGCTTAGCGTTTCACCCACCTATTCCAAATGGTTTGATCCCTCTTCAACTAATAGGAGTGGCGCAGGAAATTTAATTGCATTACTTTTGGAACGCACTCTGTATGTGATTTTTCGGGTACCAGATCTTCCTGGGAAATCATAAAGGGAAAGGAGCTGCCCCCCTACCCTGATGTGTGGATTTTACACGCCGTCGGGCTTAGTACTGGGTGAACTCTACCATCACATACCAAACCGACCTTCGGGTTGATTACTGTGTTTATGTATATATATACACACTCACTCAATCCCATTATTTACCTTTTGTGTACTCTTCTGAGATCTCCATGTCCAAAAATACCGCTTCCTTTCTTTAATAGCGTCATTGCATTTCTTTCTTTCCTCTAGTGTGCCTTGCTTACCTTGTTATTGTCATCAATGAAATTATGACAGAATGAATAGAAAAAAATTAGTTTAGAATATGATTGCCATTGTAATAGATGCCGCGGAGAGTTGCAAATTTTGCTCAGACATTTGTTGGCCAATATTTACAATGGTACATGTATTAAAGGTGCGTTATGGTCCCATGTCGGTTCTTACAGAAAATCTATGTGTTTCTTTGTGAATCTGTAGCTTGTATTTTATTCAGGCTACGAACTCAGATTTTACATTTGGTCATTTTAAACTGTTATTATTTAAGTTACATACACAGGTTATATTATTTCACTCAATTAACGAGTTTCAAAATCGAACTTGGTTAATCAGGCTTAAGCAAATATATGAGAAAACATGTAGCTTGCTCAAATCATGGTTTTTCTCATATCGGCTAATAACATAAGAATATACCAAAATTTACCGAAATTACGAGTCAATTGCTATATTTAGTGTCAGATTCCGCCAATATTAATATCCTATATGGCACGCAGTTTCTCTGATTGTATTAGCCTTCATCAACTATAGCGAAGAGTAGCTATTTTAAGTTAAGTTAAGACTTACTATCAATTATGAAAACATAATATTGTGGTAATCGTTAATATTAGCGTAGTTATTTAATATATCGTGGTATTTCTGGAGTGGAGGCTACTTATTAGCGGATGACCCCGCCAAAATCTACCGCCGCGGTATCTCCTGCAGTTCTTCAAATTTGTCTAAGGTGCTTCATGTTCAATTAACGGGAATTATTGCGGTATTCACATCCATTTTATTAGAGTATCGTGGAGTACGTAATTACTGAATTGCAAATATCAAACGGAAAGTTGAAATATATCTTCGTGTAATTACACTCATCTGCTTTCAAGCTTGGCATCGAAGGATATTATTCCCGTTATAAACCACAATAATCACACACACACACCCATATATATATATATATATATATATATATATATATATATATATATATATATATATATGTATATATATATATTTATATATTATATATATTTATATATATGTATATATATATATATATATATATCTTATACGAATTTATGATAATGCTTTATGCTTTGGTAACTCTATCATAGCATTACTCTCAAACTTATTCGACAGAACATTTATGTTTATTTATATCAGAGAAATGTTTTCAGTAGTACTTATGAGATGAAATCACGCTTGTATCTCATGCCCATTAAAGTGTCGGAACAGTGGATCTGCATGAAAGGGACTTGAATGCATGAAAAAAATAGTGAGTGAGTGTTCCCTTGAAAAAGATAAGGATATTTGCTATAGGCCTCACCTTGAATACGCATCGAACATATAGGACACGACTTATGTTTAGAAGTAAGCAGGGAACAAACACGAAGTGTTACACATTTATTAGAAATACAATCCTGGGTTTGGAATCACTGGAGGTGTAAATATTACCAACCAGAACTTAAAAAAAGAAATAAACTAAGAAATGTACGAGTCTAACGCTTACACAGAGATATTTATTTGAGCTCCGCATAACATTCGCTGGCAAGGAACAACGAGAAGTTAAGTGAAGTTAACTGCAGAACCGAACGATTCAAGACATTGTCTTCCCCTGTAAAGCCGAAGAAGACATTGCGAACGGCAGTTGTTCAGATATCCCAAAAATAAAACGGTAACCAAAAATAATAATCGACCATTATACTTTACCTGGATTTATAGGAACATACCATCCCTTGCTACATTATCTCGTGACGTTTTATAGGGTAAAATACAGATTTAGGTGAACTATTCCGCCCTTCCAGAAACAGAGATTGCCTTATTTTGCGAGATTACCTTTGTAGAAATGTTTCGTTACGCCCTCACTCCATCTCAATTTCTCTCTTGATTCTACTACCTTCCTCACTTCGGCACAGTTATTTTGAACACTGACCTTACCGCCTTCGAAGACGAGGGCCTGTATTTTTGTTCCTATTGATCCTCTTCCGCACTTGGGCTCTCCTAACACCCAACCAGACTCCTTCCCCCAATCCGTTCCCCTTCCGCCCCTCCTAAAACCCAACCGACCCTATGTCCCCTCTGTGCACTTGCGTCTCACCTTCATCCTTCCTCTCCCCACCCTGAGCTCCAACCACCCTCCCTTCGTTGCTTTCCTCGGCCCAGCTGTGCGTCGCCCCACACTAATGGTCCTGATTGCTAACCGCTCGCCCCTTCCCCAGTATGCCCCTCCCTCTCTCTCTCAGCCTCGTTCCCTTCAATCCCCTCCCCCAATCCTCTCCCCCTCCTTATCTTCCATCCCCATTCTCTCCGCCATAGCCGAAACTTCTTGCATGCGTTGCTTCTCGTTTCCTCCCACTAAATGTTCCCTCGCTCTTTCGCGGTTTTAATAATTTCTTTATTTGAAATGGAGGGTTTTCGATACTTGTGGACTCTTTTAAGGGACAGCATAGATATCGCTCGTTAGACTCATTACGGAAGTAAGTGTGGTTATGGAATACTTTATTCCGTGAATCATTGACTCCTTTGAGTGATGCCACTGGGGGTTTTGTTCCATCTCTCCGCTTTTCCACCCCTTTCAGCCCCTGGAAAAGGCTGGATGCCATTGTGCGAGGCGCGGATGTGTGTGTGTGTGTATGAGCGTAGAACCCGTTGGTACGGACGGTTTTATCCAGCTTTTATCTTGAGGAATAATTTTATTTTCCCTTTATTGCATTTCGGCGGCGGACCTCATGTCTGACCGTCCCCGTTCCCACTGTTGCTAAATGAACACAGAAAAACATGTATTGCGCGTCTAAATACTCATTTGTTTGGTGCTATATTTGTTAATTTTTTGCGAAATGTTACCAAAACAGTTCATTTGTTAATGCAAAAAATTTCAAAGAAGGTGGAAAAAATCGATTAAAAGTTTTACTTTGACCACGCTTGCCGTTGTCGTTTTGACGTTCGACATTTGCTATCTCGCAGGACAATGGCGACAGCAAAGTATTTTACTTGGGTACTACAATTCAATGGAAATTTTAGTTAACGCAAGTCATTTAGTCAATACAGGTATACTATCTTCATACAAGAGTACTCATGAGTTAAAACTTCTTGTTGTTTGTGATACTAGTTTGGCTCTATCATAGTGTCGTTTTGATATTATAAATTCCATTTGCAATTTTTTAAGTACCTAATGTGAATTCATGGTTTTTAACCGTTAGTTAGGCCAATTTAAGCCAGGATGTTTTAATTTTTTAACGATATTTTCTGACTCGAGTTGAGTGCGTATGAGAGTCTATATTGCATTACATCGTATTTTTCCTCTGCGATGTTCATTGCATGCTCTTTAGTACGCAACTGCTTTCCCTCCCCTGTCCCCCGAACACGGGAAACACTTCTATTTACTCCACCTTTCCCTTCCGCAGTCTTCTGTTCGCTGGCTTCAACTGACGGGCTTGGAGAGCTTTTTCCTGTCACGAACCTTGTGGCCTTGAGTCCATTTTCGCACGCCATTACTCTTAATAGCGCCGAATGAGAGCTTGAACTTTATAAAATAAATCACGATGCACTCTTCAGGCAGTAATCAAAACAAATGAATGAAAAACACGAGAAAGCAAACGAAAATATTTCTTCTTTGCATAGCTACGATGGGGAGGGAGACGAGAGATATATTTTTCCGTGGCATGGCAGCAATTTCACTCTCGTTGCTAGAGTCGCTGATACATCGACTGCCCGGCATTTTTTGGATGGAAATAAATTCGTATCACCCTATACAGGAGGATAAAATGTTGTCAAAAAGCTTTAAGTATGTGCACGGTTTAAGAGTTAATCCGCAAACTAAAATCTTAGTTTTAGACAGTTAGTAATATTCTCTAATTTTTGCGCTACTTACTTCAATTCATTCGCAACTCGTTAAATATGAATTATCCATAGAGAAATCTTCGATGATAGTAAAAAAGATAAAATATTACTTATTTTTTATTGATATGGAAAAATTAATCCTGATTTTCTCCTTCTATATCTTAAAGGTTGAAGTATATTTTGATACCATAAGCTTATCAAAAACTACAATGTACTTGGTTGCGCTTGTTCGTAAGTAACATCGGTTCAGGCACACTGCATATCCATTAGAAAAGTGTCTGGTGGTAATCTTTAAAATATGGGGCACCAAGGGGTGAGCATATGTTGACCTACATGTTTATTACTGCGGTAAATCACAGCACATGGAATGTCTTGTCAATATCAAGGAATGATTCTAATTCTAATAATTTTGTTCATTAGAATTAAGGCTCATTTAATGACATTTCATTTGATTTTGAAATGATTTTTGTCGAATAAAAGCGAATGGAAAAATACATAAGGCTTCTGCTGAACATAAGCTGAGTTATTTCTATTCCAAACGAATTCTTTCCTTAGTGGGTGTGATTTTGTTTCATATTTTGGGATGTATGATGGTTAAATTTTAGGGATAATGAGGAGAATAGCTTATGAAACGATTAGGGGTTTTCACATACTAAATCAATGATTACAGGTTCGTGAGTTTGCGCCATCCAAATTTATTAATAATAACTCAGGGGTGCAGCCGCAAGCGCGTATGACCAGGGTGCCTTATGTATCACTCACACATGAAAAAATATCAGTTCATATATGCACGCATTTGAATATATATATATATATATATATATATATATATATATATATATATTAGCTTATATACAAAAGCACCTGTACAAATTCACATATTTATACCCATATATATATATATGTATATATATGTATATATATATATATATATATATATAATATGCATAATTATAGTAAAAAATAAAAAGATTAACCAAAGCACAAACATACGAGCTCGCAGTTCGCTTCGCCATTTCGGCGGTTTTAGCCACGTTCATCAGGGCACAAGGAGTCACTCCTCATTGTACTTACACTTCTCCTCATCCAAGGAGAAAAAAGACCTTTTGTACCATGATGAGGTTGGCTGAGTTCACCGAAATATCTAAGTGAATTGTGTTTTGGTTAATATTTTCATTTTTTCTTATATAATTAAATTCAAGTGTGCATCAAGAATAAGTTAATGCCATAAAGGTGCTGTCTGTTTTATATATACATATATACACACACACACAAACATATATAGATATGAACATAATATTTGGACGGCACAATAGAACAAAAAATCAAATAGATAACACTTAAAGGACACTCACATTGTCGATTGTTTGAGCTTTTGGCCTTCTCTGAGGCCTTCTTCAGGTCAGCTCACACACACACATATATATTAAGTGTACATACTATATACTTATATATATATATATATATATATATATATATATATATATATATATAACGGCGCATAGGACAAAATAAAACAGGTAACACTCTTTAAGAAAATGTATCCGATTTGAATTTGTTATTGTTGCTTCTCACGTGAGGGAAGGACGATTGATTGAAACTGTCGGTGACGGTGTCTATATCTTTTATTTTATCTATTTATCTATTTTGTTGAATTTACAAATATAATTTGGTGGCATGATAATTTATTTGGTATCGCAGGAAATCTCAGGGGTCTTGTATCTTTCTTGTAGTCTAAGTGCTTCCTGCTCTCTTCGTGAATCAAGGGGCTCTCTTCCTTATTCACCCAACCTGCCTGATCCGCTTACTCTCTTTTCGTTTATATATTTTCACACATCTGGCAAATTTCTTCCGAATCTTTTCCAATTTGTAAATTAACTTTTCTTTGCATGGATCCCAAATCCTTACCGCGTATTACAAATGTGACTAAACTGAAGTAAAGTAATACTTCTCTATTACAATATCAATACATTTTGCTGCAGCCTCTCTAGTTAAACCTAATTTCTGTAAGTCTGACCCGCATATTTTTCTGAAATGTTTACCTCACGAAAGGATCGATAGGTTGCTTAGTTTGTATTCCACCACTTTTATAAATAACCTATTGCTTTTCTCCTCTTTTATTTCCAACTTATATTTAATTATTAAACCCGTCCATTGCATCGCATAAATATTTGATTGAAATGACTACAGATTAGCCTGCAACCTCCCGCTGCCTTTATTTCTCTGAAGATCACTGTGTCGTCTGCAAATAACCTAAAGTTGCTGCTAACGTGGGAACTTGAATCGTTGCTGTACAGGAATATGCTTTACTTTATAAACTGTGCCGTATATACTGTACTGTGGGTCCTAAATATAGGTATAGTGTATCAAAAATATGTAGTAGACACTGCGACACTTCCCTGTGGTACTCCTGACCCTACATCTGCCTCTACTGAGTTGAACCCATCGTTTTTTATTTACGGTAAGAAGAACAGTAAGGAGTCCCTCATTCAGTTGGTCACTTCCTCATTAATCTCACAATGAATTAGTTTATATATCAATTTCTCATTAGAGCCCAGTGGAAGTATTCTTTAAAATCTAAAATTACCGCATTATGTATTCCTTTCACTCGATGCCCGGCTATTAGAAATAAAAATGCCCAATTATGTTTCCGTTATCCGGTTCTCCTAAATCCATGCAGGTTATGATAGAGTATATTACTATTGTCAATAAAGGTTTTATATTGCCTACAATGAAATGTTTTAAAAATTTGCAGGGTATTTGAGTAAAAGAAATCGGTCTATAATTACTGGAAATATTCTAATCGCTGCCTTTTAAATGTGGGTTTTGAGAGCTAATTTCCAGTGCTGAGGCATTGAACTTTCTATCAAATTGTTAAAAACGGTTTTTGAATAAGTTGTGATGTCTTGAACAAGTTCTTCTAGTGTTATAGCTGTTGTGTCTTCCGGAGCTGGGGATTCCTAAAGAAATTTTTAAGTTTTTGGCCTTGTTTTCGATGCCTACAAAGATTTCGCCTTTTTCTGCCTCTAAAGGATGAAAAGTTGGATGTTTCTCTTGTTTCCCTGACATAATATCAAGAGTATTTTGGGTTCTCCTCTATTTATTTGCATAACATTTTGCTTTTAAGCTACGTAATATAAGACCGATAACTAAGGCTTATTGGTTGGCTCACAAGGCCCATATTTATAGTACAAAATTGAAGAAATACTTTTATTAGTGTTTGTCACCTTTTACGATATGGTTTGGATTGACAAACTGCTTTTCTCTTTTACTCAAAATTTGACAAGTTTACACTCTGAGGTGTACCATTAGGATGTCGTCGCTAGAGTTTTTGTAAATGCTACATTTGTAGTTAAAGTAATATAAAGGAATAGGAAATGCAACCCAGCGGTGGCGACCTATTTTCGCTCTATCCACGCTTACCGTTTTTTCTCTTGAGGCCAACGGCTGTATATTTTTAGAAGAAATACAACTGTATGCTTCCATGATGGGGTTTGAACCCACGCCTTGCGGGTTTGTCAGCGAGAAAAGTAGTTAGTTGCCGCGCAAGGGCAGCTGGCATCTGGTATTTCTCGGTGATCATACGTTCTGGGTCCACTGAATAAACCTGTCTAAACTTTTTATTAGAACGTAGGGAGGAGAAGCGAAGGGAGGTAATATATATATCGAGTAGAGTGGTGGACGGAAGGGAGAAACCGCTCCGGGAGAATGGGGGAAGGGAGAAGGGGAGAGATGGCGAGAAAAGTAGAGGTAGGCGGGAGGGGAGAGAGAAGAATGGCAGTGCGGAGATAAAGAGACTGAGGAAGAGAAATCGAATGAAAGACCAACGGCAGAGGCGGGTGGACCGGCGGGGTAATTCGAGTTCCGGTCTGTGAGGAACAAAATTAGATTCTCCGAGCCGAAAAAAATGTTCGCAGTCAATTCGAGACACACTCTGTTTCCTCCATTCAGCTATATTTTATGTTGGAAATACAAAGTCAACGTACAGAGTTGAAGAAGCCATCGTGAAAGTACGGTATTTTGTTCTCTTCCATATCATGAAGTATTTTTTTGTTTTATTGTTCCCATTTTTACATAAAAAATTCGGTCGATTTGCAAATATTACGACTGGTCCGGGCGTTTAAGCATCCGGTAGATATATGCGAGTAAAATATATCGCAAAGTCTTGATTTTAAAGATGTATAACGCTTAAAGTTATTTCACAACTCTTTAATGCAAGCGGGATCCGCGGTCATACCTGGTTGAATTCACATTTGTTTACAAGTATGCAACCTGACAGAATATGGCGGACCACATTCAATGACATAAGGATGCGTAAATGAGGTATTCAAAGCAAAATTTAAGCCGGCTTGATTCCTTAGATTTTTCATGGGCTCCTTCTCTTTGCTTTTCAGTGTAACACAGTTACTATTTAATCTGTATAAATGCATGTACATGAAGTAACGTTTCTTGATTTATGGTTAAGATTGGATCATTTTTGAATTCCGGATGAGCACAACGAGCCGTACGCAGGTTCACCAATGCTACTCCTTTCATCACAGTTCGATGGACGTACGAATGAGGTCGAAGCTCGAGTGGAAGGAGGGGGGAGTTGAACGAGAGAGAGAGGAAAGATGGGGGAGCATGATGTGAAGAGAGCGAAAAAAAGGAAGGGGGTGGGCGGGGGGAGGAGGGACGGAGTGCAGGGTGCAGAACGAGGGAGGGCGATGGACGTGGGAGTGCGGAGTTGGGCTCAGGACGTACGTATCTGCGTTCGTCGGGGCTGCTCTCTTGGTTTCGGGGCTGATATTTGCCAGCGAAGGGGGAGCGTTGCTACGCGGGAGGAGTTGCATCTGGGGGAAGGGAGGGTTGTGGGTCCGGGCGTTGGGGGATATGGGGGTGAGGTAGGCATTAGGAGGGCAGGGTGGGTGGGATTGGGGCACACCCAGAGGGGACGGGGGTCCAAAGAGGGGAGAGAGGAGTGAGTGGCTGTGGCTGATGGGTGTAGCACAGAGGGAAGCTGAGGACTCTCCGAATGCTAGCAATATTTTCATCCATGCTTCTAGTGCCGTCTTCGGGGTGCGCTTTTCTATCCTCCTCCTCGCAAGCCCAGCAGGCCCTTGAACTCGATTTCATGGGGTGCTGTCCTTTCAGATAAGCCGAATTACATCTTTCGGAGAAAGGCGGATGATGCGACAGCCTGTTTTAATTATATTACTTAATTTTTGTCGAGAGTAGTTACCTGATGATATTTATAAACACTAGCAAACGGTTGATTCAATTTAACAGGTGTAGCTGTTGCAGTTATCTTTATATTCCAGCGAACATGAGCCATCAATAGTTTCTTGTATAGAAAAGGGATTCATGAACGGGTGTTGATAATTTGAAATAGTACTCTAGGCACTCAGTAATTTGCAAAAAGTTCTAATTTAGTAATGATGCTGGATTTCGGTAAAAATTTCCTGCTTTATTGCGCTGATTACTCGAATAAATATAAAATTCTGTTTATGCGTCCGAGGAAAGTAATGTTTTTGCCATAAAATTATTGACTGAAATTAGCCAGCGGAAGTCATACAAATATTTATATTCTAAAGCAGCTTTCCCTTGCTAAGAATTTTGTTTCGTTCTTCTATCAGAGGATTGGCGAAGCGTTGGCGTGCACTACTTGAGTCCTGAAATATTAGCGACGATCGTTGAAATAACTATTTTTTTCCCACCGGAATATCCAAATGTGTATTGATTGATTTAAAATGGGAAACCTTTCGAAACTGTAGATTGAAACACTAACGGGTTCTTCCCACCACCATCATCCCAACGTCACTGGTTTGTTACAACAGTGGGGGTCGAGGGTTATATTGGTTGTGTTGTAGAGAGAGGAAGAGAGAGAGGGAGAGAGAGGGCAAAACAAGGGAGCTCCTAGACGCCCATCGCCTCGGCGTCTGGTGAGTCAGCTGCCGGTCGCTTTGCGAGGGAGGCCTCGGGGGCGGGACGGCAGGGGGACGGGGATAGAGGGAATACTGTGGAGGGGGAGGGGGCACGCAGGGGCGGGTGGCGGTGGAGTGGGGGGAGAACGCTTCGAATCCCTCCCCCCCATTTCCAGTCCTTCTATCACGCGTGCGAGAGGGGTGATGGGGAGGGTGAGAGAGAATGACGAGGGGGGGGGGAAGAGGGGACTGCTATGGGCGGTTGCGAGGGGGATGATCGCACGAACGCACGGGGGTTGGCAGCTCCGAGGGGGGGGACCCAGAGGGTCGTGGAAGTGCGCGTGTAGTTAGGCAAGGGGAGTTTAGGGGGGGGGGAAGACGAATTCGGGACTGGGGAGGGAGGGAGAGAGAGAGAGATGGTGCAGGAGGGGGTTGCGATATGAGGGGGGGGGGGGGGAGAGAAAAGGAGTAGCGGACGATAGTCATTCCCTAGTTTGGGTTTTGCTATCGTTCGGTGGGGACGGTGGCTCTTCTCCGCCACTCGCCCTCCGCCCCTACAAAGCCGCTCCGCACGGGAAAGGGAAGAAGCATCCGAAACATCACGCGTCCCTTTGTTACACGCCCGCGCGTCCTCTCGTCTTCCTCCCATAAACGTTAGCTGCCGTTCCTCAGTAACACAGTTCCTCTACAAATGCCAAGTTTTTATTATGCTCAATCGTCGAGACGAGTGCATGTTCCTGGTTTTATCATTTGGTCACCTGTTTTTCGGTAACGTAAGGCGCAGCACTGACAGATTGTGTGCGGCTTTTTCGCGCGTCGCCGGTTGTGCCGAGTTTGTTTTGAGTGCGCCTTCTGGAGTGAGGGAGAGGGGGAGACCGACTCCCTCCTCTTTTTCTTTCCTCCCGGTTGCCTAGGGAACCTGCCACCCCGACCGACGACCTCATCCTCCCCCTACCCTTTGTCAACTTCCCCTCCCACCCAATCGCCTGCTGCCACTTTACCCCTCTCCCCTCCTCTCATCCCCCCCTCTCTTCACTCCGTCAGCGTAGTTCATCCTCTTTCCCTGCCGCCTCTCCTTTGAAATAAATAAACGAATTCCGCTCCTCATTGGATCGCAGGCGGCAATCGTTTTCGAATACGGTGGAAGCAGCGTGGTCGCCTTCCTTCGCGCACCGAATCGTCATCCTACTCCCCACCTCCGGGATATATGGGCGTTATTTTGGATGAGTCGTCGCCTGAATCAGTGACAACACCAGGGTTTTGTGTCGATCCTCCGATCGGGTTCAGTGTATTTATCTAGTGTGACTGTGCTTGTGAATGACGTCGCGAAATTAAGAAAGGAGTTCTGTGGTGTCCTCTGTGTTTTACTGCACATAGTCGAGGGGAGAGTGGAAAATATCCTTCTCCATTGATCGTGATAGTGTGCCGAATCGTATCGTTTGGAGGGCGCGAATTTCAAGTTATGTGTTTACAAAATAAAGTGCTATCATGGCTCTTATCTACTTTAAGAGGTCTGCCTAGTGGCCATTAAGGTGCTCCACCCTGTGGGCAACGGGAGAGGTCTGTTTTCTCACCGCTCAACCAGGCCACTTCTCTTATATTTCGTATTACGACTCTCTCCAAAATCCGCCCAAATCTCGTCATTCCTGACTCACGTGTGACTGCTTCTCGAGCGCCATGCTCATCACCAACATGGCGTCGCCCGCATCCATATACGCGGCGACGGACGGGAGCAAGCTGGCTGCGGCCGCCTCCGCTTCCTCGGCGTCCTCGTCCCCTGGGTGCATGACGGGGCCGCCGCCGATGCAGACCATCCACTTTCATCCCCAGGCGCCCCTGATGCACGCCTCCCCCCACCCTCATTCCCTTGTGCCGCTGGTGTCCGTGGTGCAGCCGATTCAGATGCACCACCAACCGGTACCTCCTCCCCCCGCCACCCCAATGCTCCCCAACAACGGACCCAAAGACAGGGACGCTATTAAGTTGTTTGTGGGGCAGATACCGAGGCACCTCGAGGAGGAGGACCTTCGCTCTATGTTCGAGGAATTTGGGAAGATCTACGAGTTCACGGTCCTGAAGGACAAGTTCACCGGGATGCACAAAGGTGGGTGTCCGCTTCAAGGGTGTTTGGTCTGCTCACGCCGAGGTTGGACTGTGAGCGTAGCGGTGGTGAAAGTCCGTAAATATTTCAATTGAGACGACTCGATGTTCATCCTCCCGAGGTCTACTCATAATTTGGCAAAATTGCGCTCTTCTTTGTACTCAAGTTCTCAGCCCGTTTGAGTTTTCCATGTGACATATCTGCATCTGCTCCTTCGCCAACTGGTTTTTCGGACGCCACGTGCGCCGAGTCATTATTTTCAGCGTGGAGACAGCTAAGAAAATTTGCTTTCGTGAGCATGGTCTAAAATTATTTAGTTTATTTTGAATTAGGCTTGAAGATTACTAGTTCAAACGTATTGGCTCTTATACGAAATCGAAGAAAATCCCTCTTTAGGTCATCCGGATTTCGGCTGCTGAGGCTAGATTTAAGGTGCAATTAGAGCAAAATTATCATCAACAGCAGGAAATTGCTCTTAGGCACCCACATATATCTGTATTTATTTTTCTTCGCCTAACACACAATAGCATAATAATTGTCCTAGGAAAATTCATTGATGACTTCATTGTTATCATATGGCCAGGGATGAGATTTTCTGTAAAAATGGATTTATGGAAATATTTTCTGCAACTAATTGGCGTTGCAAGCTGGGAATGCATTATTAAAGTAATGCGATATTCATTTTATGTTAAATAGGCTATTGAAACGAATGTATATTATAGTAGTGAAGTATATTATTATCATAAAATTTGCTGAGGTAGTAGGTAAACTTAATTCGGCTTATTTCCTTTAAAAATGGGATACATTTTTATTACGGAATTTGAGTTTGCCGAAGTTTTATAGAGGAAACGGAAATTCTCCTGAATAGGACGTTTTGGTTTACTTGAATTGAATGCCTTTGTATTATTGACCGTAGCTTGGAAACGGATGCCAAGAAATATTTTGGAATGTTCGCTAAGAATGGCCAATAAATTGATAGTACCAATGCTAAAGAAGGCCTCGACTTCTGGATGGGATACTTTACAGAAAAAGTATAGGACAAAAAAAAATTTCAAGTTTAGAATGTAATTAATTCAAGTCAAAGTGAAATGATAGCTTTCTTATTGGTGCACTAAATGTTTACCAAGTTTTCAAGCTACCTAGTGTCATGGTTTCATAGATTTTTGATTTTTAAGATTGACCAACTTCCTTGAGCCAATTTACGATTGACTTGGTTTATTTTTGGGTTATAACTTGAAGACACGGCTTGCTAATATTGATATCTTCCTCTTGATCATGAGACTAATATAATGATATATTTTTTTCCTGCCGGATGGAAGCTTTCCTCGAAAAAAAATGAGGTGAACGCAATCATTAGACAGAGATAAAGCAATTGATAAAATATAAAGCTGTTATCTATGCATTATTTAGAATTTTGTTTACAAAGTCACTTGCTTATCACTAATTCAGCATGATTAGGTAACAGGAATATCCTGTATACTGATAAAGCCGTCCATGCTTTAGTTGAGCCTGAAAAATTCTTTAAGGGAATGGGAGCAAAGGAGGGGTAAATTTAAAATACTGATATAAATTGCCATGAATTATTGCATGAGATTGGGTAGATTGGTAGGAATACTATCTGTCATTAAGTTAGGAAAACACGCTCATTACAGTAAACACTTCAACTAAAGATGTTAGTGATTCTTTGATTGAAAGCGAGATTTAAGAAATCTAAGGCGTCTACATGTATAGATGAGGTCTTGCCAGGTCAGTGAAAGAATTGAACCTCCTCTAATAAAACTGAGTTTACTAACTCCCTCAGTGCTTCACGGTACTCAATCTCCACTTAAACAAATGGGAGTTTTTTCGCAAAACCAGTGCAAAATAAAGTTGTATTGGTGGAGAAAGCAGCATAAAGAGAAACATCAAATGATTACATGGAAATGTATTACGATAAAAAAGACACAATGGTATAAGAGCGACGATTATATTGAACGAAATGTAAGATTTTACAAAAATATTTACTTTAAGATAGATTACTAAAGTAGCAGCCTCGGATTAGAAATATATGCGCATTAATCTCTCCTTGTCTTCATGTGTACTCAATCTAATGAATGATTTCTAGCACCTCACTAAAGCTATAGTGTTATATACCAATTAATATTTTTATAGTAGTTACCTTGAATCACGTACTACTGCTAATTATCTCTCAGAGTTTCTCTTTATTCGCTCCCTCCTCTCAAGATCTTTGAGCTATAGTTCTGTGTAATTCAACTTCTATTAGCTGGGTAAGGTGGAGGAACACTTTGCTGTCCACGAGTTTTTCCTGATTGGTTGTTAATTGTAGACAGCCTTTGAGATACACGTATATGCCACGGAAACCTTTGCACAAAGACTGAAATGAAAGTTTAACGGAATAACCGATGGAACGGACTCAAGCTCAATCCTCTTCAGTGGTACCTTTCACATGCACTTATATGTATATATATATATATATATATAAATAATTATATATATATATATATATAAATAATTATATATATATATATATATATATATATATATATATATATATATATATATGTGTGTGTGTGTGTGTGTGTGTGTGTGCGTGCGTGCGTGCGTGTGTGTGTGCGTGCGCGTGCGTGTGTGTGTGTGTGAGCAGAGAGAATGTTGAATGCTTCCTTTAATATCTGGAGGAGTGAAAAAGCCTTATATTGCATTGAACCACTAAATTAATTTTAGGAATCATTAAGCCATGATAAATCATTTTTTATGCGTCATAAATAATTTTTACACTTAGAAAGAGGTAATTCAACAGTTGATGCAGAGTTCAAGATTACGCTTTTCATATGCATGAAAAAAGTTGCTTTCAACATATAATTCATCCCAACATTACATCTTCTACAATACCAAGCTACAGGTAATATTTACCACACAGGTGCGCGTGGAGAGGGTGTTGGAACACCAACCGTAGATATGAAGGCAAAGAAGCACTTAGGAGGAAATTTGGAATTTTATTGTCTCAATCTCTGTTTTGTAATCGTGAATTGTTTTATTGAGAAACCAATTATTGAATCTTTATTTTCTGTAATTTTCTTCCAATTTTTTTATTATTGTTCGAATTGCCGTGGAAAATATTTGACTAGGATCATTTCCTGGACATCTTATGTAAAATCACATGATTGATACATTGCAATAAGTTATTAGGTTTATTAGTTAGAATCAATCCTTCGAGTCGACATGGGCTCCCATGTAAGGTGACGTGGTAATTGTGCAGCAGTGTTTTCTTTTGTAATAAACCACGCTGATTGTTGTTGTTGTAATTAGTTTAGTGCTTGAGTTAGTGTTTGGTGGGAGGTTCCCAAATGCTCACATCATATTCGACGTAGGGTCTAATAAACGAGAAACTGTGCGCTTCGTTCACTTTTCTTTCGCTATATTTTCAAATAGTGCATTGGCAACGCGTTGGATAGTCATAGCAATGCGTTTTAATATTCGTATGCTTCTCCAAGTTACGACCTCGGTGACCCTCATTTGAGATCTTCTGAGTGGCTTAAAAGGGCATTACCCCCTAACAACTGCACAATGACCGTACTCATACATTAGGGCACAGTCATAAACCAATCACCGGTTCTTCAGGGAGCCATCACAACTCGCAATGGGAAACTCAAGTCCACAAACGTGTCCGCATGATAGAAAAAATTATATCGCCCCAGGAAATCTGCCACAGTACTCACGATAGTTAAACCTTGGGTTCACTTGCTTTACGTATCTTTCGTGTTTGAGCAGGTTTTACGCATGCGGTGTAATTGGTTTTTTTTCAAATGCTTGAATTTGTAAACTAAAGAGTTTTCATGGAGAATATGTATTCTTAGGAGACAAGAGTGATGGCTTCAGAGCAATTTGATTGGCGATGGAAGGCTAAAGACTTCGATAGAGGGGAGACGAGGACGTTAAGCTAGAACGTATAGGGTAAGAAAAGAATAGGGATGTTGGACAAAATAAAGGGAGATAGACTTTATGTGGAGTTGGAGAAGAGTTTATTGTATTGTGAGGTTGGGATGTCTTTTGGGTGAGCCTAAGAACTAGAGGAGTGTATAGCCAATGCGCATCCAAAACCTACCTTAAATTGTAGTCTACCAAATAACATTAATATGCTTTCAGAAAAACCCGCGTTTGTTTGCTTTTTTAGATGTACTTACTTTAACTTCAACAAAAACCGTACTTTTTTATACGTATACGGTTTCTGTGTGATAGGAATGTGTACTACCCGACTAATGAGTGAAAGGTATGCGTGTGTTAAGGTCATTATTTTCATTCAGATGTTAAGTGTGATCTTGAGTGCTGCATGTATTATCGAATTATCTCTTTCACAAGTTGGCGTATCAAAAGATTTATCTTGCCTCGATCCGATTCCGTAATTTATTCAGCTGTCAGGTTAGAGACTGCTTTTTTTGCACGTGATCGTAATATTCACATCTTCGTCAGGTATTTACTATTCAACTTTCTTGCAGAAACATTAATGACATTTCTTACTCTGATTGTCTCTGTATGTATTAAGGGGTCGATGGGCTTATGCATTTGGTTTTCGTCAATATAATTTAATCATAATTTTTAAAACTTTCAAAGAGCAACAATAATGGAAACGAAGATGATTTGATAGGTCTGAGTTTTGCGGGTTTACAGAGAATGGAAATGGAGTTACCCGCCCAAAAGCGGACCCTTCGGCTCTACCCATGCCTTCGTTGAGTATTGAGAATGTGTAAAGTAGCCACTAGGTATTGGATAGCACTAAGCCTTTTGTGAAAGAAAATGAAGTCCCAGTATAGCGACACTTAAAGATGACCTGAAATCAAAAGGGAAATTATATTAGATCCATGAGCTTTTCTTTAATTGAGAAAAATGTCTTACTCATTGGAACCACCAATTTGCGTCTGAAATATAAGAATTTGAGCTCTACGACCTCGTAAATCAATAAAATAAAATGAAAACTCCTATAGCCGTAATAAGTACTAATTAAAATAAATAAACGACTTATTATGGCTATGGGAGTTTTCATTTTGTTTTTTTGAATTTATTCCTCGATCATAAGTTACCATATTATGCAACTATTTTCCACAAGCCACCAAGTGTCTGAAATTTACTTAGGCATATAATTTCTTAGATGGAAATATTACGAAGATAACCTATACTTCTTTATATTGTCGCTTCACTCCTCACTGTCTGTCACTCCTTATGCATAGTTGCAAGATTTTTGGTCAATTATAAATATTGCCCCCTTTTTTTTGAGGTTGGGATCAATGAATTTCGGCTGCGAGACCAATGGAAGATTCAGCGTAAATTTAATTATTATTTCACGGCCAGAATTTTTTTAAAATTCTTAATATATCAAAACTCAGGTTTTTAATCTATGAATATTCCTTTTTCTTTCACTTTAAAGTTTATCAAAGGAAATATTTAGTCATGCTATTGTATTGCAAATTGATTGGACGCAGCTGATGGTTGGTTGGATGCATGGCTTAATTTTGCTACCGATGGTAAATCATCAGCATTCGTGACTCCGCTAGCTTTATATTTGCTTTCATTACATGTTCATCAGCTTTGATCTCAGTGTAATCAAAGAGTTGCCTTTTTGGTTTTTCAGCTAAATCATAGGAATAAATGATCAAAAGAGATCTCGAATGAAGCTGCTCTGGAGTTTCCGCTAACGTTAATGCGGTTAATTTCTAAAAATAAAATAAACTCATTTACCCCTAAGTCCACCGCTTGGGGTTGGTAGGGTCAGATATTGGAGGGATGGGGACCTCTTGCAGTGGAAATGCGGGAAGCTTCCCAGCTTGCGCAGTACATACCCACTAGGAACCGGATAATGCCTTTCATTTTTTTTCTCCAGCGTTTCATGGGGCACTCTTATTGTGAATTCCCAGTTTACAGCACCCCAATTTCCCATTTATAGCCGCCCTTTACCTCCCACCGAATGAACCTCGGTTTTGGGAATTTGGTGTCAAAAGCACGTCTAGATGAAACAATAGCACCCACTGTCAGTTTGCTGTCAATTTCAGTGAGGATATCCAGGTATCCGATGTTGTTGGTGCATTCTGACTTATTTAACCAAACAAAAGGGTCTAAATTCATACAATGAATGCTGTTTATTCGTACTCGTTGTACATCTGCCAGCTTATTTTCGTATTTTTTATATTTCTTGGTTACAATAATGGTGGATTGTATTCATTTATAATGGAAGGAATCAGATATAATACATTTCTGAGGAATAATGGGGAGATTCTTCAAGTTGATAAATCCATTATTTGATAATTCTTATGCCTTTGAATGAAAACGAACGATTATCGCTCCGCAAAAAAAAATAGTGAGCACAATTCCTTTTCTTTGGAACCAAACATGACTAAACGAGGACATACTATATGTTCGGTACAATACTTGCGTGTCACAACAATATATGACTTTGTCATGTCGGAATAACTTAAGCTTAAGCACGGCAAGATGTTTGAGTTAGGAAATACGGGTACGACATTGCACGTGATCTCGTTTTTTATACCTGGATATAGTGCTCCATGAAACGCCACAGCCGCTTTTATGACGCATAATATTGACATCTGAAAATGCTCACAGATAAGGCTTCTAAGCTTTATAACTCTGTCCGCTATCACTTGATTGGGGCTAGTGACCTTTGTCAAAACTAAATCTAACAAGCTTTCGCCAACTGCCATTGCATACTTGTTCTTATTGAGTGATAACTATCTTTAAACTCATCAGTACTAATCATGAAATCATTAGAGCAAAAATCATTCGGAGAATTAATTACGATTATCAATCTTAGAATTTATATTCAAATGAATCAGTTATGGATTTCACTATTATGGCTGTCATGCTAAATATTTGAAGTTTATCATACGATACTTTTTGAGCTCGTGAAATTAAGTAATGATAACTAAATATAGACCAACTGATTGGCGATATTTAAATTAGCATATCAATATACACATTATGTGTGCTTAATCAACGGGGATCGTTCATCGGGGCTCCTGCGTTCCATTCGAAATACTCGTACCGGGATAGTGGACTTTCGACTCGACGGTTTTGAGGTTTGAGAGAAAGAAACTGCGAGCAGCCAATTCTTTTAATCTCTTAGGAACTTTACAAAATAAAGTGTGAAGAGAAAGTTCGTTGTGTATGGTTCACTTTATGGCAAAAGGATCGTCCTGTGGTGTGCTTATTCTGCGGGCTATTTAGGGAAGGCCCAGCGCTCCTTTAATGTTACATAGCTGAATGTTCTCGAACGAGAGGCACGTGTCGCTTCCGGCTGGTGGGCATGCGGTCGGAGCAGCGCTCGCCTTTCGATTTTCTCTACTTCCGACTGGGACGGTAACACGGTGAATAATCATTGTGCTTTGTTATCAGTTTGGCCGCAGAAATCTAAGCTCGTGATCATTCCATTTAATGGTACAGCTTGCGTGTATTCGCTGTTCCATTGTACGTATGTGTTGGTGTTTTATTGATATCGCAGCTATTAATCTTATGTTGCTTATTTCACATGAATGCATTTATTTATAGGAATAATCACCTCTGAGACTCCTCTCTAACACATGTTAAACAGAGCTGATCTCCATCTTCGCTCTAAGGGTTCTCTTCGTATTATGGAGCGATATAATAACGGTGAAGTACCCCCCGTAGTAATTGAACATTAGTCTCCCTCGGTCTCCTGATTCATATGGTAAATCGGGAAGTTAAACAATTCAGTCACATCACCAGTGCCTAAATTATTCACCCAGGTTCGGAGTTTATTCAGCTAGTAAACCAAAATCTATAGCAAGAGCTAATCCGTGGTCAATCCGAAAGTAGCTGAATATCAGTAATTATATAAATAGATATTTACTTTCTATTAAAATTTTGATATATCCATCTGGTGCTGGACATCATCGTTTCGTGACAGAGTTATTGCGGCACTTATGGAAAAATCAACGCGAATGAGAAATTAACGTCGCTGGCTAACCTATTGGTTAGTAGATAATATTTTGGAGTAGATTAATCTTCTTCAGTCTTGAATTCTAACACCGAAACCATATTTAATGACAAAATAATGTCATAGTATGTCATTCGATAGGTATATAACAACCAAATCACAATTTCAGTGACACTTTTTTAAAGTGAAATGAAATTTCCAAGGGAGGATTTCACCCGTAAATGATGTAGATATGTATATTTTCTACCACCTAAATATTATGATGTTATGTTAAAAATAGGATTTGAGTACAATTTTTCAAACGAAACTGGATATATATTTAATTTTATGCAAATTTCGTAATTTATAATAAGTCATGGCCAAGACTACCGGGAAATACTCTTATCTTAATACCATTTGAATTCAAGTATTTTAATTTAAATCAATTTTATATTGAATACATGTGTCAATATTGGAATGGTTAGCCTAAATATTTATTAGTTTTGCATTCTTCTTAAACTTGACTGTCATGCACAACTGTACGGTGAACTTCAACTGTATAAATGACTTTTTCATCATCAACTGTAAGCATTTTTAGGAGTTTTCGGAAATAGATCTCCTGATCTCTCGGATACCTATCATTCATTCCTTTATACATCCATTCTTAAATATTTTCATATTTATGGGTTCCGATTTCGTTTATTTTTTGCTTTAGATTGGCCACTCATCCTTTAGTTTTACAATGTTTTCACTATAGGAACAAGGTACACATATAATTTATTAGTTTATTTATTTAAGTATATTCTTATTTGGACCGAAAAAAATTAGGGAGAAAAATATTGTTTCAGATGAATGTTTTTTACCACCTAGTTAAGTTCCAGTATATTTGAAAAAAGGTTAGTGATATCACTTACAGCTAATTGTATTTAAAATAATTCCACGATTGATTAATTGATTCGCAGTCTCACTTAATGAAATGTATTGCGCAATTAAATGAACGTTAGAGTCTTGGATTTTGTGTCTTCTACGATAACTTTTATAGTTCAGCCCAATAGGTCTTTTACTGTAGATTTTGGTATCGCTGTAAATGGTATGTACAGTCATTTCATTATAAAATTGCATTATTTTCTAAGTACTATGGAATTAAGACAGCCTTAAGAAATATAAAATGGAATTCCGTAAACAACTGAATTATTCTCTGAAGTCATTAGGATTAATTTTATACATATTATTTCAAATTGGTAGATCTTTAAATGCTGGTAGCTGAACCAGCTGAATTTAGACCTTTAATTCATAGATCGGAATCCAGTAATAAAGCACAGTGAAGCTCTCACTTTGTGCTTATCTTTCATAATTATAGGCTTTAAGCATTATTACCGAAGGAGTTTTTAAATAGCCTTTACTAAGAAAAGTTAAAGAGCATTAAAATCATTCCACACTCCGTATTGAAGATCTCGTAAATTGGCTGAGCGTTTATTATCAATATAATAATAGAAGTGACATTTCTGAGTAGTCCAGTAGGCGATATTTACCTCAGAAAAGGTGGATGAATGAAATTATTCAGGAACATTTTTTCTTTAAAGACATAGCTATGAGAAAAAACGTTTAATATGAAATCACAAGGCTACATATTAATTTAGCTGATTTACATGCATTTGTCTTTAGTAAGTCATAAAATTATAAATATAAAAAAGTTAACGAAACATATCTCCTTCACTCCGGCTCTGATTATTATATCTCCCCTTCTCACCCCTCCACCAGACGTTACTGCTTAGACCTTGCCCATTAATGCGGGAGAAATTTACGTTAACAATATTGGGTTTCCACTGCGGCTGTTTAAAAAAGAGAAGAAATACCATAAAAATCGTTCCAAATTTGCATATGAATGCACTTTTTGCAAACTTTCGCGCGAGTTATGGTTGGCAATAACTGAACAGAGTAAGTCTCTTAAACTTTTACCCGTATTTCAATTCTCTCGCTTAAAACTTAACTTCTTCAAATTTTTAAGAATAAATTATAGTGAATAGCGAACGCTCGAAAAATAAAGTTCTTAAGTATAATTGCAATTTCTTACCGGAAACTGAAATCGATTACGGGTATACGAGGTGTGTCCGAAAGCTATCCGACCTGCGTTCATATATCCAAATTGGTGATATTCTTCGTCATCCGGGCCGTGGCATCCTTCGAAGTAGTTCCCAATTGATTGAACCACACGCTCCCAGCGGTGCTTCCGCATCTTAAAGCAGACCTGGAACGCAGATTTGGGAATGCCTTTCAGCTCGCGCGTCGCATTACTCTGAATCGTCTCGATGTCGTCGAACCGCTTTCCTTTGAGCGCCATTTTCAATTTTGGGACCATCCAAAAGTCGCAGGGAACTACATCGGGACTGTACGGAGGCTGGCAAAGCTGTACAACCTAGTATTTCGCCAAAAATTGCTTCATAAGGTTCGATGAATGCGCTGGTGCGTATTCGTGTTGAAAAAACCAGTCACCGCTTGACCAGAGAAGCGGGGTTTTCTTCTCAGGTCGGATACTTTTCAGACACACCTCGTATTATCGTTAATAGTTAAAAGTAGATTAATTTTATGAAACATTTAAAAGGATACCTTATTTTTAATTCATCAAGCCATATAAAATTTAACAATTCACTACAAAAACATATATAGACAAATTTCATAATATACAGTAGCAGTGTAAATAGAGTAAACATTCTGGTCCTGTTAAGCCAATCAGTTCTAGCTTGACAGTAGGTGCCAAATAAACAAAAAAAGATAGGTATAAAATGTTACAATTTTACAACTGCATATATTCTGTGTATATGTATATCTTGTTTGTTCAATTGGAGGTTTAGAATTTGGATATCCTCCTAAATTCATTTGACTTCAAAGCCATCAGAAATGAACGGTAAGAACATGACTCAGAATTCTAAAAAATTATTTTGTGCAAAACTGTATTCCATGAATGACGATTAAGACAGTACCTAGAAAGAGTCTGCCTGTCTGAAGATTTTAAAGACATATCCGTTATTTGAGAGTTTTATTCAGAGCATATATTTTCAATTCACTCAATTGACGATTTTTAAGTCCCATACAATAAGGGTATTATGTTGTGTCAATTGCTTTACTTTTAGTATCTACTTCCTTCAACATTAGAAGTGGAAAATTGTAAGGTCACATATTCTGAAAACCAGCGAATGAAACAACAACAACAATGAACAACTTGCGCATGCAATAAAAATGGCTTTGCATAACATCCATGGAGATTTACACAGAGAATGGAAATACTGTATAAACTAAAATGCCTGAAAATAAAGTTTATTATCTAAGAAACTGATTTAAAAGTCTCTGGAAATATGAAGTTTTTACCAGAGAATATCTATGTAAAGGATTTTCCCGACCATACTTTCTTTGATGGCGAAAGTCTTTTTGAATTGTCTTTTCAATTATTTTTATCTGTAATTTATCAGCTACTGTTTACACGTCTCTCAGGTTTACTTTAGAGCAATTCCGTAATTGTATCGCATACGATCTCATTTTGCCACATCAAGAGAGCCATGCCACCTAAGAGAACCATATGTTTAGCATGGATTTCATTAATGTCACCAATTACCTAACAGCTTTATTGCTCTCGAGTCATTGCGGAGTTATTTATGCTTCTCGGACCGAATCTGCCCAATAAGTTCACAAAGCGGGAAATAGAAAACCGGTTAAAGAGCCCTAGACAATTTTGAAAACACAATAATTTTTTATTTGTAAAAAAGATTTCTATTAATCACTCGATTACGCCGGTGATTTATTGCAAAGTGTGTGTAAAAACTTTCGGCAAAAATAGATTTATTTTAGAAATTGCAACAATGCCTAAAAAAGTTTCAAAGTACATCCCTTGAGCGACGACATACTTTTTCCAGCTGCTCTTCTAAGACTCGAAGGCTCCCTAGTAGGCGGATTCCGTAAGGTCCTTAAGGGGACACGTGCTAAATTCTTTGACGGCACTTAGGGTCCCATGGTGGTGTCCATTAAGGGAGGATTTCACTTTTGGGAATGGGAAATAGTCTGCTGGTGCCAAGGTGGGACTGTCCAAAATGTCGGGATCCTATTCAACGCATTGTTTAAGGTCTTCGTAAGCAAACACTCGAATCTGCTTTTTGTCGTCCGTCAAGACCTTCGGAGCGAATTGGGCGCAGATCTTTGGTAACGTCAAATTTTCAGTGATAAGAGTGTGCACTGCCGTCTTATCAATTGTAATACGATCTGCGATCATTCGCACTCTTAACTGAAGGGCTGGATTCAAAATTTCACGCACACGTTGTCGTCAGTTCTTTCCTTCCGGAAGGCGCTAGCAGAATTCAAAAGGAAAAATTAGGTGACAATTTAAACGATAACCCAGAGACGTTTTGATCCTACGCCAGGGAAGTGCAGGGAAAAAACTCCATCGTAAACTCATTGAATAATGAAAAGGAGATAAAGTAACGAGTAGTTTAGGTAAAGCCAACATATTAAACTCATTCTTCCAGAGTGCTTTCAACATATGCTCACAGAATATACCCGAGAACCTTCCGAAAACATTTCAGCAACCAATGCAAGCAATCGACTTTTCCACCCACGGAATAGAGTTACTCCTTAAAAACATCGAACCCAACAAATCTCCGAGATCTGATGAGATACCGGCGCGCGTGTAAAAAGAACTATCATCTGAAATTGCCCCTTATCTTGATATAATATCTAAGGAATCATGAGCAGAAGAAAGCGTGCCCAACGGATGGAAGGTAGCTTCTGTAACGCCCATATTTAAAAATGGAGACCGGGAGGACCCCTGTAATTATAGGCCAATATCGCTCACCTCCATCTCCTGTGAGATTCTTGAACACATCAATGTTAGTTCCATAATGAGGTACCTCGATAGCCAAGATTTATTGGTTATTAACCAACACAGTTTCCGTAAAGGTAGATCCTGAGAAACTCAACTCGTACTCTTTGTTCATGATATAATGCACTCCGGTGAAAGTAATATTCCAGTTGATGCGATATTCCTAGATTTTAAAAAGCTTTTGATGAAGTCCCTCATTGCAGGTTACTCGTGAAGTTGGAAACTTATGGAATACCAGAGGGTATTATATGCTGGATTAGACAATTCTTAAGTGATCGTGTTAAAACAGTCGTTCTGGACATTGTATCATCCGATACTGTCAAGGTCACGTCGGGTGTACCACAAAGAAGTTTCATAGGCCCCCTCTTATTCCTTATTTGCATAAATGACCTCAGTACCGTGGTTAATAGCAAGCTCCGTCTTTTCGCCGACGATGCAGTAATTTATGGAGACTTTCGAAGTCGTGAAGACTTAGCTAACGACCTAGATGCAATTCAGACTTGGTGCGATACATGACAATCAGAATAAAATTTGAAAAAATGCGTAGGAATATATTTTTAAGAAAAGATTAATTCCCTTCCATTTAGTTACAAAGTGAAACAAGCCGAAATCGCAATGGTAGATTCCTCTAAATACTTGGGTGCAACAATTACTCACGATCTGTCCTGGGGAAAGCACATACGAGAGATATGCGGTCGTGCTAATAAAAAATTGGGATTTGTAAAAAGAGTGCAAGGTAAATGTGACGAAAAAGTGAAGGAAAGATGTTTTCTTGCCCTAGTCAGGCCCCACCTAGAGTATGCTGCCAGTATATGGGATCCTAAAAAGGTAAATTTGATTTCGCAATTAGATCGAGTTCAGCGGAGGGGGGCTAGATTTGGCAAATATTGTTATTACCAACGTAGTGGAGTAACTACTGTGCTAGAAAACTTAGGCAGGAATTCCCTTACGCAGCGGCGTTTACAATATATATTAAACTTATTAAAAACATTTAAAGATGGGTTCTTTTCCGATGACATCAATAACATAATACGAACCCCAACGTATTACGGTCGGAGGGATCACGAATATAAGAATAGAGAGATAGACTGCAAGACTGACATGTTTTATATATCACAGGTATTTTTTCCAAGAACGATAAGAGACCAGAATGCCTATAGTCGGAATCCCCAAGGAGTCAGTTCGACAAAATAAGTATTATCCTACAAGGTAGGGACTGCGCGTGGTTATTTATATATTTATATTGTTGGTTCCTCCACCATCCCTCCCCCATTTGAAAAATCCTAACCCCGTCACCCCTTACCCTTTCCTTCTGGTGCTACACCCCCTGCCACACACCTTTTTGGTGGCTCGTAGGATATGGATACAGATGTAGATGTACTTCAACGGCCGTCCAGCGCGGGGCTCCTCCTTCAAACTCTCTCGATCATCTTAGAAGAGCTTGTGGTACTTAAAAACTGGTTTGTGACAGGCTTTAATCTTTAAACAATTGGCAAATCATGCCTAACGTCTCCGTACCTGATTTCCCCAGTCCAACACAACATTTGATAGTGTACTGCTGTTCAATCTTTCGCTGCATTTTGCGCTTGCACCGAGTCCCTCGACACGATTTAGCTGAGAGAATGTACGCAGGCAACCGGCGCTTGGCTCGTGTGGCAAGTTAGACCCCCTACTACCGAGCCTGCGCCGTGCGAGCGTGCTGTGACGTACAGTCACGTCAGGACAAAATTGTTCACTATACTTTTTGAACAAATCTTAAAAAAAGCCTCTTGTTTTGAATCATGGCCACAATTCTCCGAAAGTTGTGATTAATAAATTTATAATTATTAAGTAATCAACCGGTGAAGATAGGTTTTGGATGGACACAAATACCACATATATATTTTGTGACTCCTAACAAAATACAATCCAGCCACCTAATCTACATCAGATCCCGCTTCATCTCGCACTTTCTTCCTCCCTTCATCCCGCCCAACATCCCTATCCTGATTCTGTCCTTTCCTGGTTTGCCTAACATTCTCCCCTTTATTACAGTCTTCAACATCCCACCGCCAACTACGCCCTTCAAATACGCCCTTCATCCATTTTTCCTGCCTCCTTAGGATTTTTCCCAGCAAACCCCTCTTCTCATACACCTTGCCTAGTACTACTTCATTTGTTATCCTTTCGGTCCATTTCACCTTCTTCATTCTTCTCCACACTCACATTTCAAAAGCCTCCAATCTACTTCTATCATCCTGCTTCAGTGAGCACGTTTCCACCGCCGTACATAACCACGCTACATATCAAAGTTTTGACGAGTCTTTTATCGACATCCTTACTCGTCCCTTTCATCAACTCCCTCCTCCTTGTAAAAGCCTCCTTGCCTCGCGCAATTCTTCTCCTTACGTCCCTACTACATTGACCGTGTTGGTCCAAAACACTACTGAGATACGTAAACTGTTCTACCTGCTCTAGTTTTTGCCCTCCTATTTTAATGTTTAGCTTAGCCTTTTTCTTTCTATAAAATCGCATAACCTTTGTTTTATTAATGTTGATTTTCATCCCATACCTGTCGCACTGCATTTCCAATTCACTCAGCGATGCTTGCAACCCCTTGCTGACTGACAAACTAAAGCTTGGTCATCAGCGAATCTAACTGATTTTACGAATTCCCCGCCCACTTTCATTCCTACCTCCAGTTCGTCCTATGCCTCTATCCCATGCCCTTCATCGCCTAAGTAATCATTTGCCCAACTCCCTATCCTTTTGTTGATGATACTGAGAACAACTTTAGCTGCATGGGAAATCAAACTTATTGTTCTGTAGTCCTCGCATAATGTAGCCTTTGACTTTTTCGAAAACGGAACAAACACTGATCTCCCGAAGTCTTCCGGCCAGATTCCTTCCTCATAAATACTACGGATCAGCCCATATAGCCTCTTCCTCCCACATTTTCCTAAACATTTTAGTACTTCGGCAGGAATGTTGTCTGCTACCACGGCCTTTTCCCTTTATACATGTACCCTTTTTCTATCTCTCCGTCGAGTGAGCCTGGACCTAAGCTTACTTCATCGGCGTCATATTCTCTTTCTATGTCTATACTTGTTGGCCAAAGTACTTTACTATACATTTCTTCTATATATTCATTCCCTCTCTCTTGGATCTTTTCTGCGTCAACTATTATCTTACTCGAATTATCTCTTACTGTTTGCACAGATCTTCCCTTCCTGCTTCCCGGTAGTGATTTAACCTTGCTGTATACCTGTAGCGCACCAATTTTACCCTTCCTCTGCAAACATTCCATGTTCTCGCACTGCGTCTTCCACCATGCTTCTTTTGATTTATTTATTGCCCGTCTCAATTTATTGTTTAACACTTTGTACTTCCTTAACTCTGTACTTGCCTAACTTTGTACTTGCCTAACTCTGTTTTTACATTCTTCCATTTCCTGGTCTCATCCATCTTTCTAATCATCTCATCCGTGATCCATGGTTTCCTTGTCTATTCCCCATTAATAGTTCCTATACACAAATTGAGTAGCTTCAGGCGTGATGTGATGGGAGTCGAACATAATGAATAAACGATCGTAGCACTTTTCCACTTGATAAAATTTAGTTTGCGACCGGGTTTCAATGTATTACATGTTTCGATGTATTCCATTGTTACCTGATAATGATTCCAATAGTGTCTTTTGCGGCTTTCGATATCCCTTTCTTGATGCATTCCCATTTTTTTTATAACACTCAGCTATTTACCGTCATCAATGATTTTCTCTACAGCCTGCTGATACTCCTTCATTGTCAATCAATTCAATGCTTCTACATTCCATTTCCTAACCCGCCGCCCTAGCCTGCTCTTTTAAAACGGGTGCTACACTTCATAACAACTTAATTGTGGTCAGAGTCTGCATCCGCTCCCGAGAAGCTGTGCGAATTGATCTCACTGTTTCTGAATCTGTGCCTAATCTAATTGATACCTTTTTGAATCTACTGGCATTTTCCATGCCTGCCTACGCCTTTTTTTTGGTGTCTAAACCAAATGTTGGTGATGACCAACCCCTGTCTCCTGTAGGACTCAATCGTGTTCTCCCCGCGGTCATTCTTCGTGCCTAAACCGTGGCCCCCCACCTCATCACCATCTCTTCCCTCGCCTACCGTCGTATTCCAATCCGCCATCACTATCAAATGTTCCCTTGCAGGAAAACACGTGATTATGTACTCTTACTGATCGTACAACCCATCAACTTCTTCCTCCTTATGACTGCTCAAATAACATTATAAAAAGAGGTAATTCAAAAAATCGATTTATTTTTCCATTTTCTCCTTTAATGTTTGGTTTCAGTAACGGATTTAAAAAAATAGAATTGTTTTAAGTTGACTATTAATTGTACATTATAAATTCATATGTTGTCGTTGAATTTTTTATGCAACTTATTTGTGTTTTTTTCTATTATTGGTACCCTATAAGTCACCGCTAGGATTTATGGCAGGGGGTGAATACGCACCAGACCAATTTTGACCCGAATATTTGTACACCTACCGCGGTCGGTCAATGTTATCCTGATCACTTATTGTTCGTGGAGAAAATGACAGTTTAAATCTATCTGTTCTACACTTCATCTCTATGGTTTTATTCACATAATCTTGCCTACCGTAGTGCGATGGGGGTAATAATAAATTTTCAACATCACTGCTAAAGAGACCTTCCCAAATATGTAAGAGCTTCAATCTGTAATTTAACCTTTGCTACGTGATTGATTCCCAGCCTAGCTACTTTAATATTTTGGATGCGCTATTAAGTCGAACATAACAACGTTTCACAAATCTAGCTCTTATATGCTGTACGCGATCCAATTCGGCAATCAAATCAACTTCGTGAGGATCCCATATATTTGCAGCATATTCTAAATAAGGCCTAACCAACGACAGATAACATTTATTTTTGACCTTTTCATCACATTTACCAATTACTCTTTTAATAAATCCTATTTTTTTTAGTTTGTCCACATATTCGCCGTATGTGTATCACCCATGAGAGGTCATGGGTGAGGGTGGCGCATAAGTATTTAATCGAGTCTACGCATTCCATTTCGGTGTTCCCGATGCAGTATGCTTTCGGGGAGGATTTGTTTTTTTCTAAAAATCCATCACTAGGCACTTTTTTAAGTTTAATTTTAATTTCCAAGTGTCACACCAGCGTTGTATATTCGAGAACGTACGAAGAAATCTGTCTAAAAATTCATAATTTTTGCTTCTGAAAATTATTAGGAAGTTCAAATGTTCGTCGCGGGAAATAATTTCCGGATTCCTCAATTTAGTTATTCGGTTTAATCCGAAAACTATTTTCATATATACAAGATATATGCATGATAAATGATGACGCATATATCCTTCAAGAGGCTCTGCACAAATAGAGTGGAATGCCTGTTATATTTCTAATATTCATTAAGGAAGATACAATAACTATACACTTACGGCAAAACCTACACGTTAGCATGATATACACATAGACGTTTTACACATCAGACTGGTTAAAAATTGAGCTATTAGCTGAAAATACTAAATGTAGGTTTATTGCATCCGGTTATTATACACTTCTCTATTTCTGAAATGTATCATAAATGCATAGCTTACCACGAATTATTGTAAAAAATCGTATCAGCCACATTCATTGGCCAGAACGTTTTACTGTACTCTTGGGGCCTTTATTTTTCTATTTACACAGTGCCTTTGAAATGTTGGTTTTTTGTATTATTTGCGCCCTCAGTACAACTCACTGAGTTAATGGGGTTGTAGTTATAAAACTGCACATATGCGGCCAGGCTAGCTCCATTCCCCGCCGTGGAGCGTGTTTTTCAGTTCCATGCCTGTCCCCTGACGCGCGTGTAAGTAATATCTTTTTTGTTAATCCTGTTCAGTAGAAGATGTTGCTGCCACAAAAACATAAATGATATACGAAAATAATTTATTCAAATGAGCATATGCGTCACTGCTTGCAGGTCTTTTTTTACATAGTTTTCAAAGGAAGAAAAGAGAGAATATGATGAGGCACATGGAAACTCCATGTCTCTCTCTCGATAATTGAGAATGGAGTATGCGTTATAATTTTTTTTTTACATTTTGAAAGGCCATAACCAAGACTTTAAGTAAAAGTAAATAATGATTTACGAGAAAATGGACCAATGAATAGTTAACGAATGGAAAAACTCATTTTATTTATTTAGCAAATTCTCATTTTAATAATAGATTAGGGTTATACGTATAGAGTGTGTACGTATATATCTCGCTGATAAAAGCAGCAACACTATTCATGATTTTCAGAAGTAAGAAGCTGTAATTATATGACGTTTTTCGCTTATAATTCATATGTCTTAACTAAGAGAAAATCATTATGGACTAATAGTAATGTTTACTTTAAGTTATAAGCCTCGTTCACGTCTTATGCTAAAATGCCGCACGATTAAGCGATTTTTAAAGCCTAAAAGTTTTATAATATGATAATATAATACTACCTCTATAAATAGAAAGTTACCCCGCGCGAGAAAAGTATACTCCCAGTTGCTTAGCTCTTTTGCCAAAGTCTCCATATCAGGCGAAATATTTTAATTTTCAAAATAGTCATAGAAAAAGTTTCGAATGACATATACGCTCTTAGAATATTTGTTGACCTTCACAGAGAATTAATTATCATTCCCGAGTATAATATTCTCGAATTATATTCGGAAAAAGTTTTGGAAAAATAGATTTATTTCAGATATTGTTATAACGCCTCATAATTCTTTGAAGTGCATCCCTTGAGCGTCGATACACTTTTGGCAGCGACTTTTCCACGACTCGAAGGCTCCCTGGTAGGTGAATTCCGTCAGGTCCTTAAGGGCTAACGTGCAAGCTTCTTTGGCGTCCAATGGTGGTGTCCTTTGAGGGAGGATTTCACTTTTGGGAATATGAAAATAGGCTGAGTGTGCCAAGTTGGGACTGTAAGGGGGTCGGGAAATCTTCGCAAGGCCTTGTTTTTAATCAAGTAGTCAGTTACCATGGATCAAGTGTGACTGAGGGTATTGTTGTGGTGCAATTTTCAATTTCCGGCAATGGTTGGCCTCACCCAGTTGAACCTTCGTTTTTCAGCACTTAGAGGTAAAAGGTACCATTCATTGCCTGCCCATCAGGTACAAATCCATGTTGGACCACACCCTTCATGTCGAAGAAAACGATAAGCATGAATTTCACTATGTATTTGCTCATTCGGGACTTTTTAGGACAAGGTGATGCCGCAATGTGCCATTCGGAGCGGACGCCACTTTGTTGCCGAGTCCTATTCGAATATCCAACGTTCATCTCCCGTGATTACGTTGTCCAAAAGGGTGTGGTCTTCTTTATGGTGTTGTAGAAGGTTTTTGCATGCAGGCACTCGACTGTACTCTTGGTCATCCGTCAAGACCTTGGAGAGGAGTTTAGTGCAGATCTTTCGCATTGTCAAATTTTCATTGATAATGATGTTTAATGTCATCTTATGAATTGTAATACGATCTGTGATCATGTGCACACTTAAAGACAATGTGAATTCCGCACTTCACGCACACATTGTACGTCGTCGCCAGTTCTTGACATCGACGGCCGTCCAGCGCGGGGCTTGTCCGCCACATTCTCTCGGCGATCTTAGAGGAGCGTGTGCCACTTAAAAACTGCAGTATGTGATATGCTATTATAATTGAATACTTTGGAAATACTGACCTAGATTTCCATACCTAATTTCTTCAGTCCAAAATAAAATTTGATGGTGTACCGCAGTTCAATCTTTCGATGTATTTTGCGCTTGCACCGAGTCACTCGACAGGGGTTCACCAAAAGCCCGATCAAGCCTGAGCAAATGCTCGCAGGCGATTAGTGCTCGGCGCGTGTTGAAAGTCAAGACTCCCTACCACCGAGCCTGCACGGTGCGAGTACGCTGTGACGCACCGTCACGTCAGGGAAAAATTGTTCCCGATATTTTGTATACAAACCGATGACCTAGAGACCACTGCAGATAGATAGACCGTGGTCTTAAAGCTCTGGCAAGGGCAGTCTCACTCTGGCGAGCGCCTATTACACCTCTTTCAATATATTACTTAGAAAATTGATTTAAACTGTTTTTTTAACGGTTTTCTATAGCCATAAATATCCAAAGATTTTCCCACCAGTGACTAAATTTTTCTGGAAACGTACAAGCACTTTAAAAATCTCCTATTAAAGGCAGACAATAAAAGAAAATTTCAAAATACACGGATTTCATGACAAAATATGAATCCTTAGTGGCATTATTATTATTTATATAATAATTAATATGTGAAATAATAAACATTATATTGGTGATGCAAGGTATGAATACTATTACATTACGTAGATCTATCTTTTGCATTAATTAGCTTATGCATTTATTAAACTAACATCAATATAGTCAATAAATTTGAATTTTTTGTTTAACTTGTTATACACCTAATGTGGATATATAGTATGGTAACTTACAAGACAAGTATTATATATTCTCTAAATTTTGCAGCTCTGTGCGTTATATTGCTGTATTTTTAATTTACTATTTAAAGAGAAAAGAAAATATTTAATGAAACGAATAGAAGCCCTTTAGTCTAACCTTTAATGGAAACACTATTTTGTTTGAAAAGATGTACATATATGAATGATGTTCAATTAGTCATAAGTTGTTCATGGTTCGGACAGCGTAACTTTAAATGGAAACACTGTATTTATCCAATTTCAGAAACAATTTTATTCACCAATTTCAGTCCATTGATTTATTGGAAATATCTCATATGTATTTACAATATCATTTAACTGCCTGTAACCACCGGAAAATTTATGAGGCCTGCATTTTTGCAGGTTTATCAATTGGAATTATCTCTATATATTCTTTTTAGTCCATTTATGTGGCAAATTATTTTTACTCACACATTTACTGAATGGAAAAAAATTTTTCTGCTAGGGTGGGTACTCCTATGATATCTCCTCTTGACTAAATATATACTAATGTAATTTCTATCAGTTAACAGAGGGCCGTCTGTTAAATATCTAACTTCATTCGTAGCGAACCTCAGTATTCAAGTTCGCCTGAAACAACGCGTGTGACACATATATAAATGCATGAAAAATAGTTTTACTGGGTTAACCCAGCAGACGACAAAATGTGCAATAACTTTGACTGCTTTTTTTTTCAACGAACGGAATTTGAACTCCAGAAATCCCTCGCCTTGCGCATTTTTTGCTTTCATGAAATATTTCTACGGTTGACAGAAACAAGGCAAATGCAAGGTCGCTAATTAAATTAGCATTTAGGAACAGAATAATAAAAATTCCAATGAATACCAATGAAATATCGTTTTAAAATTAGTTTTCCGGAATAACACTTTGATTTGATCTAAACAGTCAGACTGAGAAGAGAATTTGAAATAATCCATGAACGTCGAGACCGCTTATACCCAAAACCTCATGCTGTGGTGGATGATTGGTGAAATACTCTTCCTTTCGAGTGGATGTGCTCACATTCGTGGTTGGCCGACTGTAAATGCAAAAAAAACGTCAAAAAGTTGTCAGACGGGATAGTCAAATTGCAGTTATAGCCCGCATATAGGGTTTCATGTCCTCTAATATAACGTACGAATAAAATCCTTAATTTTTTTTATTGTGAACAACTATTATTAAGTAATCTACCGGTTAAGGTAGGTTTTGGACACAACTACCAAATATATATTTTGTGACTCCTAATAAAGCAATCCAGCAGCCTACTCTACATCAAGTCCCTCTTAATCTCTGTGTACTTCCTTCCTCCCTTCATCCCGTCCAACATCCCTATCCTATTCCTGCCCTTTCCTCGTTTGCCTAGCATTTTCCCCTTTATTACAGTCTTCAACATCCTACTGCTAACCAATACGCCCTTCATCCATTTTTCCTGCCTCCTTAGGATTTCTCCCAAAAAACCCCTCTCCTCGCTCACCATGCCTAGTCCTTCCTCATTTTTTACTTTCGGTGCAATTCACTTTTATTCTTCTTCGTTCTTCTCCACACCCACATTTCAAAAGCCTGTCATCTACTTCTATCATCTTGCTTCAGTGACCATTTTTCCGCGCCGTAAATAACTACGATCCATATCAAAGTTTTAACGAGTATTTTCTTAACATCCTTATTCAACGTCCCTGTCATCAACTCCATCCTCATTGCGAAAGCCTCTTTGCCTAGCGCAATTCTTCTCCTTACGTCCCTACTACTTTGACCGTGTTGGTCCAAAACACTTCCAAGATACGTAATCTGATCTACCAATTGTAGTTTTTGCCCTCCAATTTTAATGTTAGGTTAGTATTTTTCTTTCTGAATAATCGCACAATCGTTGTTCTATTAATGTTGATTCTCATCCCATATCTATCACACTGAATTTCCAATGCACTCAGCAATGCTTGCAACCCGTTGGCTAACTAACAAACTAAAGCTTGGTCATCAGCGAACCTAACTGATTTTACGAATTCCCCTCCTACTTTCATTCCTGCCTCTTGTTCTTCCCATGCCTCTTTAATCATTTCCTCCACATACACGTTGAACAGAACTGGTGGCAATTGACAATCCTGCCTTGCACCTCTTCCTAACTCTGCCCATCCGTGAAAATTGCCCATCCATAGTGAACAATATTGAACTAAACTTCGAACAATGAGCCAAGCAAATTTTTATTGTATTTGCGAGCTCCGTAATTCACCCTAAAGCTTTACGTGATAAATACGTCAGTGTGCCATCCTGCCTGCAACATTGGTTATGGTGGACAGAAGGGCCACTCTTGAATAGCCTAAGTATGTTTAGACATAAAATGGACGCTGATACCCTTTTCCTATTGTGACCGTTCCAGGGTAAAAGCGAACGAAGATCTAATAGTTTTATTTTCTAACTATGGGTGAAGCTTTGTCCTGTCTTCGAATCAAATTTTCTTAACTTTAATGCAATTGTCTCAGGAGACTTTTGTATTTGATAAAAATGGTTTTGTAAAAATGGGTCAAAATCTTTTAGACACTGATTTGTTTTGAGAAAAAATATTAAATATTATATCAGTTAATACATCATATCGGAAACACAATTCAGCAAGAAATTCACATCAGTACATTAATAAATTTATAACACCCTATAAAAAATGTCTCGGCTGTTTTATCTGTGGTATCTAACGCCTGAAATCAATGGTACGTCTGTTTTCCTTATTTCCGTGATTGAATTTAAATTTGTATTTGTATCTAAAACGTTTTCTCTATTCATAATCGAAATTCTAGGGAAAAATCTTCGAAGATAATTACGAGTTAATATTCTGATGAATAATGCGCCGACCTGTATATTGTCAAGCTCGGATTTCTTTAAGTAAGCTTGATACCCATTGGCAAATTCATTAGTAGCTACTGTACCTGAGTAATCATGAAACGGGTATATTTTTGCTGGTTTATGAAGGCAAATAATACTCTCTATACTTGTTTGCTCTGGATGACAAAAACGCGTGTGACTGAAGCAATTCCTTCTTGGAAATTAAGCAATTGAAAACGTGTAGTGAAATTAAACGAAACAATAAGAAAAAATGAACTAAATTTATCCAGATGAAGGCCATCAAAAAGGCATTGGCAATAAAACCATTTCAGTAAGATTAATTAGAAACTCAGAGCAACTACTAAGATTATTTGTGTTACATTTTATTTACACTAGCTTATAATGACGGCGGAAATTGCTTCTTTATGGAAAATCACAATTGTCGATGGAGTTCTTAAATATTGTTGACACATTTTCAGAAATATGATGCGGAAAAACTGGAGTTTGACATTTGTAAATACAAACTTCCGATGCAATAATTATTAGCCACAGGATTTCGTATACACACTCGTCAGTTTTAGAAAATAATTTTATAGATAATAGAAATTTTATTTTAAAAGTTGGTATTATTTTAATTGAAAATGAGAAATATTGGTCGTCCATCATGTCTTTGGATATTTTATCTCATTTTTCAATGACAAAATGCATTACAGCGGGTAACGAGTGGCAAACTCAACACCACGTAGCATTTCCAGTTAGATAAGTAGCACCATAGATAAGCGGAAGCAATTTGAAAACTTCCCTTAAGGAAGGATTTCATTGGAAATACACAAATCAACTCCTCATATTTCATGAAAAGTTATTGAAATCAAGTAAAATATTTCAATTTAATAAAAGGCAATGAGGTGATTTTTCAACTTTGCTGTTGGTATGTAATTAAGGCTTCTTATTATTTGAAATTTCAGAGTTAGAATTGATTTACCTAGGAAAGGGCCCATGAACATTTTGGAGCTTACAAATAAAAGGCTGGGTTAATATGGTATTTTATGTCTTCTATTTATTACCAACGTTCGTATGTAATTCCTGTCATTCTAAATTTTGAAAGTGTTCACACCCCAATTCTCTATATTGTGCTTGATGAGAAATTATCTCATCCTGCTTTTTGTACCGCAATCTTCACATTATAAGTGTTTACTTGTCCAAATACAGGTTCATTCCATCAGTTCATTTTTTGTTGAGGCGCTCTCACCAGCCAGTAACACTTTAATGATTCAGTTGAGTTTCTAAATTGAATGTTGCAAACTTTGTCACAAAAGAGATTGAAAAATGCGGTTGTGGATGACGGGTACCATATGTTTGCGATCCCTTACCTGTTTCTCTCTTCCACTCTTCACAACATTTGCTTGTGTACCAGGTCCTATATTTGTCGCAGGCGTGGCGAAATCACAGAGACAGGCGTACATTGTAGCGAGATCACAAGGTGGAAGAAATAGGGTGTAGAGGACGGGCGGGGGAAAAATAATAGCAAAGGGAGAGACGGTGGCGGGAGGGTCGGGCATTTATCGCTGACCGTGTCCCATCCTATCCAGCGTGCCATTGCAGCCATCCTTACATATACAGCTTGTTTTGCGCGTGAGGCCGCAACACGTGCCCGACCCACACACTCGCAGAGAATGGAACGAAACCCCTCTTTTACTTTGTCTGCGCTGAAGAGCAATTTAAGAGGTATTGGGACATGACGCAATGGATTACAATACAATTGCTGCCTTATGAACGGGTAAACCTGTCAGGAAAAAGATTTCTGCTCGATTACCTGGTATATACGTTCTATTCAGCTAGGGATATGTTTAATTTTGGAGCCAACGCTCTTGTGATTTTTTGGCAATATAATAAATCGTTTCGATCGTTTTTGTTCGGTTTTCAAAGTCATAGTTCTAATATTTGTAAACACATGCACATTGACATTTCCGAATTACGTAGTTACTTCGCATTTAAATTTCCGTCGGGATATATATTTTACATAATTAGCATTTCTTTGTAATTATTTAATTAATTTTTTTCAAAATTAGTAATCAATATTCTTGATGTTATTTACAATTGTCGGTTTTCGTCTCTACACAAAGCAATACATAATCGTTAATTAGGAGCTCGATTTTCCGAGTTGCGACCGTGTGAACACTTCATATTGGCTAATGACATGGAGTAATTAGTCCGATTAGACAATAGTTACTATTACCCCTTGGGCCTCACTAGTTACAATAAACCTTTGATCACTAGATGTATTATCTAGTGGACTGAGGCCAACCGTTATCAGCGCGCTCTCTGCAACCTCCTTCATCCTCTGCACGGGGTCGTGAGGGAGGTCTGTAGCACTGGTTCGAGAAGGGGCCAAGAGTCACAAAGTGATCTAACTTCAAACGTCTTTTCTGGACGGCCACTGACGCGAAAAGTATCCAAGTGGGAGGATTACCTATGGCCCCCTTTCCCCCCTCCGGGTCTCCCCTGTTCTTTGTCCACTCCTTCCAGCCTCCAGTGACATTAGCCTCTAATTCCCAAATCACAAAAGCGAACCGGAGTCACGTTCTCTCCGGGCGGATAAAGTACGGCAACGCCGCAGTTGGTTTTGAGTTTTCTACTATCAATCAAGGCCCCTAAACATAATATCGTGGAGAGATAAGTTACGTCACATCGAGGGAGATAACAAACCAATTATTATGGGAGGTCTCCGGTAGAGGGTGTATCTAGACCCTCGTCGAGGGCTTATTATGGACGATACTGATCGATACCATCCACCTCGTCTGCGTTCCCACTCGGCCCCCGGCCACCACCCTTGGGCACCCGTATCGTCCGCTTTGGAACCCTTCCCACGACAACCCACGTCACACCTCCCTTACCTCTCCCTCTCCTCTTCCCTTAATGCCCCGTTTCCCACCCCGAAAACTCCCACTATTCCGGCAGATTCCGCGATTAACCGCCGCCTCGACGTTTTTCTGCGGTCGGAACAGACCCAGATGCATGAGGAGGTGGGGAGAAGGGGGGGGAGGGTGGATGCAATCGTTCGTGGGAAGGTCGCCGATCCCGGAGCACATTCCACACCGTTCGCTAAAATAGAGATTCCCCCTTCAACACGTGCGGCTGTGCGATATTTCATTTAAAATAACGGGCACCAATATAAAAAGAATGTCGAGGGGAGAGTTATGGCATGAAAAATGAGCAGAAGTATTTAAGATGGAAATGGACGTTATTGCATTAGTGTGACGCATTTTTTTGTGATGTGGTGCGAGGCAAAAACGTATTCTTGACTTCATCCGTGCGACCGGTCCCATGTGATGTAAGTTTTTCGTATTGCTTGAACTGACAGTGTAATGTGGAGTTTTGATTATTTTCTCAATGTATCAAGTGAACTCATATGATTGATACTTAGTGATTTATAACGTTGCGATAGGTCTTCGAGGCTCTTGGGTCTCCCATTCTGGATTGCCGAGTTTTGCGTGACTCTTGGTGTTTTGGATTACTTTTGGTTCATAATAAATAAGACAATTTTATTTCACATAGTATTATTAAAAAAGTTAGATATTTATTCTAAAAAATTTCGTTTTGATGCTCCTTAAGGTTTAACTCTTCAACGGTGACATATTTCTTACATTTAATATACGAAGAGCAATTTGCAATGCTTATTCAACTCAATCAAATTGAATTAACTGGAAATGTAAATTGGGATCCACATGCACACGAAAATTCGATATTAATTGATATCGATTCAGTCAGTATCAATGAGTCTCACTACTGTGACTTTCCGACTGATTTTTTAGGGAGGAGATGCAAAGGGCTCATGTAATATCTAAATAAATATACTGCAAACCTGTCCTTAGCCCAGATTCGGAAAAGGCTGTCGATCACCTCAAAGAATCCTGATGGCTCTCCGGAATTCGCTAAGTATGGTTATACTTGAGACAGTAAATATGCATAAAATGCGTCTGATCATGGTAGCTGTACTTACAACTTTATGCATGAAACTAGAATTTCGGCCAGATTTCCTTGGCTGCTTGAAGGCAGGCGTCCAACCAATATTCACCCTCATCCGTTTCGACTGGTTCCTGGCTACGTGCCTGATTAGACGATATTCACAAGCAATGCCATATCGAAATACTATGTATCGTCGATATTTATCGTCCCTCGATGCTAATGTCAGCTGCTTCGAATGCACCATATCGACCGCGTCGACATAGACAACGTATCGACATGATACACACTCACAAACACGCGGCGACATCGTATTACGCCGCCGCACGTGGGCGCCCTCTCAGCGCCGTTTATATTTCCATCCCCTCCTCCCTGGTCCTCTCCCTCCCTCTCACTCCCTCCCGCTTGTCTTCCCCACCATTCGTTTTCGCGTTAAAATTAAAGGGAGCTCTCCTGTTTTCCCTTTCGTTTCGATTCACTGCCTTCTCGCGTCTCGCGTGTGCTGAGTGCACCTCTGCGACTCATCTTCCCTCCGTCCCGACCTGCCTCCCCGTGCTCCACCTCCACCCCTCGGCGTTTTTTGTGTTTTGGGCGGGGGAAGAATTAGCGCGCCGGCCGCGTCGTTAAGTCGAACGTTGTCTCCCAGTGAGAGAGGGAGAGGGAGGGGAAAAAAGAGAGGTGCCCATTACACCGCGCGTCATTATATTCTCCCGAGGGGAGGGAGAATATAAGAGAGAGAGAGAATCTCTTCCTCCGCCTTTCCCCCTCACTCCTCCACACCCCCGACGACAAAATCTCTCTCTCTTTTTCTCTCTCTCCTCTCATTCTCTCTCCACTACCTTCCCTCCTTTCGTCCCCGCTCCCCCGTCCCTGCCTCACCTACATCTCTCCCGTTCCCCCCCTACTCGCTATCCTCCCTCCCACTTTTTTGCCGATTTCAGCCTTTCCATAGTCCTCACGCAAAGTGCTCGGAGGGGTGAGTGGGGGGCGTGGAGGATTGGGGCCGGGGGGGGGAAGGTTTTCGGAGGGGGGTGGGACGGGTGCATTCTGTTGGTGGTGGAAGAGGATGATGGCGGTGGTGCGGGGGCGGGAGGGGAGGGAGGGGTGGTGGAATGAGGGGTAGCCCAGCACGCACACTCGAGGCGGAGGGGCCCACCCAATCCGTCGCCCCTGCCACCGTCGCCCCCTCCCTCCCTCCCTCCTCCGCCCTCCCCCCGCGGCCGCCGCCTCGCCGACAGCCTCGCAGTGTGCTTACGGTGGCGTGGGAGTGTGGACCTTCCGCAGGGAGCAAAGTGATAACATACGCGATCGGAGAGTCGACCGGGGTTCGCACTCCGCGCCGCCCACTCGGAGTGCCCTCGCCCGCAGCACCACCCTCCTCCTCTCTCTTTTTCTTTCTATCTCTCCTTTCTCTTTTTCTCTTTTCTTCCTCTCCGCTTTCCCTCCTCTCTTCTTTCTTTTCTCATTCATCTCCTTTCCTTTTTCTCTCTCTCCTTCCTGTCCTTTCCCTTCCTCTCTCTCTCTCTCCTCCTTTTCTATTTCGTCTCCCTTCTTCCCTCCTCATCGTCATCATCAACATCATCATCTTATCCGCCCACAAGCCGAGGCGACCCCGGCCCGCCGCGTGGTGATTCGGTGCGTTATTTTGCACTCCGACCTTCCACGCCCTCCCCCCTCTCTCTTCTCTCTCTCTCCTCGTCTCATTCCACGGAACCACCGCCCCTCCTCCCTGTCTTCTTAAGCGGACCGGGATTAAGGGGCCGGGACGGCGGCAGCGCGGCCCGGGACCTCACCTTTCGTCTCCCCGGTCTCCCGGCGCGGGTCGACCACATCGGAGACCGATTTATTCGCGGTTCCCGGGTGTCCCACGGTTGGTTTCCTCGGTCTCTATCTCTCTGTCAAGCGGGGGTGTGGAGTTTTCAACTGCCTTACTCTCCCGTGTCCCATTCGAGTGGCAACCTCTCGCCCTTCCCATCCGATATCTCTGTCTCTGTCTGCTTTGTTTTCGTCGCGCGCGCCGCTGTCGCCGGGAGCAGTGCGACCTGGGGCCGGGGAGTGTGTTCGCCCGATTGCCGCCGGCCGCCGGAGCCGCGAGCCGGTCAGTGATTCAGTGATCTCAGTGGAAGGAGGTGGTGTTAGTATTCTTGAGCGACGCTCGAGGAGGAAGAGAGTGGAAGTGGTAAGGGGCGGCAGGGCCGGTAAGGAGGAGGAGGAGGAGGAGGTGGAGGAGGAGAAGGAGGAGGAAGAAGGTCCCGCTGTGGATAAAGGAGTGCGGTGAGTCTCGTTGTACTCTTGGTCTGGGATGACGCGAGGTGCCGTGGAGAGTGAACAATATCAGCGAAGCGCGGAGGAGTATTGTGAAATTTTTTCGGGACAGGGTTGTACAAAATTGCTGGCGTATTAGCTGGGGTTTGGTCGTCTGTCCCTTCATCCAACCACGTCGCCCGACTGAGGAGTATCTTTATTATCTGCCACGTAAAAAAGACGACGGAAAATTCCCTCTCTTCATTGCCACGTGGATATGTCTTTCAGCCGTTGATATTTTTTTTCGGAATTTTTGGGTCACGTTTAGTTCTCTAATTCGATTTCGTGTGACGAAGGGTAATTTTATTCTGCTGTGACATTTGTTTGTCGTGATTTTTATTGTACGTCACGCTAAAAATTGTAGAACCCATTAATTCATGCAATTCATTGCTTACGTATCAATTTATATCTTTCCGCACACTGAAGTCGTCCGTTTACTTCAGGGTATTATCTAATTTTGTATCCTGATTCATTGTGGTTTTATACCGATTGTATACGTGTTCTACCTTTTTCTTTATATTTCCGAAGAAATTGGAATACATCATTATGTGGTGTATTTTCTGACAACTCCTTTTCTCAACAATATTCCCTCAAGAGTATTTATCTGAAAAACTTACCGCGGAATGAGCATTCCAGTTAACCTCACATTTTACTCATTTAGTATTCATTCTGTGAGGGACTGTAAAATATCTTCATGAAAAAGCATGCCATTTTACTGTTACACCCTAGCGGTGGGTTTGCAAGGTGCTAAAATATCAAAATATCTAATACCCTCTTCATTAAAAGCCGTTCGATGCTTCGCTTTAAGTCAAAATAATTAATTAATATATGACGCTAAATAGCTTTGTATTTAGAACCAAATTGGTCGTTTACCATTGCACTATATTTTACACATATTTGGATCACGCCATTATAGGGGGCAAGAAGCCAGACATTCCCCTAATACTTCCAATCGCAGACCGGTGTGCCAGAAATCCGCGGCTTGGGATACCTCCACTTCCCCAACAGTTCACTTTTGCGATCATGAGCAAGCTGTCAGCCGGTCTGGCGGGTCCAAAACGTAAATTTGCCGCTTCCCGATTATCCATCGACCGGGGTCGATTTCAGTACGACACACGTCAGCCCCAGGAATCAATCATCGTTCGACGAACCAGGCGTTCTTTCCCAGGGCGGGATTCGAAGCCCGTGACCTTCGCCTCGGTCCCGTACGTACCCCAGTACCTCCACCACCTGACAGTGGAGTTGAATCGGCTCGGAGGATTCCCCGTCTGCGGGCGAGTAAATGTTCCCCTCTCGACCCAATGTGCCCACACGGGCCCCACGCGCTTACGCACTCACCCTCCCTCCTTCCCTCACACACTCGCACATACACACGCACACACGCGAACAGACTCCATCCTAACGACGGGGCGTGCGGAAGGTGGTGGTGGGGGTGGGTTGAGATATCAAGGGAGGAGTAAGGAAAGGGGTGAGAGTGGGCGGGGCGGGGGAGGAGGGGGTGGGTGCGGGTGGTGGACGGCGTGGTGAGAAGCGGGATGAAGGGAGTGGGCTCGATCGATGCCGCCCAAAATGGAACCGGTTGTTGCACGGGCGAGAGGGAAGGAGAGACGGGGAGCGCGCGTGTCTTCTCTTTCCAACCCCCCCTCCGTCGGCGGTGGCGCCGGCCCGTGTTTGGGTGCACGGGGCCTTATGTGTGTGACCGCTGCCCGGCGTCCGTGTCCGTCGCGGATGGCGGCCAACGGTCGTCCCGACGTCCTCCGTCCGCTTCCCGGAGCAAGACTGAATGATTGGGAGCGGGAGAGGGGCACCTACGGGAACAGCGCCGAGAAGTCTAAAACTCCCGACCTCGGGGAGGGAGTGGGCATCGGGCACGCAGCCACTCCCCTGCACCCGGAAGGAGTCTGTCCATTTAAAAAGACCCATGTCCTTGACCTCCAAGGTTTGCGGAGGAGGGAATAATAAAGCGTTTTAGCATTTGATCGATACTTATCATCGAGCTCATGCAATGCATCGGGGATGCCGGTATTATTCGTGTCATTCCGCCAGAACGCCGAGGGTGGATGCTCGTTGAAAAATATGAGCGGATTTTGTTTTCGAAATGATCCTCGAATCCTCGTTGTGATTTTAAGCTGACGCACATCGGAAACCCTTCTTAAATTCCTTGATGGTTTGATTGGTCCTGTCCTCTCTGTAATAAATTCTCTACAGTTGTGATGGGTATGTGGAAAAAATCTTGATCAGTAAAATTGGATGATAAAGATGACCTAACGAGGTTGCCCGGGGCATTTAAGTTCATCTGCATCCACTATTGAAGTACTCACGGTGCTTTAAGGCGTAGTAGGTCATCCATCATGTCGATCGGTTCAAGACTTCTGCAAGCACCTCACCTCTGCATGACACTTTTAATTTATAAATGAGTGTCATGCATAACTCGCAATACACGGGTTTTATCGTAAGAGGTGTGTTTATATCCTTTCTGTGAAGCGAAATTACTCAGCTTCCGTTTCCAATTATGTGGTTAGAATGCGCTCAAGCGTTTGTGTGTTGAGTTGTACGCAATAATCGAGTGACAACCGATAGATCCTTGTTTAAAACATCGCTATAAAATAATGGACGTTCAATGATAAATAATCCTATTGGAACGGCTGCCTTTCAGCTGAATTCCCACCGTGGTCATACGATGAAAATTTACCGATGTTAGTCGCAGTAGCTGTTGCGGTATTGCATTCCGAGGACATGAGTTTGGTATTTCCATTTGGCGGATGCTTCGCCTTCTCTCTAGTTTTGAACTCAGGTCACGTGACGTTTCTGTTTATCATATTGAACGGTTGGGTAAGGAGACTTTGCTTCATGGCAGCTTACTCTTCCTTGGATTACCCCCACGGATGGGATTGCTTTGAAATACTTATGATACTCAAACATCTTCGGATGGTTTCAGTTCTTTTTTAATAGGATTTGAATTGAATGAGCTATAAAAGTTTCATCTTAACAATATCAAACTTTTTACTATTTTTCCTTTATTTTTATGATACAGACATTTTAATAGCATGAAGGTGGAATTAAATAAGATCTTCATTATCAGTAAACAATATTGATTCATGTTGAAATTATACCAATGAATTAGTGACCTTTTTGAAAATAAATTAGTACTCGTACTCTGAGTAACTAGCTAACTTATTACGATATTGTTGCTCTATAAGTCTGGGAACACTTAACTTTTATTCGTCTCTATAGAAGAATGAAAAGACCTTGATATTTTAGTGCCCTGCTAGTCACCGCTAAGGTGTTTGGTAGGGGGTGAATACACACCAGACTAATTTTGACCCGAATATGACCCTACTACGGTCGGACTATGTTTACCTTATTGTTCGTTGAAAAAATGACATCTTAAATTTATCAATTCTACACTTACCTTACAGTGCAAAAATTATTACAAATTATATTGGTGTATTCACTCCTTGCCACACACCATAGCGGTGGCTTGCGGGGTACTAAAAAAATGCTAAATTTCAAAGTGTAAAAATCATTTACCTTGACCGGGATTCGAACCCGGATGCTTTGATTTCCCCTCTAGTGCTTAGCCAGTTAATCAAACGAGGCGTTCTCTTAATCTCTGAAATTTTGAGGGCTTTAAGGAACAGGATGTTATGACGAAATGCGTTAATAAAATGTCACAGGCATTCGTCGTTGTGCGTGTAGCGCCACAGTCCACGAGGTTAAGGCCAACATTTTAAATGCTAGTGCTTTACCTTTGACATATTCAAAGAAACTGCTGGAGATTCCGAAACAGTAACTTTTATCGTTGTAATCCGCTAATGCGCATTACAATGAAACACTTTCAAAGTGTACAATCAATCGCCTTAGGCCGTCTAAGTGGCCTAAACCGTTAGGATGTTAAGGAACGCTCACTACGGATGGCTCAAAGTTCGCAGATTTGAATTCAGCCTCGAAGTTAGCTAATACATCATTAGATTTCCCAAACTGAGTTCAATGTTGCGAGGTGACCAAAGCCGTCATAATCTGAGTTTGCTGAAGCCCAATTAAATGCTTAAAGTAGTAGGTAATGCTTCATCCAGTTTGCAATTCGTCTTCGTCTCATCTGTTTGAATCCAAGACTTGATGTGAATACAGTATAGATCATTACTCTGATTGAGAAGAAAGATAAAATTTAAAAACCCGACATCATAGACAGGAGGTCAATTTGGTGAATAATCGCCCTCAGCATGCTATTGACTCGAAGAAACGAAGGTAAAGTAATCCGAAGAATATATTTTTGAAAAGGTAGTAACATTTAACTACTCTTCCATCAGGAAAATGAATTCAATTAGAAATCTAATGTTTCATGCGATACAATTAATGGATTAACTAAACTGCACGACATTTTTAATAGAAACTGATAAGGTTATTTCAATAGAATTCCTTCCGAAAATCAATGATTGCATCCTCTTTGGTACTATTTTCTATCCTTCAAGATTGTCTCATGATGTTCTTATTTCATTTTGGTCATCTTTTTCGGTATCGTCTATCTCAATATTCCTTTAATACCCCTTTGTTTGGTTTCTTACATGCAATGTGCTCTTTATTTTCCCTACTGCCTCCATCGTTCCATCGTTAATTCGTATTCGTGCGCGCTCATTAGTGGTTGTCTCTGTGCGCTTCCTGATCCTCAAACTGTATCGGTATTTATGTTGTGTCACTAACCACCTGAAACAGCTTCGAAAACTTTAAACCTGTTTTGGTCCACTTTTTCAATCGTCCGCAATATGGGTTAAGGGCAGGTACATAAGTGTCAGTTTATGAAATGATCTGTAGTGCACATTTTTAAAAGTGCATTACTGAAGTTTGACTCTTTTCTATAGCCTTTGATCAGACTTGATGGTGATTATGTTAAATGCTCTAATTCATCCTCTGGTTCCTGTATTGACATTCATGGCGACGAATGAGCGACTGGCCTTTCTCAACTAATGTGCGAGAGGGAAATTACTGCGGCAGGTACTTTGCACATCATTGGTAAAGCTACACTCCACTTAGAGACTGTCACGTTCGCGTTCAACATGGAAAAGGAAACGTTAGCTTTCGGAGTGCAAGCAAATAATCCGATAGATGGATTGTGCCCCTAAACCGTCGTTTGAGAGTGGTATAGGCTAAGGTTAGGATGAATGCAATATGTGAATTCCTAGTATCCATCTCAGATTTTGTGTCCGCTGTTTTGAGATAATTTCAACCTCACATTCATTTCGCCTCTCTAGGTTTTTTCGTAGCTTGGCGGAAAAGGTTTCAATTTTTGATAGCAAAAGAGACGGAATAATTCTTGCATGAACTCTAATATTTATCAGCTTTAATGCTACTCGCTTTTTCTTTACGAATGCATGAAGAGGAAACAGAACTGTAGTGGGATATTTTGTGTAATTCACTTTGAAATTTATATGCTGTGCAACCCTTGGTGTTATATTTTTATCAGTGATCGTCAATTTCTGAATCCATCTATTTCTCAAATGTGTATATTACATGATACACACGCATAACTGCTATAGGATTACAAATGGTTGGTGGTGGTAATACACTTGATTTATTAGGGTGAATCGATTACTAACTTATTTTCAACACATGTAATTTCTGTATTTCATATCATGACACTATAATATATGATAGTGTAATGATAAGGGCAGAGAAGAAAGCTTTGAAGGAGCGCTTGCTGAAAAATTTGAAGCAAATATAAAAATGGTAGATGAGCTTATTTTAAAAAGTTTTAAGAAATATGAATGAATACATATAGATTATGTCCTAAGGTAAACCCCTCGATGTAACCCGTCGCGCGAAACCTCACAAAAAGCAGTGAAGTATAAGGATACACGCTAGGTAGAAAAGCAATTTGGTCATCAATTCATTCATTTTGAATATTAGTTCACAGAGTAAAACGAAGTGACTCAACGTCATTTCCTTTTATGCATAATGAATAGAATTTTTAGAATTCTCGTTTTTTGTGACTTCAGGTGATTTATTTCAACGACAACCTATGTTTAAAATGCATGTCCGTTCGTGCGCCTCTCATAATAAGTTCGAATGCCTTTAAATAAATTTACATTTTAAATGGCTCGCTCTTTGCCCAAATATTCTCTTTTGAATTTCTCTATGAATAACGTAGTAATTTAGTTATAATTATAGTGAGCATGGATTCCAATTCATGAACGAATGAAGGTGATCCCAAAATTCAGCGTATAAAAGCCGATTAAAAGATAACTCGATTACTCATTACTCACGTCTCTTACGTAGAGTTCAGCTGTCAACTTCGGCGAGGACCCGGGTGTTAGCGCAATATTTATCGTCAGCAGCGCTTTAAGGTTTGACACTCCGGAGTGGTATGCCTCCGAGGCAGCTCAAATCACTCTAAGTGGGCACTATCGCAGCTGATGGAGCGTAGAGTGTTCAAGTCCCGATGCGATTCGACACTCCTCCTCTCATTCCGCCTGCCCTGCCCCCGCCCCGTACAAAGGGCCGTGAGTACTAGCGGAAGACGAAGTCCGAGGCGGCTTTAAGAAGAGTGACTCATCCCCTCGGCCATCCCGCTCCGTCGTGCACCTGTGGCGACTCTCGGATCTCGCCCACCCTCCTCCCCCTCCCCCCCATATTCCCCTCTCACCTACTCCTTCTCCCCCCTTCCACCTTCGCCTTTCGTCTTCGCGATCCCTCCCCCTTCCTCATTGCTCCCCCATCTCGCGGACCCTCGTCGCGCATGCTCCGCACCCAACGGCTCCTCTTACCGCTTGCACACTCCTTCCCCGTCCTCCCCCTAAACCATCTTTTCAGCCGGTCCTTGCTAAAACTTCTCCTGTGGTTGGAAGTACCTGGGGGAGGGGGAGAGAATCATGTGACGAAGCAAGGTGGAGGAAAGGGAATGGGATGGGCGAGCATTCAGATCTCATGGAATTGCAGTTGGGGTTCGCAACCACGCTCCCCTTGCCGCATGACCTGGGACTGGAACTTTTCCTGTGTCCATACCGTCGAATGCCGGAACACCATTTCAACATTCCATCGAAAAATCTAAGCTAATTCTTAAGCATTTAGTGTCGAATGGCCTCATGAGCTTTGAACTACTGGCCAGATGGTTCAGATTTCAAATCCATTGGACAATCCCATCGAAATACAAGCGGTCCGATTTTCTAGTCACTGGGACTTTGTGGAAAGCTGTAATAATACAGAGATTCGTGTCAAAGTTAAGGAACAGCTCAATCTAAGTTGAATGTGTAAATTTAAAACACCTGAAGGCTTAGTACGGGGCTGGGTTACTTATGAAAACCAACCTTCGGGTAGATTACTGAGGTATTGATAGTAATAGACTGGCAGCAGTATTGAATATCAAACGAATGCCTTAGCGCGATAAATGCTCTGAGTAAATAAAATAATTCAATGCAACGCTGAAATTGATTTATGGTTTTGATTTGCAATCCATTGCAGTCCATAGGAGAGTCAAGGTCATTAAGCACCCAAATGGGGTCACTTTTTAACTTGTGAAACCTTCGATATCGCGGTGAGCCACCGACTTTGTCCAAGCACCGAATCTATTTGAATTTTATTCCCAGATTTATAAAATTATCATTAGGGCCCTGAAGGAATTGGTGACTACGTGAAACTGCTCCTTGTGCATCGCTGCTGTGGCACATTCTGTCAGCGTCACAGGATGGCCGCGATAGCCTAATTGCCTAGTTTTCCCTCCGGCGGGTCCGTTAGGCCGATAATGGATGATCAGAGAGAGTGTGTGTATTTGTGGGTGGAAGGTAAATAATGGAGCCTCAATTGATGAAGTAACTTGTCCACTTGACAGAAATATTCAATAAACCTAACCCGGAATCCAATATTAGTACTTTCCAAAAGTTACGTTTATTGGATAACCATGGTGACATTTTCATGGAGTATTCCATCATCTCCTCTAAAGATCCGTTCGACACTTGGAATATATCATGGGTTCCAGTTACGTGGGGTAGCAATCAGTCAAGCAAGCATAAACACTGCTGGGGCAATCATTGTGAGTTAAGAGCCCATAAACACGAAAACTCTTCTGGTTGGAACTAATTGGTTGATCGTTGAAACCACTTAATTCATAACTCGCTTGTTAATCTAAGAATTTTTTACAAGTCTTAAAGTCTAAAAAAACTCTTTTTCTGTTACTGTGATTTATTTTATCCCATTTGTACAACTAGCGAATGATAGAGCAAAAGTTCAGCTGTGTGATATTATTACATTACTTGGTTTGAGTTCCTATTATCATTCTAAACGAATTTATAAGGTCATTTCATTGTTTCTGTCTGAGAGGTAAACTTCACATGAATCATGGTGAAAGCTATTTTCATGTCCATAGTAAAGGTTCTCATAGTCAACAGAGAGGTCCTCATTTCTGGTATCTGATCCGCGATAGAGAAAATTAGGCAGCAATATGTGTGAAAGTTAATTTCGTCTTATGCATTCCAAGTACCCAAGATAATGTCTTTGATGCACGGGCAGTGACTGTTGACGATTACCCGATTCAATAAATTCCCCCAATTCTTAATAACAATGTGATAAATATACTAATTCAAGCATCCTATTTCCAAAATCCAATAATGATCTCCAATTTGAACTTTTATATTTTCACCGGTTATCATAGATATTGGGTACGCATGAGGGGCTTTATGAAATGGAGTCGGCTTAAATATCTGAGTATTTTTCAATACGAAATTTTAGCTTTGCCCTTATCATTTTGGGAAAAACTTTGCATGTTAGTTTTATTTTTTGTGCACAGATAATAGCATTCTGTAGACAATGGTCTATGGAATTAAAAACACAACAACCATGGTCTTGAAGTTTGCTTCCAAATAATGAGTTTTGTCATCGAAATATTTCAAACCAGGGAAAACTCATTCTAAAATTTATGCTGTTCGCGTAGTCAAGCCGACGTGCTTTAAACATGGTCGACCGGAACACTAGCCGCTCAGCCATCCAAACAATATTAATTAGGAAAAAACAGCGATGCATAAATACGTAGATTTAAGCTTCAGAGCAAGTATTTCTTCGAAATTTGTTCATGAAATATTATTATGATGTAACCTAAAAAAATTGCATTAAGTGCCTCTTGCTAGAAGAATGAAAATACATCGTAGAAGTTTACCTCTATCGCGAATATTCGCTTCACACCGGGAGGAAAAATATAAACGCAAGAGAGTAGAATACGTTGTACTTGTAAATGGAAAACAATTGATATGATTAATTTAGAACTTGACATAACTATGACAGCTGGAGCCTACAGGTTTGGATTTAGATGAAACTTAAACGAAGAGGAGGTTCCTAAGCGATCATTTATCACTCAGAAGGCATACCCCTGCTTGTTTATGCTGGATATGAATTTCAAACGGCTGTAGTGAAGGCATCGAAACATTTCCGTTGCAAAACTTTTGATGGATATGATCTGCATAAAATGGGTCAAAGGTGACACTAATATAAGCTGCCTATTGTGGGATCCCAAACATCCCTCAAAGCAAAAAAAGATTATACATCCTTAAGAATGTAAAGAACATTATCTGAGGAATGAAAAATGTCATGCAGGCCTTTCATGATTATCTTAGAATTATGCATGCATATCAACAAATGCAAATTTTCTCGGTAGGCATGTAAAATGCAAAGAAAACTTACTTCCTGGTACTCCGTGGAAGACGAATGGCTAGCCTAGTTTGGCAGAAAATGTATTTGAGTATATAAATGAATTAAAGTGTATTGTACATACTATCGATAAAAAATACTGTGTCTTGGTATAACATTGGATGCGGCATATTATAGTGATTACGTTGTTTTGTTATAGTGATTACCTGTGTTGACGAAACAGTTGGTAATAACCTTCATTGAGTATATTCAATTTAATTTCAAATCGTTGCTATTATCTAACAAGAAATATCGTCGGCCAAATTGCTATATAGCTAACTTTAAAAAATTAACAAAAACACGGGATTTCACGTTCCATTTCACCTAGCATATAGGAATGGCACATGCGTGCACCTGAACAATGGTGTATATAATTAATTGAAAACGTGGAGACGGGAAATATTGATTACGATCAAAAAGTGAAGAAGATTTGGCAAATAAAATTAATTGATATTCTGCGAGAATTTGGAATCCATTCCAGAATCCAGGAGCCACGGATTCGAGAAATGAAAAAAATCTGGAATTTCAGGATTTCAGTCTTGTGATTTAACTTATGAGATCCTGGAAATAATTGAGCCATGCATCTGCAGGCCAGACATTAGTAGACTGTATAAAAAATTGAAAGATACTCATTTGCCGAATTCGCATCCACAACTCTGTTTAAAAAGTAGAGTATCTTCTCCATTTTCAATTTTTGCCTGCTTATGGCTCCTATCTGTTCTTTTCTAGTATTGCCACTAAACAGTTACTACACGCCCGTGCTGTGTTTTGCGGGGTGGTTAGACCCAATTCAAAATATTACTAAGACGAAAAAAATTCAGTGCACAATTATAAAATGGTACAACATGTGCGAAAACTATCAGTTATATTTGTATATGTATTAGCTACTTTAAAAAGGTCTTTTTGAGATACTTTAGGGATATTAATAGATAAAATTTTATCCGAGGATGAACTGTAGGATTGATGTGCAGTTCCTTGTTCGACGCAAAATTTTCCTCTATACCGAATCAGAGTGGAAAACTTTATATTAAATTGACACCATGATTACCTTGTACATTTCATCCTATTAGCTATTTGGTTAATAACAATGATGACTATTGTACGATATAGAAATGAATGTCTGACGTTAGCGATTAGCATGTATTATTGAGATGATTTTCATATTAAAAACAATAAAATAAACTAATAATATGGAGGTAGTTTTTTAAAAACTGACCTTAAGAAGGTTACTATTTTTCGTTTATGGATCCGTATATCTTTGCAAGGCATGAGGTCTGTTATCTCTAATTTATATCCTAATGATTCAAAAATAGTGGCGAGGAAACTTTTGAGAAATGTATATCTCGATTTGGACGTCCAAAATTTCGGATAAACTGTCTATTAAATTGAATTGGCGAAGAAATTATATTAGAAATCAATCGAAGAAAGCGTAAACAATAGATTAACTCTAAAAACAACTTATTTATTTCAAAGTTGGATTGAAGAAGTTTAAGTTATGGTGAATTTAATACGGGGACTAGGTCGGTAGAGTCCCTGTTTTCGCTATGAGCAATACTGGTAAATAATATGCTCGCTCTCAAGTGTACTTTTACGCGGAGGAAATTCTTATTAGACCTTGCTATATAAAGATAGTCAGATTTGATCATCTGGGTAACATATGAAACATAGAGTTGTTCCTCTACTGATAGATTGAAATTCTTCTTTCTCATTTGCAACCAAATCTCGGTGAAATTTCCGGAAATTCAAGACAGTTCTTGTACTCTGCTCATTTTTTCGCGAACTTTTTAAAAAATTTTCCTTTAAAGATATTTAAAAGACTGGCTACACCGTCGACGTCAGTTTGGCAGCTCGCGTGAGATCATATAATTGTATTAAATCGAAGGCAGAAAAGTTTTAATTCATAGGCAAGATAAAAATAGCTTTTGATGGAAGATCGTTGTATTGAATTTTAGAATATTGCTTCTCCTTTTCCTGTAGAAACTTAAATGATTAATTGCAAAAAATTGTCAACAAGTAACCAGGAAGTTTGATCAATGTTTATCGAAAATATTTGTTTTTCTTTTTGTTTAATGGCGTAATAATATTTCTACAATCATGTATTTATAAAATCTCATCTTCATTAGCATCAATTTATGACTTCGGTACATTAATAAGGTAGATGCATGAGGCCATTGCCCTTATACGGAATTATAGTGACTCTTGCTTTGAATACAACGTATACAGCAGTATATGCTCAAGTAAATATCGCATAATTTAGGAACATTAGATGTAGAAAATATAAAAGACTATATAATCTACAGTAGACTAGATAGACTTTATAATCAACTGACTTGGTCATTGTGAAGCAAAAATATTTACTCTATGTGTAATGAATGCCAGATATAGGAATATAGTTTTATTATCTATGAAAGAATAAGCTTATCCTAAATATGTATGTTTCTATGTACATTTAGGAGAGGTTTGAAAAAAATCAACTTGGCGGTTATTTGTTACCCAGAGTTTCTAATAAGCTCTCGGTGCACGATCATAATTGATTGATTGGGATATTATTGTAAAAGTCAATGTAACCATCCGAATATAATCCTAGTCATAATTTTACTGGTATTGAATTGAAGAAGTGAATTATAGTTTGTCACATGACGTAAACCTGAGAAAAATATGCTTGGATATCATCGATGAGTAGTAGATACAGTCAGTAGAGTCAACTTATAACAAAAGTGATGAAAGTTTTCTCTATACCGTACGTACAGTTCTGTTAAATTAATTAAGAAGTACTATTTATCACAATTTTTTAGAATTAAATCATTTTGAAAATTATAGGTGAGTTTAATTGTGGCAGCATTTTTTATTAACGCCATCTATTACGTGAAAACCGGCTCGTGGGAGTGTGCAGAATTTTAATTCAGAGAAACCTTGTGATGATTTCTTTTATTTCGTTGCTTGGATGGCAAGCACATCTTTTTGGGAATCAAATGAGTTACTTATCGTAATTATTCGTCTTATCAAATAATATTGAAACTAAAATCTTTTACGTGACCATAGATGATGTTTTGGTGCTTTTGTGAGAAAATAATGATACATTTATCATATCAATTTTTTCTACAAAATGATAGACATAATGGATGCAGGCTTCTACATCTACATCTGCACAATATCTCTCAAATCGCCGCAAGGACATGTGTCGGGGGGTTTTAGGTCACCACCCATAAACTATAATGAAACCACATGTAAAACGAAATTATGTTATCTCTACACAAATATTAGTTTGTTCATGCACTCGAAAAACCTTAATCGTGCGAAAGAAAGTACTCACATGCAACAACATTTAATAACAGAATACATATTTTTAAATCATGCTGTAGAACTATTGAAAAGATGAATCTATTTAGTAAAAAGAATGACATGCATATATACACTACCAATTATAATTATCTCCTACGTAATTGATGTCATGTATATTAGGATCTTTAATGGTTCGAGGAAAAAGCGACATTTTAAATCCATCCGTTCTACAATAAATCGCCCTGATTTTACATTGGCGATCTGATCTATCATGAGATCCTAGGGGCCTGTAATATGCTCTTAACATCCTCAGATAAGTAGCCTGCCTCAAATTTACGCAGTAAATTTCACCTGTATTTAAGCTTACGGTCAACTAGTGGCTCCCATCTTAATACTTTCAATGGTGTCGTGACACTGCTACTTTGTTCATAACAACTTTTCACAAACCTAGCTGCTCTTCGTTGCTCTCGATCTAGTTCCTAGTACCATCGGGTTGATGACTGTGTTTATGATATAGGTACGAGTATGCATACAATCGGTCGGTTTAGTAGTTGATGCAAGAGTTCACCCAGTACTAAGCCCGACGGCCTGTGAAACACTTGTATCGGAGTAGGAGGCTTCTTTTCACTGCGCTGGCTTATGGTTTCAGAGGAAGATCTGGTACCCGAAAAGTCTAAATAAGGTCACGATAGTTCAGGTGTAGGGTGTTGATTTACTGGAACTGGAGGACCCTGGAACGATTCCCGGGTACTCTTCTCTGGGCACCCTCAGATCCATCCGTACTGTGTGATATTTGGGTTCCAAATTTTCCCGGGACCGGTGCAGTAAATTTCACACACCGTCAGGCTAAGTACTTGGTGAACTCTAACATCACCTACTAAATCGATATTCGGGTTGATCACTGTGTTTTATGTATGTGTATATATATATATATATATATATATATATATATATATATATATATATATGAATAAGTTGGTAAAAGACGTATTTGTGTATAATAATGAACGCTGTGCATCGGAAAAAACCGTTGACATAGTCGTTCTGGTTTTGGACCAGGCTCTAGTGAGTAGACCAAGGAAGTTGCGCGTTTCCCCTTTAGCAATGCGTTGATTATTTTGTTTTACGAGATGATGAATTGTTCTCTCGTTACCTTTTTCCAATACTTTGTAAGGACCGATAGTCTATGTTCAACTGGGCACATCAGTCATAGCCGCTGTCTCTGATATTCATACAGTGACTACCCTTTAGGGAGTGATTTCAAATATTTATTGGGGCAATAAACACATTCGATTCATGACATGCGAACGTTTAGCCGTTTGTAAAGTTCCGGAATTCGTTATGATAGCTTTTTCGAATCTGACTCCGAATGTGATTACTTTTCCACTTTGACTGTTTTACCAAAGAAATCGGCATGATGGGGTGAAACCTCATAATAGGGAAACAGCATAAACAGAACAGTATTTATAGCCATGGGATGTATACGAATGATGGGAATTGGTTTTGCTGCGCTATATCCTTGGAAACTTAATATTTCACGTAATGAAATATCTTTTAGTAAAACTCTAGAGGCATGCTAGTAGCACTACTGTACCACCTTGAATTTTGAATATAACTTCTGCTGTTATCGAAAAGAGCCTTATGAGAATTCTACCTCGTTCCTAAATATTGCGTTATTTTTAATTACGTGTGTGAGTTATACCTAAAAGTGGAAACATGTAACATATTTGAATTTCAACAAGTTCACTTAGGAAAAATATTTTGATATTATTTAAATATCTTTGATACGCGACTAGTGTGCTCGAACCCCTGGGATTTTTGAGCCAAGAATTTTTCATCGGGTATTCCAAAAGGCGAGATTCACAATGCACTCGTACAATATTGACCTCATATCGTATTTGAATTATTAGCTGACAGGGACATTAACTATTATTCTTAAATAGGTAACCCTTATAATGGAAGTCATCTCATTGATAACTATGATAGTATATGTGATATCACGCTATCGTGGGATTTATTTGTGGTTATGTTTTGAAATGCTGGAATGTTTGACGAAAATCTATACGAGAGACGTAATGAGACTATTTTATAACAGATATTGCTGTGTTTTGTCCACAGGGACTTGATATAGCCCCTTTTCCGCTTTACTCGTTCTCTTACCCTCACGTTTCACGCGATCAGACTCACTTCTTCTTTCCGCTGCCTCTCCCATCTGCTCACTTTATTCTCCAACCTACTTTCGGAAAGGGTGTGTAAAATACGCCTTTTAGCGGCCGATTCTGGCCACAAATAGATGCTATCTGCCTCGAAAGGCTATTTGGGGTAATCTCACATGGGAGGCCTTTGAGAGTAGCGATCCCTCCGTAATGCGAATTGGAGACGTTTTTATTAGGATATGAGTTTATAAAGGAATGTCTTACTTTCATTTGAACATTCTCAAATCCCCTTAATTACTGGGAATGTCTTGTATTCCGCTAAACGTTAAATTTTCTACGCCGTTGAATATTCTACCACTAATTGGCTTCTAGCGTCATAAAAGGCTATGTCCGCACCACGTGTTTTCCGCTCTTGGCGAAATAGCGCTTTTGCAAAACTGTCCTCACACCTGGTAAAATATAAGAATGGAACTTGAATTGAGGGATTTATAGTGTGTACGTAGAGGCGGTCATTTTAATGCTGCTTTAAATATCTCTTATGGGAAAAAGCAGAGATAGCTTGGAGAGCATTATTTCATTTGACAAAGTGGCTCTTCTTGTCTTTGATAATAATGCGCAACCTTGCAAATTAATGAGCTATTCTCATAGAAAAATATCTAATGAATTGCTTAATTAATTTCCTTAAATTATAAACTGGTTAAAACCAACTTTACGTTGTATTCTTAATATTAAATTCGATCAGAAGCTGAAATTTTAACTCCAATATGCGAATTATGCCCACGCGTTGGATTATGATCAGATATACAAAGAGATTTTATCTTTCGGTGACCCTTATTTGACCTTGACCTTCGTTTCTTACCAAAAAAATGTTGAATATGTTTGAAAAATCAAATGAATTTTATTTGAAATACGTTGACTTAAGTTTGTTTGTAAATGATTCGAGAATATAAAATATCAACATTCCCTAATGACTTGCAGTGGTATGTCAAATTTTGGAAATAATGTTATAAAACGTATATTAACAATGGAACAATAAAGAAGAAAGTTCCATTTTTTATCTGTTTGCTGGAAATACACAATTTTGCAGACGACGGCTGTGATGAAAATTAATCCCACCGCCATAATTAGAAGTTGTGATGTGAGTTAGGTGATAGCATTAAATCCATGAAGAATGACTTTGTAAACTTAATGATTTGAACTACACCGAAAATTTTATATATTAAGAATTTGTTCTCCTTTCTCATGGAAGCATATAAAAATTTTGCTTCTTTTAAGTATTCAACGGCTTTAACATAAAAGTATACTAATCTCAAATTTTAAAGAGATGAGGATAGACAAACGACAGCATAGACGTAAAATGTTATATGAACCGGTTGCAAAGTTTATGTTGTTAACACTGTTTCTTTAGATGTGTTTTTATCATTATCGGGACGTCTCTTCCGTTATAAATTTGAAGTTATAAACTTAAAGATTATAAAGTTGAAATAATATCCATTTTTATTTAGCAATTTATGTTTTATGTAGGTAATTTAGTTCAATTTTAATAGGTTAAAGGCTGTTTAGTTTAAAAGTTATCTGTAGAAAAAATCTCATATGTCATAAATTTAATGCCGTGACTAAGAAAATTTTAATTTTGTTGCCTAAAAAGTCGAATTTATGAACTAAAACGGATTGAATCGAAAATCAATTATTTTTTCCCATTCATAGGGATTAAGCTATTTTAAATGTTCTAATGTTGGTAACTCAATCGTCTATTCATAATCGGATACACCCTCACGCATATAATGCATACACTCGATTCAACTGATAATCTTCGTTTATAATTTAGCAGTTTAGGAAAAAGTTTTCTACGGAAAAGAAATATGATAGGGAGTTAGGAACGGAGTTTCTTTGGTTCATGATTTTCAAAAAGTTTTTCGAAAACATTCTTGGTCAAAAAAATTTATAGCATTATGTTCTTCTTTTTTTCAAGGAGAAGGCAGCCCAAAAATTTCTCTTTATGTTTTCCTACACACAACACTGGAGTCACCAGATTCCCAGCGCATGTCACTTAACTTTCAAGTTCTGAAAGGATGATGTGTCACTTTAGTTCCAAGCTTAGAATGGATGGTGTTATTATTCAGCAGTAAGCTTTTGGGAATCCAGGGCTTGAGTCAAGACAAGCTAGAGTGTTGTCAAACTTTCCGGCGACGTAATAACGGGTTATAGTGTTACATTAAGCAGATCGAGCGGATAATTTCCTAATTCCGCCATCACGTTCCTACGATAAAGCGGGCTAACATGAGTGAGGGTTAGGTGTAATGCGCATGTGCTCCCTCTCCCTCACCTTCCTCTACCTCTGCCACTCGTTTATCCATTTATCTCTTTCTCCCGCTTTTTTCCCCCCGGGTGCTTCCAGCGAGAATCGTAATACCAGTGCTTTGCAACGGTGGGGGAGGGATTGAAGGGGGGGGGGCGTGAAGAAGGCCGTTAAAACATGCTACCACGCCGCATACCCATTTTGAGCAGTCGGTAATTATTGTTTAATTTAACTTGAACATAAAAACCGTGTGTGGTGGAAACAACGGTTAATTCTACCGTTAAAACCAACAACAAATGGCCCCGCACTTAAATGGTATTTTTCCTAATCCATTACCGTAACTCTGTTATTTTAGCGTAGAGCATAAGTCTAAAAATCCAAAGCCCTGGAATCTCCCTATAACGATTCACCATCAGAAAATTTTAGTCCATATTCTATTTTCAATTCTTTAGTGAAGGCAGTCAACGCAATCCCAAATTGACGAGATTTTTGATCATAAATATAAATTTTCACATCATAACTCGCATGTGAGGTGTAGATATCTTGACTGATAGACGAATCAAGTGAAATAAAGTTTTTGGAATTTATCTCAATTTGTCTTTTTACGTTCTTGATTTTAAAATTACTTCTGTGTCTCCTTGAGACAAAAAGACATCTTAATTTACGTCCCAACATTGGTCTTCTCCAATGTACGGCTGTATATTTGACAGCATTTTGAAAATACCCATCGTCGCTGAAAAAGGATAATTTTCTGCTCGAATGGTGATTGAACGAAAGAATGACGAAAGAACGAAAAAGTTTTTTCAATTGCAACTATCTCGCCGTATAAATACATTGTCAATTATTTTTTCTGGAAAAACTGGAATATGCCATAACGCTTAAGTTTTGCGTTATATAGTATTCTCCTTGCAAGTTTAAAATCTGAACATTGTGAATAGGCATCGGGTAATCTATCGGAAATGAAGCACAGGCTAAACATTTGGGCTATGTAACCTCGAGAATGCCCTACGACCCCCACCTTCCCTCCTTCAACCGTCTTTGCATGCAGACCACCTCGCGTTCCTCGTGTCACAGTAGCGACGTGACGTTCCATTGCGAGCGCGACTCCCTTCGATTCCTCTCTCGCCCCACCCTAATCCCTCTCTTGTTTCTGACTTCCTCTCCACCATTTTTCTCCTCCCTTTTGTCCAAGCTCTCGGAACTGCCTCCTCTCTTCCCCCCCAACCCTTCCCCAATTCTTATTCCGCCTCCTTTCCGACCAAGTCCTTTTCACCACCTTATGCCCTCCTCGTCAACGGTCTCCTCCCCTCTATTCGTCCTTCCTTCCCCCATCCATTCCCTCCCTCCATCTTTTATCACTCCCACCCTCGACACACGCACGCACACCCCTTCTCTTCCCATCTCCTCCTCTTCCTCCACATCACTCCACACGCGTTTCGGCCCAGGGTGAGGGGGGACGCTGCCAAGGGTCCAGGAGGAGGAAGTTGTTGGGGGCGTCAGAGTGAGTGGGGCGCTGTGTGTGGGGGGGCCGGGTGAGAGAAAGAGGGAAGGGAGGAGGAAGAGGAGAGGATTGGCGTGGCGAGTGGGCGTTTTTGGGGGTGCGGTGGGTGGGTGAGTGAGTGTGGGAGGGTGGGCGGGGAGGGGGTGGCGAGTCGATTTTTTTAAAGGGAACCGCGCCTCTCGCTCTGCGCCTCCCTCTCCCTTCCAACTGTCTCTCTCTCTCTCCTCTCTTCCTTCCTCCCTCTCTCTTTCCTCCACCTCACTCGGTCCGCCGAGAGCTGGGGATTCGACGGCGTTCGTGGCCGGGGTTTCCCGGCGTCGACCCGGGTTCCCACCATCACTCCCCCTACCCTCTCCTGAGCAGAGCACGAGCGCTCCGGAGGCGTGCTCTCTCTCTCTCTTTCTCTTGTGTCTCCTTTGAGCCCGTGAAGTCGTTGCTGGCACGCGTCCTTTCTTGGCCTCCACGTGTGTCCTCTTCCACTTTTCCCGATCGCTCCTCAGCGCATGTGAGAACTCAATGTCACGATATTGCTGCGTGCACTTGGGAATTTCGAAGGGACCGGTGAAAATATTAAGGTGATTTTTCGGCCGCCGAGAATATTGGTTATAGCTCTATTAGAGAAGACACACGGGCAACGATAGGGCCAATTTTCAAACGAGAAGTTGTTTGTAACTGTTTCTTGCATCGTGAATTTAAAATGGCTCTATCCAGTATCTAATTGTGAAGTCACTGACATAATTTGAAAGAAATATTCCAAGTTAGCGAGTTTTGGAACATTTCTAAGCAGTCTTTGATTTTCAAGCTAATAAAGAGTGGTTTTAATGCCGTTATACGGTCACTAACCTCATCTTAAAGGGAAGCATAAGGCTTTAGGCCGAGGACAAGAGTAATTGTGTCACTGAGTGATCGCTTGTTTGAGCTCCTTCGATCGCTGAAAGAAGCGAGCGTATCAAACTGCCTTTTCACGTGTTTCTCCCGTGCGTCTTGGCTTGAATATCAGGTAATTAAAAGTTGCCAAAATATTACTAAAATATAATATATTCCGTTTGTGTTTAGGCTGAAGTTTAGTCTTTATGACCATCTACAGTCTGTAGATTTAGCATAACGTCATTAATTTTTATGATGATTTATGTACAAATAAACAGGTACTTAATTAAATGTCTTCGTTTTAAAAGAGAAAATATTACATAGGGAAAAATTAAGGAGTCATTTATATATTTTGGTCAATCCTTCAATTTGTTAACATTCATTGCAATGCATAAGGGGGAAAAATCATAGAATCCGAATTTCTTGTTTAGCGAGACAATGTTTTCTTTCTAAAAGCAAAATTTACGTAAACTTGTCGATGACCATTATGGAAACAAAATTCATGAGTGGTTTTGAAGTGAATTCAATTGAAATGAAGAATTTCTACATGGTCGCGAGAGTAGGATTAGAAATACACAAAATTGTTGATTTAGAAGTTTTTTGACAAGATGAGTAATAATATGACCGTGATAATTATTGATTGATAGAACTATTACTTAAACGAACATTACATGATATCTAAGAATGTGCGTGAAACTTAATCGTTGAAAGGAATTTTGCAGTACATTCTTCCAGAAAATGTTGATGGAGAAATTATTTGAATGACCTTTTGATTTCAATATGTACGTGATAGACCAATCTATTCCTACATATATTCGTGGGAAACTACTTACGTTTTTGTACATTTATAAATGAATCGCAATGATAATGAATTTTCAAACATCGATAGAAAATGTGAACAACATTTAGTCTATGACTAATTATATAAAATTAATGTTCTCAAAGCTACTCACCGAAACATGAAATTCAACTGGCCTATTTATAAGAGATTTATCTCAGCACTGAAAGCCGTACTGAATTCAGGATTCATAAAATCGTATCGTTTAAAAGTGGGAATCATATTTGATGAATGAGTTGAATTTGATTTGTAATAATAAAGAAGGAAATAAGTGCGATGGTAAATTTCTATCCGATTCTTGAATAAAACTTCTGTGAGTAAAAATGTCTAAATTTAGCTATTCACTGCGCAGCCACGCCAAAGACTAGTTCGGTTCCTAAACGTTCTCCTGTGAATACAATCCTTTGCCCAAATTTCATTCTTTTGGTTTCGGTATTGTAAACGTTTTCCAATTAAAGATTGCCTCTAATACTACTGCCATTTCAATGTCAGAGTTGAGGATAGAATCTGGCATAAGGAGTGCTAAATGCTTGTTGGAATTAAAGCGTAAACACCAACGTCGACCGATAAGACAAAACAAAAATGTGACCGCGGACGAAAAATGTGTCGCAAGGAGAGTAGTAAAGCGTACAAGGGTTCATCGGAGGCTTACCACAAGGTTTACATCCACTATTTAACATCCTGATTTTAGTACTAATATAAGAAACTGAAGTAAGCATCTTGCAAAATGGCTCTAATCCTCTGCTGAGGGAAAATACAGCGGGAACAACAAAATAGTGTAAAGAATGACAAAAAGAGATAGAGAAATCGTTAAGAAACCACGTTCAGCCTCCATAATTTCCTTGGTTAAAAAAATATCATGCATATATGCAGCACATCGATTTGATATTCAAAAATAAGGATTAATGTGATGAGTCTTTTTTTTCGAAGTTTATACTTATACTAATAGATTTAAAAAATATCAGAACTCCATTTCATTTGCCTATTATTTTTTTATCGAGGCTAGATCGTATTATTCATTGTAATATGTGCAAATAATGGAAAAATACGCAACACTAATTATTAAAGAGCTCGAAAGGATAATGTTATGGTCGAAGTATGACGTGCAATCTGACATTTTGTGGATTTCGAGCGATTTGCGACTGAATTATTCCGGGCACACAACTTGGTAATGCCTCCCATCACCTCCCTCTACACCTAATCTTTGTGATTTTCTGGCTGTTAGAAAACGTATGGATACCAGAAAAATTCTGGAAAACCCCAGGCTCTTAACACGTGAATTTCGCACGCAGAAGAAATTAGTAAAGGGTGTCCTCCACCCTTATTATGAAGCCGACCGTAGAGTGTAAGTGTAGCTGATTGGACGAATATTCAAATAAGCGACTTATGGATTATATATGAACTTCATTGTCATACTTCCGTCTTTTTATCAACATGCACTTCAAATGTAGTCCACTGGAAGGATTTGAAGAAAAAACAATTTTTACGATGGGCAGACTGAAGAATAGTGGAAATTTCGTCCATAAGTATGATGCACGCTGATATTTTTGAAATAGGATCTCCTGTAGTTCACGACTTATTGAAAACATTTATTTGGCAACTGCAACGATTGAGTTTGTATCTGAATTAAATTGTTTTTCTCGTCAAGTCAAACTGAGGCTCTCATTTATGATGGTGAAATTAAATTTTTCGTCCGCACGAAAGAATGAACATAGAAATTACCATTGGAATATTTTTTATACTCTTGTCTCCCACGACCTGAGCCACCGTCTCGTATATTCTTTGGATCTTGTAAATAAGAGATTGAAATTTTTCATTGAGAGTAGTCTAGCAAAAACAGTGACCTGAATGGAAATTCAAATCATTCAGTCGTGAGTTAAAAAATAGAATCGTATAATACTGGCACATGATGATGGTGACAGTAAGGGAGTGTCTTGCCGTATTCACTGCGTGGGATAAGAATGATAGTTAAAAGAATACATTTTAATTTTTGATCAGTATATTGTCTCGTCCGTCGAAAGAAGTTTTACGTATAAAAATAAGCTACTCCAGGGCATACGAGAGTAAAACTTTTTCTCCGTTGATGAATTCCTCTTGGAATTTTTCTGAGCGAAGCTATATTTCAAAAATAACATTTCTGAGCCCTCCTTGATATTTCCTCGCAGTCTGCATGGGGATGGAGCAGAGGGTTTTCCAGCTTCTGCCCCAGGCAGTGCTCTCACTCATAACCGCTACACATTTTATCGGGGACCTCTGAGTTTCTGGTGGGGGGGGGGGCAGGGAGAGTAGCAATGTTTGCCGTCCATTTTATATGACTTATGTAAGGATAGGCATCAGAAGTAGGGGCATGAAATATTCTTTGCTGGCCGAATTCAGCAGATGCCCTCCATATCACCAATCGTCTTCATTCCCCCTTCCCTCAACAGCAACAGCAGCTTCTCTTCTCTGTCTGCTCCGCTCCCCCCCCCCCGGTGAGAACGCGCGCTACTGAAATAGTCTCATAAAAGTGGATGCACTGCCTGCAGTGAGAAGTGGAACATTTTCCGAAAGACGGACGGGCTATAAGGGGGCTGATAATGATGAAGGTGAGATTCAGCAACTCAATAACCCTGAAGACAACCCTGAAAACTGACGAGTATAGGGTGAAATAGTGCTGCTGACCAATTTACATTCGATGATTGGCTTTTTTTATTCCTCAGATTGATCTTTTTGGTTCGTTAAGGTGAGTTTGCAAATGGAATGTTTTTCACCTTGATTGGTTCTCGAATCGTGAATTGCCCATTCGTGTGTTTCTTGCTTAAAACGTACCTAAGCTAAGATCTCCCAATGCAATTCCAGACAATTTAGGAGTCCGCACACGCTTTTCTTTGCTATTGTTCCTGGAGTGCTTAAATGGCTATGATTTCGTTGCTGATGGAAGTGATGTCCATCGAAACTCTGTACTTAGGTACCTATATGTTATAAACTTATTTCAATCTAATATTGCAGTTCTAAACTTGCTAAACTTATTCGAACTTCGAAAAATACCTTGATAACTCCTTCACTGGTGAAAGCAGCTTGATAGTCACGGTTTTAAATAAAGGTTAAGCCATTAGTCAATTTGTTTTAAACAAGTTTCCAGTAGAACTTATTTGTAACTGTTTTGCATTTTTAGACGCCTTGCCATTAACTTTTTCCTTCATTAGGCTTGAAAACGGTAGTTAATGACTTTTTGGAAAAAAACTGCCTCCTCTATCTTAAACTCTCTTTAAAAATGGTACCTGCGAGATTTTGTCTATATTTTGGATCAGACTGCAGTCATCCGTACGGACGGCATCTAATTGGATTGAGATGATTTTTTGTGATTATCGAATAGACTGACTGGTCATTTTCTAGGAATTTTATGTGTAATTTAATTAGTTTTTCCCCAAAACCTAAAATGAAGGAAGATTATAAGCTAAGAAGCCTTTTTTATGAATTCCTAGCTTGAAATTTTTTTATTATAAATTTACCTAGATATTCTATCTGGAATAAGTACTGAGATGTACAAATATGAAATTGAGTAAATGTATAAGCGTTTGTGCATTATAAATAACACTTGGCCTATGTTCTTCTACGGTTACATAAACAAAATTGATATTCCATCTTTTCAACTGTTTAACTCCTTACCCAATTTCCACTGGCGGTATTAATAAAAAAAGACCGACACTTTTATGAAAATATTCTTTTATTACTCTACGTTTATTACATTATTAGTGTAAAGTAATCGAGGAGGTTTAGGCTGAGGTTATTTAAATAGAATTTATGAGCATAAACGATGTAAAAATCTTGACCATTTTAGATGCACCTTTCAAAAGTGTACACTTTGAATGATATTAAATTGCGCCAAATGGTAAATGAGGATATATGAGTCAATTTACAGCTTACGTCTTCTCTGTTATTAAAATAAAGAAAATTCCAAACTTATGTCGTGCGATCCAACTATACAAGTGCATGTAATTTGACTTATAGAATGCTTTGATACCACATTAGATAAAATATTTCCCAGTGATTCGAGCCAATTTTACTGTGTTATAATTCTTTGGATGAAAGTAGCTACTATAATATTTCTGTATTGCATGTAAAATTTCTATTGATCACACTTATTCGAGATTTCCTGTGTCCCCTAAAAATCACTTCATCGCAGTTATTTTTGCCTCACCAGGAAAATGGAAACGATCGACGACGTGAATTCCTTTTAGAGTCATGAGCTGAAAATTGAATAATAAATCAATGAAGAAAATTGGTGCATTGTACCTATTCTACCATGCATGTGACTCAGGACATGACACCGTAATATCCTTTGGGAAGTAATGGTAGAGATTGCGTTTTGTGCCAAAAAAATAAAGCAGACCGATGGAATGGATGTGTCAGCAGTTTAATGCCAGCATGAAAAATGGAGAAAGCATTGTGGTGGTGAAAAAAAAATATCGTCAGCTGGAATTTTTTTGACGAGGCAGTTTTCGTTTCAGATAGTAACATTTTCATTTAGTCTGTCCTGGTTTCTTGAGGAACAAAGGTCAGAAATCTTTGGCATAATTCTGAGCAAAATAAAATCCTTTTCTGCTACACCTAAAAATGGACAAATGAAGGCGACGGAGCCTCATTATAGGTACAGATGAATTTTGAGACAAAATTCAACCACGTAGGAAAACAAAACCATTTTTATCCCCCCCCCCCACAGGGTTAGGCCTAGGCTCACGTCACTCACGCGCAGCTCAGGTTCCCCCGAACGCGGTATTAAATGATTTTCATGAACGTGGCGAGGGATCAGAATAATACCTTTGGTTGGGAATAATATCGGGACTTTCTCTTAATCTCAATAGCATAGGTGAAATTAGATGGGGAAAACGAGGAATAATTAGCTAATTACATCCTTTTGGATTATTTCCTGGTGGTGTATGCATGCTTTAGACACGGGATCAATCTCTTAACTCCGTTCTGCGACCTTAAAATTATTCAATTTTCAGTGAGGAATGATGAATAATAATAAGTTATCATTATAAAAAAAATTTAGTTACCATTGACTTGAAATAAAAAATAAGAAAAATATCATTAGAGAAAAGGTCTGTTCAAGGTTATTAAATTAAATTGATTTTTATTAATGCAACCTTCAAGTGAATGAATTTTATTAGATATTATTACATGGTGAATTTTTATGGGCATGGTCAATCGTACCATTAATGATTCATTATGGTATAATGAATCCATTGACGCATAATGGGCCATCAATTCTATGGCTATATATTTGATTTAAATTAATTTTACTTCATATTTTATCGTTTAATCAAGTGAACAAGTTTTTGTAGAGGACTGTTTGATTCTCTGAACATTTTATTCATTACACTTTTTGTTTAAGAAGTAGCTCTTTTTCAATCCTATTGTCTAAATGTCTCTCTTGTCCATTCAAAGTCTCGTTGGAATTCTTACGTGGTGATCACAATCTGTATGAGAAATGAATATGTAAGCTACTCTATATAAGCTACCCTCACGTGATAGTGTTGTCTCGAGAGTGAACATATTTAAGTGTATGGAGTACTTTACAAACTATGTATGACATAGCATAACGCTCCCTATATTACTCGGCCTTTCTTTATGCCTCCACCATCTATAATTTGCTCCTCGTCCCTGTGAAGACGATAATTACTCATTGCTTCTCCAACTCGAGTGGAGCTGATAGTTTTTATGACTGTCCGCAATTAATGGCTCAGAAGAAAACTATCTTAACTGGCTCGGTTAATTTCGAGACCAAATATCCACTAATCTCTACTTTATTTATATATTGCCTTTATCCTGGTACAACTGAGGAACAAGTTTCACGACAATACTTTCAAAAACATCCAGTCGATTATTTTCAAATTTAAACTCTGGATGAACTCTTGCTAATTTTAAAGTCAAGGCGAACTAAATAATATGAGCAAAAAACCTAACATTATGTCGTCCTAAAGTAAAAAAAATATGTTTCCGAAAGAAAATATTAGAAAAAATTAGAAAATCAGCAATTTAGCATCATATGCGAAAAAAATTATTCTGAGTAAATTTGAAAAAAATTATCGGAAAAATTAAAACGAGTAACAGTCGACTGCTCAGTGATTAATAGGCAGTAAAAAGTGAGTATAGCGCTTTCTTACAGTGCAGCCTCTTCGAAACCATCTCTGAACCCTTATGAAAAATTGTCATAATATTTGTCACAATTTTTCAGAGAAGAAGAGCACAAACATGTTTGTGTGCTTCCCCTCCATTCACTTTTGAAACAAGCATCCTTGTTGGGGAAAATCCTTCGCCACCACCTTTGAAATTCTGTGACAATTTATCACTTTTTCTGCAGCAATAAAAGTGCCCTCCTTCCATCCAGTTCTGAAATGATAACTCGTGCCAAATCTGGTGTTTACAAGCCTAACTGAAAAAGTGTCTTTTATAATTTAAACAATTATATTACCACTGTACAACCCATCACAAACCAGTGTCAAATTACTGAAGCACTATCAGAAGACTTAATATGACTTTTCTGCTTACCGCAGAGCATTTGTTCAAGGTGATGTACATCAATGCATTCAGTACGAAATGTTAAACTTAACATCCAACTTTTTTCGGACGGCGTAAAGGTGTTACCATGCACCCTCAGAAGGAACTTATAACCTTTTGCATTGAATTTCGAAATTCCTTTCTTTAAACTTTGAAATTTTTATGTAAATTTATAGTTCTGTCTATTCTGGTATTACTTGACTTTTTTTATGCAAACAGAAAAATACTCACTAAAAATACAAAATGAATGACTGATACATTAAACCATCTCACACTGCTATCAAAGCTGACTGGAGAATGATTAAATATATCATCAAATACTGTAATGACACCCTATTAGTCGAAGAAACAATTTTCATTGGCTATTATATTTCTATATTTTGGGAAATAGTAATAATTTTAATGAACAATTCAGCTTGAAGGGTCACCTGGGCAATCTCTGAAGTTTCTTTCTTTTCAAATTGTTTAAAAGATTTTATGTTGTGATATCAAAACATTTTTGGACCAGAACCAATTACTTTACGGATCTCTACATGATTTTTAGTGACTCTTATCCACCACTAATACTGTATTTCAAATTATTATTGGACTGAACTCGAGTTTTATTGATATGCAGTTTATCTTGGGTATTTTCTTCGACCCTACAAAAGCTTTTGACGGTATTGAACATTTATTATTTCTTCTAGTGAACTGTGAAGTCTGAGAATTGAAGGTAATTTCTTTATTTGAGTTATGCCATATCTTAGTGGTAATGAAGAAGTAGTGAAACGCCTTCATCCTTCTTTTGCTTGTATTTTTTTGCTGGGTCTAATCTATCAAGCATCAAATGTGACGTTCTCTAAAGGATAAAGGTATTCTACTCTTGGCCTTATCATTTTATGATTTTCATTGGCCATCTGCTATATAACTATTATTATTATGCATAGTAATAATGATATAGTGGAAAACCATTCTTATATGGTGATAATATGTCCGATCTATTGTTTAAGAAACTTTAAACCATTCGCATTCGCAGATTATACTTCCTGTCTACTAATATTTTATTATATATGCATTACTAATATTTTAGCCCTTGTAGTTGTCTGTTTGTGATTTATGATAAAACGTTCGCATAGCAAGCCTAAAATAATACCAACTTGGAGAGTGCTAAATATTACTAGTTGCTTTTTTACACATATAACTTGCCATCTCTTAAGTCATTAGTTACTTTAAATACTCGCAGGTTCTAATATAAAACGATCGGAAACTATTACCTTAATTGAATTAACAGAAAGTGATTACCTTAGGAGAAAAGTGCATATCGATAATTTAACTAATTAAATCACAGCTTGCATTTTCATGATTATAGCGCTCACCTCACCACTTCCTCTGGAGTGTTCAGACATTCTCATGCTAATCGCTTATATTCATATTATTATCATATGGTATTATATTTTTTAAACAACCTTCATCTTGTTTGTGTCTGATCATAACAGAAACAAGATATCAAAGCAATTCCTGACGTATGTATGCAAGATTTTTGCCACTATTTCTTTAAATCTACAAATATCAGAGCATTAGCTCACATACTTTTCAGACTGCATTTTTGTGATAGAAATTGAAGTTGAGTCTGAGGCTACTGAATTCATTATTTTATATATTATCAATTATATTCCGAAAATTAAAGCATAAATTCCAATTGAAATCAAAACCCGAGTAACAGCGAATTATTGAGCTCCGTTTTCATAAAATTTTGATTTAGACTTTGGCATGTTACCCCTTACATCCTCATGCTGTCCAAATAAAATGTTTTTGTTTTACTTCGATAACTTTAAATTTTGGCAATGTGATTGATTATTATCCTATCCTCTCGAATTTCAATGCAGGAAGCTCAAATAAAGAAACAAGTTAGAATTATTATAATAGTAAATTGTATTTTGAGTTCCGATTGAGAATGATGCTTTTAAAAATCGGAAACGGTTCGCTGAAAACAATTTTGTGCAATATTTTATAGATTTTGGAGTTGAATGTCATGTATTTATCGAGTCCTGCGCATATCTGTTTTTAATTTTATACATTTTTCTAGAATTTTTTGTCAGCTTATTCTGTATGGACACGGATCAAATAAATAATGAAATCTAAATTTGACAAATGTATGCACATGAAGGGTTAGCCGATATGAAAATTGAATTGAGAGCTGTGTCAGAACAATCCTAGGGTTGGCGATGATGGCTATTGAGGATGGTTCATCATCATTAAGATGAGTATAATGATCGCAATCGGCTTACCTCTATTGTGACTAATATCATTCTCTTATCCAAGAAGGAAATAATTTGTTGAATATTTTATTCAAAATTTTAAAGAAATTTTCACATTTGGGCTTCTGTGTTTGGTAGTTAAACCTTCAAAATATTCATGGCGTTTTTCAATATACAGTTATTTACCAATAAATGGAATAGGGAAGTGGATTAATATTACACATTTACACCCATTAGTATTGTAACAACAAGAAATACACCCATCTTGAGAAAATAAAAATGGCACAAGGCCTGAAATGCATCCATTTAAATCACAATTTTGGTATTCAACATTTATTACCAGCGGTGTAGAGTCGGCAAGTCAACAGTGAGGTTAGAAATAAACTTCAATCACCGTTAAAAATACTCAGGATGAGTAGATGCACTTGATGATTGTTTTATATTTATTTATTGGAAAAAGGAAGGAGGAAACGTGCAGTTGAATGTTCAATTTTTTCCACAATTCATTCCGAAACATTCAAACACTAATGTTTGAGGTCCAGTGTTAGCTTCACTTTAACCACCGGATTATGTATTATCATTAAAACATTTCAGGGTATTGAGATGTTTAACAATCTTCCCCGTGACACGTTTTCTGCAATAAAGCCGCGAAATTATTCAGCTAAATATTAGCCAAAATTATCCCTTTTTTTGACATAATTTTTCTGTTCGTAAATTAGTCATTTAATTGAAGAGAGGACATATCAGAAAATATAAGTCAAATAAATTCATCGGAATTCCTTTTTCAGGTTTTTTTTCTTCTTCCTCTGCATCTTCAATGCAGTAAGCGCAAATAAAGAAACAAGTAAGAATTATTATAATGGTAAATTATATTTTGAGTTCCGATTGAGAATGATGCTTTTAAAAATCGGAAACGATTCGGTTTCCGATTCCGAACTGGAAACGGTACGATGGGGAGAATTTTAGAATGAGATATAATTTACGTTATTTTTGCTTTAGATTAAAAGTTATTATTGATCGTCAGATGGTCATTATTATATAGATAGCAATAATCAAATTCTAGTTCTTCGTCTTACATTGCTTTCGATTCGCCCGTTATATATGCCGATTATTGAATTAACAGGATCTAAAATTACTTTTTTGTGTTGACATATAAATCCGTGGCTAAATTAATTTCCATATGCATATGATATTTATTTGAACTGAGTAAGTTTGTTTAGTTTATCGCAGATAGAAAAAGAATGACTTTTCCCGACGTCATATTTTAAAAATCTCGCTCATCCTTAAATTCTATACCTTGTCGTCCCCAATTATCCCTCATTATCCTTTCCCCATACTGAATCTCACATAACTGCCTCTGATATTTTTATTATTCTCCCCTCGACTCTAACCAAGTTCCTCTCATCGTCGACCCTCCTCCATTTGTCCTTAGCTCTCTACTCTCGTCTACTCCCTAATTGAATCGCTCTTTGAATTAGCGAGCGGAGCCGCCCCGGAGCTGAGTAAGACGCCGCGGTGTGTTTTGAAACGGTGTCTCGAGATGCGAGCACCCTCTCCCAGTCCCCCATCCCGCGCTTTCTCCCCGGCCGGGAGGAGGGAAGGCGAGGAAGAGAAAGAGGTGAAACCCGGTTGGGAAGAGAGGGAATGCTACTAGTATGTGTGGGTGAAAGAGCCGAGTGGGATATGCGCCCGCGGCGGCGAGGGGCGGGAACGTAGGCGACGATGATAATGCTGTTGATTTTGTGCCACCCAGCACGAATGTATAAATGCTCGAGGTCGCGGTCCAGAGTATGAAATAAGGGGGAGCTCGCCTACCTCTTTTGCTTCGTCTCAAACAATTTTTATGGGACCTATGTTTTTTTAATCACATATCCCATTTCACAGTAATGCCGGAGCTTTAAACGTGGCCTTAATATGAATTGCATCTAGGCGATCTTCTTGAGGTGTAATTATTGCCAGTTGAAGGCAAGGTAAACAGTCAAACGCGGAATGAGACAGAAAGAGGGTCGTGCGAACTAATTACTCCACTACGTCATTGTTTCGATTGCGAAATTATCAATGTTTAGGACAGTTGATCATTTTTCTTTCTGACTTTGATTTATTGAACTAATATTTTCATATACCTGAATATACCTTATTTCTTTTCCAAGAAAAAAACCCGTTCGTTCTGCGTTTTGTTCTGAGAAAAATAATCCATTGCCGATGATGGTTCTCCTTAAATTTTACTTAAAGGAAATCGCAAAACTCATGCCATTTCTTTGTATGTTTAAGGGTTAGATTTATTTAATGTATTGGTTCCTCATTTAGAAGTCTTTTTGTTAGAGCTTTAAGAAAAATATGTGCACAGTCGAAATTTATTGTCCTTTCATCCCAGTGAAATAACTTAATAAGGTAGAGTTTGAAATAGAGAAGAATAGCATTGAAACTTTTACATTAAATGTTATTAAACACCACCAGTACTGCATAATATGTTCACTGCTGCAAACACCGCGATCTTTTAATATAGAATTTTCAGTTTTATTCTTCTCTATCCTCTCAAGTCGCAGCTTCCGGTGGCAGTGGGGAACGTCCTCGCCTGCTAATCTAGAGGCCACGGATTCAATTTCCACTTTGGTGGGTTTTCTTTGTCTTTAGGTGTTTTTTAGTTGTCTTCAATGTAATTTTAAGGGGTTAAGGGGGAGAAAGGACTTTAGTCTCCATCTCTTCCATTAAAGTTGTAAAGTAAATAAAGATGAAGGATTTCCATCTTGTCAAAGCTCGAACAGTTAGCATACAACATCGTTCAGACCAATAAAATTGTTTTTTACTTTCAGTTCAGGCTTAAACAAGTGTTGTTCACATGGAAATCCAGTTGTTAGACTTAGTTTTGAACGGAATCAAATGAAAAAAAACAGTATATATTGATAAGCTAAAGATATTGTCATACGTTATATCGATATATGTCTCATGATTCACCAAGATATTCACTTTGTTCTGTGTTATTTTGAAGATTTGACCGTATTCATTCTATTCGTGTTTTGGTAAACATTCAATACATAAAATACGCGTGTTTAAGGCGATGACCAACTGATGCCGTATAGCATCTCTCCGCTCTTAGCATTTTCGTTGGAACATTTCCTCTCACTTTATTTGATGAAGTTAAGAGTAGTAATAAATAGACATAGCTAAAATGTAGTAGAGGTTACTTCAGGTGTTCCTCAGGGAAGCGTCATCGGACCTCTTTTATTCCTACTTTACGTTAACGACATTGACTCCATAGTCACTAGTAATATACAGGGTTCGTCCGGAAAATAAGTGTACTGATTTTTTCCCGCCGCTCCAGGCGCGCCCAGCACCGCTCTGACGGGCTGCAATTGGAGGGGGTATGTTGGCAAGCGACGCTGAAAAAGACAGTCGGCTCTGAGCTGTGATGTAGTGAGGAGCTCTGTTAACGCGAACCTCCACGCTCGACCCACGTCACGGAACGCGATGCCGCAGTTTTTGGAGCAGCGTTATTCCATCAAATTCGCGGTAAAGCTTGGGAAATCGTCTACCGAAACTGTCGGTATGATTAACCAGGCTTACGGGGAGTCAGCCATGTCCAGAAACATGATCTTTCGGTGGCACAAGATGTTCGTGGAGGGCAGAGAAGAGGTCGACGACGAACCACGGCCTGGACGCCCATCAACGACACTCACCGACGAAAATGTGCGAAAAGTTCGCGATGTACTGAACTCTGATCGTCGTCTTAGTGTTCGGATGATAGCAGAGCAGTGTAATGTGCCAAAAACAATAGTGCACGAGATTATTAGGGAGCAATTACAGATGCGAAAAATTTGTGCAAAGTTGGTGCCGAAAGTGCTCAGTGATGATCAAAGACTCAATCGTTTGGAAATCGCGACACAACTTGCGGATCACTGCAAAAATGATCCACATTTTTTAGAGAACGTTGTTTCGGGTGACGAGACGTGGATCTTTGAGTACGACCCGGAGTCGAAGAGACAAAGTGCGGAGTGGCACACCCCATCATCACCCCGTCAAAAGAAAGCTCGCATGAGCAAATCTCGGATCAAGGCGATGCTCATTGTCTTTTTTGACAAAAGGGGAGTCGTCCACTACGAATTTGTACCTGAACGACAAACTGTAAATGCTGCATTTTACGTCCAAGTGCTCGACAGGCTTCGAAAACGAGTCGCCCGCGTCCGGCCAGCGATCAAAAACATCTGGCGGCTGCATCACGACAATGCGCCGTCTCACACCGCGCTTGTCGTGTCGGACTTCTTGGCCAAGCACGGCGTGGCAACGCTGCCGCACACGCCCTACAGCCCGGACTTGGCACCACCGGACTTCTTTCTGTTCCCGAAGATAAAGAGGAGTTTGAAAGGAACGCGATACGGGACTTTGGACGCCGTCAAAGAGGCCGTGACGACGTGTCTTCGAGAGGTTCCCGATGATGCCTTCGCGGGAGCGTTCCAGGAATGGGAACGCCGCTGGAACAAGTGTATCGACTCACAAGGGCCCTATTTTGAGGAATATTAGCTTAAGATATGTAAAAGTGTAATAAATTTTTTTCCTGAGCTCAGTACACTTATTTTCCGGACGAAACCTGTACGTTTATTTTGTGACGATGCAGTGGTGTACCGTGATATCCGTGATCCTGAGGATCCAGCAGCTTTGTCAGATGACCTTAATGCTATACAACACTGGTGCGACACTTGGCAATTAGAATTAAACTTAAAAAAGTGCGTAGTGATGAATTTTTTGGAAAAAGAGTAATGCCCACCCGAACGCGTACTGAATTGGGAACACCGAAATGGAATATGTAGACTCAATTAAATACCTAGGCTTTACCCTCACTCACGATATCTCCTAGGTGTAACACTCACGGGGAATATGTGGACAAGCTAACAAAAAAGTAGAATTTATTAGAAGAGTACTTAGTAAATGTGATGAAAAGGTCCAAGAAAAATGTTATCTGCCGTTGTTTAGGCCTCATTTAGAATATACTGCCAGAATATGGGATCTTCACGAAGTTGGATTGATTGCCAAATTGGATCGCGTGCAGCGTAGAGGAGCTAGATTTGTAAAACGCTGTTATGATAAACTTAGTAGCGTATTCAAAATATTAGAGCAGCTAGGCTGGGAATCACTAACGGAGCGAAGGTTAAATTAGAGATTGAAGCTCTTGCATAAATTGGAAGGAGGTCTCTTTAGCAGTGATGTTAAAAATGTATTATTACCTCCAGTTTAGGAGAGGTCATGCTAATAAAATTAGAGCGGTTAAGTGTAGAACAGAGAGATTTAAATTGACATTTTTCCACGAACGATAGGGAACCATAATAACATTGTTCGACTGCGGTAGGGTCATGTTTGGATAAAATTATTCTTGTGTGAATTCACCCCTGTCACACACCCTGGCGGTGGATTTCAGAGTATGTATAAATAAAAATAAAAAAAATAAGTTTCTTTTATAGAGCACCACAGATGTTCTTAATGAGTATCCCTCTCGTAGGTTATGACGGTGTGACACCCGATAGTCTTGCTGGGTAGACTATTCTTACTGTCGACAGCTCTAGGTATGTATTTGTTAGATTGAGGGAATTTATTATTCCAGAAGTGTGTTGATGCGAATATATCCTAATTGAACAGGAGACCACACTCCTGACATCATATATCTCTCTGACATCATCATGACTCTTGTATCGTTGAGATCGCCAAACTGAGCCTCGCATTATGCTGCATTTCTTGTATTTCTTTTTTTTTTGAGAGATAGCTGAGGTCGATACTATGTGGAATTCCATAGAAATGCACAAGAAAGTATCAAAATACTTTGCTTTTCCACAGGATAGAATTTTTTGAGGCCCCATCATGCATGAAATGATCGAGTTAGCCGAGAGAGGAAAAGAGTGAGAAGAATTTTTGGGAACTGGGTTATAGTTACGGTTGGTCGTCGAGGGGTGCGTAGGAAGAGGAGTGGAGAAGGAGTTTTTGGGACTGTAAGAGGATTGAGGGAAGAGCGGTTGTCGTAGTGTATTTGCGTTGGCCGCGGTCGTCTAATTGAAACCGCCCACCGCCTTGGTCGCTGTTGCGTGTGTTAATCGCCGAGCGTAGACAGAGGGGGAGCTTCAATCCTCTGGAATACTCCTTTTTGTAAATATTGTTATCATATTCCTCTCTGCTCTAATTGACAAACAGTGGTTCCCGAAAATGACAATGATTTATCGTTTTTCCTGAGATGCATGCTTAAACTCTAGGATCGTATATTTGAAACAAGTTCATTATTCGCGCTTTTTTTACTTATTGGAAGTCTAGCCTTTATTTAAAAACACATTCACTTACGAATGTTGGAAATATCATTTCAAATTTAACTGAAATGGGGTTGCGGTATTTTGCTGATGCGACATGGACTAAACTCTAGTTATTCTATGTCAAACACATTCTATGATCTTTTTTATTGCCATGGTCGTTTTGTGGTGAGAGTATTAAATGCTGTAAGCGATGTGGGTAGAGGTCTACACTTGTATAATTTAAACACATCAAAGCGCACTTTGGAAATGTTGCTAGAGATTTCAATAAAGTTCACGCTGAACAATGTAACCCAAATACTTCATGAAGCAATTAACCCTCTATCCATTTTAGGGAAAACCTTGTGATATACTTCGTTTTGGTTATATTCATATTTATACATCATGGCAGTACTTAAAAAAAATATCTGATTATTAATGAATATTTATTGAACACAAATAGTTTGCATGCTTTCGGAAACCTATCTCTCAAAGGCATTTGACATTAATGTGAATTAATTTCAAAGCTTTAGCTATAGGTTGATAATTTAAAGCATGCCATACCATGTTCTAAAACTACCAGAGTTTATTATGTTTTCAAAGATTACGATAATTATTATTTTTTCTGTGAGAAGTATAATAGTTGGGTAAAATGGAATTAATTGTCAGTTAGAATGTAAAATTATGATTAAATTAGTTTTTCAATTGATGGTTAAAAATGGATGTACTTTGGATCGTGTTAACTTCCCATATTCCAGAATAATGTCCTCGAGAGAATTGTTTTCCGGGAGGCTATTTTGAATCATTTTGCATATTTATTGATAGGTAAAATAAATTCCTGGTTTCAAAGTTCAATTCTATGTCTGAGGTACACAGATATGAAATTATTACCTCGGGATAATTCTTAAGTGCATGATATTGTTATTGGCACAGGACAGCTTTGCATATTACAACTTTTTCTAAGACTTTAAAGTTCTTTTTTACTGAAACGGAAATGTTACTCCATTATTTTAGGTAATAGTCTCTAAATCACACTTAATTAATTGTAAATTAAGTTTTAATTTTAATTGATAGTAAAGTGTAGAAGGTAGCATACGCGTGAAAATTAAAAAAAAGGCAGATAGTGGAACTATTCTCTGGAATTATGAACATTGTGCTTCTTTTGTTCGGCCACGCATTGATTAGGACAAAAAATAACTTTTGGTCGAAGTTAAAGTCATTATTTATATGCGTTCAGTTCAGTGAAATTTCAAATTCGAAAAAAGAATTTTTATCCATATTCCCATATTTTTTAATTTTACTGTTATATATTGACAATAATTCCTTTTTATAAATAGCGAAATAAAGTTCGTTTATTATCACAATATGTGTTAGAAAAATTGCGGTTTATATATTTCAGGTTACCTGGGAATGATTATGATTTAGTTTGATTTTAATTTTCGTCATAAAGCAAATTCTGTACGTTTGGACAATTTGTTTTGTGAATTTAGGGCTCCACACGGACTTGAACTTATACGGTGAATATGGCATTCATCAATGGTATTTTCTGGGAGTGTTACCATTGAAAGAGAGGACGAATTTTTATATACCTTAATGGTTAAAATGCTACTATTTTCCTAAATATTCCGAGTAATAAAAGCGTTTTTTCCAGTGCGATAAAAATTATTCATACCAATTCATAGCTTTTGATAGATATCGGGGCTGTTCTACACGCACATTGAATGTTTATATGCATGGAAAGTGAAAATATCTCTTTCTGGAAAATAATTATCGGCCATTATCTTTGAAATGAAACGCAGAGTAGTGTCCAGCATTTTAGCTAAAAAATGTCAAATCTTTTCAGCGCGTTTTCTCTTCTAGATATTTTATTGGTTGGGCGGTTGGTTCTCCATTACAGCCACTCCACTTTAATTTCCCTCGGGGCTAATGCCTTTATTTCGATTTTCTGTTCTGTAACATTTTATAGGTTAAATTCCAGAAAGCGTTTAGGTGCCTGTAATACAACATCCCTTGCTTAATTTTATCCAAGAGAAACGACCTTACCGGGATAACTCAATGCGTTAAGTACCCATAAAGTATTAAGCATAGTGCGTGACGTTTATCATGATATAGTCAGTTATCAATAAGCAATAACGGAGGTGGAAGACCTACCTATATTATCAAGATCAAATCGCCTAAGAGTGTACGGATTCCGTTAGTACTTATCGTAACTTTTTGAGATTCTTCCTCCAGTGAAATAGTTGCCTTAATTTGGTAATTTTCATTAATATCTACAGATGGTATTCATCTCATTAATGAAGACTAATACGTGCATTTACAAGCAACTGTTTGTTACTGGAAAGGGACTTTTATTATTGAAAATACTTTTTTTTTGCCTATAAAGCAATCAAAAGTAGAGTTCATTGCATATTGATAAACATTGTATCTGCATTAAAATGCATGAAATAAATTTACATTGTATTAATTAGTCACGTAGTATTTTCTTTCCACGACACAATAATTTTTCATGCTCAAAAAATATTTAATTCTTGACTTTGCCAATACCTTGAATTTGCTGATCAGCTGAATCATCAAGTTTTGGGCCCAGTAATTTAATTCTTGATGAAAATGAAAGATTACTGAGACAATAAATGGCACATTTCGTTGTCAAGTGATTATTTTTAACGGCCGTGAATGACATAGTGTTTATCACTAAGTCTTGGATTTTTAGAAGCTCTCTTGAGACATGAATATTTCAGGTTATTACAATATTTTTTGGTTAGGGATTTTTCACTATGAGAGCATATAAGGATTCCCATTTCATATCTTATACCGACGCTTGGATCCAGGGGTTGATACACTATACCAAACAAATAGACTTTTTTTTAAATTTTACCTGATCACGTAACTGTTTCATGAAAGAAGAAGGTTGCAATCTCTAAGCATAATTCTACAACTACTCTATTAAATTAATATGTAATCTACGGTACCAAGGATTGTTAAATTGAGTTGGTTGTCTTCCGTTATCTTAATCTTATATGCTCCCACACTGGTCTGCGTATTTACTGCTGTGATGAGGCACCGATGACCAATGCATTTTTGAGTTTTACTGGAATATGATATTTAAAAAAATCACATTAATTAATCCAAAAGCTGATTTGATAGGTGGAGTAGAGCTCACATCAATCGACATAATAAAAATTTCGCAAGTTAGATTATGGGGCCAGTTATTCAACTAGTACGGCCTGAGATTTCCCAGGAAGATCTGGTGACTGGAAAAATCACACAGATTGGGTTGTAATAAAACTGGATCTCTCCAGTCAGTCGGTAAACCAGCTTATCTATTTAGATTTCATCCTTATATCGCTTTGAATGGAACTTGCATTATAACTAAGCACTGTGATGTAACGATGAAATTTGGATTCTTAGGGAAGTAACTATAACATGACATGCCTACCTTTTCCATTCACTTAATGAGTTAATCACCAGCCAAAATCAGGATTCTTGTGTTTTTACTTATTCTATCCGTATTATTTCCACAAAGAATGCCAATTGGTATCACAACTAGTATGTTATATGATATTCAATGGCGGTGATCGCGCCATTATGAAGAGAGGTCATATTTGAAAAATAGACATTAGGTTCGTGGACACGGATAGGAAAAATGTGAGATAAGAGGGTGATAATGAGGTTATTTTTTCTATTAGTTTACGAAAATTTGTGGTTTTATAGTTAAACGCATGCAAACCGCTTATTCGCGGTGAAGATTTCCTGGTTGTTCCTTCTACCCAGGAAATACATTGTCACCAACTGTTTGGTGACTGAATTGGACATCGTCTCATTTTGAGTGAGGTTTTAGAATTCTTGGACACTACAGTTTGCCTACTTTCCGTAACGGGAGATCTGCCACATTTACATTGTGAATAACAATCTAGGATTTGTATAATGGTAAGGTGTCCGATTTTGGAAATATTTTGACGTCCAAAAATATGATGAAGAAGCATAAGTTCTTTCATTACTCCTGTGTCGTTTTTTTCTTACTGAAGACACGTAACATGAATACTTAGTGTCGCATGCATACCTAAGAACAATCACATAGCGATCTCGCTTTCTCGCAATTTTAGACTTCACTCACTACAACTAATCGTGTTCAAATGTCTAAACAAAACGTTTGAAAATACGCATTTCGAATGAAAAGGTGATGAAATGTCGCACGTCATGGCGTTTGAAACAGATGAGTTTTTACGGTGAAAAGTGACCAAAATGGATAATATTTTACCGAAGACCTCTTGGTCCATTGGTATATGCCGTAAAGGTCTCCTGGGCGTCTTTAGCGCAACTTTTCAATCCTTAAATTTTGAGAGTTTTGGTGAATTATTTTCGAAACTTCCCACTGACTTTTGGTTAGTGTGGTAGATAAGCTTTTATGATTGAAATACGACAGCAGATAAGAACAGCATTTTACTCTATATCCATCCACTAAAAATATTTCTATTATATGCCGATGTCTGTGAATATTTTAAATCTATTATTTTCTTGTACACCAAAAGTTTCAAACTTTTCGGTCAGACGAGCATTCTGCTTTCAATAGATTTATCCCAGAAATGCCTCTGGTATTTATTAAATTTTGTGAAGTTCACAGCACATGCTAAATTTCACGATTCAATTTTTTCTTAGTGGCTCATACCTTAATTTTAGTTATTAAGTCAGCTCAAGCTATTTTATATAACTTTAGGATTAAATATTCATCTGGAAAACTTTTGGCAGGAAAAAGTATAAGTTTTGGCACATATCCCTAAATGAAGGCGACTTAAGATAGGCATAGTGCTCAATTGACGCATCAGCTGACAAGCTATTGATATTTGGCACTGAAAAGTAACTAAATACACAAGAAAGACAAATGCCTCTGAGGAGTTGGTCCAATCTTGAAAATACTAGTTAAGCTGATAAATTTCGGCGGATAAAATGAACTCCTGGACATTTTTACCTAGATGACTTTTTATCAGCAAAAGTATCCCTGGAATTTTATATTATTCTGGTTTAATCGATATACGTGTATTCTTAAGCTCTATTATTTCATCTAACTTCCATAAATGAAATCTGAGTAAGGCAAGTTTTTTTGCACCAAGGGAGATCTAATTGTAGTAACATGTATGAAATCTCCTCCATTCTTCGTGTGCTCGTTCACAAATGTTTCTCACGGCAGTAATTAAGTGCTTATTAATAATTTTGAAACTTTTATTAACTCTTGAGAAAGTTTTTAGAATGTTAAGTTACATTTTACTAAGTAATTTTCATGCTGAAATTTGGTGATTTCATTATACCAAGAGTAGGATAAATTCCTAAAGTAATGATTATAAGTAATCATACTTTAATATAAGAATAAATTCTAGTTTATATTTATTTTATTCATACTAATCTTTTAAAAAAATGCTCTTCCAAGGAAACTGGAAAATATTAATCATTCTTTCACCTAAAAAAATTAGTTTTAAGACTTTTAATTCAATGTATGGAAAAGACATAAGGGAATGTCCAAAATTTGATTCTAGAAATGTAGTTATCGTATATTAAGCGCATTTTAACAATTTTTCAAACCGGTGGCTTTTAAAACAATTGCATATTTAAGGAGATTTGCAGAAAATGATGGTGATTGAAGGAAGGCCACAGACTGAAAAGTAAAACATTTATCTAATGAACGTCGGTGAGCGTTGGCCACTCTTTAATGTCGAAACAATTGTATACTTGTAAACTGATATGCACACATTAAGATTAAATATTTGTTGTACGTTGTTTTACTTAAATTACTGCGTTTAAACTGATTAACTGTATATATTCATGATTGTAATAGAAATCGGAACTTATTTAAGTTGTATCACTCAATGTATCTTTTGCTATAATCATTTCTCTATCATATGTTTTAATATAGCATAAAATGAACAAAAATTCATTATTTAAATATGGAATACGTGAATGAACATAAAGTAATTATTTATTAGCGTAATTTCTAGTTGCTGGTAAGCAAGTTTCAAAATCAATTTTCACCAATCCCTCAAAGACAATGTTTCCTCAGTAGATTGACAACATTATCGCAGTGACAAATGTCAATTGACAAATTATATCGTATAATTGTATTTGATTAGTATCTGTTATTTATTTTAATTTAATAGCTAAATCAACCTATTCATAACAGAAACAAACACATTTGGATAACGTGCTTGTTAAGTTCTTACTAATTTTAAAATGACTAAATCAGAATAACTTATTTCTTACGAGTGGAAGTGACTATTTATAAAGGCAAATGAAGTTAATTTTTTTCGGGAGATTGTTTCCTGTTCCATTATTAGAAAGCAAAGAAATGACACGGTTACATGTCTTGGAGGAGAGTCACCCTCTCTTCCCCACCCCTTCCTTATCAATCATAATCTCCCCTTGAGGAAGCACGAACGCGTTTCACCCAGCTTTTTTTTGCGTGCTTGTTTCGCGAAATAATAGGCTCATTAATTTGATGCTCTCCTGTTCACGTGCACTCGTATCCCGCTTGGAAACGTGTCCCTCGATTCGAACGACATCTTTGCGGCGCTGAGGGGCTTGTTTTTCTCCTAAGGAAAAAGATGTATGTTGTTCCACGGATAATTTAATTTTACTCGTACAAACCAATGGTGAGGTCTCTGTGGTGGGATTTAATTTGAAGGGCACTCATTGCTATGTAGATGGAGGGTGGAATATAAAGGGAGAAAGGGATCGTAGTGGGCGGGAGGTGTTGGGAATGGGAGAGATATATATTGAGGATGGGAGGCTAGGGGTGAGATGAGTTAAAGCCGGGGGTTGTGTGGAAGGGCGGGGCGGGGGGAGGCACGCGGAGGGCAGCATAGTGGGTAGCAAGAAAGGGAAAGGGAAAGAGAGAGGGAGGCGGACAAAAGGCATTATTTGTGCGACATTGAGAGCGCAGGGTCCTCTTTTGCATTCAATCCATAGATGAAGAGGGTAGAGCGGGGGTGGGATGGAAAGGGAGTGATAGGCGGGAAGGGGCGAATGGGGAAAAGGGAGAATTATGGAAAGAATAAGGTAGTGGGGATCGGAATAAGGACGCGTAGAGTGGGAGAGAGGGAAAAGAAGAAAGAGAAGTAGATATTGAAAAAGGGTCAGGGGGAAGGTTGAAAGGAGGAGAGGGAGGGTGGGATGGAAGAGGTCGAGGCGAGCGTGCCGAGATGAAGCGAGCTTCCCCAGTGCACATTCCCTCTCTCCTCTCGCCTTCCTCCAAACCTCCCTCTTCCCTCCCATTCTCTCACTCTCTCCATTCTCCTCCCTCAGCCGAAATCTCTCCTTCAGATCCCGCTCACATCCACCCCTTTGCCCCGCCCCGTCTTTACCACCCACCTCCCTCCTCCTCTTATCCACTTCTCCGCTTCCTCCTCCCTCTCTCGCTCCGGGTGTTCTGCGATAGTCCTCCTTATGAGCGTTATCACAATGGTTGTGGCGGGAGGGACCCCGAGAGCTAAAGCCTTCCCCTTGGTTATAAATGGGTCGATACTTATCCAGCCCTTCTATCCCTCCCAACATCTCCCCATTCCTCCTTCCTTCCTCCCTCCCCCCTTCGGCGCGCCCCTCTGCCACCCTCCAACCCTCACCCTACCTCCCTCCTCTCCTCTCTTTATCCTTCACCCCACATACTCATTCCCTCCCTCTTACTCTCCTTCTCTTCCCTCATCTTCTCTCTCTATCTCTGTCGCTCTGTCGAGAGAGAGAGAGAGAAAGGGAGGCGGGCGAGGGTCGGATTCCGGCTTCGGGGGAGTGGGTGCGAGGGATAAGGGTGGAACGGAAGGCGGGAGTTGTGTGGGAGGTTTGGAGGAGGTGGGTGGGAGACGGGGCGTGAAAGGAGCGGGATAGGTAATGCTGGGTGAGGAGGACGGCGGAAGAGGTGTGGAGAGCGAGAAGGGGTAGGCAGGCGAAAAGAAGGGAGGTCGTAAAGAGGGGGAAGTGAGAGGGCTAAGGAGGAAAATGGGGGAGAAGGTGGCAGAAAAATGCCAAGTAGGAGTTTGAGTAGGAAAAAATGAAGCGGAAAAAAATAAGGGGTGAGGAACAAGGTGGGACCAAAGAATGGGGCGAAACAAAGCGTCGGCAATGTTGAAAATAGAAAATATTTTTCGAAAGAAAGAAAAAAAAAGGGTGCTGGAGAAGGAAAATTGAAGAGAGAAAGAAGAAAAAGGGCATGAAAGCAGTATGAAAGGTCGAAGGAAGGAATGACAGGGATAAATTCAAGCAGGAAATGTGCTGGTATGGAGACGAATAAAGAGATTGACGGGCTGTAGATATAGCAGTGGGTCTAGATGGTGTAGGGCGGAGGAGGGCGTGATGGAGAAGGGGAGAGGCGGAGGTAAGAAGAGTCGAGCACGGAATTCGAGGGACGAAGTGAGGGATAATGAGGCGTAGGTCGCAGGCGAAAAGAAAGTGCGGATAGAGAGGGGTGTAGAGGAAGGGAGTTGGTGAATGGAGTTGCGTGGGGGCCAGTGAAAGGCATTCCGGGAAGGGGAAGATGGGGAGGACGGAGCGATGAAAGGGAATTGTTAAGATGTAATCACTCAAAAGAAGGCGATCTTAAGAATTGGAATATGCGGAGTGGGGATTATACCCCGTCGACTCAAGTCTATCACGTTCCCTTCCTCCTCTTTTACACCCTTCGCGCTCACCATTTTTACCCCTTCGTCCTCTCTCATGTACTACCATTGGATAAAAGGGAAGAAGGTTATATTTAGAAGTAGACGACGGTTGGTTGTACTACCATGGGGATGGTGTAAATCGAGAGGGGAAGGAAGGATGGAAAAATTAAACGCATAATAATCAACGGGCTCGGGAGAAAACGAGAAAATCTTTGGAGAAAACATTTGTTTAATTGAGGAAAAGATTGACGCTTCTCTTCCCCACGTGAATATTTTTCATTTTTACTAAAATAAAATGAGCAAAAATAACTCTGGGATTGGATTCTGGGGGCAACTAAAATTGCAGGGAGGAAGAAAACAATTTCAGAGCATGTTGTTGTACTTACTGGTATGACTTCGCTGGGCATCATTCTTGTGAAATTAATACAGTGAGGAATCCTCATAATGAGATAATGGGAGCAGTGCGGAGGGGGGAAGTAATTCCAAAAGCTGAACAAAGGCAATGATAATGGGGAGAGGGATATCGTGAAACAGCGGAGCACGGGAAGGAAGCGAGTCGTGATGGAGATGCAAGGTGTAGCAATGGAAGAAAAGGACTTGGTTGAGTGGCGGAAGCACGGTGGGAGAAGGGTCTAGGTACGGCCTAGAGAGGCGTGAAGGAGGGGGTTAGGAAGTGGTATTTGAGGGGGAATTGTGTGGGTGGGCTGCACGAGGGAATAGTTTCTTTCGAGGCTTGGGGTACGGGGAAAGGACTGCGGAGCGGGAAGAAGAGAAGAGGGGAGGAGTTGGAGGAGTGGGGAATACTCGAAAAGAGGATAATGAAATGGTGGGGAGGGAGAGAGGAATGAGAGTGGGGACGTAATGAAAGACGTCGAATGAAAGCGAGAGGGGGACTCCCAACAGGAGGAGGTTTAGAGTGCCATTGTCGAGTATTAAAGCGCGTTTGCTGGTAAAAGCGTCCCATCTAGACCAGGACTCCGGAATTTGGAATTATGAAATATCCACTGTGCACTGTATTTGCGAAAAAGTTAAACGAATGTCCGTTTCGTGCGGAAGCCTAGGCTATACGGAATTAGATGATGGGCCGAGATTGCGTAATGGCTTGGAAATTACGGTACGATTGAAATGCACTTCTCCTTTCTTCCTTCCGTCAGACATGAGGGAACTGAATGGAGAGTATCTAGGGGTTGCAACGCCGGAAGGCCACGCACTCCCCGCTGTTTCTTCCGTACCATCCATCTTTTCTCTGCAACCAATGCTTCGTGAGATCAGTGATTTATTGTCTTCATGTCTTCTCAAGTGCACCTTATCCTGATGAAGAATAATGGCATATCGTGTGTTTTCACGGCAAGGCCCGGGGTACACTTGAAAGTGTATTTTTAGATTAGAGATTTCATCCTACTTATTTACCATTAACATCAGTATTTTAATCCTAAGATTGACCTACTACAACCCTACATTATTATCTATGCAGTGTTAATTCCCTCACCCCCTGAAATATTTTTGGTTTTACGTCTTTCTCAATTATTCCTATGCAGTATTTGTCTCGGCCTTCCTTGCGAGGTGTTCCCTGTCACTCCCCCTGCTATTATATTCCTAACTAATTCATAGTTACTCATAATGTGTTCAACCCTTCTAGTTCTTCTTGGCCGTTGAGTTCACCATATGGTCTTCTCTCCTTCTGCTGTTCTATATGTTTCCTCTTTCTTTGCTTTGTCTGTCCCTCTGATGTTCAAAGTTCTTCTCCATCACCGTGCTCCAAAAGTTTCTCTTCTTTGCTGGTCTCCTTTTCAAACGTTTTCACGAACTGCCAATATTGTTTTCAGCCTCAAGTTCTTTTAAAATTAAAGTTACCTCTTGTTCATTAACCTCTTCTTGTTTTGAGTAATTCTTTGCTTGATTCCGATCGAACTTCTTCCATACCAATTTATACTGCTTCCCTAGTAGCTGGTTTCCCCTTGCTCTAGTTACACTTCTCGAATTGTGATATCTTCCCTCAGCATTTTTATTTCACACACAAAAATTCAAGTTTTATTCTTGCTGATGCTCTCATTATATTATTGAAGTACTTGGTGCACTACATCCAGGGTTACTTGCAGGTCCCCTCGGATTTCTGAAACAGCTGAAAACTAGTGTTAATTTCTTCCTTATTCGCCTTGTCCCAACGGATGGTCCATTCTTATTCATCTTTTATTGCCTCTTCTAGTTACATATATACTACTGGTCGCGAAAGGCTATATCCTTGTGTGACTCATTTGTTTATTTTAGTTTCTATTTTTCTTCCGTTTTTTGTTTGTACTGATATATCTCTGAATGAATAATGTTATTTCCGATTTCAAGGCAACTTGTGCTCTAAATACGTTTATTAAACCATTAAGACCCTAACTGTTATGACTAACTTGAATGACAACTTTATAATACGCTAGAAAAGTTACAGTTTTTGAGCATCAGAGTTTGTTTTTATGCTTATTTTCATTCGTCTTGTTTTCGTACACATTTACCCTAAGAAAATTCGATCGCCATGCCTTATTAAACTCCAGTGCATCATTTCTATTGAAAAAGGTAGTTTCGATGATTGTAAACTTTGAACATAGTGTGATTGAATGATTTCGGCCGTTAGTTGCTCAGACATAGCTCTTCATTGCGTAAATATCCGAATTCCGTATTAGACTTTATTCCTTCCTCGGCATTGGATGTTCTGCAGTTCTTGACTGCTTTGGCAAACTCGTCACCAGCTTGTGTATATGCGTACACGGCTAACTCTATGGTCATGAGAGTTGTCTATAAGGTAGGATAATAAGAGTATTGGCGACTTTCACATCTTAACGAAGCTTTTAGTAATTTTCGGTAAGCATTGAAGCATAATGCATAAAGCATAATGAAAAAACGTGCAGTGAAAAAATATCTATTCAATTTTTTCAGAGTGAAAAAATCATTCGCCTTTCATGGGAAATGATTTTTACGCTCTAAAATTGTTGCATTGAAATGCATATTAACTGATGACTCCGTTAAAAGTTACTGTTGCGGCATCTCCCTCAGTTTCTTAGAATTAAACGAACACCAAATTGAGAAATTGATTGTAAAGGATCGTGTGAGTGCGGAGTCAAATGAAAAATCGCCGTTTACTCTTCCGATGGATAACCGCGATTTCCATCGCGTGGAATTCACTCCTCCCGAAAACCGTTGCATCATATTAAGACATTAGTTTGGCCTCCATTTTTAATCATCCTACGTCCTGAACGGCGGCCGAAAAAACGATTGCAGTTTCGAATGAGCGTTTTTAAACGCTCGCAATATCTCGGTTATGAGAAATTCGCCAGATACGGAAATTTAATTCCGCAATAACCGCGACGGCGAGGAAGATCGAGGAAGGTAGGGCAGGAGGGAATCCGAGAGGGGCGACGCGACGATAATTTGACGACGGAATTCCACGGACCACGCCAGCGCCACATAAAGGCGACAAAAAAGAGAAATTATGGGGAAGGAAAGGGAGAGAAGGATGGTTGGGGGATGGGGGTGGGGGAATCGAGGGAGATTTAGGGGACGGGGCAGAGTGGAAAGTGAAGGTGAAAAAGAGAAGAGTGCACGGAAAGGAGGGGAGCGAACATGGGGAGGATGGAAGGGAAGATTGAGAAAAAAGTGAAAGGGAACACGAGGGGGGGGGATTGGAAAGAGAAAAGTGTATTTAGTGCAGATATAAGAATGAGTCGAGGGGAGCAAAAAAAAGAGGAGAGGCGAAGAGGAGGGATTGGTGGCCGCGGGGAAAGATGTTGAAGTGAGGGAGGGGATGATTGAGGCTGAAGCGAGGAATGGGGGATTTTAAAGGAGAAGGAGCAGAAGGTGGGGGGAATGGAAGTGGGTTGGTGGTGCGTGCAGGAAGGGGGTGTAAGGGAGAGGGGGAGGATGTAGAGTTGGAGGAGGGATGAGCGAGAGAGAGGGAGGAATGGGGGCTTGTAGGGAGTAAAGGGAATATCCCAAAGTGGGTCGTAGTAACACGATGGTAGACCCGAGGGAATTCTTATAACTTAGAAGAAAAAAATTTGTCGCGGCTTGGTTTTTATTTTAATGAAATGGATTGCGGGCTGCTTTCTTGATTTGTAGCAATTTTTTAAAAGCAATTTTCAATCGTGTTGCGAGTATTTATTGCAGCGATTTCGATAATATTTCTCAGAAATTGATGCTTAAAGATTTTAAGGATCAAAATTTATGTCATAGTTCGGATTCACGCAAAGCCTATTTTTTTTGGTGTTTAGGATAATATTTTTTGACATCAAACTAACAGGAATTTAGCTTTTTTAACATCCTAAAAACATTGGTTATCATGTAAATTTAAAAAAATGAAATGGGTCTTAAGTCATTATTAGTAAATTTTATTGCTCAAACTATTATATTTATATATATAGTTATATTGCTTAATATAATAGTTATATTGCTATAACTATTATATTAAGTGTTAGTATAATTATAAAATGTCAGCAAAACTTGTGATATTATATGTATTGTTATGTAATATATATAATATCTTAGCTATTATTATAATATCAATAATGTGATATATATATATATATATACATATATTTTATATATATATATATATATATATATATATATATATATATATATATATATTTACTCTTGTGATCCGTTCGATTCCGCCTTCCCCACCTCTATTGTGTTCGTCCTTTATACGTGTTCCTATCCCTTTTCCTTATATCTGTTTCTGTATATATGAGTATTTATTCGCCGTTTGGCGGGATTTCGTGTTTGAATGTATATATATATATATATATATATATATATATATGTATATATATAATATAGTTAGTTAAGCATATACTAAGCTAACTGCGTTACAGGGCCCAGGTTCCAGGGTCAGTGTTAATATTATTAGCATAGACAAATTTAACTGTTTTATTGTTGAAAGGAGCCTTTAGTAATAAAATAAGTAAGAAGGGCAAAGCAATCTAAAAAATAGCAATAGAGATTGCCTCAATGTTATGGATTTACGTGACAGGAACTTTCGTTTCATGCTCGGATGTTAGAGTATGTTACGATTTTCCCATGAAAAATTGTCATGCCTATTTTTCTTCATAATCATCCTTTATTATTATCAATGGTGTTTTTATCACATGGTAGGTAGGTCAATAAATAATGATGGTTCTCCATTCTCACATATTTCTGGCATGTTTTCTCATTATATTGTGGCATCTCCACCTTCAAGTTATCGTACACTTGAACTCTGTTCCTTGCCATAAATCTCCCGTTTCCCTTTTCCCTACTATCACAGTTAAATTTAAACCTGGAATTATGTTTTTTGTCTTTCTCATCTGTCAAAGGAAAAATTTCTGGTTAATATTTTTATTTAGCCACAGGAAATTTTCCATCTATGTGAGATCGTGTTCTATTGCCTGCGGGGTGTACGGATGTGGAAAAACATACGCGACGAATGCGAGTGTGCTCATGTCCACATATTACGTTAAATTAATAATTCCCAAGAGTTCCCTTCTAGTTTACGTATTCTACTTTTCAATTCCCCACTTGTATGTCATAGGCCACAAACTCCTTTGTCTAGTGTCTATCTGTATGCCTGAACAAATTGAGTTCACCGTTCCTCAGTCATATTTGCGTTCTGCTTAGATGATTATAATACTGTAGTTGCCACCGTACGGGCGTTCAATGGGGTGTAAAGTTGATAAGACAAATATCAAACCACATAAATTATAATTACATTTAAAAACTCCGGTAACATATAATTTTGGAAAACGTTGACGCCAATAAATATTTGCAAAAAGCTGATGATTTTCATCATTAGTTTAAAAGATCCAGTCTTGTTGGCGGTGGGGAAGTTGTCATCTGGGGTGTTATTCTTCAAACATGTACACACGATATGAAAATTAGGTATTTTCTGCTTTTTGGGGCTTTATAGACTATTTCGTTTAGTAAGTGGCTTCCGAAACAGTTCGTGAAACGAAAAGGCACCCAGTTTATTTGGATTCATGAGGCTTCACCCAAAGACATGCAAGCTTTGAAAAACTGTCCGATCTGCCACACCCGACACGTCCTTCGCAAAACGGAATATTCTGGGGTATTATGGGAAAAAGTGAAAGGGAAATGGAGGGAACATTGCAAAGGAATGGAAACATGCTGAAATAGAGAGATGAGGAGTTGGAATCACAGGAGATGCCTGCCTGAGGTCATGAAAATAAATACAAATTCTAGCGGCGGTTACCTCAGGCAAAGTTGTTTTTGAGATACATAATTCATGTGTTAAGTTTATTTCTGAATTATTTATATTCCTCAGTACTTTGGATCATCATTTAATAACAGAAATGAGACTGAAGAACCAGAGACAAGGTGATATTGTGATTTCTGAGTGATAATATTTTTGGTTGGTTAACGACGACATATATTTTATTTCAGCCGTTCCTTTAATTTACTTGCAGACTGATTTGACTGATCTTTTTCCGAGTAGGTTAAAAATATGTTCACTTCCTCCCAGGGTTTCGTAGCAATTGGCTGGTTTCTTTTTAGGTTGAATAAAAGTTGCCATTACCGCGGAAAACTTGAAAATTGAAGTAATCTCGAAAGGCATCGCTCAATTTGTATATATGCCACTGCTTCTTTTTAGAATTAGGCATTCAGTACCGGATTCAAATTGTTGGTAGAATTAGTCTGAATTCATTTTAATGAGCATATAATAATTTTTATCCCGGGAAAATTATTTTTCGTAGAATAACTTTATTTTGAAAGTAATAATGTTACTTTTATCAGCTTAAAGTTTTTTGATCAGAAGGTAAGTATGAATACCATTATGTATAATTTCACTCCGATACGTACTTAAAAATGAGGCAAATATGCCTGATGGTAGATCTTTAAATGTAATTTTATCTTATTTTTTGCTAGTTTCGAAGTTTATACCTCCTTTTTCCGAGTTATGTTAGTTGCCGATTCATTAGGGCAACTAAGAATGCCACTAACGTATCGCAATTTTGTGTAAATTTTCTTTATCAAAGATTTGTTTTCATCTATTTAATTTTCTTCTTCTTTCATCAATTCTCTTACCAAAGTATTTTTTTCATCAGCTTAATAGGTAGCGGACTTAGAAGGGTATAGGACGTTATGAGCATAAAACATATCTATGCGATTGTACATTAGCAAATCTTAAAATCTTAGGAATCTCTAGAGTTGTGGGGTTGGGATAAAAGTTGCCTGTAAGGGAAACCTCGATATGTGTTACCCATTCAAAAATTTAGAATTTCTAAATTCCTGATTTATGTGATGGTTTAAGATGTACTTTAAAACCTTTATCGAAATGTAGATGTCAAAAAACCACTGGAATACTTACTTAGGTAATGTCACTAATAATGTTCTCCGTCAGGCAAAAGTTGAGCTTAAGAGAATATCAGAAAGTACTGGCAGAGAAACTGAATAACAATACAACTTTTCGTAACAACTAACTCTCAATAAAGTATTGAGCATTTGTTTTATGAATTTTATGGTTTATTATTTTGTTTGAATGAAAATATATGATGATACATTGTTTCAATAGGTTGTACATCATTATTAAACGCCTATTTTCACTTTTATATATATATTATACGCAACTGAATCCAGATTCACTGTGTCCTAGATTTGGTGATATCAGTTAAATTTTGGTGGAGATTTAATTTTGCACATTCACGACTATACTTCATAGAAACGACGCATTTCCCTTTTTACAATTTTCATATCTGATGAACCTGTTTTTCCTTGGTTAATAATAATATTATTCAAGTCATTCGACGGGGACGGTTGTGTCCATATTACCCTTATTTCTTATATCCATGCTTTTATTCTGGGAGATTATCTCATCTGAGGAGCTAATAACAATGGTAGTGTGTCGGCGATGCGGAGATCAGAGCTGACGACGGGCCTGTTCTGGTTCTAAATGATATGAAATAAACAGAATACCGTTAAAGTTGGATGATGAAATGTAGAGGATTCATTTGTTTGAGAGTAAGAAGAAAGGCTTCCACGTCTTCTGATCTGGTAAGACGCTACATGTTTGGAGCATTGAATGGTTACTTATCCTTCGGAAATGAAATGGATCCACCCTTGAGAGCACGGTTCGAAAATATCCCGCCTCCGGTCGTTCGGAGAGGAATAGCGGAGAGATGGGGGGTGGGACGGGATGGACATGAGGGGATGCAGAAGGAACGGGGGGTGGAGAGAATTGAGGAGGGGTGGGTGCGGTGGGCGAGGCGGGTATAGCCAAGGGAGGGTGGGGAGGGAGAGGAGTGCACTTGACAATGGGAATGGCGAGCGAGGAGCGGCGATTGGAGGATTCGGCCGGAGAGAGAGATAGAGAGAAAGGAGGATGAGGAGGAGAAGGAAGTGGGTTTCAGGGCGGGGGGTGAAATGGAGGGTGGGGTGGAGGCCGCTGCCTCGACAGCAATTGGGTCCGTCTCCGCTGTGTTCCGCTCCGAAATTCTCGCTCGTACAGATTTCGACGCACGTATCAATCTGCTGTCCCTCCTCTCCTCCTCCCTTTCCGCTATTACTCCAGAGCGGGAGAGCACATGCCATTCCTGCGACATTCCCCTCCCTCCCATCTCTCCTCGTTCTCAAATTCCCCCCTTCTCCCCGTTTTTTTCGCCGATTCCCCCCGAGTTTGCTTCCTACTCCCCCGACGACTCCCCCTCCGATTCCTCGCCCGCCCCCTCCCACCTAATACTACCCTCTGCCTCTTTTACATTATCCCTCGCAGTGCTCATCCCTCTCCGCACCCATGCTTTTTTATCTCTACCCCGTTATTATCCTCGTCCGTTCTCCTCCCTATACTTCTCCCGTCCTCGTTTTCACCATCCCTCTTATTTTTCTCTTTGTCTTAAGACCCTTTCTCCTTCCTCCGCACGCACTCATCCATACGTGACTGCTCTTCATCCCCGAAATATCTAATTTCCATGCCGTCATCTCAGTGCCTCTTTGTTTGGAAATGAACTGATTATTCTAAGGGTGTTCCAAAGCGAAGCGCCAATTTTTTTAATGTTATGCGATTTTCTGGCAATCCTTTTAATGCCTATGTGCATAAAATGCATGAAGTGATTTTTCAAATGTGATCTTTGGGATACCATCAGCGTATTCTCGAAAAGATATTCGTCGGATCCTCCTTAGTAGGTTTTTATGCTCTATACTGCTTGCTACATATGTGTCGATCATTATCGTAAAAATAATGGGGACGAATAGATTTGGTAATGGAAAACCCGTATAAAGTTGAGGGTAAAGTCGGAGCATCTTTCTGACTGATAAAACTGGAGGGAACCTTTCCAATCAGATTTCTCTTTTCCCTCAGCCTATTTCTCTGATCTCGAGATGGCTTTGGATAAACGTGGAGCAAAACTGAATATTTCATAAATCGACTTCGAATAATATGTTAGTATTGGAGTTTGTTACATATTTATACATATTTATGTGGTGATGTTTTCTTCATATTGGGAGCGCGTTTAAAAGATAATTTGCTTGTTTACTTTCCTTCATTCATACTATTCTTTGTCAACTGGGCCACAAGAGTAGTGTTCAAAGTACACATTTAAGATCAAAGAAAACGACGTACCAACAGCAGTGAGTGTTGGTTTCAGTCATAGAAACGGGAGCCTGTTTGTAGTCCCATGCTTTTAGGCACGCTGGAGTTTCACCCTGTGCATGGTGCAAAGGAATCCTTCGTTGATAACTTATTTTTTGCTCTTTCCTTAGGGCTAAGCGAGAGCAGAGACCAGCACTGGTTGCAACTTAAAATAGTCTCTCCTACTCCGTCTTCATATTCCCCTAAACCAAAACCCCTTTCCCCCACCCTTTTATTCCTCCTTATCTCTTCTCCACCCTGGGCACTTGAGGTCTATCCGTTCCTCTCCTTTCTCCAGTTCACCTTTTCCCCTCCCTCTCATTTCCATTCCAGCCACTTCATATCATCTCTCCCTCTTTTACATCCTTTTCTCTCCAGGTCCCTCACCTTTTTCCCCCTCACCACAGATCCCTTTTATGCCCGTGGATTCCACTTCTTCCTTCTCCCTATCTCCGACCTGCTCTCACCACACCATCAACGCTTTCCTCGTAGTGCGGACGCGAAGGAAATAAGCAGCCCTTGTCGATGCAAATATCTCGACAGCGATTTTGGCGAGTGCTTCTCGCTGCGATAAGGACCTCCGATGGTCGCGGGGAGGGTGGGTGTGGTTGAGGGCGGGGCGAGGGAGAGCGAGTAGGGAGAGAGGGTGTGAGTGTGTGAGTTCACGTGTGGGTGTGCAACTCGGATGGGGGGCGGGCGTGGAGTAGTGGGGAGTAGAAGGAGGAGGGAAGGGTGGAATGGTGCAGTGGGTTTAGGGAGGGTTTGAAGGGGGAGGAAAATAAGGCGGGGATAGAGAAAGGGGGTAGGATAGGTGAAAAGGGTGTTCATAAATAGTCACCCGATGTCAACCGGCTTTCTCCCCGTACAGCTTAACCCAAACCAACCAGTGCCTCCCCCGCTTTCTCCTTCCTTCTCCTTCCCTTCAGCTATCTCCTTCTCTTCTCCCCACAGACTCACACCATGTGTCGCTTTCTCGTATCCACTCGATGCCACTCTCTTCCTGCCATCCCCTCTCACCCTCTCCTGTGCCTGCCTCTGCTCCACTTTTATTCCCTCGGAAGATCAGGTGGTGGAGCGATCTTATTCCACAAGACGTAAACTTGCCTCCGTAGGGACACTCTGAGTGGTAAAAGTAATGGTCGGAAACTGCCTAGCTATGAGAGCTCCTGTTTTCTAAGAGAGTATAGCGTTCTTTTCACTTTCAAGTGAAGTTTTTCCAGGTTTCATAGCGTGAGGTTGAACCGTCCAGGAGGATCATAAAACCGGGATGAATTGGTGTCAGTAACCTTTCATCACACCGGTCTTTCTCATCACTCCCAATGGGAAGCCTATGTCCCACCTAGGGCATTCTGGCTGCCTTCGGTGGAACTTACGAAATGAAGTCGTTACCTGCATTGGTTTTTATGAAGCAAGTAACCGAGGGAAATACATGTACATATATACGTGCACGGTGGTAATTCTTTGCTAAGAATCGTGTGTGATAAAAGATATTTGAATTAATCTTAAGTTTTTATTATGACACTGTTGCCAACTTTCTGTGTATATTAGTCCATGTATTAAAAATTGCATTGGACAATTTAGAGTTGATCTCTATGATGAAGCCCAAATATCTCCTCTCATAAGTTTATGCAATTTATAACTACGCTATATTTTTCCTAAGAAGGAATGAAATGAAAATGCCAAGGCATAATGTCCGTCATTGCATGGCTGTTCATTATGATAGTTTGTAAATACTTCTTGAGTCTAATTTTTATTTTATTCTTTTTTACACTCTTAAATTCTGCTGGAGAGGAAACATTCCACGTAATTCTGATTATTCGATTACTTTTCCGTTGCCATTCTGTCAAAACTTTCAGAGAAGTAACTTGCTGCATCAGTTTGCGTGGTGAAAAAGTGCAGTGTCATTGTATTCGAAAATCTGTAGAAAACTAATGAAGGAGATAGCTCCGATGTCGAAGGGTAAAGGAAGTGGAAAAACGCTAAGAGTCATGATCATGAAGCTTGAAGGGGAAAAAGATGTTTTAAAATAGCAAACATTTCACAACCATAGGTGGGAATGAAATTGCCCAAATTCTGAAAAGATAGTGGCTCCTGATGCTTATGCTTACTAAAGAAAGAGACGATTTCACATTTATTAAAATGTATTACAACGGATTTTTACGCTGTATAGAATGAACTAATTTAACGGAAATACAATTTCATTTTCTAATAATCATACTCTCACCTGGATATAATAAGCTTGCTTAATTTCTTATTACCTTCAAATCTCATAACTACGTTTGGTATTGCACTTTCCTTGAAATCAAATGTTGATTTTAGGTAAGTTTGAGGCATACAGTTTTGCCTAAATGTCTCTCCGGGCCAAATCTTTACCATCCTAGTCCTGGATTTATTTTTTCTCGCTTCTTACAGAAATATACAAATGACACTCGCTGTCCCATTAATCGTATTCCTCAGACATCTTCGGGTTCCATTCTTCTTCCATCTCGCCTTCCTACTCCACATCTCCTTTCCTACCGTTTCCTTCCTTTTTCAGCATTATTTACGCGTTCTTCCCTTGCCCTTTTCCTTGACAAGTTCAATCCTTTCGCTCTTTCTGCCAAGCCTCCGGGCGATGGAGAGACCTCATCCCTCCAACCGTCTGCGTACCATTTTCTCTTGCCCTGTTTTCCTCAATCTCCTTCCTGAAAGGGATTCAAGTGCTCAAGACCATTTGGAATTTTTCTGGCAAGGTTTTAGGAGGAAAATTTCATGTGAAAAACATAATTTATGCCTGTATGGAGTACTGTGAGGTTAAGAAGCGTATCGTTTCCGGGTGTTTTACCTTGTAGGCCTTCATTAATATTGCCCGGAATTTATCTTTGACTACACTACACCTGTAGGATATACTCAGATGATTGAAGCCTTCCATTTTGTTTTGCGGAATACTTGGCCATTCACAAACATTTTCCTTTAATCTCATTATATTGCAGCATCTCTTATAAATGATACGTATTTCTTCCTTGAAAACATGTCTGCAACTTAGCAGCTTTTAACATCTGTAATATTATATAAGTTTGAGCATCCGTGGACGTTATAACATCGCCTTGAGGCGGTTGAAGTACTGGGAGTGAAATCACTCTCCAAAGCGAGTCGAATTACGGGAAAGGAATAAAGAAGAGAGGAAAATAATGGTCCATGATTAAATAATATCATAAAGTGTGAAATTTACGAGAGCTCGTATGATAGAGTGATCTTCTAAGAAACGAATAAATAGCGAATTTTAAGCACAAGTGTTCAATTGTCTGCCAATGGGCCGGGCAACCTATTGATTGATCACAATATTGAAATACCAACATCATTTTAATGAGTTGGCAATAGATGTTTCCCTATATATCTGTATGTATAAAAGGCGATCACATGAATGGTAGGGAAGGCAGAATCGAGCAGATTACAAGCTTAAAAACGTTTGCTTGACTTGTAGTTGAACCACAGATCCTTAAATTTCTGCTCTTAACACGGAATCACGGCTTTACTGCATCAGTCTGTTAGGAGACGGCTGCCAACATCATTTCCAGCCGCCAAGGCTACCATTTTTCTTCGTTTGTGAAGTCCTCTCTCTATGCTGAAGCGTCCTTGTTGTCTTCCTGGTCGGTGTTCGTCTTCTAAGACATATTGCTGTCGTCTTTGTTTTCTCATGGCGGCTCTGTGGATCGGCGGAATCTGTATCTCCTCGGCCTCTTCATTGGTGGAAGGACTGATGAGAGATCAAGACTGGCAACGGGTCACTTGTGGCGATCCCAAGGTCAGAATTGCACCTTTGAGATTCTTTGAATAGCGACAAAGTCTTACTCCACTGCTTTTCCGAAGAAATCCTGCGCTGTCATCGTGAGAAGCTCGTCAAGCGTCTCCAAGTTCCCGTCGCGTTGCATGTGTGACACGGAGTGTATCCAATATGCAACGCAGTGCAGTATAATGCACTGCCTGAATTCGAGCGACACTTGTCTTCGGCACTCCAGATCATACCGGTGATGCGTATGTTATTCCTGGCGTCCTGCTTTTATGTCACGGCCAGTATAGTCTCCTCTTTGTGTCCATGATAAGTACAGGCGGATGAAGAATCGGCCAAAGCCGTTTCAACGCCGCGAATCGTTTTTCACGGACTCGCTCGCACTGAGATTTCCAGGGGAGTTAATGGTCCATCAGCACACCAAGGTAGAGGACTTCAGACTCCCACGGAAGGATGACTATATTAACCGACAGATTCTGATCAGATGGCGCTCCTCTGCCGGGACAAAAGACATTTCTTTTTGTCTTCCCGGCGTTGACTGCAATCCGCCGTCGACGAATCCAGATGAGGAGTTCGTCGACGGCAAGATTCTTTTTACTCCAGCTGAAGATAAGCTCTGCATCATCTGCATAGAAAGACAGAATTCCGTGCAACCCATGACTTCTAGGGGTGCCCTGGGTGAAGATGCTAAGGAGAATTGGCCCGAGCACAGAACCCTGAGGAACGCCGGCTTGGACCCGACGAAACCCAGAGTTAATGCCGAGCCGCTTAACTTATCGAGGAAACGTTCATTATGCTAAAATCTGCGGGGGATTTACGCCCACTAATGCCCCGTTTCTTCGGCCAGGAGATTTGGCCAGAAGTTAATACTTTTGACTACAAAACGAGTAGTTCCTATCCTTTATGGCGTAAGATTGATTTCCCTACTATCTTTTCTTCTTGCGTCCTCGACCATGTCTCCTTTGGTGGGCGAAACAGCTCCCGAATGCCATCTCCTGGCCAAAGAATCAGGACACTTAGTTGCATTAAAATCCTTCAGATTTTAATGTAAATTACGTTTCCTTGATAGTTCAAGCGGTTAAGAGCATCGGCCCTGCAAGCCTAAGCTTCGTGGTTCTACTACCATTCTTGGAAGCTTTATCTTGCTTGTGATCTGCTCGATTTCTATCTTTTCCATCGTTCTTGTGTTCGTCTTTTTAAATGCTACCATCCTTTTTCCTTATATCTATTTCCATGTGAATGAATACAACATTAATATGTATATATATAAACCATAAACAAAGTAATCAACCCGAAGGTCGGTTTAGTAGGTGATGGTAGAGCTCACCCAGTACTAAGCCCTATACGGCGTGTGAAATTCACACATCAGGGTAGGGGCGCTAGTACCTCTCCCTGTGCCGGTTATGGATTCCCAGGAAGTTCTAGTACCTGAAAATTCACATAGCTTGGGTGTAGATGCAGGTGCCTAGAGTGCCTTACCCGGGAATTGAACCCGGGATCCTCTGGTCAGTAGTCCAACGCTCTACCCTCTGGACTACCGCGACCCCGTATATATATATATATATATATATATATATATATATATATATATATATATATAAAAGTATGTATATTTATATTAATATATATATGTATATTTATATATATGTATATATATATTTATATTAAGTAATAATATTATTATGTCTGAGTGTTAACATTCATTTTCCAACATTGAACTCAGTGTCATGCCATTTTCAATGCTTAGAATCATGAAATTTCCCATACATACAGAGTGCTACAATATTTTTTTTTTAGGTAATCTACCGGTTAAGGTAGGTTTTTGGATGGACGTAATTACTAATTAAATAATTTGTGGCCCCTAGCAAAACACAACATCCTACTCTACATCAGGTCCCTCTTCAGCTCTGAGTACTTTCTTCCTCCCTTCATCCCGTCCAACATTCCTATCCTGTTCCTTCCCTTTCCTCGTTTGTCCAACATTCTCCCCTCTATCATACTCTTCAACATGCCACTGCCGGCCAATACCCCCTTCGTCCACTTTTCCTGCCTCCATAGGATTTCTCCCAACAAACCCCTCTCTCCGCCCACCATACCAGGTACTTTCTCATTTGTTTTCTTCTCTGTCCATTTCACCTTCTCCATTCTTCTCCACACCCACATTTCAAAAGCCTCCAGTCTACCTCTATCCTCCTGCTTCAAAGACCACGTTTCCGTGCCGTACATGGAATACTACGCTCCATATAAAATTTTTTACGAGTCTTTTCTTAATATCCTTACTCAACGTCCCTGTCATCAACTCTCTCCTTGTCAAAGCCTCTTTGCCTAGCGCAATTATTCTCCTTACGTCCTTATTACTTTGACCGTGTTGGTCCAAAACACTACCCAGATACGTAAACTGTTCTACCTGCTCTAGTTTTTGCCCTCATTTTTTAATGTTAAGCTTAGCCTTTTTCTTTCTAGAAAATCGCATAACCTTTGTTTTATTAATATTGATTCTCATCCCATACCTGTCGCACTGAATTTCCAATTCACTAAGCAATGCTTGCAGCCCCTTGGCTGAATGACAAACTAATGCTTGGTCATCAGCAAACCTAACTGATTTTACGAATTCCCCGCCCACTTTCATTCCTACCTCTAGTTCTTCCCATGCCTCTGTAATCATTTCCTCAGCATACAGATTGAACAGCAACAGTGATAATGGGCAACCCTGCCTTACAACTCTTCCTAACACTGCCCAACCGGACTCCCTGTTCCCCACTGGTACCTGAGCAGTTTGAGACATGTACAGGTTGCGCATTAGCCTCCTTTCCCTCCAATCTATTCCTATTTTATGCAATATACTCATTAGTTTTTCCCAATTCACTCTATCAAACGCTTTTTCGAAATCTACGAAACAGGCAAACACCTCCTGGTTGTGTTCTATATTCCTCTTGATTAATAATCTCATTACTGCAATGGCATCACGCGTACCTCTCACCTTCCTAAACCCAAACTGATCATCCCCTAAGTAATCATTTGCAACTTCCTTTTTTGAAACGCAAAACGCTTTTAAAAAAGGCAATTGAGTTGTTACACCCAGTTTTATTATAGTGCGCTGAGCTAAAAATACTCAAAATCATTCAATGTGAGTTGCTATAAGCGAAATTAGCAATTTTTGCATGCATTGGCAGTACGTATTTCAATTTGAGAGCCTCCAGGTTTCTAAGCTATTTAATTTTGATTACTGTTCTCATTAGCCTATTTTTCATATTTTTTCCTCCATATTAACGAATAATTAATTTCAAAACATTTAAATAAAGCTAAAATATTTGCAATCGATTAGATTATTGTTCAAAACTGGTGAAACACGATCGTTTTATTGATTAATATACATTTATAAAGTCATTAACTTATTCTTATGTTTGAGAAACATTTTGTGCGTGCGTAGCTAGATGGGATAGCTTTGCCTTGAAACTTGATAAAATATTCTTCTTATCACTTGAAAAGATACAACTACCCCATTTTCTCGCACGTTTAAACCCGGAAGATTTCTCCTGTATGGCGAGCTAGGCTTTTTCACTCCAACTGCTAAATAATTTCTTTTAACTTTAGTGAACCAAGCCTTTGTTATATTGCTGAAATGCATCCCAGCACTTTAAATATAAAACAAAAAGTTTATCCATTAAATATGTTTTAAACAATACAGTATAGCAATTAAATATGAAGATAGAGTCTGTAAAATCGACCCCTGTCTTTCATGCCTCTAAATTCGCCCAAACATCCTCGCTGAAACCTCAGTGAAAATAGAAACTCAGGTCAAAATTGCCATGGAGCGTTCCTACTTCGGCAACCTCTGTAACGCCGCCTTCCAAACTCGTCTTATTCCTTAAGGTCTTTTGCCTCAGTGGGGAAAATGTGTTCCTAAAGAGAATGGAGGCGACATGTTTTTCTATCGAAAAGCACTTGGGAGTTAGGGCTAGATAGAAAATAAAATTCTTGGAGCAGACGCAACGGAGTTTACATTCTATTTTATCGACATTATGGTAGGTTGAGTGCCTGAGTTGAGTGAGAGAGTTTTGTTTGAAGATGATGGGGAGAAATAAAAATATATGCTCTTATGTCAAATTAGCCCCCCTACCCTGATGGTTGAATTTCACACGCCGTAGGGCTTAGTAATGGATGAACTCCCCCCATCACCTACCCAACCGACCTTCGGGTTGATTACTGTGATTATGGTTTTTTTAAATGTCAAATACGAAATAACACGCTACCCTCGTGATTATCTTATCATGTAGTACAGCCCTGAAAAAATACGAAATGTTTTGAATGAGTAAAACTTAAAGTACACCAAATACGTCCAAATAAAAGGGAAATAAGCATCAAAAGGGACTCGTTTCGCAGAGCTATTTGCTAACTAAAAGTTAGCTTAAATTATTTACTAAGCATAAAAAATCATTATTTTATCTCTTTTGCGAACATGATTAATTGTTGGAATGAATTTACTAGTATCCTAATAATGAACTAGGTCGTATGATCGAACCAATTAAATGTTGATACTGACTGGTACATTTGAAATGCTAAACTTATTGAGCAGAAATTAGGAAAATATTTAAAAAGTATGAGGCGATGGTGGAAAAAGGATGTGCAAATAGAAAATAAATGAAACGAACGTGACTGAAGTACAAGTAATAACTTTTAAAAATATAAATTTAGCAATACACTGATGTCTCCTTTACGCGAGGAAATGCTGAACCATTCCGATGCAAGATTTATTCATTGAAATAAGTTTTTTACCTCGTTTTGTAAAATTTCACTTTTTCTTAACTCCTATTGAAATATCACGTGGTTATCTATGCCTCACAACCTTGCTTGCCCTGTCTGCCTCTGGTCGTGCCTCTCGTATTTATCGCGTCAATAAAAACTAAGGGGGAGCATTTGGGGCTTACAAATGATCGGTGCATCGCTTTTCATCCGGCCGTGGATATTCGAGGCCCTCTCGGTCTTCGCTCGCTACAACGTCGCCGACGCCCGCGATGCCAAGCGCTTTAACGAGACCAGGCCTGCGGGAGAGAGCCCTTTAATCTTCCCATGGAAGGGCTGGTAATCCGTCCTCTCCCTCCTGGGAATGACTCGAGGAAGAGGGAAACCTGGGGCGGGGATTGGACGGCGTGATTAGAGGGCAGAGGATCGGCTTGGCTTAGCGGAAGACGGCGAATTAATGAGGTGTCCTATCTTCGGTACATTGGTGCGATCGCTTCCCTCTCGTCGACGAAAACGTTCGAATTAGCAAAGTGGTGTGAGAAACCCACGTTCATGACCCGCTAGGATGCTTTTGGGAACAGCAAATGTTCGACCATTTTTTTTAAAGAAATTTTCGCATTCTTTGTAGATAGATTGGAGTTTCGGTCGTTGGAGCTTCCGTAAAATGCACATTAATGTCTCAAATCTTGCATTAACTTCGAAAAACTGCTAGCCAATATGTACTTATTGAGTATAACAGAATATAAATCTCTTTATTAACGAAAAATATAATATTAAATGGATTTTTGCAGACGTATTTTGTATTGCACTTTCTATCAAGGTATAATTCCAAGGTATATCAATGATACCTTTATGAATAAAGTGGAATAAAATTCCGAGCATACGTTATGGAAAAGTGACTGACTAGATTGTCGATACAAGGGATATTATTTTTATAATCTTCAAGGGATTTTATATATTATAATCTTGCAGTTCTTGATGATAGTTATAAGGGGATGTGACCGAGAGTCGTGGTCATTTGCCCTATTAGAAGTTGGTGGGTAAAGTAAAGGTAGGATTTTAACCTAGCGTCAGTACCAGATAAGTCTTTTTGCTAAATATTTAGTTGTTAAAAAACACAATTGCTTCCATAAATTTTCCATAAAAATCAAAATTCTACATTGTTTCTTCGTATTTTAGAATATGACTAGATTATTTGGATTCCGGTACATCAACCGAAATCAAAGCAGCTGAGAGGGTGCCAAAGGGATTAATTAAGTGGCATTGATGTAAAGAGAAAATTGACTACTATGGTTTGAGTTACGTTAATTTATGCGGAGTATATCGCATTCAAGCATTATTGATTAAGCCTAAGGCAACTGAAATCTCTTTCGCGCACAAGGTTTTAAATCGGCACTTCGATTCAACAGCCTTGAATTATTTTTTCAGACTAGTATATTTTGCAGGACTCGGCTGTCCATCATTTGGGCAGAATCTTTTTTTGTAAAGGAATTGAATAAATTTTTACCCACACTGAGAATAGTTAGGGCTTTTAATGAACTGATAAACCAATTTGACTTTTTGAATAAACCCTTCAATGGAATCAGGAGTGTATCTTACCCTACATTTTATTGTAAGTAGCGAATCATTGTTAATATAAGATGAATTTGAATTATTCCATTATGTATTTTGATGTCATTATTTACGTTTTTAATTTTCTGTCTTTTGTGATTGTTTTTCATTTCTGTACATATTGCATTGTAGCTTATTTATATTTATCATATCAAATATTATTGAGGGCTTCTTTTTTGTTTAAAAGTTATAATTATTATGTCCTATAAAATATGCCAAGAATTACACAATTCCACGACCCATCCAACAGACATTGCATGTCACTATAATGATTATAACTTTCGGATACCATTGATTAATTCCGTCACCGCCGGGATTTGAACCTGGGGCTCGGGATAGAAAATAAATCTTTACCTAATTAATATTTAAATCTATTGCCTATTATTTTGAAATTTCCAACTTTTGCTAAGATTTTCCACACATTAACTGCTGATTAATTCTCAGTAATAAGGATAAACTTCCAATTGTTTACCATGAGGCATAGCTCGTTTTCTAGTCATACTTCATAATGTTTGATCGACATTCCTTCGGAAAAATGCTGTTTGGAAGGGTATATGAAACATTTCATCATGCGTACTGCATTACATATGTTCGAAAATACTGCTACCTTTTAAAAATATTCCATATCTCGAAATCAAACAGATAGAAGAATCTGGAGAATTCTCCATTTTAAGATTTCGTCTTACTTTTTGCACTGATACACAAATATTGTCTTATAGCTTTTACTAATTTAATCTTGAATTAAAATTTTCCTGTTGTAAAATAAGCATGGCATTGCAAAAAATATTGAAACCTCCTTAAAGAAATAAAGTTTTTTATGCAATATAAAAATATTTTCTATTTTCAAATTATAACTAAGGGTCAATATATTCTTAGTCCCTCACAATTTGAATAACTATATTATTAATTCTTTAAGGTAAACTGGTTCAGCCTTTGAATAAATATGATAAATGAGCAACAGAATCTAGTTTAAACTAGTAGTCGTAACATATTTAGTTTTTTAGTTGCCTTGATAAATAAGGCAATTTCCACGCACAGTTAAAACAAGAATTGATGAAAAAATATTCAGCTGCCTGAGGAAAAGGGAAGTTTTACACCATCACTTAGCTGGATGGGCGCAAACTGGATTTGCATGTTTGGAAAACATTTTAAAAGCACTGCAAGAATACGTTGAGTAAATACAATGAATTTTGACTCAGTCGGTTCCAGACTAACTCACTGTGAGTCATATCATTTTCAGTCAAAGCCTTCCCTGCTTTACCTGAAGCAAGGACTTAATAAATATAATTTCAGTGGAATGAGTTGTCAACTGCGCTGGCATTTGGTCACACTTTTGAACAGCGTAAGAAGGCATTTGACGCAGACGTTTTAAATGATGTCGGTGTGAGCAGAACTGAGTTCAAGTGCGCACTGATTTTCCTATGGAAGTGGTGCAGGGGAGGTGGCGGGCGGAGCGAGGGGTTTGAAGAGGACGAGGAGCAGGTGAAGGTCAAAGGGCGACGCGGTAGTGGAAGAAACGAGGGAATTGGGGCGAACGACGGCGGCGGTTGGGAGGGCGGGGGAGTTGAAGAAGGGTGGGGTCAGGTGGGAGGAATGGGGAAAGAGTGTGAGGGATTAGTAAGCTAATGAGATTTGATGTGGGATCATGTCGCTTGCCCCGAAAAAAATTGTCCCTCTTATTGTGGTTTCTAGTAAATGGACATACGGTCCCTCAATTGCTGCCATTGTGAATGCCAAACTTAGGTCTGAAGAAAAAACTTCATTTGTGAACTCGTGCATAGAAAATGATAGGGGCTGTTTTGCCTAACAGATCAGTAGTTCATGCTAACTATAGATTTGAATACTATATTTGAAATAATTACTGCATAAATATCGGCGAAATAGCGCGCGAAAGAAGAAAAATCATGCATTCGGAAAACTTGTGTATCGACTACGGCTCCTACTCATTTACTAATCACTCATAGTAGTTTTTCTTACTTCGATCGATCATTCAGAGATTAATAGTTCTGGTTGAAATAAAATTTTTTTTCATCAAGGAATCTCAAAGGGCAGGTGACACTTTTGTGCGCCTACGCAGATACTATTTATCGTGGTTTGTTTATACGAGAGTTGATTTTCATCGGAGTGAGGTTTGATTAGAATTTTTTTCAACTATTTAGGGCTTAAATTATTTGATTTATTCTTTAAAGTGAGGATTTTTTATACAATATCATTCGATTTTCAGTTATCTTTATTTAAATCAAATTTATCGAAGAAATAATTTGGAAATAAGAAATCTCACTTCTTTATGATAGAACTGAGGCAAAATAGATTAATCGGAGCCTATTTAACATTGAATTAAAATATTGCGTAGATTTTACATTACCTCCTCCACAAGTTGGTCACTGGATTAAAATTTCCACAGCTTTATGTGTATAATTCGTATATAACAAAGACGAACAAAAGTGAGGACACTAAAACTCTTTCTTGGAATATTTAATGAACATCGTATTGCCCATGGTTTTGATGATTATATTTTCCTATTTAAATTTTTAAATGCAATGCCACCATTTTACCTTTTTTACCATAAGGTATTCTTTATTTACAGTACGAGTGCATTTCTCTACAATCTTGCTATACTGATAGTATATCATGAATGGAGAGATGCCATGATTTATTCAGAATTACTTTCTCAATGCGAGAAGTATTTGATAAAAATTTTTAAAAATAATTCAACATGAGTTGATCTGATAGATAACTGTAATGCTGTTAAATTATAATATTATTTAATGGTACAGAATAGTTGAATACATATTATATTCAACTATTCCCCATATATATGGGGAATTTGGGGTTGAACTCTACTTACATCAAACTTCAACAACGGGTTAAATAAACATTAGCTATTTTAATAGCACTTACCACAATATTATATTTATTACCCACTCAATGAAAATGTTTTACCTGTGGATTGTCGTAAATTGGATTTTACTGTGCATAATTTATATACATATGTGTGTAAATGTATACAAATAGTACATATATATTATAAACATAAAGAGTTTTACTTCATTTTTTACTGTTTAATGAATGAGTTTTTATGTGATGTTAACTATTGTCTCTCTTTATAGGTGAGTGAAATCACATAACCATGCCCGACAACCGTGAAACTTCAGAAAAACTCGGTCCAAGACTGGCTCACCGTGAGTGTTCGACGTAAAAAGTCAACCTTTTTCTTTATCATCACGTTCTTTTAAACTTCTTCTCTGCCTTTTCTCAAACACGTCCAATTTCCTTATTTTTTAGAAAACGCCATTCTTCCCTGGTTACTTGTAAGATTAGGCAAATAATATAAGGGATCAGAAGCCGAATAAGTATGAACTAACTAGACACATTTTGGCAAGGCTTCACCAAATAATGCCAATAAATATCGCTGGAAGCTTCTCGTTGGATATTTTTTCTAATTTAATTAATATCGTGTTCATAGTGATACGTTCACATTTTTGCCTCGTGGCATTTTCCGCTTTTATTTTCAAGATAACAACTTCTTCAAATACCCTGCCATTGAGCTGATTATTTCATTCTAAGCGCGCTCTTTACATTTAACACTTCCCTTATTGATTTCAATTACTTCTCCATGATTGTTTTTCCACTTTTGTATTTTATACAGCGATGCTCAGTTCTCAAGCGAACCATATTATTGTGTCATAATTTCCTGGGTTAATCGCAAAACTCATTTTGTTTGATGACCAAAAATAATGCTACAAAGTCATTTAAGTTCAAAGAGCTGTGCGTGGTGCCGCGACAGTTACTTTAACGGAGTCAGTCGCTGTTGTGCATCGATTGCAAATATTTCACATCGTCAAAATCATTCCCGAGGTGATCCGCGTCAAGGTGGATGATATTTAGATGATAAAATATCTATATTTTCGGTTAAGGTATGTAACCTATCTTACTAAGAATATTCCCATAAAGTAACGTAACTTATTGTGAAAAATGTAATTCAGTAAGTGTAATTCTTTGGTAACTCATGAATTGTGCAATTTGAAGTTATGACTGAAGTATGCAGGAAATTTTCTTTTCATTTAATCCCTAGCCATACTAGAGGATCTTATATTTGGAGGGCTGCGTTTGGATGAGTAAAATAATTTTTTCATCATGAAATACATAATATGGAAGTTTGCAGCAAAGTTCAATGGAAACTTATGGCTATGTTTAATAATTCTCGCATGTAGTCATTTCATGTGTTGGAATTTGACAGTCAGCTTAGCTCCTTATATTCTATATAGGTAAAGGAGGAAGAGCGGAAATAAAAATGTGGACGATAATGTAGCGTTGGGTACGTTTGGGGAGGTCGGTTGAGAGTTGGGGTGTAGAGCAATTAAAAGTTATGCTTTCCATTATATTGTGAAGGGGTCTTGCCTAAAGCATGCCATTGAATGAAGATCACATTCCATAATTTTGCCGCGAAGGATTAACGATGAATCGAGCGATTCGACGCGGTCGCGTAAAACTCTTTAATTATGCGGAATGTAGGGAGGAATGGGGACAGAAAGGTTGAAGAAGTGGGCGGGAATAGCCGTGTTGAAGAACGTTGTATAAAAATGGCAGTGGAAGGAAGAGGAGGAGGACGGAGAATGATACGGAATAGCGGGGAGGATGCCGACCAAGGCCTTATCGCGAGCTCTGTTACGACCGTAAGCTCTCATCTTCCATTTAATCCCTGTCAATGTTAAACATTATGGCTGGCGATAAAGCAATCGCAACAGCCTGTACATAATCTTGAATGACGTCGATAGATTAATGTGATGCAATGAAAAGACAAGCCACGATGTAAGCCAACGCAGATTATTCATTTCGAGGTTGGGAAATTTAAGCTGGCGCCGAGTCGAGTATCACCAACAGATTTCAGTTAATTCTGAAGTAGACGTGCGGAAAAAATACGAATTCCTTTGCACTTTTGCTACATTTATCAAGAGAACGATTAATGGAAGAATCAAATGGAAATGAATTTGAAAATTCGTCCGTGAGCGGCTGCTTCCAATTAAATTTAGTCGACCAACCTCAAATTACACATTAGTTAACAATCGAGTTTCATAACCAAGGGGTCAATATCATTAGCTGGAATTTGCCGGGTTTAATAATCTTAAAGCGGAAACGGGAACAAATACTATGCAAATGATGCGGATTCCTCACATCCACCCTAAACAGTGTGAATCGCGAACATGAATAATATAAGGTAGATATGGAATCGTTAATTCTTTCGCAGGTGAAGCAAGAGAACAAAATTTGAGATTAGAGTAGCGTAGCTTATTCGAGTCCATTATTTATGCAAAAGAGATGAGAGGAAGGTGAGTCGTGTGGTTGAGGTTACGGGACGGAAAGGGGTCGTTGGGGAACGAGGGAGGGGCCTGGAGTTAGAGCCGCTATAAGCGGGGAAATTCCATTGGCTTTGACATTGGCCGCCGTTGGCGCCGCTTGGCCTGCCGTCAGTCTGACAGCCAGCCTTTCTTCCAGCCATCCGGGTGGTTTTTGAGGGGTGGCACTCTGATGGATCGGAACTGTGAGTGCCTCAAACATATCTCCCTTCGCCCACCCACCCTCTTCCCCACCCCTAAACACGCCCTTGCCCCCTCGAAAGTTATTTACCTCTCTCAAACATTTTCGCCCTCCCAGCGGTGCCCCTCTACCCGCCATCTCTTTTTCTCACACCATTTCCCTTTCACCTCTCACTTTAGCTTTCTCACAATCAATCCTCACTCGTCGTATCTCCCTCTTTATCCTTTCGTCCATCCCCTTCACTTTCCTCTTACTTTGTCGAGGCAGTCACTCTTGTTTTCCCTCTACCATCACTTTGTAAACTTTCTAACCTATGCCCATAATGACTGGTGGAAAACATGAAAAAAATTACTCACGAAATATGCGCTGGAATTTGTATTTTCACATTGTACACATGTAAATAATGACCAAGATATTTAAAGAGTTGGTGAGAATTGATAACCGAAATGGTATAGTTACCCAATTGATGACCATATGTTTCCAAGTTTAAATCACAATGATTGCATAAGTGTCTCTGGATATTCAGTCTTGCTTGGTAGTGTTGTTTCCTGTGTATAAGAAACATTTGGGAAGTCATTGAAGATACAAGGACACTAACTCCTCCTATCTCACTATGGCATAGCACAAAACGCAAGATAAAGCCTCAGTCAGCAGCTGTCTGATTGATTGGTTTGTAGATTATCATTTCTTCTACATATTCGTTTGTGACACGAATTCTTTATTATATGGAGAAGTGCGAAATTACTTATTAAGGATTTCTCCGTTATTCCTTATTCAATTACCAAGTAATCCTCCCTTAGTTATTTGAATGAATGTCCTTAATCCCTATCTGATGAAATTATGTAATGTAATGGCCAAGGTTGTTTTGTCAGTATGTAAAACTATGGCACCACTTGTACTGCCATTGGGTCGTAATTATCTCTATAGCCTTTATTGGAATTGTTTGAAATTTGCGTTCTCCCCGGAATTTTTCATAAATTGAAAATTTCACTCGATGGCCAAACGCCTTACTGCCAGCCAGAATAAAATTATGAATTCGGGAATTTTTGGTAAAAAGCTAGAATTACATTATGAACATTATTGCGTTGATTTTTGACGCCAATGCATTCTAGCGGAAAATAATTTAACTTTCCAAGAAAGATTTAAGAGTAGCGAAGGTTCAGTAAATCTATCTTACTTAAGAGATTTATACTCCCGTCATTTGAGTTTTGATTGAACTGGCAATATTTCATTGCTACTAGGGTCGTAAAATTCCTTAACAATTCTTTTTCCTCTATATCACGTTGGAGGATAGATTGCCAGTTCCGGTGGCTGTCACCTTCCTGTTCTTTCCTTTTCGTTTCTCCACTTGGGTGGTACGAAATGCCAAAATATCACCACCGAGTCCTTTAGTGACGTTCCTTCAGCATATTTATTCTATCTATATATATGTGTATATTTTTTTCTATGACTTTTCCAAAACGTTTGATAGTGTCTTTCTTTGAATTTTTATAGCAATCACTGAATTCTATTTACTATATTGCTTTGCCAGGCGAAGAAAAAATCTTAATTATTTGTTATTCTTTCAACTTTTACTCTTTTCCCATTATAATTGAACACATACACACCAATTACTCATAACCTTTCACTCACTCAACACAATTTAGAGTAAATTTCACGTATTTATAACGGTATAAGAAAAATTTAAAATATTCCACAGTCAAGTAGTAATAGTAAATATATTCAGTTTTTCAGCAGTATCGTTGGAAAAATTTTAATTGCATATTGATAATATGCCTTAATTTGCACTGAGGATTCTCTTTTCATTGAGTTCTTCTTTATCATTTTTCATACTTCTGGCGCGATCAAATAAATTAAATGCAAAATTAAAATAATGAGTACCCATTGTTATGCATATATAATAAAAAGCTTATATGGCTGAGTTTTGGAAACCATTCTCAAATATTAATTTATTTTTCACAATCCACAAAATGGGAACGATAGATCAAAAATGGGCTACATAGTAGGCATGTTTCGATGAATATCTGTCAAAACCAGCTATATTCAACTTAAATCCTATCATTAAACTCAATAAAATAGAAGAGTCGAGGACTACACCCGAAATTTCAATGAGCCCACTAACATCCTGGTCAAGAGTTCCTCTCAAATTTGTTTCTTCAATTTACCAATTAATAGAATGAATTTTGTGGAATTAGATGGTAGATTACTGATTAAATAAACTGAGTTTTTTCACTCAAAAAACTTTATTATGATACTACCGGTTTCGACGCATAATTGACGTCATCAGGTATGAGCTGAAGAGTTGGTGTCCGTGGTAATGTTGACCTGATTCGGGATTATCCCAAAGGGCGAGATATCTGCTGTTGAAGTAGATTTTTGACGATTCCACTCGATATTTTATGGTCAGAGTTCTCTATGTATAGCTTGGCCTTCTTTGCGATACTGGCGCTCTCGATGAATTCGATGGTTTAAGGCTCTACTTTGTAAAAATTCCTTATCACTGAATAAATAAACTTGGCATTTTTTCACACAAATAACTTTATTATAATACTACCGGTTTCGACATATATGTAGACGCATCGTCAGGTATGATGATAACATGATGTTGCCATTCTATGCATCGAAACCGGTAGTATTATAATATATTTTCGGTATACAACATTATTTTTGGCAGAGAAAAAGTGGAAAAAAATCAAAATGTATACCAGAAATATGTAATTATTATAAATTTAATACATTATATGCAATGGAAATGATGCTATAATTAAAAATTTCATCAATAATAATCATCTTTCGTTTAGCAATGAATTACATTATCTCTAACGGCATGCTAACGTTTTTCATTTGATTATTGGTAATAGAATTCATGAGTTTTCCTTGCAAACATGCACATTGCAGGAATTTTGAAAGACTGAGAAAAATTACTACTCACGACCTTTAGCTGAAATCCGTGCGCTTGGTATTTAACTGGCTCATATAAACTAGGTAGAATATTTTGAAAATAAAAAAAAGTCCGGACCTCTTTTGCTCTAAAAGAGTTTCGTTGATTTATATTACTTTTTAAGTGGACTACTTCTAATTAAACAGCGATACTAACGCTCCTGCCTAGGATGGGAGATTAAAAAAAATGCATAGGGAACGAAATCAAAGGGCAGAGTGATGAAAGATATGAGCATTAAAACCTTTCCGCACTTTCACTTCGTATAATTAATTTTTGCATTAAAATTTACAAATACGTCACTGAAATGCAATGCAAACAAATTTATTACTTCGAGACTGTTTTCAATGATGATATAGATTATATATCTAGGCATTAGTTTGACAATTATCCCAAGAGTAACGTCATGATTATATTATATGATCGAATGAGACAAAAGTCAGGGTAATAAGCCATGTCTTATCTCTGTGCCTGTGGGCATTTATAAATTGATATTATCAAAACAAAAAGAAACTGAAAAAGCATTGGTTTATTTATTAACAGGCATTTGGGCAACATTCATGCATTAAAAAATAAAAATTGGATTTCAAAGAAAACCCGACAACACTTTGAAGCTTAGTCAAGCTGCTCACAGATTACTGATCGCTCTTTTAATTGAAAATAGCTATATCTTTCGGAAATGGTTTTTGATTATGCCTGTTTAGACATTAAATAACATCTATAGACCATTGGAACGGAAGAAAATTCGTACTATGGCGGATTTTTTCATTACATTTTTCATTTTTATGTGGCAGCATACATTTCAATGGAAATTTTGAAACTCATTCTGATATGTTGTGAGCGTACTATCTAAGCTTGTCTATCAGCTTCAAGAATGAGTCTATGGTAAATTGCAGGCTTAGCAAAATTCTTTAAAGATATATAATTCTGCTACCATGGAAGTCTGTTGCCGATAAAATAAAGTCCTCTAAAAGAAATTTCAAACAACCTTCATTTGTTTCCTCGAGAGCAATTTCTCTCTTCGCGCAGTTAATTCAACACCATTTTTCTAAGACGCACTATATGAAATGGCCTTAAATATTTTTAGGTTTATTAATCGTAAAATGTTTCCAGATTTCATATTTTTTAAACCTTTTAGTTTGCAAAAAAGTGCAATGAATTGGATGCCCTTTTCCATGGCACTGGGAAGCATGGGGAAAGAATTTCTTTATTGCCATGAGTGTTCAACGATTCCTTTCGCTCAATGTAGCAAGTAGTAGTGCGACTAAGTAATTGAAACAACATACGCTTTTGGTATCGACTTGAGAAATATCCATCATTGATGAGTTTGAGATCTAATTTAAAAAATATGTTTTTACTGAGGGTTAATCAATACGACACAGTGGACGTATTTAATTCTGGGATAATTTTGAATGCTTTATAGGCAAAATTAGACTTGAACATTATTTAAAGAATCCGATTTTTTGTTAATTTTTTTAGTAATACGTTTAGCCTTTTTCAACATATGTTGCTAAAAGAGAAAGCTCCTTAATGTGAAATGTTTGAAGTTCTTCCTTTTCAATTGAGAAAAAGTTGCCATCGATTTATCACCAGCATACTGCCGATGAGTGCAACTAGAGCGCGATAATTTCTGGATCGAGGTAAACCACTCCAGCTTCATCTCGCGTATTTTATTTCCATTTTACCCTCGATTTATTCTTTTTAACCAATTTCTCTTTTATACATTTCAATTGCTGCTGCAGTGTCGGGAGGTCAATAAGCCGCTTTAGGCGAGCGAGAACGCATTTCATTTTTCTTTGTGAAGGTCTCTTTTCTCACTTCATATGGCTGGTTCCCCCTTCCTCAGTTCGAAATATGTAACCGCGGAAAATCATTACACTAAAAAAAATAGTGCGTTTAATTTTTCTCTTGTAAAATTCTCTGGAGCAATGGACATTCCCCGGAGAGATCAGTAATATGTGTTGTTTACAGTCTTGCACTGCTTCCCCGTTTTTCGCATTTCCTCCTGATATTGCTCCCTTCATCACCAACTGATTTACTCTTCCTCATTACTTCAGCCGATTCTTCCTCTTTCCCACTCGATCATTATCGTTGCGTTCTTTCCCTTTCGTTTCTCTCCTCTTCTGCGTCCAAATACCGGAGCGTGGCAGCCAATTTCAGGCGCAATCCATCATTCGGAAAGCGAGATATGTGGACGAGGGGGGCAAAAGAGATGGTGGCGTGGGAGGGTACCAGGAGAGAGTGGGGAGGGGGGGACAGGAGGGAAGTGTTGGGTGGTTTAAAGGGGTGAGAGAAAAAAAAGAGAGGGACAAGGGGATTGGAAGAGGTGAAGAGATGGGTGGAGAAAGAAGGAACGCTGATGAAGAGATGGGAATGTGGAGAGGAGAGAGGTGACGTGGAGAGGAGGGAATGAGATAGCGAAATCGTGGAACGGAGGAAAATTAATGGCACGGAGGGCGAGAGTTGGGTGTTCAGGAAGAATTGTGCACGGGAAGTGGAAGGCGAAGGTGGATTGGGCGGTGGTGGCAGAAAACCGGTGGGAGGAGAGCGAGAGAACAATCGCGAGGGAGAGATACGAATTGGAGGAGAAAAGTGAGTGACATGAAAGAGAGAAAAGTAAAGCGGGGGAAAGAGGCGAGGCGACCGGCATGGAAGCAAGAAATAAATGTTGAAGACCGAAGGTATTCTGAATAAGTACGCATTAAAACATACAGAAATGGTACAAGAATAAGGGGAAAGAAAAAAGAAAAGAGTAATCATTTGTGAAGGTTCTTGAAGGCAAAATTAGACGGAGCGAGAAAGGGAATTACACAAGAAAAAGTGTGGGAGTGAATGACGAATGAGAAACGATAAGGATAAGAGATAAAAAACTTCGAAAGAAGGGTAGAGTTAGGGTTTAGGGTTAATATAGAACGAGGTTAAGAAGGGAAGGAGAAGGCGGTCAGTAGACTGACGTTTGAGAACTTGTGAAAAAGTGCGTAGTGGAAGTAGTAGAGGAATGGAGTGTGAATGATGGGGATTGATTGGTAGATGCGGAAGGGGATAAGATTAAGGAAGAGAACAAAGACAAAGAGAGGGAGAGAGAGAAGGCTTGCGTAGTGTGAATTTGGAAAGATAGGTCTGGAGGGTGGTGCGGAAGGGAGGGAAAGGGAACTGGAAAGGGTTACGGAATTGCGGGAGACGTTGAGGGAGAGGTTACGACGGAGAGGAGACCCTAGGAAAAGTGCGCGATTAGGGATTGGGGTGGGCGGGGGAGTTGGTTAATGGAGTGGGGGTTTGTGTGTATGTGTTTGTGTGCGCGCGCGCTAGAGTGGCGGAAGGTTGAGGAGGAGTGCGGGGTGCGGGTGGCAGAGTTTGCGATATGTGCGGAGGTAGGCGAGGCGGTTCGGCGCCCGGGCGAGTTCAGCGATGACGCAATCTAGGGACGGGGGACAGAGAGGGTGGGGTTCACGGGGATTGCGTGGCGAAGGGGAAGAGCGAGATAGAGAGAGAGAGAGTGAAAAGGGAGAATAAAGGGAGGGTAGGGAGAGGTGATTCGGGAGGAAGTGGGCGAATGGGACAAATGCAGGGAACGTAAACAAAATTGTCCGGAATGCCCGCGGGAGAGGGGGCTGTTGATGGAGTGGCAGGTGGTCGTGGGAACTCGCTCGGACCGACTTGATATTATGGGTAGCTGGGAGACAGATGGGTATTTTATTCTGATTAGGATCGAATCTGGGAGGGGAGGCGAATTTCGGTCGTAATTTTATTTGATAAATTGCGGAGGGCGACGATTGGCATTTGTCACTAGAGGACGTGTGGATGGTGTGAGGCTCGGTTTAGAGATCTTTTGGAGGAGTTCATGGACTTCCTCTGAGTTGGGCCATAGGATGGTCGTGGTGTTGCCGCATCAAACGGTGTAACTCACTGCATAAAATTGGAATTGCCGTCGAATTCGAATTCCGCTTCACTCTATTGGCCATGAATAGCTTTGTATCTCTAGCCGGCAGATAATCTGAGCGATATTTTTGCTGCACTCTTTTCCTCGTAGTTTTGGTTTATTTTAAGCTTTATCTTGCTGTTAGATATAGAATAAAATCGATTCATTGTGTTTCATCGGTTTGTGAATTCCTACAGATAAATAACCCATTTTTTTTAGGTTTTCAGGATTGCTTTGGTGTTAGCAAAGTTTATCTACATATAAACACTTAAAACAATAACTGTTTGAGTATTTTTTACAGTTTATCGCAATAATTTGACCACATTTATATTTTGTAAATTTTAAAACCGAACAAAATCTCTTAGATACTGTAGATTGTCCACTGTCATTGTTTTTAGTTTCCATGCAAGCTTAAAATGATAATTACTGACATGTAAAATTGAATACTCATGCATTAATTCTTAAGCAAATAGTATTCATTTATTTTTAAATTGTTTTACATCATAGTCTCTAAAATTTTGCACATGCAGTCTCGCCATTTGTAAATATTTAAAATCAATTGCATAAATTAATGACTACCAATGAAAACTTTCGTAAACTGCATTTGCATTTACGATGGACTTAAAATATTGAACAATAACTACTCCAATGCATTACAGAGAGTGAAACGGAAAGAGGAAGAAACAAAATGACCGAAAATGTTATTCCATGAAGAACACGGTAACATACTTGATGATGTACGGAGTTTCTTTAGAATTGAGAAAATAGGGTATTCCAGGAACTTTATATTTATTCAGTAGCAAATTGGACATTATCACATTCGCTGAGTTTTTTCCGTCATTGATTACATGCTCTCTTTTGAATGAATGAATTATGGATAACTTAGGTTATATCTGCGCTTAAATATTTTTTCCCCAATATTTCCTCTATCTATCAAATGTCAACGATACCAAAAAACTTTCTTCCCAATACCACTGGTTTTGAATACTTAATGGCAAGGGTAAAAGAAATTCACCCTGGAAATTATCTATTAACTCTCATCATTACTTTGGAAATCAGCTTGTTTGTCATATCCCCAATATTCTCTACAGCCGTGAGAGTACTAATGGTTCTATTTTTTAATGGAATAAAGGTTTATTCTCTGATCGAACACACTCGAATTATTAAAGGCTCCGAAAGGTTAGCTGCCAATAGTAATTTAATATGAAGAGCACTGATGTTATTGCAAATGAGTTGGGGTTCAATATTATGTTTTACATTTAATTAATAAATATATTTAGAATCGAATCGCTATTTAATGTAGAATTTCGCTTGATTGTATCATGCCTATTTCTGCAAAGCAACAGGAACGTAAGATTTTGATCCCGATGAGATCTATACTTTCTTTTCCAAAAAAATCTCTCTACTCTGCTAAAATTTAGACTTACATGGGTCAGTTTTCATGGAGTTTTTTGCTTGCATTATTCACAATGAGCTATGAAAATTCATATTCCCAGATATTTAAAACCATAGAATAGTTTGGGTTCTCCGGGGTCATATATCAGGGAGTATTTTAAACTGAAGATTGATTGAATGACATTAATCCTTTCCGATGCTGGCTTCCTTACTCTCTATTCTTCCGTCTTCCATCTAATAGAATCTTTCCGGGTAGAAATTTTCCGGGTAGGAATTTTTATAGAAAGCTTTTTCATATTCTTAGGGAATTCACTCAGCTGTCATAACAGTTTTTTTCTGTTTCCAGCCCAACATTCTTACAATTAGAGATTTTCTGAAAATGCACTTTGATAATTCTATTTTTATGTTTTCTAGCTGACATAAAATATTAGTATGCGAGAATTATCTTGCCGGAAAAGTATAAAAATATTATCTTATTGAATAATCTCATTTTAGCGAAGTCGTTAAGTTTAGAGAAACGAATTCACACCTTAAAGAGATTTTTGAGGTTGGAGGTTGGCGTCCTTGAGAAAAACATTTGCAGCATTCTTACTTTTATTCTTCCAGCATTCTCACCATCGCCATTTAGTCGCCGCTTTAAAATGCCATGATATTTTATTTAGTCCTTGTTGTTATCAGGCTGCATATCCTTTTACATCTCTGCTTGACAACACGACTCTAGGCTAAATATGCCAATGGAACCAACACCTTCCTCACATTTTCTTCTGCAACGCTAATCCTTCCTGCACTTTTGAGGTCCGGTTGAACGCCATTTCCTATTTCAATCCCTTTTTCATTTCAATAAAGTCCGTTTATTAATCATTTTCTTCTACGGTAAACTCAACGGCAATGTTGGGGAAATAGCGTCAAAATATTATGCTATAAATCACTATTATTCCCATTCAAGCAAGTATACCTACTTTGGCATTAATTGATGGATTAAGTGGATGAAACCTTAGGTTCATCATATGTATACATATGGTGCCGTGATGCCAGACGTGAATTACCGCTTACTTACCCTGTTTCAATAAGGTCTCTCACCCTCAAAATCTTGTCTATGAGAGTAAAAGGTTCAGGGTGTAATATTGGATTTACAATGAGAAACGATAAATGATTTTTCTCATCGGTTAAAGTGTTTGGTTACAATTTTTGTACCACGTTTATGGAAAAAGGAACTAGATAAAAACATCAGTGTTCGCTTATATTAAATACCGGTTTTGGGGTGAACCTAGAATGTTTTGTGCGAAGTGCAAATTCATTAAAAACAAATGCCGTGGCTGATTTTTTCTTTTTTTTAAATATACGTACATAAAAATGTTTAAAATATGATTTTTTTGGGGAGAAAGTAAATGCTCTGCGGATCATATTTACATTTCCTCAGGATGCTGGAGTGTCCTCTGGAAGACAAAAGAGAGAGGGTCCACGTAGCATACGGGCTCTGCGCGGCTCTTATTAGCCGTGCCTTCCCATGAAACCCGACAATGCAAATAAAAAGTTAAGAGGGTTCGTTAATTAGCGTCAACAGCTTCGTTTGTTCGGATCCGTTCGTGCATCTCTCAACGCCATCTTTTATCGGATTCCAACGAGCTCGTTATTGATGTTACGGAGGGGCCTTCGGTCTAGTGCGTGATTTCCAAGTACAAAACCTGGGACAGGATTGGCGTGATTTATAGTCCTGAATTTTTATCCAACTTAGGACATTTTGTGTGACTTTTAGTGTGAATGACGCACCCGATGACACAGCGTGTGCAAAGTTTTAAAGGAAGACAGATTTCATGATTGTCATGTACTGAATCTACAAATATTTTCATATTTTAAATTTTGCAATGTCAATTGAAAATACATAATCATCAAACAAAATAAGATATGCCTCGTTGCGCATTGATTTTATTATCATTTAAGCTCTTTAAGTCCTTTCGGGGAGTTAAGTTAGTTTTGCTCACTGAAGGAATGGAAATTCGTTCATTACTACTTAGCAAAATTATTCATTCCTTTCACCATTAATTTATACTGTTTGGTTGAAGATACATATTTGTGGGTATTTATATTTAATAATTTGAATTCCCTGTAAATATTTGCTATTCGCGGTATGTTTGTACTAAAATTTATATTTTCCTGGAATCAGGCCGTACATATGTTCAAAAATGTTTTTCTCGACGCATTTAATTCATTTTAATTTGAAGCACGTTTCGTACTAATAGTTAAAATTTTCGTTATATTTTGACGTGAAGGATTGAATTTATTACACACTATTTTTAAACTGATTACAAAATAATAGTGCATTTTAACTACCCTTTTTGGACTGAAAATAATTATTATTCAACGTTAATAATCGTACTTGTAATTATTCGTTAAGACCCCAGTCTCGTTGTTGCAAAAATGTTACTTACTAATCTAGAGCAGAAGGCAAGAAGCATACCCGGTAGAATACAGGGTTCGTCCGGAAAATAAGTGTACTGATTTGTTCCCGCCGCTCCAGGCGCGCCCAGCACCGCTCTGACGGGCTGCGGTTGGAGGGGGGTATGTTGGCAAGCGACGCTGAAAAAGGTAGTCGGCTCTGAGCTGTGGTGTAGTGAGGAGCTCTGTTAACGCGAGCCTCCACGCTCGACCCACGTCACGGAACGCGATGCCGAAGTTTTTGGAGCAGCTTTATTCCATCAAATTTGCGGGAAAGCTTGGGAAATCGTCTACCGAAACTGTCGGTATGATTAACCAGGCTTACGGGGAGTCAGCCATGTCCAGAAACATGATCTTTCGGTGGCACAAGATGTTCGTGGAGGGCAGAGAAGAGGTCGACGACGAACCACGGCCTGGACGCCCATCAACGACACTCACCGACGAAAATGTGCGAAAAGTTCGCGATGTACTGAACTCTGATCGTCTTCTTAGTGTTCGGATGATAGCAGAGCAGTGTAATGTGCCAAAAACAATAGTGCACGAGATTATTAGGGAGCAATTACAGATGCGAAAAATTTGTGCAAAGTTGGTGCCGAAAGTGCTCAGTGATGATCAAAGACTCAATCGTTTGGAAATCGTGACACAACTTGCGGATCACTGCAAAAATTATCCACATTTTTTAGAGAACGTTGTTTCGGGTGACGAGACGTGGATCTTTGAGTACGACCCGGAGTCGAAGAGACAAAGTGCGGAGTGGCACACCCCATCATCACCCCGTCAAAAGAAAGCTCGCATGAGCAAATCTCGGATCAAGGCGATGCTCTTTGTCTTTTTTGACAAAAGGGGAGTCGTCCACTACGAATTTGTGCCTGAACGACAAACTGTAAATGCTGCATTTTACGTCCAAGTGCTCGACAGGCTTCGAAAACGAGTCGCCCGCGTCCGGCCAGCGATCAAAAACATCTGGCGGCTGCATCACGACAATGCGCCGTCTCACACCGCGCTTGTCGTGTCGGACTTCTTGGCCAAGCACGGCGTGGCAACGCTGCCGCACCCGCCCTACAGCCCGGACTTGGCACCACCGGACTTCTTTCTGTTCCCGAAGATAAAGAGGAGTTTGAAAGGAACGCGATACGGGACTTTGGACGCCGTCAAAGAGGCCGTGACGTGACGACGTGTCTTCGAGAGGTTCCCGATGATGCCTTCGCGGGAGCGTTCCAGGAATGGGAACGCCGCTGGAACAAGTGTATCGACTCACAAGGGTCCTATTTTGAGGAATATTAGCTTAAGATATGTAAAAGTGTAATAAATTTTTTTTCCTGAGCTCAGTATACTTATTTTCCGGACGAACCCTGTATGCTGTCAAAGGAGAAGCTAAACAAACCAAAACTAAAATTAAATTACATAAAAAGTACCATTTTTGTATAATTAAGATTTGCGGAATTACCAAGGTTTCATTTCTATCATAAAAAACATCTTGTGAGTGTGGAAGAAGCACGACTGTTTCGTAGCAATGACACAATAAAAAATATGACGCATAAAAAAATGTATGCTAAATGGAGGTCTTGTCGTTTTCGGATGTTTTATTTGTATTACTCCATTGCTCTTGCTGAGGGCATTAATTCCTCGCACTGCGATGCTGGAGGTAACGGGAGGAATGTCTGGTTTTGGAAAACCTGACAGATACGTAGATAATTCACTTTCCTAGGATAAAAACACGATTTTACCGAAAATTAAAAAAAATATCATCCCTCCTGAGCGATGCTCATCCACTTATTATTAGAGAATATGTAAAAGAGTCATTAAAATATTAATCAAAATTTAGCGTCGATAGCTAGCGTCATGAAAACCGGGTAATAAATGAATCGAAATGTATACCCAACTGGCATTGTGTTGATATGGCTCCTGACTTTCAGATGCTTTAGGGACCTAGGTTTAGAGCACAAAGTATTCGCAACAATTTCATCTCCCGAAATTGCTTTTTTCTTTTTTACCATCCTATTTAAGATGGGAACGAAAACATTTAGTTCCATGCCTACCAACCGCGCGTTTCACGATAACAGTCCTGGAATAAATTCCTTTACACGCGTAAAAATAAAATATCAAATTTATTATTCTTTAAACGCGTGAATTCAGTTTTCGCATAAATATTTTAAAGTGATTTCCCAAGGTACAAAATGGAGTATTAATTTTCCACGATTTGCATAAAAACTGAACACAAGTAAAAACGTTATTGTGATGAAGAAATATTGACTTACGTGGGCAGCTTTGTAACACGACCGCTTTTAGCAAGTGTGATAATTGACAGATATATTTACAAATAAAGCGTAAAAGATCATTGAACAGTTAAATAAAATACAAAGTTTCGAATTTTCCCTAAAATTCTGTGACCTCGAATACTCGAATTCTGTGACCTCGAAAAAGAAAATACTTGGGGTTTGAATTTAGAGTGCCCTTTTTTGTAGACAAATATTCAGCATAGTTGAATGGGCAAAATAATTATTCCAGGACTTATTTTCGCATCGGTAAGATAATACTTGAAATTTTAGGTTTAGCTTCACGGGTGGCCACGGTGTTTCTGAGCCATGAATTTTCTCAGGTAATGGAAACATGTCGCCAGGGAAATTCTGGAAAATGTGTACATTTTCATGTAGCCTTTGTTTTGTGACGGTATATTGATCGCTACTTCTGCAAGTTTACCCTATGTGGACACTTGAATGAAGCTGTATAGTTTCGGTCGCCCACGGGTGTTTGAATAATGGAATGGAAAAACTTGCGTTTCGTTTCGCAGGGTTACGAATGTTTTGTCTTCATTGCCAGCGAAAACTGACTTTTTTGCTAAGAACATTTTTCGATAGATATTCCGACTGCATTTCCCTATACATTAAACATGTTCCTTTCATATTTCTCGTTTTCTACCAGTTCTCTGATTTCAACCACGTTCCTTAATCAATCTAGCCGAATTCAATTCTAGACACGTTGAAACTGTATAAAGTCCATAGGACGAAGGAGGTAAACCGAGCTTATGTAGACATGTGAAACGTATGAAAGTCATATTCCCGTACGCCTTTAAATCATTCCGTGTAATAAATAAATCAAATGTCTATATATTGCGTCCTACAAATAATTTATGTTGTTAAAATTTTAATCATGCTACATTCTTCCAAGTTTATAGTATATGCATAAGGATATTCTCGATTTTCTCATTTTTTGCAGTGGTAGAAACAATTTTGAATTCACTAGAGCACAAATTCTGTGCTTGTATATCGGGTTCCTTTAAGAAATTAATTTTATCATTTAGTGTATGTAGTACTTGAACTCGTGAAGCATGATTACGTCGAAGATAATCACACAGCCGCGAGTTCTAAATCAGGTGCGCCAACCTCCCATGGGCACTGATATTAATTTCTTGGTCAATACGTCGACAAATTTAAACAGCCTTCTGCGACATTAGATGACTATATTTAAAAAATGGGTGACAAATATTTACTAATACAAAATATGTATCGAGAGAATGTGGAAAGACTTTATTACGAGAAAGTATTATTACGTAGTGTACGTTTTTTTTAACTTGCTACCTCAGGGAATAGCGCAAAAACCCTTTATAATTTCACAGTATTTGGCATTGTCAGTATATCAGATATGTTTTACCAGCGCCGCCAGTTACTGGGTTTCTTGGGGTGGGAATCCCAGTATAGATGGAATATCTAATTGAAAAAAAAGATAATTTTGTCTATATTTGAATGCGTAAGTGGTGAAAATAAAATTACTGGTTGTTTTAAGCATGAGATTTTATGAAATACAACTAATCGAAAAGAAATAAATGTTTTGTTGCCCAAAATTTATAATCACCCTACCTTTGGAGCAGAACAGAAGATAAGGACCATGTAACATTAAGTGTTTCATCTTCATCAACCTCCGCATAATAGTCTCATACTTAAGTGAATATTTCGGGCCTTAGTTGTGCCGCCTATGTTTTGGTAAGCGAGAATGGTATTTTGAAGAGAAATGGTCGCATAAAAATTAAAAAAGGATAAAATAATTATCAATCATGCTTTTATAAATAATTAAACATGAAAAATTAACGACAGTACAAATTTAGTATTATATTTGGAGTTGTTTTGACTCTCTAAATTTAATTTTTCAGTCAATTGAATTATATTTTTTCGTTCCTAAATCTAAGGGAAAGAAATCTTAGTTAGTAAACCCGAAATAGACGAGAGATGGACATAAGCCATTTAAAAGTATCTCATCATAGCTCTTCTGAGAATCGTTTCGGGGGGACACTGGGTTAGATGCAGGCGTGAGTGGTGACGATTTTAATGTTTTTTTTTTGGTTTTGAGAAATAGTCATAAAATGCAGAGAAAATTGAAAATTTCTGGGGAAATCACCGGCGACCTAATACTTTCTTGCCGTACTTATTTATTGTTCGTTTTTAGACACAGTAAACCATTTTTTCTCCTAGTATAACTAATGTAGACGCTGGGCACTTTTCCTCAATGGGATATTTTGAGTTAAAAACGATATTATTTTCAAATTTTCATTAATTCATGATCATAATTTATTCACATTACCTCACAACCTAATGGTTTTCTGTTAAACTCTTTCTACGCCCGCTGGCTCTCTGAATGAGAATTGTGTAATTCGTATTAGGGACGGAGAATAGTTCCAGTCGTGGACTACTCACCGCAAAAACCAATTCAATAAGGAACACTGAAAAATGTAATAAATTGGGTACCAGGGGATTGGTTGTACAGGGAAAAATGATGGAATTTCAGTATATTATTGAACATTAACGCTTATATACGCTTAAAATTACAGTAAAGGAACAAATCATATAGTCATTTCATATCAACCATTAAGCTGTAATTATAGTGATTATTAAAGAGGCAAAAATATTTCATGAAATTATGGGACGGATATATTTTTCGATTGGTTCAAAATTCCAATCGTTATACAATGATTTCGAAGGTATGCAATGGAAGGTTAGCTAAATGGGGCATATAATTTGAATTATTTGAAACGGCTGATTCGGAGATAAGAAAGCGATGTTCGCGATCTTGATAAGTCAAGAAATTTAATATTCCAGGGACTGAGAACATATTCATTTTTTTTTGGAGTTTTGGTGACGCGTTGTCATTTTCCTTCATGTAGTTTTTGACTGGTTGAGATAAAGAAACCGCCATGTTAATGCCATTCCAATTTATGATGTGCGGTATAACACATTTTAAATGCTATTTTATTTAATAATTAATGTTGCTCAACAAACATTCGGCAATTTATCTTAATTAAAATCGTGGGCGTCGCATATTTGTGTGGCTTTTATACAATAAATTGTTTTTGCATGGTTTTCTCTAGTAGCTAAAATAGCAAATGCAACCAATTTCAGAGAAATTTACGTACTTTCTAGAATATAAAAAAGGGAAACTACTGGGCGGTTCGATTTACTACACCCATCATGATTTAAATGGTCCCAATGGGGCACTTCAGGTTGAGACGGCGTTGGGTATTTAAATATCTCTGTTTTGGATATTTGACGAACTCAATAGTTGTTATCATGAGGTTACAAAGACTCATGAAATGCCAGACGAGAAGACGTCAGTCCAAAAATATCAAGAAAGTTTAGAAATCCTTCGTCTTAAATTCAGCCACTCATCTATAAAATTATAATCTATATTATTAGTAGAAAATGAAAGATTTTGTAATTTCCCAAGATCTGCTCAATTTCCTTCTATATGTCATTATTTTACTTGTAAGAGATGGATTCGCACATTTTGAGGGGATATCAATGTCGGACGGATGAATTAGGTTTCAGTGGTCGAAAATTATCGAAATTGTCGCCATCAAGAGTCACTCAAGAGCTATTCCATGTGGAGAGACCATGAGGGTTGGGTTGAGCGGGATAAACGTCAACCCTCCATTTACCCAGGAAATGACTGTCCTATTTCCTCTCGCCGTCTCCGGACAGTTAATTGCGTCATTTCTTGAGCGATTTCATGTGATTATGGGAAGAGGAACGGGCGGAGATTTGTGTGTGGAGAAAGGGAAAGATCAAGGAGGAGAGGTTGAGCTCCCTGGACTCTTAGGGAGAGGCACCCTTCTCCTTGCGTCCCCGGCATACCCTCTATCGCCTGTAGGACGTCCGTGAAATGCCCTTGGGCTTTTTCCTTACCACTGACGCTTCCCTCAGTCAACACCAGTAATGCTTCCTCGCCTCGACGACAACTCCAGTCGTTCCTTCCCCTGCTGACATTCTCTCAACGCCGCGCTGCAAGCCGACCTGGCTCCGACCTACTCAGCGTCAAGTCAGCGTTTCTGCTCATTTATAATACGAGATAATGTTACGTACACCGGTGGAAAATTTTGGCTGGAAAAAGAAATATTATAAAGACAATCCTTAGAAGGTGGAATAATAAAAGCAACAATAAGTATACGTAATTTTAAATTGATGAGATGCTCATTGGATGGACCAAGTATCTGAATTATTCTTCTCTCCCTTTTTGCTCAACTTAATCGATGTATCTTTGCATTCGTTTGGTACATTTATGAATATTCATTTGCGTCATTACTTTTTCTTAAATCACTTTTGATTACCTGGAGACTCAACAATCCTAAATTACTGAAATATTTATTCACTGCATTATTTTTTTGATAAATTATTTGGCTAAATTTTTCCTGTTTGGAGACTAATTATTTGACTTGAGCTCTAGAGTTCAAGACACCCTATATGCTCCGGTGAAAGGAAGCTCATTTTTACAATAAAAAATTGTCAAATGAAGAACGTAGACGCGTCCTAAATATGTACATGGTAAGGCCAAGAAGTACCCGGCCTGGACTAGAGATGGCGGTAGTTGTTTGAAAAATATCACTGTATTAGAAAGGATGCAATCTATAAATCATATGCTTCCAGTTGGAGGAAGCCACTTTGTCTAGTATTTGTTTGGCAGCCTTCAATAGTGAACGTTTTCAGTGAATTTATGAAAATGTAGAAAATTGGTCATTGTTGCCCAGAAATGGTGAAGTAAATTCACGAAGTGATACTAAATGATCGTGGACCGGAAGTGCGCGAGCTAGCAGATGTAGTAGATATTTGAAAAAGTATGGTAAATCGTATATTAACTGAAAATTCGGACATGAGAACGCTGTGTGCAAGATGGGTGCGTGAAGATGCTTCAATTGGGTTTTAGCAAAGTTTCACAGCAACAAAGCAAAACTTTTGCGCCATTTAATTGCTATGGATGAAATATGGGTCCATTACTTCACACTCAGGGCAAAAAAACAATCAAAAGAATGGATTCAAAGGGAGAACCACCTCTAAAGAAGGCGAAGACCGTTTCATCTGCAGACAAGGTCATGGCTTCGGTTTTTGGGATGCGCGTGGGATAATTTTCATTTACTATCTTGAAAAAGGGAAATCTATCAACGGCGAGTATTATGCGAACTTATTGTAACGTTCGAGCGCAGAATTGAAGCAAAAGCGGCCGCATTTAACTAAGAAGAAAGTATTATTACATCAAGACGATACACCAGCTCACAAATCCGTTAATGCAATGGCCAAAATTCATGAGTTGACGTTTGAATTGTTACCTCATGCACCCTATTCGCCAGAATTAACCCCCTCGGATTATTTTATGTTCGCAAACCTAAATACATGGCTCGATGGTCAAAGATTTACCAACCGTAAAGAAGTGATGTCGGCAGTTAATGGCTATTTTGAGGAGAAAGACAGTTCTTATTATTGAAAGAGTAATGAACTTATTGAACATTGCTGGGAAAAGTATACAGAGCTGAAAGGAGATTATGCTGAAAAATAAATAAATTTTTTCTCTAAAATGTTTGTGTTTTCTTTGTTGGGTCGGGTACTTCTTGGATTACCCTCTTATGAATGCTTTTAAAAATCACCGTAATACTTTTCGGAAAACTCAAAACTAATTTCAAGGATATCATTGGAGCTTCAGTAGTTATTTTTACACATTTGTCCTTGTAGATTAGTCATGAAAGTGATTAGAGAATTCCACGGTTTATCGACCGTGTGAAATAGGAAACTAAACCCATAATGCTTAACTGATAGTGAGATAGTTAACTTCACATTTTGAATCATGCATATTTAGCCGAAATAATGAAAAATGAAAAAAATTCATACTCAGTAAATGCCTTGTTGCCATGTAACTCAATTGCGGTATTTATTGGAACAGTGAGGGCTGTTTTCATACTCGTTTGTGCCAAAGCTTGTAGAATTATTGCGGTGAATTCCCTCAAGACTTTATATGACGTTGATTAATAGTTTTGAATGTGTAATATAAAATATAAATATATATATACTCTTGATACAATTCTGCCTTGATAGTTTCTCTAACAAAATTATTATGTTAATAATTTAATTAAGTGTTGCAACCTAATGTCGGCTTCAGGAGGATACGTGTCATACGACTTAAAGAAAAGCAGAAGGAACCCGGAGATTTTAATGTCAGAAAGCCGTAATTTCTAACCTAATTGTTTGGGTTAATTAGCGTGCCACTCATAATCTCCCTGCGATTAGCAATTGTGGCGCACGTGCGATAGGTTAATGCCCCAGCTGATTAGCTCAAATTCCCCTTGCATATGTCAATCCATCCAGCTCACCACGGCCGCCCCCAGCCATATTCGCCCACCCCAACTCTCCCCCACGACCCACCCTCAGGTTCCACACTCGCTCTTCCCCTCCCGATCCCCCTCCCTCCCCCCTATCGCCTCCGAAATCTTCCTCCCCTGCACCTTCCATTCCCTCCTCCTTTCCTATCTTCTCCTGCTCTCTACGTGTGTCACATCTCCGCCCTCCAGGATCACTACCCCCTTCCTACTTCGCTCCTCGCTCCCACCATCCCCGCAGGGCCCCATTCCCTTCGCCCCGCAACCCACCCTCCATCAAGGGCCATTCATCACCGCGGCGGCAGCGGGCGATAAGGGATGGAGGGAGGAGCGGGGGACGTGAAGAAGACGGCGCGGCGGCGGGGAGAAGTATCAGGAGATGGTCGGGGGTGTGAGGGGTCGTGTTTTTTGGGAGGGAGGGGGACGGAGCGAGGTGGGGAGAGCAGTGAGAGAGTGGGCCGGGAATGGGAGGAGGCCCAGGCTGGTGTCGTGCGCGGTCGGGAAATGTGGGGGAGTGGAGAGGTGTGGGGATTTGATGGGGGATTTTGGAATGGGGGGTTGGACTCGGTGTGGGGGGGAGAGAGTACTGTGGTTGGAGTGGTGGGGAGGAAGGGAACTTGGGTGATATCGAAAGTTGGGAGGGGGAGTGCAGGACTTTGAGTTTAGGAGAAAGATTCGAGGGAGTTTAGAGTGATTGCGAGTATATCCTCTCTTCACCTTCCGAAAACCCCCAACGCCAACCCTGGTTCTTCCCGCTTCCCTCTCCCATTTCACCTCCTGCCCTCTCCTCCCGGGAGTATTCGGTGGGCCTCCGACTGGAGATATGATCCCCTTCGGCTTACACCCTGGGTTTTCTCCTATCTTTACTTCTTCTCTCTCGGCTGAAACAAAAAAAAGAGATTTTAATGAAAAATTCAAGGCCCAATTCAATTTCAATTTCGGCAGTTCATTTTGTAGGCTGGGGAAAAAATTGGAATTTTAGCTTTCATAAATCGTAAGGTCGTGTGTCAAATTTTCGCCACATATTTCACCTGATCATCAAGAGATATATTTGGCTTCGGATTGGGAAATAAATTTTGATGAATGAATTTTCTGAGGAGATCAGTTAATGCGTAGATTTTCAAAAATATTTTAATGATGATTTAACTGCATGTAAATGAATATTACGATCGATTACATCAAACCTTCGACTGGTTAGTGAAATCAATTAGATACATAGGCTTACTATCAGAATTAAGTGGGAATTATTTTTCTCAAGTCACATGATACATGACTTCTTTACGTTATTCCTGCTAAATTAAATAACGGAAAACCGAATATTTTTCGAATCGAAGTCCCTTTGTATTAGAAACACATTTACTAGAATTTCATTTTTGACTAGATCACAGAGATGGGTTACAGAGAAGATTTTGAAGTCTAGGCAATGTTATCATAGGATTAATCAAATTGATAGCTAATTTGAGTGATGGAATCATAGTACTAAGTTGAATCAAAGCGAAGGAAGCAATAGTACAACCACCTAATGATCCATAGCATTTTGATTTAATTTTTGTAATTGAAAACACGAGTACTTAGGTCAAACTACTATGACTTGAAGGCAATTACTTAGAGATCATTAATTTTTAATGTGTAGCACCAAGGTTTATTTCCTATGATGGTCTGTCATCCATATCATATTTTTTTCATTAATCTTTTTCATGGGCTGGGTTTCTACATATTTTAAAATTTGCTGTAACTTCGATCTCCAAACGGTGTTAAAATATGTGGTTTTTATCAACAGCAAAACTTGTCATTGTAATGAAATTTGAATAATTGACGCAGAAAGTTGACCTTTTTAAAGGGCAATAAAATGAAACTTTAAACGCGATCGAATTCGCTTACTGAGGAGTAGCACGTAAATCCATAGCGTGTTTAATCCTTGAGACAAAAGACACCTTTTCTCTTCACTCTCGCTTATTGAGAATTTCGAAACTATAATTTTGGGCAGTGCGAGCAAAACAAGTTGGTGCATTTCCGTTTTCGTGGCCTATAACCCGTTGCACGAGGTCGCTAGTCGACAAGTCAGAGCTGATGTGAAAAGTGCTGTTACCATTTCTATCCCAGGGGCTTCATCACGCGATCGTTTTGGCTCGCCAGGGTCATTCAGTCAACCCGGAGGAGTGCGGTTGTTAAAATTTACTTCGGAACGGGAAACTGCCAAGATGATCACGGCTTTTTTTTCCTACCCTACCAACGGCTTACTTGCACTTCTAAAATTAACGTAGTAGAAACTATGGTGCTGAATTCAACCAAAATATCAGTTATGCCAATCAGAGAATGTATCTGCGTGACGGCGATTTATTGAATGGAGCATATGCTCCCTTGTGCTGTTTACATGAAGCTTACATGAAGTTTACATCTAGCTTCTAGTTGAGTATCTGATTGAATTAACTAATATTATCGGAAACGCTTACTGTAACGCATATAATTCATAGAATTATTATTTTATTATATGCTAACAGAAACAAAGAGTATAGTTTAAGGGAAGTCAAACTTTCGCTGTTATGCGTAGTATTATATCATTCAATTTTCCAATGCATTAAATGTGTTGCCTTTCAAATTTAGTTTTAAGTATCTGGAAACGAGTTTTTTTTCAAAAATACCTTCAACCTCTAATGTATAAAACTCATCATATCCCAAGGATCGTCCGGTAATTTATTTAGCGATGTATTCACCTTACACCATGGTAACCGCAATGAGTGTGAACTAGTTGGAAATGTTGCTGTGGAAATCTAGTGTAATTTTGTGTCCTTAAAGGAATTTGATGATATTTAAAAACAAATGTCTTAAAATCTAATCATTCTTCAACCCAAGGGTAGATTTAGTAGAGGATTGAGAGCTCCTGGTACGTGTGGAGTTCATATACTCAAGGTTCTCTATGCATTACCTTGCTCGGTGCCGCAGTTTTCCATAATGTTTTGCGAATTAAAAAACCAAACAGCTTGGCTTATGTTGTGATTGTTTTGATATGGACTTAGGACCTTTTGACTAGCAGTAAATCGCTATTCACAACTAGACCACCGAGTCATTGGTAATATCGCTATAATCACTTGCCAATTTAATACTCTTCGTAGCTCTATGATCCACGCTGCATGCACGTCCTTATTACGACACAACATACTAGGCGGAGAGAGCCAATTTTGTTGAAAATATTGCATGAATATTCTACTCGTTCATTTACGGTGTTTCTATAAGCAGTCGGGAAAGGTGAGGTTCACAAATAGATATTGACTCCAAACTGGAAGGGGAAATGGCGTCATAAATGCATGCCAATGACCCGTAATTGTGTAAAATGATCATTCATCATTGTGGGTTTATTAAACGTGATTGCATGCACGCGTGAGTGTCCTTGATGAAAGTGCGCCGTGGGAGGCGGAGAAAGGGGCTACGGTGCAAGGGAGATGAGAGATACTGCAGGTAGGTTGGTTGGGGAGTGGAGCTGGGGTCGTGTTGATGAGTGAATTAGGCAGGTGGTGCGGGTTTTCGGAAGGAGGGGGTGGTCAGACCGTAATGAAAGGGGCGCTTTTCCGTGCGCTCGACCGTAACTGACTGAATCGATAGTTTTCCAGTCGGCGTGCGTTCGATGCAGGGCCGCGTTCCTCGAAACGCTACGTTGAGCGGGAGGACTTCGGAATGAGAACGAGAAGAGGAACGCGTGAGCGAAACTCCAATGTGTTCTCGCTCTTTGAAAGCTGCCGCAGTGGCGCTCATCATCGTTTCCCGCCGAATCATTGGGTCTGACCCAGGGCTTTATATCGGGTGTAGTAGCCTGAAGAAAGGTGAAAAACTACTTTGACTACTGAAGTGAGCACGTTTTTCAGCCACCCTATTGAGGAATATAGTTGAATGAAGAGATTCGCACATTGTGTTTGCCATGCCATTAGCTAATGCAGATAATCCCGATCCCTTTTTCGAGCTTGATACCCTGCTCAGCATTAGCGTATGAAGACGTGATGGAACGATAATGCTCTTCGCAGTCAGTTTTTGTAGCTGTTAAATAAACTTTTATTAAATGCTAATTCTAATGACTCTTAAGCCTTGAATGTGCAATAATTGATTGTAATATTGACTCTTATAATTGCTTTAAAATGAAGTCTTAAAATTTTCAGTCGCACAAATTCCATTGAAAAAACTTTCTCATAGGTTACTGTTGCCTTGTGTTATTATAATGTTTTGCCCCGATGCTTTCATAATTCTTGTTCGGTCAAAATATTAGATTTTTATTTTTTTGCACAATAGATCTCAGTATCCCTGAATATTATTTGATATTCGAGTTTTCATTTGTGTAGCATTGATAGTCCTATGCCAAATATTCACTCTTTCCACCCAATTTGTGAACATTTCTTTAGCAAACAGTACAAAGGAACCGACAGCTCGTAATCTCGTTAATCACCTGCTAGTTCAATACCCACAAAATAAAAGAAATCTTTTCAATAGCCGTTTCATTAGTTTTTTTAGCCTTAATCAGAATATCTGAGAGGGTCTGGATAAGCCTTACCGTGGGGAAACAACGGAAAAATTAATTTGGTAATTATAAAAAAATGAATTTTACCCTACGTCTGGAATGAATAAGGAAGACCTCAATACTTGCGTTGGTATTAATGAGCTCTACATATTCTCCCTTTTCTCTCCGTCGCGAAGCCGATGAATTAAATTGGCGTGAGTGTTTCACTATTCATTTTGAAAAGAGATATTTTTCAAGAGAGGAAAATACTATGCAGTGCGTCCTTCGAATAAAAATTAAAAAGGTAGACATTTTTTACCCCTCATAGACTCCAAATATTTTCCATGAAATTTCTCAGAAATATAGAGAAGTTTTCTTTACTTACATTCAATAACAGTACTCTATACATGTCATGTGTTTGTTATATGTGCGCCTTACCTGCATGCTGAACTTTTTTAAATAAATAATTCTACTCTTAAATGACGAAATATTTAATTACCAGCACAGGTAAATAAGTATCAAGTAATAATTGTTCTTTGTAGTCATGTGACTTTAGTGAGAGCAGCGAGAGAATAATATTTTTATCCGTCTATGTTCATGAAGTCTATTTATTCACTGATTATCAAATTTGTATAATAACAACTATTTTCCAAAACCAAGTTCCAAAAACATTCCACTCATCCGGTTCTTCAAGCATGGCAATCAATGTTTCAAATACGGAAATTGAATTTTAATAGTCCTTTTAACTATTTCGGAAGAGTATAAAGCGCTTTTAATTAATATCTGCCATCTTATGACTTTTTCGTCCTATTTTATTCAATATTTATGAAATGATTAATGAAATTAGCTTAAAACTAGATATAGGGTTAATTTTTGCCTTATTATTTTTGGAAGTAAATAATTTTTTTAATGTTTTAGTCCTCCCTATAGAATATAATAAATGATTAGCAATATCTAAGACTATGCATTTAATTTTGACTTGAATTAACTCGCAAACGTGAAACATTCGCTTTTCCTAAGTCTTTAGACTCTAAGGGCTTTCCACTGAATAACTAGTTCATTTAAAATCACGTAAATATGTTCCAGGATTAACTCTATGAATTGAATAAGTTGACGGCTGGGTTAATAATAGAAATACCTTGCCATAAACATCAATTTACTCCCAAAGATGTTTTACTCTCTCAGTTTTTCATCCAGAATTTTATTCAGCAGCAGAAGCAAGTAATAGGCAAGCATAACTTCATTCAGTTTTAAAAAGCCATTTTTTATCATAATTATTTCTAATTATTCAATTCAATTCAAATTATAAGTATGTGCGTAAGTTTTACGGTTTTATTAAGATTTTTAGAAATAATGTCGTCAATAGTGTTTTAATTACTAAAAATCCTTAAACTGCCAACTTAAATCTAATGTGATCACTATTTTTATGAAAATACTTTACTATATAATACTATACTATACTAATACTATACTTTAAGCTTTGCTTGAAGTTTAACGCTCATTTTGCCCCCAAAATGCACATTTAATTGTTCATATTTGAAGTATTTTTAAAATTAAGTTAGATGAAAGAAAGTTACTTTAAAATATTTTCACTTTTCAATAATAATTCAATGGATTATTCATAAAGAGCCAATTAATTAAAAATTGTATTGAAATGATAAAGTATTATGTAGTTATTTTGCGTAGTTCGTGCTTCAGCCTTCTACTCTTCTTATGTGAAATAGTCCGTGTAGCTACGCAGGTAGTTTCGCTAGCGTAGCACTCTGGTTTTCATTTTAAATAATAAACCAAGCCACTATTTATCTAAATATAGCATCCACAAATGCACACATTCATTTGGAGTTGATCTTGTATCTAAATTGATTAATTTTATGTTGGAGAGTACGTCATTTTTATTTATTCAAATGTTTTAGAAGTTTTGATGAATATCCTTCAATAAAGTCACTTGGGGTATTTGTTTTATCTGGATCTTGTCTCTCCCGTGGCGCTGGTAGTTCTCGCGTGACATGGTGCAACATGTATCATTTCGTCAATTGCTACTTTTAATTCTGTTTGCAAGTCATCAAGGATAATTTGCAGTTTATCTGATGCGCCAAGCAAACAACCTCTTGCGTGTGGAGTCCCTTGGCAGGTATTAATAAACTGTGATTAAATTTCCCAGCTTCTTTCTTTGAGGCTTCTTATTTTGACAGCGCAACAATTTGTCTTTCTAATATTGCTTTGTGAAGTATTCAACAAATACAATGAAAAAATTATGTTTTTAAGTGTAATTTACACTCCATCTTCCATCTAAAATTTATGATAAAAGAGCGACGTGAAGGTATCTCTCGTTATATTTTATCCCTGTCGTCAGAAACCAAAACTTACTTGGCTCATTCAAATAGTTAGTGTTAGTTGTACTTTATCTAAGAATTGTTAAAAATTGAGAATATTTGTAAATACAGGTCCAATCTATCAAACATTGGTGATGGTTTATATGGTTACATATTTGTTCATGTGATGGATTAAAGGAGAGAGAAATTATTTTGCAAAATTTTATGCCCTATGACGGATCCAATAAACAAGACAGTTTATATCATCCGAATTCTTGTGACGTGATCGTTTTTGGGGTAAACAAAAGAATGAATTGCTTACTTGATTAAAAACAGTCAACAAAATACTAGTAAAATTGTATTCCCTGAAAAGCATACACCAGAATTAAGTGACCTACACATGAACGCACGAAACGATTTGAAGAAAGGAAAGGCATATTCAACACTGGACTAAATACCGTATTTTCACAAATGAAATGGAAATTCTGGCATGCATTTTATAATGCCACAATTTTGCAGACATGTGAGATGCGTAGACTGATTTCTTGATTGGAGTTCGTTCTTTACCTTTTCTCTAATTTCTCATATTTCGGCATGTAATTCAATTCCTGTAGGTAAGTTTTTGAAGCAAATAACCCCCCACCGTAATTGAAGCAAATAACGTATTCAGAGAAGGCACATCCTAATTTCCTGTTTGATCTTCAAATTTAATCCCTAGCGGCGTACATGACTTGTTCTTCTAACCAGGCTTCTGACTCGGCCGACAAACATTTTCTCATTCATCCCCTTTCTTTCTCGGATAACCTCCGCTGGCCTGCATCTTCTCCCTGCCACTTCCCCTCTCTCAGTTCACAAAACTTCATTCGTTCATCTACGGCGTTCGTCCTCCAAACATCTGCAAGGGTTTAATTAGGTAGAAGGAATTTGTTTACGGTGACGGATGAGTTAACGAGTTAGCGTTCAAGAGCTCCTGCTCAGCGGAGTGAAAGGGACGATCAGGGAAAGAAAAATATGTCGGAGCGAAAAAGAGAAAGTGTTCATGCAATAGTGGGCATAAACTGACTGACGGAGGGGCAGTCGTTAATCTAATTCTTCAAAATTGACATACAGACGTCCCAACAGTAGAAGTATTCTCGTGGGGCAGCCTGTCTTTTTTTTTGATTTTTGTAGATGGTTGTGAAATGGAATTGTTAACATAAAATGATGAATACATGGTTGACCATAGACAAAAATGTATATTCAAATCAGCCCTGTAATTGCCTCATTGTTTGAAAATAGTCGCTGATGTTATGACCAAAAAAACCGACTACATTTTGCAGTACATTGAAAATTGACTTGCTCAGGATACGTGTCAAAACCGTCAGGAATCAAATCATACGGATGCTCACGTGAAAGGACGAGAAAAGTCCCCTTTCCAAAAGAGGCTCTTCCCCTGGTAAATTGGCCCGTGGAGAAATTGAAATCACTGAAACATGCTAGCACAAAAAAACTCTTTGGTAATTAAATAATGTTTTCCTGCGGGGGGGATGAAGGAAGTTCTTGTGCGGATCGATGTCGGCGGAGAGTGGGGAAAAAAGAGAGAGAGAGTGAGGGAGAGAGGGTAGGGGGAGTTGCAGGGACGGACGAAGCGAAGGAGAGTTTTGCTGGGCATTGAATTACCACGGAGCGGGATGTAAAGATGATCACTTATAGCCCGTGTTAATCTTCAACGAATTTCAGGTCGTGTGCGTGTGAAAAAAAGAAACCAGTTGTCGGAGGAGGAGATAATTCGGCGATTTCGATTGTTAATATCTTTGACGGGGGAGGAAAGCAGGTTCATCGTGGGAGGAAGAATAGGAGGATTGTGCAGGGGGGAGGGAGATTGGGTAGCGATCGTGGATGGGAGGGCCGAGCGGGAGGAGTGTTGGGGGAGGCCCGTGTGTGGAGGAGGTGGTAGCGGTGGAGGTGCATGGGCACTGGGAATGGAGCGTATGCGTGGTTGTCGGCCTGTGTTTGTGTGAGTGAGCGCGTGGAATGAGACGTGATCGATGAGGTAGTGGTCGGGATTCCGGTGTAGGTTTTAGGCGGTTTGGAGGCAGGGATGAAAAGAGGTGGGAGAGGGGGGAGGAAAAGGGGGAGATGTTCGAGGCAGAGGGAATGGCTAGGCGGGGTGGGCCATGAAGAGAGAGAGAGGATTCAATTGGAGGGTTTTAAGCAGACCCCTCGAGTCCCTCGTTGGACTTAATACTAGGGCCCTAAAATATATTGCTGGGATTGATCGTCGATTCGGATTCAGAGAAAGGGAAGTGGGCGGTCGGGGGTTGGTTGTCAGGGAAGGGTTGGGGAAAGTTGGAGTGGAGGAGGGATGAAGGGCATGTTTTGGGTGTATATCTGGAGGGAGGTATTGAAGGGGATGAGAGGAGGGGGTGAGATGAGAGTTTTGAGAAGAGAAAGAGAGAAAGAGGGGTCCGATTACTTCTGCCCTGAAATTCAACTCTTTAATTAATTTTTTTTTTAATTTTTCCCCCTCTACGTTATCACCATCTACGTCAGTGGAGACAACATTTTTTTTTGTGGGGGTCATTCATATCCGAGCCTTTACTCAAGGGGTATATTGCAGTATATCCCTCCCTTAGTGGATATGGAAGGTTGTCTACCATTTGAAAGAAAATGCAGCTTTATTATTGAACATTCGAATCAATCTTGAGGAAATTATTACCATTATTACCACTTTTTGAGGCTTCTTACGAATATATATATATATATATATATATATATATATATATATATATATTCATAGAGAGAGAGAGAGAGAGAGAGAGAGAGAGAGATGTTTACTTTTGTTAAATAGAGTAAGTTATGTTAACTTAATCTGTTTGAATAAGTCCACAGTCATCCGCAGTAATGAACTCGATGGTTGGTTTTTATAAGAGAGGTATAGCTGATCCCAAAAGAAGCCTTCCAGTGAGTAAAATTCAAGCATTAGGGTATAAAGGTCCGTCATTTGATTTACCACGGAATTCCAGCAATAAAATAGTATTTTTTGCATGGGGTAGTCCCTAGTCACTACCCAGGATTTGAATTCGAGGTATAAAAGTCCCGGGTATTTGAAGAGACTAAATACGAGGTCACCAAAAATTACATATTCGCTTGTTCATATTTACTTTATTTTAATAATACTTTACTATATTTGTAATGGAACATTATTAGCGAACAACATGTTAAAAATATTATTAGTTATAGGCAAGCACCTGACTAATTGTCCCTCCTAAATGAATATTCAATTACGTTCATAAGTACTTCTTATTAAAGCTCACTATTTTGCCTAAGTATAGACTTCATTTTAAGTTAATCATAATGTATTTATTGTATAAACATTTGTGCACTTGAATTAAATAAGAAAACCGAAATTTTGTTTAATCCTTACCATATATATATATATATATATATATATATATATATATATATATATATATATATATATATATATATATATATATATATATATATATAAATAAATAATATATATTATATATATATAAATAAATAATATATATATATATATAAATAATATATAGATATATAATCAGGGTAGGGGGGCCAGTTCCTTTCCCTGGGCCGGTTATGGTTTCCCAGGAAGATCTGGTACCCAAAAAATCAAATAGCTTGGGTGGAGCTGCAGGTGCCCCGAGTGTCTTGCCCGGGAATCGAATCCGGGCCCCTCCTGTCAGTAGTCCAACGCTCTACCCCCTGGACTGCCGCGACCCACATATGTATATGAATCATATATATACACATATATAATTTAATTCTTTTTAATTTGAATGTAGATTTGTTTTGAAAACATAATCTATCAGTTAGATTTTCTTACCTTATCTTACATACAATTTGCGCTAATGTGGTTGCATTGTGTACGAAATAATTCCGAGATTAAATTTTGGCTTTTTCGAAAGGACGCAATTACTGTGTTAATAGCTATATTAAATATGTCGTCCGAGCATAATATGATGTTTCCGTATACTTTTGAATCAATAAATACTCATAGCGTTGTGATAGCGAGATTTTATTGTTATTTCGTGAAAGCCTTATAGGGAAATAATTCTTAATGCCGTGAAATGTCGTCACCATTCTATCAACGTTGTTGACGTTCTCTTTACTGAAGTGATCCACCAGTTCGCATTTGTGGCGAAGTGAGCAATAAGGTTCGAATAACGAAACAAATATACGTAGTTATGGTATTAACTCCCATCATTCAGATGTCAGGTGTATTCATATTGCTCAATTGTATTCAAAATATTTGCGTTTTGCTTAATCCCAAAGTTTGGTATTTCTGAAAACAGTATAATATTTGTAAAGCATATTGTTTGGAATCTATTGATGTTTAGCTGGTAATATGTTAACTTTCATAACGTTATCATTAGAATTTCTAATATTAATTCATGCAATTTAAAAATATCTTTGGCAGTTCCAAAATATTTATTAAAAAATAATGCATTCATTGGTGAAACGATTTTGATTTTTTTTACAGCTCTTGGCTCATTTGAAGTGGTTTTTTAAGTATTCCTTTTGTGGTTTTATGGCTGAAAAATGTTTAGAACTCCTGAATCTATTGCGCAATTCGTTGTTAATATGTCATGTGAAGCATACATATCTATTGTACCTTTATTGAATCAATATATATTTTATAGGAAGTCGAGGTATCAACGAATTTGTAAGAATTAGGTGATTAAGTTTAGTGGTACAGGTATGGGGAGATCACATTTATTTTGGTGCATAGTTATCTGATAAATTTTCATCATAAAGATCTACGTTTTTCACAATTTTTTTATCTTAAGTGATATGATGTAGATTATTTTCTTGAAAGGTAATAGTATGATGGATACACTAAAAAGTATGCAAATCGTATTGGTGACATTTTGATTTCATTTAATAGGTATACCACTGAGAATGATCTGATAATCGCAATCCTTTTCCTCATCATTTCGACTCAAACTCTCTGATATCTCGTATGTTGATGAAGCACTTAAATTTCGAATCAATTGGAGATGGTATGAGAGTGAGAAAACCAACTAGGGTCCTTTTTGAATACTCTTTACTTGCCATCCGCTTGCTTTTATGCATAAATGTGATGGCCAACTTGTTGAAATATTTTATTTCGGGTGGACAAAGAAAGGGCAAAGCAGATGAAAGTCTTAGGTCTCACAGTGCTTGAAAAAAATTAAAGTCTTTGCACGTTGCGGTAAATATTAATTACTTTAATGGATATACGAAGCTTGCTCTCAGACCCATGTCAGCCACGAACTTCTCAAAAAAACGCTCGGAGTAAACTTCATAAAAGGTTTTACGTTTCTCAAGAGAAGAAAGGCTGTACAAAAGGATGAAATGAGCGGCGGACAAAGGAATAAAATAAAGGCTGGTAGGAAACTTTTGAATGAATATTTATAAGAAGAAGGTGGCCGCCGAGAGAGTGTTCCTAACTTCTGCAGCGGTTGCTGAGACTCAACAAGGATGGGAGGAAGGGGTGGGGATGGTAAGAATGAGGGCTGAGGGGATGAGAATTATAGTAGCAGGAGAGGCGGGCGACGGGTGAGGAGCAGGCAGGGGACTGGCTGGTGAGACGCTAAGGATCAGAACAGTGCTGCCAAAGTTGGAGATCAATCTGCACATCCACGGCTCTTTTCAATTCCTCCCCTTGAAATTGTGCTCGACGTTTTTTTACTTTAACATTTAATGGTTTGATTCTCGGAGTCCATAACACGTGTAAAGTAACAGATAGCAATTTAACGCAGGCGTAATATGTGGGGTAGAGCCAACTATATGCTACGGATTAATAAGTAAAATATTCCTCACCATGTCTTATCATAAATTTTTAGACAGAAAGTTTTGTACTGCAGCCCTCTCTGTATTTTTGGTCATTCTAGACTAATTGCTTTTCATTATCATATTTCCGATTTCTTATATTTTTAATTGCCTCGGCATTCGATTTTATAATAGAATACGAATACTGAGTAGTATTTTTATAAAGGGAAACCGCTGAGCTGCACATGTATAAGGTCAAAAGAGAAGAGGTTAATATAGAATGGTGTCCGCAGGTAATGTATGCAATTGATCTCATAACATATGCCTTGCCCAAAAGAATTCGAGGAAATAAGAATTTCAAGAAATGAGAGAAAATAAAGAAAGTATGTATCACCATGAAAGGGATGAACTGTCGGGATAGTTAAGGCGCGAGTACCGACTCGAGAGGAAAGACAGTGGGGGAGTGGGAAGGAAGGTAGGCGAGGGAATAGGATTATGCAACCCCGGGAGAGCGGAGGGGGAAGTGTGGGGTGGAGGAGGCAACAAAGTAACACCTCAATGAGATAAGCTTTCTTTAAGTGTCTTGCCTTCCTTAGAAATCAACAATCCTGAGTTTGAACAAGCGAGGTTCGAGAAAATTCGAATAATGCACCGGTTCAAAGGCAATGCAAATAGTCAGTTGTAATGGAATTGCAAAAATGCATATTATTCAGCTATTAAACAGGTAGACTGTTTAATCATCGACAAATGCGATACACTGAATTCAGTGTTTATATGAAAGGTCATAACATTCAATAGCGACTAGAGTTATAATATTTTATATTATGCCATAACCAGAAATTTTGCATAAATCAGGTAAAACTTTGTTTCGAAGGTAATGTAACTTAACTCTAAGAGGCTTACCTGCATATATTTTCAAATAATACGTACTTTCATTGAACACAGACAATCAAATAAATATTGGTTTGTCAGTTGCTCTTAGCACATGTGCCACTGATTTTCATTGTCGCTCAATTATTTTTGGAAGAGAAATAATGATACCTTGTTTAAAATGATTATTAGTTTATTTTTGGTATTTTAATTCTTAAAGCCCCTAGATAATTTTTCCCTGCAGCTTCTCATATTTTTCAAAGTCCTATTTCACGATTATTGTGTATTTCTAACGACTGTTCCTTGGAAAAAAAGCTGTATCAATCGCAGAGCTTCCATTGATTGCCAGTAGATGAATTGATTCATGCATGTAATACAAACTGTAAGCTTACACGACTTTCTATGAGTTCCGTAACATTTTATTTAATCTCCTTAGTCTAACGCTACGTTGACCAGAAATATTTTTACAATCTAACGAGGAGTAAAGGCGATAAATGCATTGAGGGAAATTCTCTATTTACGTTAGGATATTTGACCCATACTCCTTCAGTATTAAATGATATTTATATGTAAGCAGATAATCTGCGTACTTCTTGCTAGTTAAATTTTACACGCACGAGTATTTTAATCGTTATTCCACAGCCTGGTCTTAGAATATTACATAATTTCTAAAAAGCGATTTTTTTAGAATTTTTGCAGTAATGAGCAACTAAATGGCGTTAGAACTAAAATACAAATATTTATATGAAATTAACTCAAAATTTATCTGTTATAAACTACACAGGGAAAACTTTAGAGAAGCTAGGGATCAATGGGTCAGTTATATGCCATTTGAATCAATCTCATTGCGTACCAATATGATTCGAGCTGCCGAAGTTAAACCCTCGATGTGATGTTGTAACAATGTGTTATTTAGAAAGTACGGTAGACCCAGACTTATGTTCTTTGAGCATAAGTCTGGGTCTACTATTGGGGAGCATTATTGGGACTCCTAATGATCACACTTTCCTTGCCTATTTCATCCTTTGCCTCTATTTTATTCATTCGTCTTTGGAAAAAAATTTCATAGACCGTTCCTATCCTCTATCAGATGAAGGTTTATATCCGTGGTTATCCATCTTTAAGTGCGGAGAGAAAATGTAATTTATTGGAGCCTATTAATTCTCAGGAGAACATTTTTCCAAAGTTTTCTTTAGTGGGGAAATGTCAATAAGAATTGAAATGGTTGAATTCTGAAATGGCTTTAATACAATTACTCTTACAAACAAGAATTAGCTGATTACTTTATGTACATAATAAATACAGCGAAAGAAGTTGGTTTTCGTAAAGTAGCGAGATATATATTTGTTAAAAATATACATTTGTGTGAAATAGTATGGAGGAAAATCGAATTTCTTCCATCTCCTTGAAATCTAATGGACTTTTTTCCTTATTACTTGCGTACCTATCTCTACGTGAGAAAAACGGAGTATCCAGGGCCGGCGGAAACTTGAGTGGGAGTCCGTATCTAATATTTGCATGACTACGATATGCATGGAGATGAATGCGAAAGGCGGAAAAGATTACGTGCGTACGGTAGTAGTTGAGGTGAAATAGCAGTAGAGAGCGATTTAGTGACGATATGAAAGAGAAAGCAGGCAGCGCAAATGGCGAGGGAAAAGTTTAGATTGCGGAAGAGAGGAAAGAAATTACAATTAAAAAGGATGAAGTTCGGAAGAGGAATATTCTAGCAAAAGGTAGACTGATAAGAAAGTGAGATAAAAGATGGAAGTCAGAGAATTACACTGAGTCGGAGGGTGTGTGGAGGATCAAGCGCGAAGCATGTAGAGGTGGAAAGACGCATGATAGGCCGGTACATTCCCGGAGGGCGGGTGTGGATTAAGGCTGGAGACTGCGAAGGAAGATGTCGAAGGAAACGGGAGAAGGCGACGAGGAAGGAAAGAGAGGAAACGGCGTGGACCGGTGTCTCCGCGGGGAATGGCGTGTGCTTCGGGAGGGCCCCCGGATGAGTTTAATCTCCGTTTGGCGAAGTCATTCACGGTGCGGACGATACGAGCGAGCTTTGGCAGAATTTGCGCCTAAGCTTCGGAAGCGATTTAACAAGCGCGTTGGGATAGTAGGGATGGCGAGATCGAAGAGGTAGAGGGGTGGGTTACGGGGTTGAGAGCACCGGGTGAGGTTTTTGATGGCGGGAGCAAAGAGGCGAAGAGAGGCGTGGCAAGCGCGGATGAAGGGAAAGTCTCGAGAAAAGCAATGTGGTATGGTATGGAATGATGGAAGGAAAGATGCGGGAGAAAAGATGCGGTGTGGGGGAGAGGAAATGATCGGGATAGGAAGAACAGAAGAGAGAGAGAACGGAAGGGTCCAGCAGGAAGGAAGAGAAGAAAAGGAACGAGGAAAGGGAGAAGGGGCGAAGGGTTGTGATGCGTAGGGAGAGGAGGAATAGCTGGGAAACTCTCAAGTTGAACGATAATAAGGTGGGAGAAGAGAAATAGTGTCTGATTATAGCTTGAGATTTAGGACGGCGATGGGAACGGAAGGCAGGAAGGTGGAGTTTGTGAGGAGAATACGGGGGAAGAGTATCTTTTTAGAGACGAGGGCGATGTGGAACAAAGAGGGGGGCGTTGCGTTCGTTCGGAGGAGATGCGGAGAGATAGCAACAGAATTTTCCGCGCCCTTATTGAACGAGAACGAGCATTTCTTGGAGCATTGTGGACTGTATAAGGAAGGAAGAAGAACCGAGCTCACCCGGATTTCCTTCGGCTAAAACTTACATCGTAAATGAACGTGAGTTTAAAGTTTGTCAGCCATAGTTTCATTTTTTCAAGGATTGCATTGGGCAATGATATACTTTTTTTATCGGTCTATTCTTAGTCCATGTTTCCATAGCTGTTTAAAGACTTTTTGCTTCATAGTCAATTTATTGTTCGATCGAATACTGCCTCCAGTTCTCATCTAATTTTATACGTTTTACCAAACTTTTCTGGAGTTTTTGAAGAAAAAGTATTTACCTCAATCTTTATAAACAGTCTGAGGTTTTTATTTTAAGTTCTTTCCTCATTAGTTCAGTGGCAAAAGGATTTTTTGATGAGACCACCTGCCTTTAGTTATCTTCGTTTACTTCTGTTGTGAGCGACCCCCGAAACTGATCGAACCTCATTGAATTCCGTACGAATAATTGAAAATCTAGACTGAGCGACAAGTTACGTTACATGATAAACAATAAATATTAGATTTTAACGATTTTATTTTGATGTTTCCTGGTTCACAGATTTTTAAAAATTTTAAAAGGAGTTTGTAAATATAACTCTCCTTTTGTATTTTTGAGGATTCCAACTCAAGCGAACCTCATTATTCAGTATTTTGAATATTACCCACATTCTCGTTGCCTTTCGGTGAAAATTTATATTGGAGAAAAAATTTTAATACCACGTTGAGTAAAGAATGTATGCAAGTGGCTAAATTATTTCTTAAGTTTACTTTTGGTTGGTTAGATGCTTCAGTAGTTTTTATTTTCGTAAAAATTCCCCTTTGAAATTGCATTCCCCCGCGATTACGTCAATTTTGTAAACTACTTAGCTTCTCTGAGGCTTTTTTTCTTATGGAATTGCCCAAAAAAAGATAATTTATTGTTAAGTAAAATTCTATATAACTGTTAAATTTTAAATGGTGTGAGTTTACCCCGTAAACCTGATTCTTTCTATTTTACAGTTAACAGTTTGTTATTTGCAAAGCTTTTTCGGGCACAGCTGTAAAATGAATGGGCTTCCTTCCTAAGTTTTTGTTGCCAAGGAAAAATACCACATAATATGCTGCCATTCAATGCCTCTTCTAGTTTACTGGTAATGGATACCTTATCAAGAGAACACCTATTGCTTTTACTGAAAGAGATAGCTATGATAATTTCGTCATGAACAACTTTTATCACATTGCCCCCGGCTCAGCGTTGCTACAGGTCTTCTGTGGGTTGTTAAAAGAGTGAGCTCTTTCTTTGCCAGAGATGCCACCCAGGAAAATCATAGATGATGTAACAGTCATATTTGAGTCGAGGTAAATTTTTGGTATTTTTATTTTATTTCATGAGGCTATAGTTCATTTATGATGGGTTTTAGAAAAAATAACTATTTTCGTCTGCTAGAAAATTTACCTCTAAAATTGAGATTTAGTTTCAGGGTGAACGGCCTTATTGCATGTTTTATGAATTGCAATTCATCCCAGGATATAACGGTACTTCGTTTCGCCGTTTAGTACCTTTCAAATGAATTTCATTTGGGATGCTAAAAATACTCGATTAGAACGGTGTGCAAATCAATGAAATGTTGACGGGATTAAAACTAGTCATCGTGTCTAGGAATAAATAAGCAAACCGACTGATTGCGAAAATATTTCATGCCCACCTAATATAATATTCTTTTTAACGAGAAACTAAGATATACTAAACACAAAAATATGAGCAAATTTAAACGTAAATAAAGATTTTGGTAATTGGGACACGAGTTCTTTAAATAATTTTAAGGAACCATATGGAAATTGCATTCAATGAGCTTGAAAGTCTGTTTTTAGAAAAACAGTAATTTAACATGTCGAAATACATATAGGTTTTATAGTTATAAATATTTATACAAAAAATTAAAATTGTTGAGCGATTAATACAGATAGAATTTTCACTGTTATTCTTATTTATAAACATTATTACCAAATCTGTAGGCACACACTTGTGAATATAATCTCTTAGGCTGGATCAGCATGACATTCTTGTAAGTTTCGACGTTGTGTCCTTATTTACTAAGATTCCGGTGAAGGACACCATACTGCTGCTGGAAGAGAAGTTTGACAGCAAAATCGTGGATCTCTTTCGCCACGTGCTGACCTCGACGTATTTTCAATACCAAAAGAAGTTTTACGAGCAAGTGGAAGGCGTCCCCATGGGCTCTCCATTGTCTCCGGCGATTGCCAATTTCTACATGGAGGAGTTCGAGGAGAGGGCACTTAGAACGGCCCCACTAAAACCGAGGCATTTCTTCAGGTATGTGGACGATACCTTCATCATATGGCCGCACGGACCGGACACCATCACCAACTTCCTTGGCCACATGAATAGCATTCATCCCAGCATCCAGTTCACCATGGAGATTGAGAGCAACGGTCGGCTGCCCTTCCTGGATATCCTAATTGAAAGGAAAGCGGACGGGAGCTTAGGCCACAAGGTGTATAGGAAGCCTACCCACACCAATCTCTATTTGAACGGGAAAAGCCACCTTCACCCTGCCCAAAAACGAGGGGTTATGTCAACGCTCATCCACCGGGCAAAATGCGTGTCAGACCAGGAAGGTTTGGAGGCAGAAGTTCATCACCTGAAAAATACTTTCCTTCAGAATGGATACACAAGCCGGGAGGTCAATTTGGCCCTTAAAAGGGTCTTCACCAGAAACGACCGTCAGAGAGAGGAAAGAGAAAAACCCGTTGCCAGGGTCAGCATCCCCTTTGTTTCCACGGTATCCCATAAGATCTCCAGGATACTAAGGAAACATAAAGTGGAAACCATCCACAAGCCACAAGGAAAATTGAAGAACTTCCTTGGCACGGCAAAGGACGAACGGGGTTTGAAGGCGCCGGGGGTATACCGGATCCCGTGTGAGTGCGGCCAGGTATACATCGGGGAGACTGGCCGCACAATTGAAAAGCGACTAACGGAGCATGAGCGATGCATCAGACTCCATTACCCTGAGAAGTCTGCAGTCGCCGAACACAGCATCACGCATGGTCATCGGATTGACTGGGGGAGCACCAAAAGACTTTGTCACACGAACGGCTACTGGGACCGAGTGGCGAAGGAAGCCGTGGAAATCCGACTGGAAGGACAGAATACCTTCAACAGGGACACTGGCTTCCAGATCAGCAGCACGTGGAGACCTGTGCTGAGAAAAATTGAAAGTACGAGACGTCACCGGGGCGGCTCGGCACTTGGGAACACATCGGACCAATCGGAGGACACCTGACCCTACGACAGGGTATAAATACATGGCGAATTCATTGCTCTGCACTTCACCCTGAAGACGATGGCAGAGTTAGCCGTCGAAACGTCGGTGCACACCACGCTGACCCGGTGGGAAACCCGAGAGAACTTCCTGAATAATCTCTTTCCCAAAAATTTGGCTGGATCAACTCGTTAATCCACTGACTCAAGAGGAATCGTAATAAGAGTGAAAGGGTCTGAAGGAATAAGTAAAAATAGAAAGATAAACATGCATCCGTCTGTCATACTTGCTTAGTTGTTCTTGTTACATATTCCTGCTATTCGGCGTGAAAAAGTTTACTTTGGGTTGCACAAAGGTGGTTTTTTCATTTGCTAATAACTATAGCGTTTTTTGGTTATTTTATTCACTGATTAAAATGATATAATAATAGAGTTTGAATATAATCGTGGTTGCAAACAAGAGAATATTATCGAAATGTCAGAATTAATCATAAATGAGTGTAAATGAAGTGTAACTAATTCCGGGGGCAATGAAGTTATTTAGTTGGACATAGGATCCTCTGGTGTCAGAACTAGAGAACTGCGGAAAGAACCAACCTCTGATGATAGCTCTAGTGAGGCAGAGAGAACTGAATACATTGAACTTTTCGGAGCCAAGGCAGAAGGGTTGAGTTTGGTGAAGATTAATTGTTTACATATCTTTTCCTTTTTTACACTTATATTTGCAGATAGTGAGGTCAGTAGCAGGTTGTGCTAGGTAAGCCAGAGGAAAAATTTACGTCATAGGGGCTGCCTAAAATTGAAAGATGTGCAATGTAATTATATATAATTTAACGCCTGATATTTTTAAGAGACATTAATGGAGCCAAATTTCGTTATTATAGTTTTTTCAGAGCCATATTTAGTTACTACTCCTATTTTACTCGGTTGTAGCATATTTTCGGGAGAACTGCAAATAAGACCGCCGACATTGTTTCATTTGTGTCCAGTGTCTCGCAATCGAGATATATAATGTATACGAATTGAAACATATTTTAATGTAATGCGTGATGTCAGGTTATGTTTTGTTAAGAGAGACTAAGAAATGTAGGTGTGTTCAATATGTGTCCACCTCGAACCTTAATAGACTATCAAATACTAATAATAATAATTACTTAATATAACTCATAATTAATTTTTATCCACATTTACTCATATTTACTCTGTAACATTGTAATTGAAAATTTCAAAATTACTAGAAAAATGAAAAATGTTACTTTTACATAAATATATTTAGTTGAAAACTTCTACTTCAATTTTTTATGATAATCCAGAATACTCAATCTTAATTTACTCAAGAGGTATGCTCAGTTATGATAATTTTATTATGCTCTACCCAGCTAAAGTGCGCCATTTCTTTGAGCTGCAGTAAGCTCATCTAATTTTACTTCCCTTTTTCTTTGCGGGAGCATATGTTAGTATGAATTGGTGCTGGCCCGAATTTTCCTTTATGGTATTGAAACTTACGGAAAAATTTTCATATCATCTATTTGTAAAGAGCAACACGGAAATTCTTCTACAAAGCATCCTTACTCAAAGTAACCACGGGTATAGAGTAAATACTAAAAACATATATTTTTTCTGTTGGCCTATAATTAATATCCTTGCAACATGAGATATAAGAGTTTGCTAAATGATTTACTTTATATAAAATAAAGTAATATTGCAAATACATGAATATTCTGTAGAAGGAATGCCGCAAAAATGCAAATGTACGCCCATTCAAATATGTACGTCGTTATCCCATTACCATCTACTATCATTTTCCAGCAGACTAGGCTGAAAGGTGATGTCGTAACGACACTGTCTTAATGGCTCATCGGTTTTGTCGCTCTAGGCTTCCTCTCTTTACGCGTATCGGCTAGATACGCTGACAATATTCATATGCATATAAGGTTGACTTGGGACTATCTAGAGACAAGTGTTCACGCTGCTCATCACTACTTAACGGGCTGTATACCTTGCTGACCAGTAGCACAGATGTCAATGCAATGTAGTTTCTGACTTGTACAGAGTCTTAGCTGAATTTATCATATAAAATTTGATAGAATCTTTTACAAAATGAATTTTGGAAGTTTACCAATTTCTGTTGGAGTTTTTCAAATTATTTGGTTAGGCTGAGCCTTAATGGGCTTGTCCGCCTCTGGGTGAAGCTTTTAAAAAAGGAAAATTCTTTTCCACCTTGGATGAAATCAAACAAATAATAGTACTTCCATTAAAACGAAGTAAATATATTTACATATCCGTCGGCTTTTGGCCTAGAGAGGAACTAATTTAACTATATCTGAAAAAGTCTTCTCTGTTGAGTTTAAAGTCAGTATTTAAAAAGAATTCTCTCTGAATGTAATCCATCAATTTATGCCAAACGAACACCGGGCACTTGTTAAACCTCATGTAGTACGCGAGGAAAGAAACGAATTTCTTACGGATGGAATAATATTTGTTTACATCTGGGATAGAATAAGTGGTTACTTCAGGAGCAAGAGCGGTGCGAACCTTAGTTTATAGAATTTTAATATCATGAAGTACGCGAGGAAAGAAGCGAAATTTGCACAGCTGGTAGAATATGAGGCTGTTCTTGATGCTTCAGAAATGCTTCAGAGAACACGAGTGATGCAAACCTTAGTATAAAGATTTTGTAGATGGGATTTTTGGAATTGAATGGATGCTTATTTCAATAGCCTCCTTTGAAATAAATTCAACAGAGGGAATATTTCTCTTGGAATAGAGAATTATTTTTATGGGAATATTTCTCTCGGAAAATTTAAATACAATAGAAGTCAAACTCTGTACGAATTCGAAGGGAAATTTAATGAAGGAAAGTTCAAGGCAAGACAGGACTTGATTACCTTCATGAGGCAATTGATGGAAAGTAAATGAAAAGGTGAATTGGCAACTGCTCTCCCTAATTTCAATCTACAACTTTATAATACGAGCAGAAAAGGGGTGAGTAGTAGGATCAAGTGACAGTCTTGATACCAACTCACAAGGCAAGTATGCAGGGATTACCATGCTTTATTGGAAGTAGTAGATTTGTCTGATTGTGGCATGGTCTATGTAAAAGGCAAGAGTGAAAATGATTTTTAAAAATACAAGGCAACATTTAGCTGGCTTATCGTAATTAAGATATGAATTGGTATTTTTATGTGACAGATTCGAAATATAATACGTTTAAAACGACACGCAGTAAATGAAAGTAACTCCAAAAAGAGTTTGAAGAAGCATTAGAGACATTTCTGTAGATAGAGCGACAGAAATTCCCAGGATTAAATCCACCCTAGGGTGAAAATTAGTATTTCAGAAAATTTACGCAATTGTAAATGATGGGACGGTTGAGCTTTCTATTATTGGATATTATGTGATTTTCTATCATATGCGGTATTAAATTTAGAGGAAACACACACGTGTGTGTATATGTTCATGCACATTGCAGGGTAAACTGCTAGTTCATTTTAAGAGGCAATAAATGTGCTTGATATTATCAAAAGCTTCATATTATCAAAAGCTTTACCTCTACTCTAAAATTTTGAAGCAATATGTAGTGTAATCTCATGAGTTATTTCATCCTCACATCTTCCCAGCTATTTATCGGGATCTTACATTGTTTCCAAATTTAAATTTATAGATTCATTACTGTAAGCAAGTTTTTCTTTAATTTTTGGCTAATTAAGGAGAAAAATATTTGTATTTTAAAATTTAAAGCATTACAAAAGGTATTCGACTAAAAACAAAATAAAATCTAGTTCAATGGATAATACTTAAATTTATAAATGCTGAATTTATGATGGGAGAAGTTATTTTCTTTAATTTTATAAAAATCCAAATTATTGAAATTTTCACGGCTTTTAAATAAAACTGCATATCCCTCAGTCGTTCACTCGAGTCAAGTGTATGACTTGAAACTCACAAAAAATTAATCGCATTAGTAATGGCGGCATAGGCATTAAAGCAGCGCAATAGAACAAAACGAAATATGGCCTGGAATGCATTAATCTCGAGTTTTCAATTCACAAAAACCGTGGGCGTATGAAGTTAAGGAACTCTTCAGACATTTTATACATCTAAAAGCTCAGTTGAAAACAAAATTCATCTTACTTTATGCCAATGTTATCCAGTAAAAACTCGTAGTATTATAAGCTAGCAATTAATCCCTTATTTTTTTACCATTTTCCTTGTCTGGGTTCCAAGTGCGGTTCAGTGGGGAGTGGTACCGAGTAATGTTTTTGTGCGGGTTTTCTGAGGTGCCGTCCTGGTAAAAAACTTTTTCCAAGTGCATTTTGAAAGTTGATATACACGTATACACAGAGTATGTATTTGTGGTAAATAATTTCCGCTACAAAATTCAAAAATGGCTAAATCAAACGTCATTAAAATACAGTATGTACTTAAGGCAACTCATGTATTCATAATAAATACCACTTATAGATGTGTGTATAAATAATTGAGGAACGTTTTTTTCTTTTCAAAAATCCATGAGCTTGTCAGCACTGATTGAATCCTGAAAACTGCGAGGTAAACTAGAAGGTTTATACAATCTTCCAATTTTTTTGCCCACGTCATCCTAGATAGTATCTTTAACGTTATTTATTTTTCTCTATCGTAGCGTTAGATTCCATGAACACTTTCAGAAGTAAGGATTTATTGTATTACCATGCTGCATAGGCCTTCCGTACTTAATTTGCCAATTTGAAAGACTTTTTAGTAGAATATGTTTTTAGTTCACTAGAAGTGAATATATATTAAGTGAAATGCGAAATCAATTTTCTCTTCCATCTAGGATGATTTTACATGTCATAAAATGTTCAGGTAAATTATTTTACTTGATTCCACACTAGAAGTGCTTTTCGATATGATTGGCCAGTGTGTTTGTATTATATATATATATATATATATATATATATATATATATATATATATATATATATATATATATATATATATATATATATATATATATATATATATATATATATATATATATATATATATATATATATATATATATATATATATATATATACGAGGGTCATCCGGAAAGTAGTACCCGTTCGTGCCGCATGAAGTGCTGACGACGCGAGTAGCCGCTGGACGAGGTCAGATAGCTTCAGTGGCTTGTCTGCCTTCTCTGAGCCAAGTTGCGTGACGCTAGCATTGCCTGTGTTGTTTCTGTGATTGTTTACAATGTTTAAAAAAATTGAGAACGCCGCCAGTTGTGAAGTGAGGGCAGTGATTAAATTCCTCAATGCAAGAAACGTTCGCCCATGTGATATTCATCGCCAATTAAAGGAGGTGTATGGAGACAATGTAATGGACGAGTCGTCTGTTCGGCGGTGGTGTCGCAACTTCAACATGGGGAGGGGGAACACACACGACGATGAGCGTTCGGAGAGACCGTCTGTCATTACAGACCAACTGGTGAGCTCAGTTGACGAATTCGTGAGGAACGATCGGCGCGTCACAATTGATGACATCTGTGAGCATTTTCCCAATGTTTCTCGAACAATTGTTCATGAAATTGTTAAACACCATCTGCATTATGCAAAAATTTGTGCAAGATGGGTCCCTCGCGTATCTCAATGAGCTGGCGGCGAAGGACTATGCAGCAGGAATACAGAAACTTGTCACACGTTATGACAAATGCCTTAATTTGCTTGGAGATTATGTTGAGAAGTAGTTTAAAGTATCCTCTTTCAAATAAAATTTTTTATGTTTGTTAATATTTACTTTTGTGTCTTTATTTCACGAACGGGTACTACTTTCCGGATGACCCTCGTACATAGGGACAACGTAGCCACTTGTATAAATAACTCCTCGTTTCACAGCTTCTCTTGTATTATTTAACATTTAAAATACCTACGTTTGCGCCAAAAATTTTAAAATAACTAAGCAAATAAGAAAGAAAGTATAACTGCATAAAGGGGAATAATTTTAAAGGAATGGAACAGTTTTCCCAAGAGATGAGATCCTTCCCTTATAATATGAAGATATTGATGGCATGGTAAGATTATCTCTACACACGTTTTGGTTGACAACATTTTGTCTTTGTGTGTCTAAAATATGGATTTTATCATAACTTCAAATCAATTTGTTGTGCAAGAATAAAATCGGTGCCTGAGAGTGAATAAATGTTGGCGAATTTAACTGGTTAAGTGAAAATCAAAGCCTCATTCTGCCCCCAAAGCCTCATCTCTGTTTCAATGCTTCGGAGTTCTGATTCAGTTCCGGGTGGTCCCGCTGTTTCATTTGTCGTTGTTACATCGTTGCTATAAACAAGTTCCTCGTTTCCGCTAATGGTCTCATCGTCTATCTCTTGAGAGGTGGACTCGCTCTGTTGTTTGCTCGGCTAGTGGAGTGTTCACAGGCAACGTTAATGTCATCTGAAAGGGTGGTGAGGGGTTTAAGAGCTCTCTTTTGTGTTGCAATGGACCGTGGGGGTTTTCAGGATGTAGTTTCTGATAATTGGTCGAAGAGGAATAAAGAGCTTAGGTTGGATACTCAGGGGAGTGTAAATGTGAGGATGTTAGTTTCTTTCTCAAATATTTAACAAAAAATATTATTTAGAAGTAATATTACAGCCTATCTTTTAAGAGAGATATCTGCTATACTAATATAAAAAACAGGAACGATTATCTTGATATTTATTTTTTTATTTTTATGTACTACTAGCCTTTAATACTCATTAATAAACTGACAAATAAAGTTTTAGGATTGAAAGTTTTACCGTACTACTAACTTACTAAACCATTTGCATAACTTCTTGATTTTCGATTCTCTTTCTTTTTGAGAATTTTTCTTACTAATGTATAACATTCGTATTCTACGTAACTGCTTACCTATATTATGACACTGAAATTGTTTTAATAAAATAATTATTCTAAATTACCTAAATTTACCCTATGAGCTCCCCTATTAGGGACAGTCATATCGAATTTATTTTCCAAGAAATTTATTTCTCCCAAAGAAAAGGGTCCTCCATAATGTCATAATATCAGAATATTATGATGAATAATTATTCTAAATTACCTAAATTTACCCTATGAGCTCCCCTATTAGGGACAGTCATATCGAATTTATTTTCCAAGGAATTTATTTCTCCCAAAGAAAAGGGTCCTCCATAATGTCATAATATCAGAATATTTTTCCATAAAATAGTTTTTTTTGCATAGAATCAAAGAAAATTCAACAAAAATGCCTTAGATTGATTTGTCGGATAATCATAAGTAAAGTTTCAAAAACAGTATTATCTTGTTTCGAATTCTGCTGATTTTTTATCATCCACTCCGAGTAATAGAATTTGCAGATAAAATTAAGGCGTGTGAATAAACGAGCACTACACTAATTTCTGTTAATGATGAAATAATTTCTGCAGACATATCATTTTATTAATTTGAACGATAATTGATGATCAGTGAAAGTCATTTTAGTAATATTTTTATTAGCAGCTGTTCATAAAACTTTCAATGGCGAACCTATTTGAGATATACTTTTCTCTTTCATTTAATACCTCACGTAGATGTTGTTAACATGGAATGATTAGTATCACAGCGTGCTCCCAGAAGGAATCAGGCTCTCAACTATCTCTTCTGAAGCTCAGCCTGAGATTTGAACTTTTCATGTTACGAGGAAAGTCAATTAACTCTTCTAAAGAAGAACATAGGATCTATCAAGGGTGATTGCCCACTGGATGAAAGACAAAGCTGCGTCGTTCTCTATCTTTTCTGAAAGCCATGCATTCATTTACCTTTAGCACCGACCACTGCACGTCTGCCCCGCTTCAATCATCCATCACCGACCAAAAATCTGCAAGTTTGTCACGCCGCCATCGTAAACCTCACTCCCGCTGCCTCTCCTCACGTAATCCTTCCCACCTCTACTTAATCAATCCCCCCGCACTCTACCCATAAGCCTCTCAGTTATCCTCCTCACTCCCTGTACTCCCGACTCCTCACCCCATTTCCTGGATACATCCTCTCTCCTGCGCATCCTCACTAACTCCCTTCCCTCCCTCTTCCTTAATCCTTCTTTCATCTATCCGTCCCTGCCTGCCTCCAACAACCTATCCTTTAATCCTCTGTCTCTCCATCCGCTCTATTTGTTCCCCTATTTTCATCATCTCTCCCTTCCTCATCTATATTCACCTTTGATACCACCCTGTCCTTCTTTAATCCCCTTCTCTCCCCTTCCATTCTCCACTCTCACATTCTTCAGACCCCTCCCCCGCCTAATCCTCGTCACGATCTCTTTCTGCCGTCCCACCTTCACTGCACTCACCCACTTCAGCATCTCCCTCCCACCTCGCTTCATTCTTTGGTTCTAAGTCTTCCCCTGAGTGTCCACATCTTCCTTCCAATTTTATTCTCCCGCAATTTTTTTCCATCCAACCGGCCCTACTGAATTCTTAGAGCTCATCCATGTATACCAAGTTCATCCTACCGCTACCTCTTTCTTTTTTTATCTATCCACTCGTGCCTATTCAATTCTTCGAGTTTCTCCATCTTGATCTCTCATAGGCCCACTCCTTAGAAGTGGGCGAAAGCCGCAGTAGGTTTGATGGCCCGAACCGGCATCCCGGTAGTCAGTACGTTAGCTTGCAAAGTGAATGTGGGGATGTAGAATGTGAATTTACTTTCTTAAATTTCACTGAAAATCATATACGGCGCCAAATTTACTTGGGTAGGCTGAAAAGTAATGCACATATGCTCGTAGACCACGAACAAAAACAAATAGTTAGATCACGCGAAAAGTACATTCAAGTACAATTATCAAGTATCAAAATCATGTATTTGTTTTTCAACATAGTCACCGTTAAGGATAACACATTTCTCCCTGCATATACTAAGTTTTTTAAGCTAAGTTAAGACTTTTTTCGAATCTAGGACTTGACAGCTACTTCACCTTATCTTCCACGGTGTGATGATTACCATTGAGGTGTCTCTTGAATTGAAGAAAAGAATTAAAATCGCCAGCCACAAGATCGGGGGAATAAGTAGGGCGTGAAATCGGTTAAAATTTCAGGTTTCCCAGAGCCTTTCCAGTTGCGGGCGAGGTGTGTGGACGAGCGTCGACATGTTGCAAGATTATTGGCGCCAGGCTACGTTTAGCACTACAAACGTCTTCCTTACATATTCCAATATGGTTTGTAATACGCTTTTGAATGATTCGCCGGTCATTTTGAATCAAACCTTCGACGAGTTTGCGATGGATATCGTCTAAGGCAGTGTTCGGACGTCCGCTGCGTGTTTCACAAACAATTATGACTTTTCTAGGCTTGCAACCACGAAATTTTACTACCTATCGAGTTACAGTAGACCTATTAATAGCATCGTCACCATAAGCAGCCTTTAAACGGCGATGAATCTCAGTAGGAGTCACTTATTAAGTCATGCTGTTTATCTCGTGTTGGCATAGCACTAGAACACGTCTCCATACTTCCGCTTCTCAAAATACACCGGATGAATGTAATCACCTGAAATCTACGCATGCGTGTTTAGGGGGAATTTTACTTCCACATGCCACCAGGAGATCTTCTGAAGGTCATTTTGTTTGTGGTCTCTCGTACAAGTATATGTGCATTAGTTTTCAGCCTACCCTCATACTTATTACTATTTTTATCATGTAACTAATTAATGTACCCAAAGATCGATTTGGCAAAATTTCAACTTAGCAAGTTACTCTAAATCCGAGAAACATAAATATTTAGATCAATACTTACTTATAATTAGAGCAAAATACCTACTATGAAGGAATAAGATAAACCTCCGATTCATCTCTTATTTACACAATTCCAATTTGGCAGTTATTTCACTCATTCGCATTGTTTTTCCGGCAGCATTCATCCTTAAACTTCAGATCTCCCGCGGCTTGAAGCAGTGGGCCTCTCCACCCACTTTACTCCGGATTCTCCCGCACTATCCCTTTTCTTAATCTCTCCTCCCCTCATAATCCCGCGTCCGTCCTCTCCCCCTATTACCCCTCGTCGTCCTCTACCTAAATTAATCCTCCCCACTCTCTCTCTCTCACTTTCTATTCGTCCTCGCAGCTCCTCCTACAACTCCGACCCGTCAGAGTTGGTCATCGGCCCTTACCAATTCCGCTTGCCTCCTCCACAGCCAACTCTTTCTTCTCATTTCATCCTCCAACTCTTTCTATTAATTCCCGCCTCCGAGTGGGAATTAATTGAAAGAGGGAAAGCGATGAAGTCTATCTAAGGAGAAGGGAGTGACCACTTTTTGTTCACACCGCGTTCGATCTCCACGCTCTTTCTTTCCACTCTCCCTCACCCTCATGCACTCTTAGTCCCACTCTTCCCATTTCTATCCCTATTGCTACTCCTGTCCAAAGTGATCCATAAAGCAGCGATACGCTGAGGTCTTTGCCAGGTGACTTACATTCCTATTAGTATTTCAGGGGATACCTCTGCCTATCGGCTCCACAGAAGTGTAATACTTTCAGGAATTTCTACAAACTCATTGATCTAGCACTCTAATAAGTATACCTGCGTCGAATCCACTGTCATTTATGCGTTTGGAATGTGCTTCCTTTCTACTGAGACATTTTTAACGGGGTGTAACGTGTCATTAGCACTGTTAAGTGATGAAATTATGTATGGTACATTAAGTCCATAGTGTTTAAGAATCTCCTTGGCCAAAAATACGAAATATGGTCTAATGGAAAAAGCTTATTTAATGAATAAAAGCTGGTAAGCGCACAAAGACGCTGTGCAAGAAGATAGATTACTGATGTGGGTGCGTCAATTTACAACGATTTTGAGTAAGAATTTCCAAATGATTTTGTGACAATAATCTACAACTGATCTAAATATGCTAGTTTATATATCAATCTGCGCGATACCATACTAATTATATACAATACTATATCTACTTCCCCAATTTTTATAAAATATGGCGCACCGATGTTTTGCAAAACCCCAGAATGGTCAAAAAGAAACATTAATTTTATCACATCAGCGGTCGTATGTTACATGTTCTAGTAAAAATGTTCTTTTGGCCATTAATAAAAACAGGGGACTCAATCTGTATCTTAAATAAGTATATTCAGTAAATTGTGATACCAAACTCATCATCAAGGGTTATCTGAATTATAACCCATAGCCTTCAGAAAATCCTATATGTCTTGTTCTATCTTTTTACAGATGTTCATATTTAATTGTAAAGAATAGTACCAGTTTGATGAAATGCACTGGAGTTTCCAAAAAATCGTTACAATTGGCTAACCACAAATGATATACATGTAAGCACGTTAAATCATGTAATTACAAATATATACGGGCTTTTTTATACTTATAAAAGAACTATTGCCAATTGAAACCATTCACGAAATTGTTTGCGTAGCTATCCTATCATTATGCTCATGCCAAATGCCTTCGCATTGAGAATGTTAATCTTTCAGACGTCCACTTGATCCTCCTCTACCGTTCAGGATCCTTCCTTGCCGTCCTCTTTCCCATTTCCTTTTCATTAATCCTCCCTCTCTGTTCTCCTCAATCACTCTTTCCCTTTCCCCTCATCCTCATAATCCCCGTCTCCTCCTCCACTGACTCTCTCCCTAATCCTGTTCCCTATACTTTCCTGCCCCTACTCCTTTCCCTATACTTCCCATGCCCTTTTTCATTCTCCCCTCACTCCCATTCCCCAATCCTCGCCTTAATCTTCCATCCTATGTCTTAATTTCCTACCCCCTCCTATCGCCTTGGAATCCTTACTCCATCTCCAATCTTTCTTTGCCCAAACCTATTCATTCTTCCATTTCTCTCTCCATCCCGATCCTAATTTAACTCCTTCCCTTATCGCCGCTCGCCACTCTTCACCTTACCAGCACCACCCTCTCTATCTCTCTCTCTCAACCCCCAAAATTCGCTCAACCCACTTCCTGTGATCATTCTTTCATCTCCTTCCTGCTAGAATATTTTGCCTACACTAGCTTCCCTTTCTAAATACCTACTTCTCCACCATTCCCTCTTAACTTTTCCACTCCGCATTCCACAAATTTCTCATTCTCAAAGCCTGGCTTACTTGCTTCCCCACCCCACTTTAAAGGGTATCACGGTCATCGCCGTTATCGGAATTCTATTGCCCCTGCCGCCACATTCCTTACTTGTTTCGTGTGAGATCCGTCTCTGCCGCAATACAGGATAAAACTCGTGGCCCGCCCATTTATTTTGCTCAAATGTGCCTTTAATTTATATACCGCTTTGTTCTGTGTAATTACCTTCATACTAGACTGGTTTTGTTGCCATTATTCTTGGAACGTTTCAATTAAGTATCCATTCCCCAATAATCAACACAGATAAACTATAAATTTAAGAAAAGACCAAAAGAAAGTGAACAAAATGCTATATAGGCCCTTTGAGTCGTAGAAAACTCAAAATTGGAACGTATCTTGGTGAAAAGTGTGAACTATAAAATCAGCAAACAGTAAGGTTGAGAATATATTGCTTTTAGAAATCAATTTTATGATTCTGACATAATTATTCCTACTTATCAATGAGCTAAAGTGGGTAAAACCTATAACTTCGTGATTGATAGTGTGTTCAGTTAAAGGAATCTGTTTCCTAAAATGTGATAATACCTTTTCCAAAAACAATCGGCATATTAATGTAATCACAAGAGACTTAAGTTACATTTAGATGTCACTCCATTTACTAGCGCAAGAGGTGAACACATCCGATTGTCAAGGAAAAAGTAATCCCATGGTTGTGATCTTTAGCCTACACTTTTGTAAGAACCTTTCTTTTCATACCCACTTGAATGCTTAAGTTGATTTAAAATAATAACATTTGTACTAAAATGATGGAAGGTATTTCCATTATGATAGCTATGCAGATGCGTGATAAATATAAATTTTCCCCTCATTTAAGAACTTATCCAGCAATAGAGAGAGCCCTGTTGCCAATGCGGGGCCCGATAGAATATTGGATATCGAATCAAAAGCGTTGGATGGAGAAATAAGGAGAGGTGGAGGCCGGAGGAGGTGGGACGGTTGAGAGGGGGGGAAGAGAATAGTTGGAGGAGATCATGGCAAGTCCTGCAGAAGAGGCATGGGACGGGGGAGGGAGGAAATGGGCAACGCGGAGGAGTTGAGGAGATGTTCTGAGGAAATGATTGATTTGCGCCTTCACTGGCGCGGAAGAGGTCGAAATTAGAAAGTGCCCATGATAATTTTGTTGGCTTTGAGGGGAGCGAAACAAAGGCACTATCTGCAAATGTAATAAGCAAGGAAGGCAAAATTAGAATGGTAAGCAAATGAGTTGTTTCGTGCACCCGTAAAAGGAAATGAGAAAGGATAAAGAAGAAAAAACGAGAGGGAGCGAAGGATGATTTTTCAAATTTTCTAGTCCTTCATTTTTACTGGCACAGAATCTAGGTAAAATAGCTTAAATAAAATAAAATGTCTTTATTTCAAATTTTATGTTTGAAATATTCTTACTTACACGGGAGATTCTCGATTACTCTTGATTTTTCAAACGTAACTTTACATGGCTCAGTACTTAATGCAATGAAAACACTCCTCATATGTCGGGATGGGCGTTGCGAATAAAATTGACGCTTTCGTTGATTATTACTTGGCAATTAAGGCAATAAAAATTTTTGAAAACTGTCAGGTGCTCAAGAAATGTAGCAATTTATGTAGTAATAACCTGTATTTAACGTAAAATCCTTGAACTCCATTAAAAATTTATCCAACTAATAGGTGAACATAATCTGCTGTGGTACGCCTTAAATTTTTGGTTTATATCCTCTGGAGTTGCGTGTAAGATAAATGGGATTTGGAAGAAGAAGGGGACGGAGTCAGAGGAAACGTGGAAGTGGGTTTTAAGAAGCGAGAAGAGAGAGCGAGAGAGAGAGAGGAGGAGAGGAAATGGAGAGGATTAATTCCCTGGCATCCTGCCACGTACTCTTTTCTGTGGTGGTCATACCGAGAGAGTTTGTGTGCGTGTATATATAAATGTATATATATATATATATATATATACATATATATATATATATATATATATATATATATATATATGTATTTACATATGCACATATATATATATATATATATATATATATATATATATATATATATATATATATATATACATATAAATTTTATTTTCTGCTCTCTAACCACTAAGCATACTTCCCCGGCGTTCCATTGGCCGATCGCACGAACGCCTTTTCCACATGTGAGCGTCGTGGCGTGCAGCACAGTATTTGCAGTTTTCTCGTCTTCGCCATCGGTGGCCGCGTCGATAAGGGTGGCCCGGTAAGCGTTACGTTTATCTCTCGCTCGCTTGCGGAAGGCAATGGGTGTAGCAACCGGGACAGGGAACGTGCAGAGGGGTCATAGGGGTAGGGATAAAGGGGCGAGAGGGAATGAGCAGGGGGGGAGCGGAAGGGAGGTAAAAAAGCAGCCAGAGGGGACGGCCGCAGGGGGTCGGGCATTAATCGGGTTGGAACGACGCACAAAGGGGGACGGGAGAAAAGATTAAAATAAAAAAATGGATCCTGGTAATGAAATTTCCGGCGGAAAAGTGTTCGGAAAAGTGACAGCCTGGGCGATCCCACATGTTATTTCGTAGTTGTTGGCTTTCGAGTTTGCTCTATCCGCTATCCTCACAGATATTCTGTTTCAGTTCTCCCAGCTTTATACAATCTTTCTCTCTCTCTCTTTCTTTTCCTTCCCATCGGTATAACCGGGTACTAACACACTTCCTTCAACAACCTTTCGAACGATTCCAGTCAATTCGAACTTCACCTCCTTCAACATCTTTTTCTTCTTAGGTTTTTGAAATCCATTGGAAATTACTAAAAATTCTAATAAGTTTGTTTTAATGTAGGAAATAATCATTAGGTATCAATAAAATTAAACGGATGCATTTTTATTAGTTTTTCGTTCTTTTAAAGACCATTTTAAGTATTTGGAATGATTGTAAATGTTTTAAACCATTGATGGACGTTTTCCGGGAATAAGTGGTGGAAATAGAGATATTGAAATGGTGGTGGAACTGGAATTATGTACGCGTGAGTATAAAAATTATGTCTTGGGAAAATCAATCATGTAGAAAAAAAAGATCACCCAAATTAAATTAGATTGACACTATTAGTGATGAATTAAAAGTATAGTCATTCATATCACCAGTACATCTCACGAAAACCCATTCATACGCAAGGCTGATGGAGTGTTCCTAACATAAAATCTGTTAGAAATGACATTTAAACCTAGAATTTACTCTGAAAAACTTTGCAAAATATTTACCGGTTCAAATTTATCTCTATTTGGGAATTGTTTCAATTTTCTGTGTGTTTTGCTGTCTCATTTATTTACTCCATTTCCTACTTGTAGATGCTACAGAATTAACTCTGAAATCCCGGAAGTTGAGTGATATATTATATTTAAAAACATGAGTTTCAAAAGAGTGGTTTTATATAGGCCTGACTGTTATCAAAATAGCTTTATGTATGACCCTAGCTATTTTTATTGAGGCCTCCACATTAACCCTTGGCACCACATATCAACTCCAACACCATTCCATTCTGTGTATTCCCTTTCCTACTCGCATCTCCCTTCTCTCTCTCTGTTCGTTTCTCATTCTTATTCAGTTCGAGATTGAATGGATCCAAAAAGGCAACATGTCCCATATGAAAGGCGAAATATTTCCTACTGTTGCTCTGCACCCCGCTCCCCTTCTCCATTGCTCCATTCGCAGCTTGGCTGCAATCCCACACATCTCATTTCATTTCTTACTTCTTGATACGCACCCTTAAAGAATACATTAAATACACATTGTCATCGGTCATGCGTATTTTATTTATTGGCCATCGGCCGCACTATTGGCTGGCTGTTCTCTTCGAGTCACTTCAAACGTGCTATTCTCAGCCCCGACTCTTAGCCTTTATCTGAATTCTAGATTGGTTTCATTTTCAAGGAGTGTTCGCAAATTATTGCTCCTGATCTTTAATGCATGCATCAAGAAGGCAATAATCGAGATAAAACTAGGGGTATATTGCAAAAGGGCGAGGTGAATTGCGTGTGCATGGTGAAAATATTCAAATCTTACGTTTTGCGGGCAGCGTAAGTAGCTATTGTGGGCGAAAGAGAAGAATAATCTGAATGAAATGGTCCTGGTTTTGTGGAGGAAAACTATGATTTAAGCCTTAATATTTACGAGAATAAGTAATAATATTTGACCAAAGAGAGGCCAAAACAAAATAAGAAAAGGGTGCACTTATACTTCGAAAGAAGAATTGTCAGAGGAAGGTGTGGTGAATAGCATACGATATCTAAATAGAAAATAAGCGTTGCTGGTAATTTAATTGATTACATAATATTAATTCAGGAAACTTTTGTCGCGGTACGTGCAGGTCAAAACAGCACTATAGGAAAAGGGAAAATGTCCTGAAAGACAACAGCAATGAAGAAATGTAGGGGTTATGGGAGAAATTAGTAATCGCATATGGGGAAATTGTGTATATCAGCAATTGGAGGGATGAAGTTGATGACCTCAAATGTAAAATATGTTCTTATAGGTTAAAAAATCTGAAGTCCGGACATGTGTAGTCAGCATATTTTATCCTTTACGGTTATTTCATTCGCTTCGTAGACACTGTTAATGTTCGATTCTTTTTATTTTTACGCATAGCACATACCTATGCTGATTTCTTCATTATTCCTGGTAAGTTTACTCTCCATTTCAGGCTTTGGAAATGCTAGATGAGATCGGGACCACAGTTTTTCCATTTCGCTCCAGTAAAAATCCTTTCCAAGCCTACTTACTGTCACGAATTGGGGTCTCCTTTCGTGCTCCTTTTCCGCGCTTTCAACAGTTACACTGGCCGCCACCTCTTCGCTGCTTCTGCTTCGCCTTTCTTTCTTCTTTCGCGGGGCAGCCGCGCCACGCCCAATTCCATCGCCTCCTTTACCATCCCCTCCTCTTCTTTTCCATCTTTCTTTCACCCCGCTCTCCCCACCCTTCCCATCAATCTCCTTTCCCCATGCCACCGGCGCAAGTGAAGCGACGGCTGCTCTTGATCGCAAGTGCTTAATTACGGTCCTCTTATCATTCAATGTTCTCTCGAAACCACTTTTCTTAATAACCTAAGAGACTGTGGGATCGTGAATGTACTTTGACTCGTGTTTAACCGTATGAATCTTGATTTCCGTATGCTGCCACTAATTGGTTTGAAGAAAATTGAGCGCGTGCCTTGCAACGTGAAGCAGAATGGTATCCTTTTGGGACGTGATGGAAGAGCGGTGCCTGAGAGAATATATAGAAATTATGGAGATGATGATATATTTCCCAGGACGATTTCCTCTACTTTTTTTCCCCTTCCGAATTTTTTCGGTGATAAGAATTTTAAATAATGTGAGCATTATCCGTATAAACGGAGGACCAGAATGATTAATGGCGGTTATTTATAGCATCATGGAGTTTGATAATAGTTTACTTATGGTTCTAGCGATAATATTCCTTTTCCCACCATTTCAATATTTTTGATGGCGTTTTGGGGAATTTAGATTTCGGTGAAAATATGGCGTTACGGAAGAATAGTTGAATTTTGTAAATTCGTGTTATGAATGCAATATTTGATTTTGAGCTAATTTATCTAATCTACGTCGTACCCAAATTCATAATATTATATTTCTATACTTGAGTACTATATTGGGTCCACATAGGAATAATCACCGATTTGCAAATAGTGAAGTGAATATTTTCTTTTCTGTTTTAATCTAGAATAAATATGACACTTTTTGGAAAAATAAACATTTATTACAATGGTTTAATATTATTTTAAATGCATATTAAATTAATATTATGTTAAATGCATATTAAGATAAATGCACAAACACATGAAATTCTGTTAATAGGGAGATCGAATTCATTGCCAGAAAAGTTGTACAGAATAATTCCATATGTAAATATACCCCCGTTATTTATCAAGAAAATTGCATGTTATTTTAAATCAATCTAGCTAAAGTTTTTGTTAGTAAATCTGCTTTTTTTTAGCAACTTCTGTACCCCATTTTTAATTAATATGTCGTCGTTTCAAAGTCGAGTACAATCTTGTAAATTTAATATTCCCAATTCCATGTATTTTAAGACGAACGAGGGATTTAACTTTTACCCAGTGTCGAGATTATTCATTAATGTAATGTATTAATGTATGTATTTGATTTGAATTCAGCGGTGAAAATAAATATTGAGATAAGTAACATTCTTCGCAGAAATCACAAAATAATGATAATTAAAATTCTGTGGTAACGTAATATTACATAAAGTTTTGTGAATAAACATGGTTTTCTTTCAATAAATATGGTCTACATTTTCATATTAATGAGAGATGGTATTAAATGTTTTGGAGTGATAGATTAAATGCTCTAAGCAAAATACCCGAGCGAATCGAATGAAGTCTTAAAACATGAAAAATAGGAGGAGATGGGGGTTTTAATGGTAAACAGCAGGGAAGAAGCAATGAACAGTTACCATTCCCCTTTATGAAAATATATTCGTCTTCCTTACCGGCGTATAGAATTTATTTTGGTTTTATTTTTTAAGCGAGGGCATGAAGGTATGGTGTTTTACTCTGCATGGCGGAGCATATACGCGTCGTAATCAGAAATACTTGGGAGTATACGGCGCATACCATCATAGTCTACGGCTCTCTGCTATCATGCGCTCAGTGGATTCTTATAAAAATGAGTGATATTGTTCCAGCCGTAATGGAGATTCTGGTCTGGAAACCATATTAAATTCCCTCATACCGTCCCACGTATCCCATTTCCCTCCTTGCCCTCTTCCAGTTTCGGCATTCATTTGTCTTATTTACGCGCACAGGTAAGCCTGGGGTAAGGGGCCTGAGGGAAGGGTGGGTGGGAGTAGGCGTGGATGGGCTTTGGTCCGAGCGATGGACGCAGTAGAACAACGGCCGGGAAGCAAATCAAGTCCGTTGTGGAGACCTCCGTAGGAGCGCCCCCTCCCTACATCAGCTCGGAAGACGGTCGGGCTCCGTTGAATTCCACCTACAGTATTACTTGTTTGCTCTTCGTTTTACTTCCCTAGATCCTGGAAACGATAGAGTCATCCGTTGAACGAACGTTCTGGAGATGATAAGACTGCAGGTTACCAAAACGTAGGAATAAGATAAAATCGTTGCTCGCCTGGCGAAATTCAGCTCATTGGTGTATATACTGAAAAAATCGAATAAGTTGATAGGGTTTGGAAATCATGCCTCGATCATCAGAACATTGAGATATCACGGTTACATAGAAATGTACTCAAGATTTGAACTGCGCCAAAATGGCAAAATGCAATTTATTGTGATATCACATTTCTTTTATTAAGATTACCTTTCGGTCAAATTCTGGATCCAATTCATCGTTTCTGTATCTAGTTTCAATAGTTGAAGTAAGACCATGGGTCTTTTGTAGAATGAAACGATCATTTGTCGTTCAGTATGCAATTACCGATCAACGAGAGTTAATATATACTTTATCGTGAATAATCGCTTATGTCAGGCTCCAATAAATAAATTTTTCATTTGGAAATGCTCGGAAAATAAAATGTTTACGAAATTCATGTATCATTTGAAGTTGGCATAGCTAAATGACATTGCGCCGAATAACGTCAACGCGGAACTTGGTTGGAATATAATGCGGAAAGGTTTCCATCGCATGACGGAAAAATACCACCGCCGTACCATGCCGTGTTAAGAAAGCAATTTCCGACGGCGTTTGGCAATATCACCTCGCGCATAATGTTCAATATTTATTTATTTTGACGTGTTATGCTTTCCCGCTGCCTAGGAGGTCTTTTGATGGCATATTGACCCTCCCCTTCCGATCTTTGCCAATGGATGGCTCCCGCACGGCCCTCCCGCTCTTCAAAAATCATCCGGCGTCGGAATACTCTCCGATATTCCGCCGGCACTGTGGATGATCACCCACCTACCCGCCCACTCTCCACCTGCAATGGAATACGGCCCTCCGATCCACTGCCGCGTTTATTGAGGCCCCGCAAATATGAAGCTGAATCGCTTCCATTCCAGCCGCACACGTGCACTCCACGACCATTCAATATCTGTTGCCAACCGTCGGGTGTTTCCTTTAACCCTCTTTCTTTTTCCCTCCACATCACACCCCTCCAACTCCTCATACCCTCCCCACGCCCATGCCATCCTCCGCACCCCTCCTCCTCTCACCCTCCTTTGCCACTTGGCCAATTCTCACGCTCTCCGCCGCCTCTCCGCCTTCTACTACTACTCCATCCCTTCTCCGCCACCCTCATGCGTCCGACAACCACTTCTCTTTCTCCACTCTTCCTTCCTCTTCTAGGCCTTTCCCGCCCTAGCCTCTCTGCATCAGCTCAACCACGTAGGTCGACCTTTTCCTCCTTTGCCCAGACCTAAACTACCCCTTCCTTCCCATCACACTCCCTACCATCCCTCCCTCTACATTCCTGACTCTCCCATTCCATCTTTATTCTCTTCCTTTCGGCCGTCTTCTTTTCTTGCCCATAGAAAATCTCTCCTCCACAGTTTTACTTCATTGAAATCACCCTCTGTCACTTCATCCCCGTACTGTTTATTTTCTTTTATTTAAACGCCAACCTTTTATCCCTTCCCATTCTCCCCCTTCTTCCCTTGAGGCGATTCTCTCAGTCACTCCTTTTCGTCTACTTCCTCTTTTCTCGAAACCTCCCCCCCCTCCAAAATCATAGGAGAAGGCGTGGGGGCCGCCACTCGTCTTCCATGACACTTGCACAACCTCTCATCCACAATCTCTCCCTCCTTCAGCACCAACGCCCTCCTACTTCCGCACCAGATTTGCCGCTCCCTCTTTCTCTATTCTACCACTTCCTTCCGCACTCTTCGCGTTGTGCTCTGTTCCAAGTCATCGATTCAAGGGAACCCTCAACCTGGAACACCTTCTTCATCCCCTCCCCCCACATTCTTCTCTTCTTCCTCCCACCACATGGAGTCCTCCCCTCTTTCCTCATACTTCCCAAAAACCCTCTTCCCGCCCTCTCTCTCGACCGCGGTGACAATGGCTCCCCAGGCAAGGCGGAGTTGGAGGCGCCGGGGAACGAAGAAAGTTCAAAGGATGGCTGTTTCTATCGACCTATCGATCGCCTTGATCGATAAATCGAACGCTTGATTGATGGTATGGAGGTATCGTTCGTGGCCTTTCATGCGGTGGTGTGCAATACAGCCGCTCTTACGCCTCATGCGTGCTCCCCTTCTTCCTGCGTCTTGCTCCTTGGCTCATTGCGCGCCTCGTACGCGGGGATGGACTTGGAGATGGAGGACCCGCCGGGAGGGTGTAAGGTGCAGGGGTGGGAAAGGGTGGAGGATTAATGAATGCAGACAAGGGAGGCGGCACGATGGCGGCGGCGGATGACGATTGCCGGCGACTGTTGCGATTGTGACTCTCCTCCCTCTCACCCTCCCTCTCGTCAACCTCCCAACCCCCGCCCCCCGACGATAGCTCGGTGTTTCCTTCCTTCCTTGTGGGGGCGACTGCGTGAAGTGGGGGCGGGGGTGGGGTTATTGTGAGGAGGATTGACAGCGCGATCCGCGGTGGCCGTGGAAGCGTGGCGAATGGTGAGATTGGTTGTGGCCTAGGGCCATAGGGGGCGGGACGTGATCGTCTTTTATGTTTACCGTGTCACACTTGCTCCGCTCCCCCCGCAAGAACCCTTTCTTTTCCAAAATAAGTCTCGAGGCCTTCCGTTGAATTTCAACGAGCTTGAATTACAATTGGAAATGCTCCGGGAGGCTTCCTTATGACGCCCATCTTTCGTCGGTCTGTTCTGAGAGCATAAAGCGGGCTTACGTGTGGATACCATGTCTCGGATGCCCTCTCTCCGAATTATAAATTAAGTCCATCGTCAGATGGTGGGGAGGTGTTTTTTTTCCGTATGGCACGGTTACTATTGGGTTCACATAAAAGACGTACATAATAAAGATATACCTTAACGTTGCGCAAACTTTCCCATACAGGTGCACGTCGAATATGCCATATTTCACTTCTTCTCGTGAATATATATGAATCTAGTGAATGCACTACATTAGCTTAGTTTCTTGAACTGCGTCCTCCTGTTCATAGAAATGATGGCTTTAAACTATTGTATTCTGACAGCATTGAAGTATATAATTTTGCGAAAGACAAACACACCTATTATGTATAAAAATGTGTATTGTATGTGTGTGAGAGAGTGTGTGTGTGTTTGTGTGTATATATATATATATATATATATATACATATACATACACCCATGTGTTTGTAACACTTTTGTGAAAGTCTCACGCACGTGAATATTTATGTACATGAAGTTAGCACTAGGACAAAGACAAAACTTTTTCGGTGGTCCACGCTACCTTTCTCGAAGAAGAGAAGGACAGAACTGTCCTGCATTATACGTATATATAATATATATTAGACGGAAATAAGTTCTTTTGTAAAAAGAAATTGTCCGAACTATTGAAGTCCAGATTACCTCAGATGTAAACTAATTAGCCATTAATAATACCATTATTCATATGCACCACTAAAATAAATTTCAATGAACAAAAATGCGAGTATATTCGTCAAAAATATAATCAATCCCTCCCGATGTTCAATTTACCCACCTTTTTACTGTCTTTTCAATTCAGTATTACTTACATCCCGTGACTAATGTAAAAAAATTACAACTCAATTCATATAAGCTCCATTTCATTTAAATGACTTATTTCGCAGCTGGTTTGTTTGCACTAATTGCTTCACAGGCTGTTTCTAGAACATTGAATTCGTGTTTCTCTGCCTACCGAACTATTTTAAATCTACATCAACTGTTTAAGATGTAGCGAAGCATATCACACTGCAAGGGATAGGAAAAAATGCGGTTGGTTTTTCTGGAACTCCTCGGACACCCTAGTTCTCTGCCATCCTCATTAGAATTCCTTTAGCTCTCACAGAGCAGGCTGCACTGCAGAATGCCTCTCAGGCGCATTTTCCATGCGGACAAACATATCTAGTGGAACAGCCAGCATGTCAATTCAACAAATTCTTGCCCTAGAGAAAGGACTGGCATATCAAGGGCCCAGCATGAGTATCATGGCAGGATTATGCCGCTTGGAATTACCACGCATGCACGCATAAAAGTACATCACTCTTCTGGAACCAAAATCCTCGTGAGATAACACTTTCATTCAAAATGTTGCTCCTTTTTTACATTCTTTCCCCTTTGAGTCCTCTTCCCCCTTGATTTTCTTAGATTTTCAAGATTTTATTTTTTTATCCTGAATCGTGCAACTTTTTGGTGGTTCCTTATGCACCCTATAAAGGCATCTGCCAGACTACCAAATGAATTGGCAATATAAGATCGAAAAAGGCATAGCCTAAGGTGAAAAGAGTAATCATGAGGTACATAAGTGTTACCTAGTTAGTTCAGGAATTGACTCATTTGATAGAATCGCGGGAGAATTGAGTATTGCAAGATATTTTTAATGCGTAGCAGTTCAGCTATTTATTGTGAATGATTTTCATAATATGCAGCTGTTAATCGTTGGTTGCACTGAATATTTTTAATGGGATAATTTATTGTTCCTAATAGTGTTTTTTTGTCTTCATGACCCTTCGAACTTCAACCATTTTCTCTTTTTAGCAAACCTTGCCGAACTAAAATCCTCTGCTTCGTAGTTCCAAAAATTACCTCTCTCGGCGAAACCAGAGAGGTTTCTCTGCTCTTCGCAGAGTTCGATGCTCTTAAATTTAAATTCGAGTCTGCGGGAAGATAAGAGAGCTACTTTGCTTCTCGTGTCGGTAAACCAGCAATGACTCACTTGCAGTTACACGGAGATATTTGTCTTTATTTTAGAGTTCATGGTTTTTCGTGAAAAAAATTACATGAATATTTTGCTTAAGCATTAAATGCAGTAGATTTAGAGTTTGCAAGATCAAAGTCAAATAATTCAAAAGTCTCGCGGAGAATTAAGTAAATGCATTTCAATTGAGTAGGCTTTAAAATATTTTTCTAGATACGCTATTAGTCATAGAATATGATTTTTTTAAAGACAATTAAACATAGCAGAAAATTCATTATTAGTACCAATTTAATATAAAGCAGGATGACGTTTTCCATTAGTAGTAATTCTCTAGGCAATGAGAGTGCAAAAATAAAAATTTATGAAGTAATTTTTAATTGATTAATAATTTATGATCCATGAGAAATAAATTTGGCAAATCAAATTTCTAGGAGTTATTATTAGAGTAGTTATGAATTTTATCAGCGATATCTTTAATGTCAATATCTTTTATTGAATTTAAGTTTAGTTTCAATTTAAAATCCACCCCAACCTCGGCATCAGAGTAAAGGCCTGTTGCAGCTACTGACAAAATAGCTGAATTTCTTCCCCAGACTGAGCGATGGAAATGTTAATTGAATTTTGGGAAGACTACATTTTTTGGACCTTATGGCCGATTAAGCCGTTCTAATTATTTTTCTAAAATATTTCGATAATGCCTATATTTACGTACATTTTCCATTAGTAGTTCAAGTTCCAGGGGAGGATTTTTAGTCCGCATTAAAATATGCATTTATATGACCATTAAGTTAACAGCATAAGACTTGATGATAATTCGATCTTTAATCAGCTCATGTCTGATCAAAATTATGTGATTAAGACAATTATTGAAATAGAGAAAGAGCCATTGGATTGCGGCGGATATAGTGTAACCAAGCGCTTCAATAATTTTGTCTTGTTCTATGCCATTTAAATTGCATTAACAGAGCTGCCTGTTGTAAATTCTCGAGACAAATACTGGGCACGGTGAAAAATTGAGCTTGGACTAAAGCCAAGTAAAGCTTCGGGAAAAATGGTTGGACTAAATTGGATGAAATCCATTTTTAATTTGACGTCGATAGATTTTTTTCCAATTTACGATGTATGCAATTTTTCAACTTTGAGGATTATTAAGATGCTCAGGATTTATGAATCTAGAGATAAGAGTGGGGAAAATCCACTAATGTACTTCTATATTTTGAAGAATTTTGTTATTTTGTTACTATCCACGCGTCGATAGGAAATATTTTTAAAGCATTAAAATCCACAACTCTGTGTGAAAAGCAAAGATAAAAATCCGAAAATCATCACCAACTTGAAACTCTTGAATTAAACATGTTTATAGGCGCTAAATCTACCATTTTTGTAAGTTCTGGGCCGAAGTTCCATTCATACTATTTAGGATTTCACCCAAAAAAGACATTGGTCGAAATCTTGCTTTGCTAGAATACCTTTAATGTGCTATAATTTTAATAAAATACACTCGTACTAAATAGTGATTGATATTCATTACGGATCTCAGTATTGTTTGCTTCAGTTCAAATTTTTAATGCAACTGGTATTCCGTCTGACGTTGCCTCACAATAATTTCTTTCCCGGAAACGTCTTTTTTTCATTTAGCCTACTAACAGGTTTCAATTTTCAGTATTTGGATTTATTTCCTCTTTTTTTTCCCGTTTGCTAACTGCTGAGGCTGTGACCATTACGTGGTTATGTGTTGCTCTGAACATTCATGCTCCGCGCGAATCTTTTGTCCCGAGAGAGTAAATTTATTTCTATACCATTTCCCTTTGCCTCATATATTTCCCTTCCCCCCTCATACCCTATCCCTCCCCGACAGTACGTATATCGGCGGGAGTGGCGGAGGCGGCGGCTCTTGAAGTGTTCGTTCGCCTCTCTCGCAGCGGCCACGTTGCTCGCTGCTCTCCAAAATCGATGTTTTCTGGGTTCAGCGCTGGACGGCGCTGGTGCCCGTGCCCCGCTCTCGCTCGCTCCGAAAGGCTCTTCTCTTTCTCCTTTCCATCCTCTCCCTCCATTTCCCTCCTCATCATTTCCTCCTTCCCTTTCCCGTTTAACCCTCACTCTCTCCCCTCCCCTCGTTTCAACACCGTCCCTCTCGGTTCGTCTCCTCTTTGCTGCCTCCCTCTCATTCCCCCTGCTCCTTTCCCTCCCTCTGGCCTCCCGCTATGTCCCCTTCCTCCGTCCCTCGGGATCGGGGACCGATGCACGTCTCGGCGTGCTCCGCCGGCTCGCCTTCCGGTGACCTCTTCTCGGAAGCCTTAAAGACCAATGCGTTACATCCAAAAGTTGGACACGCGGCGTGGCAAGGGATAGGAAAATCGTTGCCGCACGGGCTCAGTACGCCTTGCCGGTCAGGAGTGTAATCTAATGGTTTCTGAAGAAAGCGTATCGGTATTGAAGCATACAGATGGCGATGGAAGTTGCATTCAAACGGTTTCCCAGTACCAGATGCCTCACTTCAAACTTGTCGATCATCGTGAAGCTCTTATTCTATTATTAATTGAAATATCTTTTTTTTAGATACATCGTTTAGATTCTCAATTAAAATAGAAACATTTTTGCGCAAAGGTTACGAACATATGAATGCCGTATAATTGCAGGTGAAAGGCCTGACAAAATATGTTTATTTAAATACATTTTTCGCAATCCCTTTCATTGGGTTGAGTAGACATACTAGGTAACCCACAGAAAATAAATCCTTTAATAATAATTTTCCTTTTGTTATTTTTAAGTCGAAATTTGGAGAAATATTCATATGCAGGACCCAAGAATATAGAATTACGATCCCTAGTATCTTGTGAACATGGCATTACTACTAAGCACATGATTTGTGAATTTCACCAGCAATAAATAAATAAATAATTATATATATATATACATGTGTGTGTATAACGTGTATCTCATTTAGAAGAAAAAATTTGTGCCGCGACTAAACACGTAGTACGTAGTACTCCGTCTTCAGAGTATGGTGTTAAAATATTGCGCTCTTGCTAAAAATTTGAGTCCACGTTTTGCAAACAATATTAATGTATTCTTCTGGAGATATGAAATGCTACCATTAATAATAATCATTTTTACATGCATAGCCTTATTTGGAGTAATAACGACTGGCAACATGTTCTATACTCATTCATCTGATCCCATTCTTTTAAATCCTTTCCGCAGTAATTTTCATGCGCTCATTTGAAGAATACGCTAATCGGTTTAAATCAAAATACGATGTCATATCCATTAATCAAAGTCCCAGCTGCACATTGGGAAGTGGAATCGAGTTGGTCTCAATCATTTTTTCAAAATTCAATGGACCAAATTGGTTTTATTATTTTTTTATTAACCCATCGAGAGTATTTTTAGGTTACGGTATGAAATATTGTGTCTATACATTTCATCATACCTCCGGGTTTTCACAGACGGGAAATAATGAACTTGGCTATTTATTAATTCATACTAACTTTTCCAGTTTCATACTACAATTTGAATATAGCTCAAATTTTATCTTTAACAATGATGTATACAAGTTCAAGACTATTCTTTGGAAACAAAATAAAGTGTATGCTTTAAGTTTTTCTATCTTAAAATAATAAACGCTTTGAGCTAATAAAATTCCATTTTCATTCAGTGTAGCTCTCAGTTAAGCTAATATTCGTCACCGTTGATGTAAACTTTGAGTGGAATATTATATTTACTTAGTAACCTTTTGGCGGAAGTAGCTCGGTTTTGGCTGTCTCTATTTTCATAAAAATAAAGCTGACAGAAAGAGTGGAGTGTCAGCTAAATTTAAAAATGCGGCAAATTACGTTTCCTTTTAACTTATCATATACAATGTCATTGAAAAAAAAATATCTGTGGAGGTAACTTTTATTTAAATTAATAATTCTCTGATGTTTTAAATATAAATTTTATCTAGTATAATTGTAGTTACTTGTTTACAATTTTTGCTCGTTCCCGCGTAATAAAATTTTCGCTTCGCTATTCTAAATGAAACACATTAGACAGAAAAGTAACGACCTCATTATGCAATGTGGTGGTGTAGTGATGATTTCCTTCCATTTATGTGGGTTTTTATTTTTACTGTATTCATTTATTCATTGATCTTGTATTCAAATGTGCTCGCGGGTTGTGCGAAAGGAGTAGGTAATTAGTGTGTGCCAGTTGCCTGGTCCGTGGGAATAATTTGCTCTGTTGATGGCGTTGTTCGCGTTTCGATAGAAAGTTTTCAACCGTAAAGATGAGAAGTGTTTGTTAGAATTTACGGCCGCGTGATTAATCTAGAGTAAGGCTTGTTGAAATTAAAATTTTTCGCCGCATGAAAATAGGTTAATTTTTCATGACCTGCGTACTGTTCTTTGTAATGGAAATAAAATTAGATACTTTGATAATCTTGCGTAACTCTTAGGGGAAACGATAGGTAGTGTTGAGTGAAAAAAATTAAACTTGGATAAATATTTGAATTTGCATTAAACTTGCTAAAATATTTTCATAGAATATTTTTGCAGGCAAATAACGCTAAATATTGCGCGTTCATTTTTATCCATAGAAATATTTTTAGAAGGTTCCCCATTTTTACTATTTTTCTGTTGATAAATTTATTCTTCTGAACCGTTGATTAAATCGGAGGGTATAATAACTGTGCATAATGGCTGTTGATTAACAATTTCTCCGGAACGTTTCAGTAAATTAGTTGATACTTCAAAAACGTTGCATGTTTGCGGTTCTTATTCTCTTGGACAAGAAAATATTAAATATTTACGTCAATCTCTAATGCAAAATACTGTAAAAAATCACACTACAAAAGTATAACGGATAATATGAAGGAGACAACATGTTGGGGATTGATTTAGGTAAAAATCTAACAAAATATTTTAAACTTTAGAATCATCTCTCAAACAGCATTTTGTTAAAATACCACCAAAGGAAAGAAGATAGTTTCAGAAATATATTTTATATTTTAAGAAATTTTGAATGTAGGCCGATAGCATAGGTCGTTTAATTTGGGTGGAGAGTATTCTGAAAGTGACGGAAAGGGCTTTTATAGGAATGCCCAATAATTGCTTTTAGTATTAAGCTTCAATTTAGAATCCTCAGCGCTATTTTTTCACAGTTCATTCTATCATGTATGCTGTCAAAGATTCTTTAATTAAAAACCAGCATTTCGTTTGAACTAAGGTGCCACCTGCTAAAACATCTTTCTCAGCCTACTAATAACTACTTAGAACCATGCACTTACGAATACTCTGTACTACAGGATTCATTATGATCACGTTTTCCAAAGCCTTAGTAAAATTTGACTTCTTTAATATCGAAAAAAAGGATTAACTTGCAGTTTTTAGATTCGTGTGATCTAATTACTTTTCAAATAATAAATCCGAGAAAACTTTGCTTCCTAATCGGCGTTATTTTTCACGTTACCTAACGCAATTAGAGGCTTCCATTAATTTTTCGATTTTTGTCCACTCAGCAAAGTTACGTGCTAAGAATATGTTCGAGAACATGCTGCGCATATTCTCAGCACGTAGCATTGCTGAATGGATGTTCATTGTCGTTTTTCCTCACATAGACGTTCGAGTATGGAAAATCTTTATAAAAGTGAAAAAATGTTAATAAATACTGTAGGATTAATTACCTTATTTTTTCTTCCAAAATTACATTTAAAAATTTATTTATTTTATTTAAAGTCAAATGCATTCAGTAATTTTTTTTCGAGGTCTATTAATGGATAGGAAAAGCTCCATTTTAACGAAAAGGAATAAGTTAAAATGCAGCTGGTATTGCTGGAAAACAAATTTTTTCAAACTTAAATAGTTGATTTAATAATTAATTTCCACAACTGAATTTTTCGATCATATGGGCTTAAGGCTTTATCTCACGGCCACATTATGGCAAAAACGCTTTGCTCGTGGATTCTTCCTTATAATTGTAAGGAATCAGAATTCCAATACGCACAATATGCATACCACAATCTAAAAATGTGAAATGTTAATAACAATTAAGTGTTGACATTATTCAAAATGAACGTAATTATAAAGTCAAATAATAACTTATATATAATATAAAACTGTGGCAATAACTATAGCCACAGTTGCCATGTAGTCAATCAAGGTTTTATCCCCTTTGAGGTGTGAATATGATGAACCACCATTGCTAGATAACCTTGTATTTCGAGCGACAGATTAATAATGACGACTTAATTTAAGTTTATCGGGCACGACCATTTTAAAACCCTTAGTCCTCATCAATTGTTACTTTTCTTAGACTGTTTTACATACCATCCGCTACATTATCAATCAACATGCCCGTAGATTTTATGACACATTCAAAAAGAAACAGTTTTATAAACTTAAATGTATGAGATACTTAAGTTTGCTGCTCCCATTTCCGATATCTTCTACCACATTAAAATACCTTAATAAACATCCGTGTATTACTATTTTGATTATATTTCCTCTCGCTCATTTTTTATAATATTATGCATACGAATATCCCTCGGTTAATCAATATTAATTACCTTACTTTTTATATTAAACGTTTAATAAGGTAATTACAAATAGCTTTTTGTTTTTTAAGGCTTTTAATACATAGAAATTTCTTTATCCCTTAGGGTGGTGAATATCCTGGTAATGAGGAATTGAGCATATTTATACACTTTATCCAACTTTAACACTGACATGTAGAAATGTATGCAGAGGTTATACTAAGTGCTGATATGCAAATATGCATTTTTAACACTTCTCTCGGGGCTATTTCGTTTTCACTTGAAAAATTATTTTGCATAATTTTATTCAGAGACCGCTCGTTTGGCACTTAGGGGTACGTCAAGATGAATATAGTACAAATTGTTGACATTGAACATCGTTTCAACTCAATGATTATCATCATAATTAGTATTTCAATCCTAAGATTGGTTTTACTATAGCTCTCCATTCTTCTCTATTCTGCCTTACGCCTTGTTTGTAGTTTCCGTCACCTAATGATAGCTTCTCTATTTTACATCCTTGTAAATTTGCCTTATGCACTTATTTCTTGGCCTTCTTTGCGGGATCTTTCCTTAAATTTTCCCTTCCATTATTTTTCTAACCAATCCATAATCCATTTTGCCTCAAAGTGTGTTCTATCAATCCAGTTCTTTAAAATAGCCGTAAAATTCTTCGTACGATACTTTCCTCTTCTGCTCTTCTATGCCTACTCATTCCCTACTTTGCTTGTCTATTTAATCTTCAACATTCTTCTGCAGCATCATGCTTCAAAGGATTCTATTCTTCGCTGGTCCACTTTGACAAGGCTCCACGCCTCTGATCCGTAGAATGCCATGCTCCTAACGAGCGTTTTGATGAACTACTTCCTTGTTTGTAACCTTAGATTATTTGGACGTAGCAGTTGTCTTTTCTTCTTGGGCATCTTCTCAGCTTGAGCTATTCTTTGCCTGCTGTCGGTCGAACTTCTTTTGCCGTTGTTTTTTATCCGAGCTTGTATTTTGCATTACATTTCACGTGTACTTGCGGTGGCTTGCTGGGTATTACGTAGATGCAGATGTATAGTACTTCCTTTGTTTTCCCTATGTTATTTCCTTATTCATCCCATCATGCTTCGTACCTACCTTCAATCCTCCTCCTACCAATATTCTTATTTATATTACAACTTTTTAGAACAACCCGTAGTCCCTCAATACTCTCCACTAACCTTAGCTATCTAATTGAGATTTTACCCTCTAAAATCCTTCATTCTTCCACTGTTTTCGAAAATTCCTTTTAACTTCATCACTATCCAATTTCCATTCTCATTTATTCATCCGATGAACCTCCCAAAGTCTTTGAATCTATGCTCATCTCTTTTCGTCATAGGTCGTATAACAGATCCACATACTAGTAGTTCTATGCTTCATATTACATTTGCTGGTCAAATCATTATGTTTTAAAGAGCGTACCTGTCATCAGTTCCCTTCTCGTAACCAATGATCTTTCACTCAACGCAATACCCCTCTATCTACTACTACGGTAGTTTCACTCTAAAATACTGTCCAAATACGCGAATTTCTTCTATTTCACTAGTTTGTACTCTCCTAATTTAAAGTTTAAGTTAACCTTTCCAACTCTGGAGAACCTCAATACTTTAGTTTCTTTGAGGCTAATCTTCATGCAATATTTTTCACATTGGGAATATTCTTCTTATTTTTCACATTGTTTCTGTAAAGTACTAAAAAATAACTAACTCTCAGACGGATTGTCTGGCTAACTATAACTTAATCGGATTTAAAATTTATTGAATCATCCACTTTTGTTTCAATCTCTGCCTCTTCCCATGCCATCTTTAGCATTTCCTCCGATTATAGGTAAAAATGCACCGAATATTTCGGAGCGACCATGACTTCCACGTCACCAAGATTACCCACCTCGATTGTTCCTCCGCTACAATTACGTGTGCTATTTGGTTCATTTATATAGGTTTTGTCTAAACCGCATATCCGGACTACTAATATACTCCGCGATACTTCATTTATTTTTGTCCTTTCGTACTCTGCCGAACGTCTTCTTGAAATCCACAAAACACACAAAGTCATGCAGATTATATTTCTCATTCCTTTCTATTTATCTTTTTTCGCCGCAATCGCGTCACGTGTTCTCCTCTCATTTCAGAAGCGAGGTTGATTTTCGTCTAAGTATTTCTTCTGGCATCCAGGTGCTTCCTATTAAGAGTTGTCATTACTATCTTTTCTGCATTTAAAACTAAAATTACATAGTTTGTATACATTTCCTTCAACTACTGACTGCCGCCTTGCATTTTTTCATGATAGGGGTGATACTTGATGTAATAACGTTTCTGGACAAACCCTTTCCCCACTTATTTGCACGTATTGTTCAAAAATCTCCTCTTCAATTTTCCCATTACACATTCAGTGATTCTGAGGGGGGTGTCATCAGCTCACACGTTCTCCTTCTTCGGCCTTGTTGCCCATAGCATTTATTCTATCCCGGTATCTAATACTGCCGGACCCTGTATCCTTGTCTATGCTACGACCCCCTTTTATTTCCTACGTGGTTGTCTTAATATTTACCGGAAAGTTTTTGCATGCGCCCTTACCACCTCAGTGAAACCCTTTCGGCTCCACTAATATTTCTTTTCTCTCGGTGTAGTTTTTTATTTTCATACTTTCTTGTGCAATGTTTTTATACCCATAGTCCCGCACTGATATTTCAACTACGCATGCTTAAGTTCAGTTCTCATTTTTCTCTGCTTTTTAACCTCTATTTTCCGCTTTAACATGGTTTCTTTTTCTCCTATATCCAATTAATTGTCTGACTTATAATGAATGACTACTTATTTATCACTCTGTTTACCGTTTATTTTCTTCCTTTTGCTATTAATTTGATCCTTTTAAAGATTTATCCATTTTTTCTCAACTTTCCTCATCCTCTAAGCCTCATTTATATTTATAATAACTTTTTATTGGTTCCCTTCCCTCTTTCTTCCCTTATTGTTTCAAAATTCCACTTTCCCATACTTTTGGTCTTGACTCCCACTCAGCCTGTTACGACATCAGGCCCAGGGGGCAGAGTCCAGTAGTTTCATTCTTTATTATCATGCATACGAGTATATGCATGGTACCATGCAAGCCCCCACTAATACCACTATTATCCAGTTAGTACCTTTCATATTATCATGGGAATGATCATTGTGGTGGCTTGTCGTGTCTTACTCATTTGTGCTTTTAACTTGACGATACACTGGGGCCAGAAGCCTTTGCAGTCACTTCACTGAGGCCCCACCGATTCGTGCACTACCTTTCGCCTGGCTTCTTCGGTGAAAGGGTACTCCTTCCGGATGGGTAATCCTAACAAGAGAAATTTTCTCATTCCCTTTTCTCATTTTCTCATTCCCTCAAAGCGCCCATTCCCTTCCACGTCAGCGTCTAAGTCCATTAGTGGGAACACTTTTTTACTCACCACTATTCTATGTGGTTTCCGAAAATATTTGCACATGCCATGTACCATACAACACACTAGTATATGAACAAAAAGACTGTATTACTTTGCTAATATGCTCTTTGTTCATTATTATACTGCATTACAATTTTTCCATTGCTTCTTATCAGCTTCCCACCACAGCCGTTGATAAGTGCGGCTTTCATCGTTAAAATCTTACGGCTGTGGAAAATTTTGATCATTATATACGTTATTTAAAATAATTTCATATGATGAGACTTTATTCCTTTATCTTCTGTGATTAGTCTGAGAGCAAGACTAATTTATTTTTGTCTGCTGATTTTTCCAAATAATAATTGATTTTCATCGCTATGCTCTTCTTTTCTCTTCTCTAATTTTTAGGGTGTCAATTTTCTCATAGTTTGTATAAGATTCTAGGCTTGGCTCAATAATGTTCATAAATTTTCAAAGCTGTATTGACACTTTTTTATTTACTCTTTTTGAGTATCCGAAGTTAGTTTATAGAGCCATATTGAAATATCTATCAATATACAGGTAAAAAGTTGAATTCCTGTGGCAGTTCTTCGATATATAGTGCCATATTACCCAGAATAATGTCTTTCCATACAACAATACATTCACTCCGAGTATGGAATATTTTGTCATCATCTACAATATCATATTCTTCAAGCATAATCTTTTGTAAAAAGTTCATTTGCACCTCACGGATTGCTCAAATACTCTTTCAGTGTACCGCTCTATCTTAATCTTCAATAAGAATTCAGCATTTGAATCTTGAATGAAAATAACCGTTACTCAGGTTCACCGACATTGTACCTCTCTGTTCTCTAAGTTACTTTTATCTGCCTTGTGCCAAGTCAAATTCCCTTTGTTTACAGGGGTTCTGCAGCCATTCTATGATAGTGTTTCTTGCTTTTACCGATTTTCCTATTCCCATAAATTGTAATTTGATGGTTTACCGCAGAGTTTATTCTTAAAATCCTTTTGTAATATAATACTTTGGAGTATCAAACTTAAAGATACCACATTTTGAACTGATTTTTATTGCTCTCTCCGTTCGATAAATATCCGAATTCTACTGTATTAGGAATTGATGTAACTTTTCTATTCTATTAATATATCCGCAACGTATGTCGCATGTAAGAACACTGTATCAAGTACGGCGTTGCCTCCGCACGCCAATGTGTGGAGGCAATGTTTCATCAAGCCACAAGCCAGAAGTTATATTGCTTATATCGACAATTGGAGGTTTTAACATTAGCCTCGAGGGATTTCAAACTCTACTTAAGTTGGCTATAGTTGTCGCAATCCTTCAACAGTGTACTTACGGAACTGGCCTAAGAAGAGTAACTCGGCATCACCTTTCACGAAATTTATTTTCACATTTAATTTCCTGTGATTTATTGCAACATACAGGTATAAAGAAACTTGCGGATTTAGATATCTTAAGTAAAATATTTATGTCTTATTGGAAGGAAATTAACCTGTAGAACACTCAGAAAACTAGATTTTAACACAATTTTTTAAATGCCTTTAAAAGTATTGATCAACAGTACGTATTCTCAAAAACAACTCAGAGAACTTAAGTACATGAAAAATATAAAAATGGTATGGAGTTATAGAATATTAAATGTCTGAGTATTGTCGTTTGAGATTATATCCTTTTCGGTTTTTAGCTTCAAGTTAAACTATTATTATGCTCCCAATTAATTCATATGTTATGATTTCTCTGACCTTTTTTATACTTTCTTGTGTGGGTGCTATATCAAAATGACTTTCCTATGTATTTCGTCATCCCTCCATTTCATTTTCGCCTGCCACCCCCAAATATGCTTTTTTAGATTCTAATAATTTTAGGTTCACAAAATATCCGTATATATAAAGCCGCAATTCTTATAAAGTATTTCACAACGTTCCTCCTTTGTTTTAGACTAATATTCTTGACCACAATATTCGCCTCTTCACCCTAAACTTCCTCTTCATCTGGGCTCTTTGCACTTGATAACCGCTGCCCTTCTTCCGTTATGACTTAGATATTCTATTTGAAATATGCAAAGGAAACCGCTGAGCCAGTTTTTTTTCTACTGAACGGAGCTTCTACCTTCAGTTTGCTTACTCCTGCATGTAAGGATCTTTTCTACTTTTTCGATTTCATTTTATATTCTTACAGCACTGGATCTATATGTTCTATTAGCCAAATACTCTACGTAAAGTACCCTGTCGCTTTTCCATAGTTTGCAACGCTTTCTAATACCTTCAATTCATCACTTTGTTTTTTTTAGAAATTAAGGCCCTTATATAAATTGAATTTAAGTCCAAGAAATGTCTTCTTCTTTATACGAGGAAACTTTTCGCCCTCGGACCCTAGAGGACTGGATCAGAAGAACGATTGTGATCCCAAGAACCATTCAGATTAGGAGAATAAAAGAGAAAACCTTCCGGGCCATGTTTCTTGCCGGGCGGTGTAGGCGCCAATCGCCCCGTTCATGCTCTGCACCCTACCTCTCCACTGCGTCAAACGGATGATTCGCCCTAGGGGACGAGAAGGATGGATGGCGACGGGGATTAGGAGTGGCGTCGCCGGCCGGAAAGATGCCTTGCTCCACCTGGGTCGCCCTCCGCCACCGTAGTCTCGGGTGCCGTCCCACGGTGGAGTCACGTGACCGAGTGACGCTACTCCCGGTCGTGCTGGCACTGTGCGACAGGTGCAATTCAATGAAGCATCGCTCGATAAGAGAGGGGGAGAGAGGAGGGGGAGGATGGGGACACGCGAGTTGGTGAGGGGAGGGGAGGGAAATGGGGGAGGGAAGGTGGGGTGGGAGGGTGGTGGAGGGGGCGTGTCGGAGGAGGAAAGAAGGGAGAAAGAAGGCGAGAGTGGAGGGAGGGAGTAGATGAAAGGGAAAGCGTAAATAGAGCGTGAGAGTTCACGTATGAACCCCCCCCCCCGGTTAACGTGGCCCATTTTACGTTTCCTCGCGACAGCAGAAGAGTACCATTTACGGTTCGTCTTCAAATATAGGTTGGTACCTGCTGAATTCATGCTTGGATTGCTGATTCGAAATCCTTGTCGTATAAGTCGAGCATTTCTCCTCTAGTTCTGCGCTACGGATTTTCAGGATTTTGTGAACGATAGGAATACATGATAGGAATCGCGTGCAGCATTTTGAAGCAAATGGAATTTTAAATCATAGTCGTATAAATTTTTAAATTGGCCTTCTCGAACTCATTATGAAGTAAAGAGTCTTCCCTACTCCATAACTAATACTGATATAACCTTCTCCACAAAAGGATATATCTTTGAATAAATTGAATGTCACCCCGAATATTATGGATTATAAAATAGATTAAATGTGATGATATATTATGGTTTAAGGTAAAAACACTCTAGCTATTTTGTACGCATGCCGATGAAAATTAATTAATTCATCTCCCAGTTGTCATTATAAAATTGAATGTGTAATGCCTAATACCGCACGGGAAATCGGTTTATAGTATTGGTATTAATCCTTTTCAGAAACCCTAGCACATCAAAAAGTTTAATCACATATTAGGAAGGTCAACTCAAAATTCTTACCAATGTAAAGATTTTTATGGGTATTTGAAGAATCTTATACAGTATATATAAACAGTTTGAGCTAGAATCAGTGGAAAAGAGGTAAAATTTGTTTTTATATAAAAATTCATTGTGTCAATGTAAATGATCTCATCTATGCATTGATCTTATGGAAATACTATTACCATAAATTTCACATTCTTAGACGTGTAGTTAAACGGAAATGCAAACTCTCGTTCGGATAAGGCGACCATGAGCTTAGCTTCCGCCGTTTCGTATTCGGTGTCCAATATTATCTTCCGAGTAACTCGCAGTGGACGCATTAAGTACCGAGTAGGAGCGATCATAGAGAGCGGAGGCATGATTCGAACGACTAATTAGCATGTGGAAATGCTTTTTCTCGCGATTCCTTTAATCCTGCATGCGGATGAATGTTTAAAAGCAGTCATGAATTTCTGGCGCAGACTTAAAAATCGTGCACGCGATCCAGATGCTGCTACCACTGAATGGGGAGGGCAAAGCAGGTGTCTCCATCTGGTGAGCTCAAATGGAGACCGGGTTCTCCTTGGATTCTCTCCAAATGTCAGTAGCAGCTAGGGAGAGCGGCTTTATGGAAGAAGGGACGTAAGGAGTCATGGAGGGGGGTGGATGGAGGGTTCGGGGGTAAGGGTTCGCCAGCAATCAGGATGCACGTCGGAGAGCATGTGGAGACGAGAAGGAGAGACGTAGGGGACATCCACAGTTGAAAGGGCCTCCTCCCTTCCTTCGCTCGCTTCTCTTCCTAACGGAGCCCCTCATTCGGTAGAGCGAGCGAGGGCGTGCATCATAGGGCTTTACCCCTCCTCCCAAAACCTCCTTCCAGAGTGTATCGCGTGGCCGCTTCAAATTTTTTTTTATCGACTGTTCATCGTGGCTATTTATGTTTTGATATTGCTGCCCTACAATAGAATGCAGTTATTTGTTTTCTGAACCTTTCTTCACGTGGGAGACAACTTAACATGGATTTCTCGCCAGTTTTTATGCCTTTGAAATCCCCGCATCGGCTTTAAAATAAGGCTTAGTGGGAAAACTAAAGATTCTCTTCCATTTCCAAAGAAGGTTCTATCAGTTATGCAGTTACTGTATCGCGATTAATTTCCCAGCATTGAAGATTATCTTTGCAAGAGCAGAGTGATCAATTTAAAACATAATATGAACTGTTTAAGGGATATTCATCCAACCCAGTTCACTATTCAAGATATCCTACTGAATTAATTAACATATTCATTGTACACAATAAAAAGAAATTGTGTAATATTTAAACTTTACAGTTGATAAATAATTTGAGCAAATTTTGTACACTGCTCTATAGTAGGAGTTTATAATGTTCCCCTCCAATCAGCAATATTAATTTTAACCTTTACGTCACGAACCCAAGCGGTTTGAAAATGCATTGGCCTTATATTCATTAAAAATTAATTATTTACCTAGAAAAACCTTTGGTAGCTTAGCATTTATGGCCCAGAATATTTTTGTTTTAAGAGGATTTTTAGTAGTGATTTTCTTTCCCCAGTCCCATGCATGATTAATATCAATACTAACTTGATGTTTATGTTATTATTTTACTACATGTACAGGTTCATTTTCGGCATAATGTTTTTAGACGTTAAAATAACAGCTTTAAATTAATTTATCAACCTAAAAAATGCGAAATGAAGAATGTAACATTGTGAAATGAAAAAAAATTCATGCATATGTATCGAAATTTAACTAATTCATTTTTTCAAATTTAGCCAATTAAAAATGCATATGCGAATTCAGTACCAGTCTTCATTTTACGGTTGAATGCAAAGGATATGAGACCAGTTAACAGAGCGTATGGAAAAACATTAGTTCACCGTCTCTCAATGAAAAATATTCCATTTTTGTATAACAACATTTTATATAATAATAATTGGTTCCATTGAGATATATGATTAATCCTGTGAGTTAAGACCGAGCACCATATTATGATGAAAATGAATACATTTTTAACAAAATGTCCAGCTTGGTAAACACAAATGAGGTATTTTCACACTTTACCTGTGAAAGAAAAAAAATGTTTCTACCCCATCCTGGAATTTCTCTTACTTTTTCGTCGAACTGTAGAAAACATATCTCTGCGGGGGTTCTGATTTTTGCCGGATGAAGAAACTGATATTGTAAATACACACCGTATAAAAGGTATCATGTGCTCACGTTCACTCTTTGATAGAACATTCAAAACCAGGTTAATTTCTTCATTAGTCATTACAAGAGTTATATATGGAGTTTGTCTTTAAATTTGTCATATAATGCAATATATACCTGAATTTTTTAGATCAAAATAAATTCGATGAATTCGTACTAATTTAAGACATACATGTATTTCTCAGGTACGAGGAGTATGTTTGTTTATCGCCTTGTGCACTGAGTATGCTAATTATCAAGTAAAATGTGTTATGAATGCTTATAAATTTATAGGAATAGTCTGTTTTTGCTTTAATTAATATGCTGCTAAACGCTGAAGTATTAGTTGAAAGAATGCAAAATAATTTTTAAATTTGGGCAATTTTATACATTTTAAAGGTAAAATGCTGTAAATGGAAACTGAATACGTTTAAAGAAGGCTGACTGTATGATTAAGAATTTTCTGAATCTGTATTTTTCAAATGCTCTACATTTGCTTTTCCACTATCCGTTTTGTCTGTAAAGGTTTTACTCTTTATGGTCAAAAAAGGATAAGTTTTTCGAATATCGTGTTGTGTGGACTGAGATACTGTGGTGATGATCTGAGTTTACCTCTAATTATTTGCAAGTTATCTGGTGAAGTTAGTTTGTAGTTGAGGTTTTCATTCCTTTTGAGGATTTATTAGTACGCCCCCAGGGAGAGTATTATATTTAACCATTTAGAATATTTTATTTATCTCTATATGAATGAAAAAGAAATGACTTATTTTGGTAATTTATTTTAGAACCTAATGCAATAGTAGAATCCAATTGGCTGATGTAATTTTTGGGATGCTTGAAATGTAAACATTTGATGATATCCAGCTTTAAAGTTGTTTCATCAATTTATGTTCGGAGGAGGTAGTTAAAAAACCTACTCTGCGGTAGTTATTTGGAGAAACTGACGAAAACGACTCATCTGCAGATACGTGCTTTAGAGTCTCAGTAGGTGTGCTGACAATGATATTAATTTGTTGTATCTCGCAGCTGAGATACGTTATGATACGTTCGTTAGATAAATCGATATTTATGAGAAAAATAATTAAAGAAAATATTATCTGGTGTATCACCAACATTTTTCAGCAATAAGGTAATTTAATGCCACAGATGGTGATATTTATTGCTCCGTCATAATTACAATGGGAATGGCCTTAACGCAAAATTAATTTCACCAAATTTTAATTTTTTGCTAGATTTATTTGACTTAAAGAAAAATGGCTACAAAATTACTTATTGCATATTTATTAAAGATGTTAAGAGAATTTACCTTAGATATACGAAGCAGTTTTCAAGCCCACTAGAGTTCGTTTTCCTCTTCATTACTTGAGTCATAGATATAATTTGCTTTTATTCTAATTTCATTTTTGTTCCTATTGTAGATATACTGAATTCTCAAAATTTTTTGGCATGAAATTCGATTATTTCCTTTCTTCATGTTAGACGGGTTAAGTATTGTAGGTTATGAAAAGCAATGGACTGATTTTGCTTCTATAGTGGATAAATTTTGATTCCATTAACGAACTACGTGCTGCACGATGGCCTTTCTACTTTCTCAAAACTGCAACGAAGATGAAGGAATGGTATCCAAAACTCCACGCCTCTGACGTCAAAATTTGCCAGCCGCTTCTTCCCCCTCTCACCTTTCTCGCTTTTGTCCCCTGCTTTCTCTCTCACTTGCCTGTTGGGGGCACTTATGCCCTGCTAGCCGCAGTTAAGCGTTCTAGTAGGATGCATTTTTACCCAAGGAGCTCTCGAGTCTCGGTTCCCTCTCACTCCGCGCATCCCGTGTCTTCCCGCCATCGCCTTCTCATCCTCACACTTTCCTTGCTCGCTCCTTTGACTGCGGGCAAAATGAGGAGCGAGAGGGGAAGGAGGAAGGAAGGGAGCGCAGGGCGAGCGAGAGGAGGGGGGGAGAAGGGGACGCGGCCGTGAGTGCGAGAGGTACTACTATCTTTGTGGATGCATAGCCCCAGGGGAAGCCGCTCAGACGAGGAGCGTTTCGGAGGGAGAGGAGGGAACGGATGGTTTAGGGAAGGGCGGGCGGGACTTGAAAGAGGGAGGCGGCGGGGGTGGTCGTGAAAGGGGCTGACTTCGAGAGCACCTCTTTCGCGGGGGAGGGAAGGGGAGGAAGGCAAGGCAAGCGTTTCGATGTTTAGTGTGCACTGTCGATTTACAGTCACCGATTCGTCGTGTATGCTCGTATTGAAGGAATGTTTGATTAGTACATTTTCCCATTTCAAAGTACGATGTAGTCAAATGGCGTTGTCCTTTGGTGTCAATGTTGGATCCAAGTTGCAGACAATTTGCAACGACTACCCTGTCGTTGAGCCATCTCGACGGATTCATTGCAAAAAGTTTCCTCTCCATCGATTAAATCTTTTCTCAATGGTGATAAACGTGAGATTTTATTGATAAATCGTCGATTAAACAGTAGATGCTATTTCACCATTTGACTGTATTTTATACGCATGATTAGAGTTCGTAAATTGCAAAGGGACTGGCCGGAAGGAACGCAAATTAATTCAATGACATATGTCGATTGATGATAGGCAGTGGGAAGGAAAGTACTTAGAAATTAGGGTTCCATTGGGACTCCTAACATTAATACTGCTTTTGACTAGAATTTTCTATCGTAAACAATAACTATTATGCAACGTTAGAATTGTCTGTTACATTTTTCATTTTGCCTTTTTCCTTTTGTTTTTTCTCTTTAGAAAAAATATCTCAGGTAAGTTAATCTGGATCTTAATTGAATATGAATTATTAAGCCTTAAAATTTGAATTTTCATTAGAGAAAAAGTTGAAGTGTTATGAAATAAATTTTGCTTAAAAATATGCATGCATAAATACTAGAAATTTGTTTAGAAATTTTCATTCTAATCTACGCAGTTCGGAAAAATGAGAAATTTTACTCGTTTCGTTTTCAACTCTTTATTTTGATTTTCAATCTGTAAATGCTTTTGTTGTGAAGGAAAAGGAGTGACTTTAGAAACGTTTAAATCTTGCTGCCATTGAAAATAAACATAACCCTTTTACGAAATTCTATATTATACCACATTCCATTACGTATTTCATTAACCCGAAGTCAATAGTTGAAAGCTTATAGCAATGGCTATAAATCGGTTAACATGGCGAAATCCCTGTACATACAAGGAAAATCGATTTTCAAGAGAAGTCATGCCTTAATTATGTGCGTCAGTCTTCATAAAAGATCGCTTGGTAATACCCCAAAAATAACTCGCGGCCAGAAAGACGGACCAACGCAGCGAAATTAATAGGCACTCCATGTGAATTATGTAGATGACGGCACCGCTAAGATATAGATAAAGTAACGAGCTGTGGCACAAAGGAAAATTAACAACGGTGAGGGCATTATGAGATACCGAGAGCTACAGTAAAACGGGAAATGGTGGACAACGGGAACGGGGAAGCAACGGAGGAACCAAGAGACGCAGCGAGTAGGGAATGGAAGACAAAAGGAGCGTTCCCGGGCGAAATTGAGACCACTCCCAGCGGACGAATAAGGAGAAAGAGTGAGAAAGAGAGTGAGTGGAGAGGAAGGGATGATGTGAGTGGATGCGAAGAGGAAGATTGCTGCGTCAGCATTTTTTCAACGCGGGAGAGGAGAGGGAAAGGAGGCAGAGGAGAGGCTGTGAGAGAAAGAGAGAGAGAAAGACAGCTTAAGAGAAAGGGAGACAGGGACGCGGCTCAAGGGGCACCATAGGTAGAGGGGGGACGTGGAGGGAAGGGTTCCTTTTGTGTGTGAGCGAGCATTTGAGCGTGGAGCACGCTGAATGGAGAGAGAATGGAAGGAACGAGAGAGAGAGGGAGGAAAAGGAAAGGACTGTAGCGGGGGTATGAAGCCGGGAGGAAGGAAGGGGCTGTCATTCGAAGGAAAGAAATGTGGAGGGACAGCACAAAGGGAAGTAACTAGCTACTAGGAAATGAGCAAGAATGATTTACTGCGGAGCGTTGTTTTATGAAATTTTTATGGCCTCGCCGCGACGAAGTGGTGGCCTAGGGGGTAGGTAGATCTCGAGAATGTCAATCGAAGGGTCACGGGTTCGGTTCGCAGTGGTTTTAAATGCTGTGGTTCTTTAGCAGGACCAATATTTACACATTAATATTTTGGCCGAATGCAGCGTTAATGCTGTCATAAATATATTCGTATGAAGCATGAATTAATTAATTAGAACTCTTGATTCAGAGTTATTTCGAATGAAGAGGGATGGGATAAGAATTTTACTCACTGATAAATATTTACAAATATTTTATTTTTTCAATATTTATTAACCATCATATTCCTTCGTATTTTATAAGATTGGTGTATAACTATTGTAATTGAATATACCTGTATACACTGTGGATTTTGTTTTCAAATAGTTAGATTAAATTTTTGTGCTGAACTTAATCTCAAAGTTAATATGAATCAAATAAAATAATCTTGGAGAAGAAAAATTGTTGAATAAATTGCACCGAAACCATAAGTTTTTTCATATAAACCATAGGTTTCATCATATAAACCATAAACACAGTAATCGAGCGGAAGGTCGGTTTGGTTGGTGATGGTAGAGTTCACCCAGTACTAAGCCCGACGGCTTGTGAAGTTCACATAAAAGGGTAGGGGGGCACACCTGGTACCCAAAAAATTGCATATCTTGGGCGGAGTTGCAGGTGCCCAGAGTGCCCTGCCCGGGAATCGAACCTGGGACCCTCCAGTTAGTAGTCCAACGCTCTACCCGCTGGAGTACACATACTATATATGCGCTGAATTTTGGCTCCCAAACCTATTCATGATATCCTTACATTTCAAATTCTAATTGGGTTCATTTTCACTCACCAGAGAAACGGGAGCTCTTTTGACAAATTTAAATTCCATAAGTAAGTTAATTGAAAATTGAGGTTTCACGGATTATGACAACTACTGCCTCTTGGGCATTGCGGTTGTTGTAACTTCTCCCAACCTCTGCAGGCAATATCACGAGAAACCAAGTAATGAATGTTAATAGCTTGTTCCCGATGACAAGTGCCACGAGCATGACTCAGAGACAATTCCTAAAATGCGTTTCATACTGAAAAACACGGATTATCATCATCAAAGCCATGAGAAATCCAGAATGTAAGAAATTCTTTGTGGTCAAAACGTGTAACACATTAATTACTTTAATGTAATAAATACTAATATACTCGAAATTGAATTATAGTCAGCCAATTCATGGAATATTTGCGAGTCAAAGTAATGTCCACTTTCTCAGATTTAATGGAATTATGGCATTAAAGTTTTATGAAACAAGAAATCTCGGTAACAACTTTTCATTGTATAGTTAAGTTAAGAAAAATTTCCTTATTCGGATTCTATCACCGAGAACAAGACGTGGTTTCTTCATATTCGACCATCCTTCAAATTATTTATGACGCCCTTCGTATTTCACTGAATAGAATGGCCCTGGAATCTTGAAATGATTGAGTTGTTTTAATAAGCTATGATACTATGCATTTTCGTGTACGGTGAATGTTTAATGTATATCAAGAAGTAAAAAGTTAAACTATTAATTAATAGTGCTTCGAAATGAGTTACAGTATTAGGTTAAAAATGTTTTTTCTGCAATATTCTTCAATGAATGAAGATTCTATCTTTACATAGGATGGACTTCCTAGTTTAATTATTGCCTAACTATGAAAACTAATTGACACTCACTCTCAATTTTGCAACATAATGTTTGAAGGCACCAAAAAGCTATTCTGGAAAAAAATATGGAAAAAGGCATATCAATCACTTACTTAATATTCAAGCAATTAGGTGAATAGAAAGTTTAAAAGAAATGCAATGCCAATTAGTTGAATAATTCCAAGGCAAATCTTTCGTTTACAACTTTCAATAGTAAGACTTTTTATGCTGGCAGCCCTTTCGACTTCACTTTTATCGTATTCCTTTTTATCCGGTGGCCTTTAAATAATATCGGCTTTGTTGTGCCAACCAAAAGCATTTTATTGAATTACCACTGAATGCCTAAATCTTTAAGCACAATGTAAGCAATCCTTGGCAGTCACCACTTCTCCATGCATTACGTAATGAAAACTAGACGCCCCTAGATAGAATCACAACGTCGACAGAGGCAACCACTTGGAAACAACACTAAGTCTACGAGGTCCATATTTTGGAATAGAGAGTGTGCTAGTCAAGGGCAGAGAACGCCTTTCTTTGTTTTTAATGCTCCAAGAGTTACTTGCCAAAGGAGTGACAAGTGACATAGAAAATGTTTTCTTCCTTTAAATGATTCTGCGTAAAACGAGACAAAAAAGGATATTTTGCATTTTTTAACTTATATTAAAACTCTTCATCTTGGCAAATGCTGTGATTTATCAATAAAGATTAATACGTTATCCTTGAAATAATCTTCAAATAGTTTTGATGGTTAAAAATATTATGAAAACTATATTTTGGCGATGCCTTAATCTGGATATTATTTGCTTTCCGTGAAAGGTTGCACTCGAAAGGGAAATTTACGAATTTGATGTATGAGCAGGGCATGAATCATCTCGAGTATAATTTTTTATGTGTAATATATACAGTTCATCTTGAATATCGATTAATATTTACCTAGTTGTGAATAAATTATGGGTACACTTTTTAAAAAGTATCTAATTTAAGAATTTCCATTTCTTTTCGAAATACTGTGAAAATGCTGTTTATACAATACGGATTTTTGAGAACATGTGAGGGAAGGATTATGTCCATTATTTCTGAAGTGCAAAATAAAAAAAATTAATTGAAAAGTCTTCTCATCAATTGATTGTTTCAATATTCTCGAAAGAGTTAAAGAATATTTAATGAGAACATTAAAAGTATTAAGTGTGATCAGTAACCGAATTTTTAATGATGATTAGAATATTTATTTTTTTCTGTAATTTACTTGCGGTATCGAGGGTATTAATTTTACATTTGAAAGTTATTAAATCCCATTTAATCATTCATAAAATTTAATGATTACATGGATAAAATTCGTGTCCATATTTTTCTAGCAAAAATTAATGGTATTTTTTTTAAAACTTGAAATCCATTATGGTACCATACATTCCAACAATTTACATTATAAAACCATAAATTAACTGTACAATACAAATGATTTCTTTATCGCAATGGAGTACTTAATAATTCAAAGGATACAAATAATATAGGAACCCTGATTAATAAAAATTGGGTTTGTGTGTATCCATAACCTGAATTTAGCCATCAACATTAAGTAAGAAAACGTATTGCTTTAAAACCATTTATATAATGCGTAATCAAGTTTAAAGACACGCTCAAAACATTTGCTCAAATAACATTAACACATATTTTGAGAAAGTAGTTATTCTTTGTCAAAAAAATCCCAAACAGTTGCACATAATTAGAGGTATAAAGGAATTGTTTCAATAAAAATAAGCAATAGGTACATTTCCCTGTAATATTGAGATAGTGAACCATATTTCAGCTCCCATCACATACGAGCATCACAATCGTAGCTCTCGGATTTGGATTCACAGCGATTAATCCCAAACCCATTTTTATCTCTCCGATGATGGTTCGGCATCAATAAAGCCATTATAAACGTACATGCGTATGTGAAACTTACTCCACCGACTATTTTGGAGACCTTTTTGTTTGAAATTTTTATCCTTACGCGTGACAGCTTTAATCTAAAACGAGAATGGCCTTTTATGACGCCTCGTGGCGTATTTGTGCGCGACTGACGTAGAGAGAGTCGTCTGGAGGTGTTAACGGAGGGCGAACGGGATGAAGAGGGGGTAGCAATTAGCTCCCGAGGAGCAGGGGAATATACGGAGGTAGTTTGAGGATGGGAGTGAGGGAGGAGGATGAAGGCGTGAGGCAGCGAGCGTGACGCTGTGTGGAGCTCAACTCTCTTGAGGAAAGCATGGGACGGGGGCTGACGATTTGGCAAGTCAGAGTGTAACGCTGTTAGAAAGTGCCTCTGTGCATTATTTAACGAGGGAAGGAGGCGAAATGGATGAGACTTTGGCGACTCAGAGAGCGTCTTCGGTTTTGACTTTTCGTGCGATCCTCCCTGCTTCTATTCTGCTGCCTCTTCACTCGCCACACACCCATCTCCTCTCCCTCCTTATATGTACTTCCGCGTTTTCGAGAGCTCGATTTCGTGGGCGGATGTCCCATGAGACATCGCTTGTAAAATTTACGGTATTATGTTTATATTCTTCACCCTCGCGTCTGAGAAAAGTATTGCTTTCTTGAAATAATTTGATCCCATTGTTAAGTAAATTTAGCTTGAAAAATGGTGGGCACAGTTTCTTCCTCTCTTTCCGTCCTGCAGGGTCGGTAGTTTCTTAAAACTTAAAGAGTTTTAGAGAGCAAATCACAGGTATATATATCTTGTATATGTAACTGTAAATATATACCTCATATATATATTACGAGTGGGTCGCGGTAGTCCAGGGGGTAGAGCGTTGCTGACCGGAGGGGCCCAGGTTTGATTCCCGGGCAAGGCACTCTAGGTACATGCTGTCCCACCCAAGCTTTGTGATTTTTCAGACACCAGGCCTTCCTGGGTAACCATAACTGGTACTGGGAAAGGAACTGGCCCCCCTATCCCGATGTGTGAATTACACACGCCTTAGTACTGGGTGAACTCTACGATCACCGACCAAACCGACCTTTGGGTTAATTACTGTGTTTGTTATTTTATATATATTACCTGTGTACGCCTTCGATGTTCATGTGGAATACTTCATTGAGAGTAGAGCGCTCAACTAGATCGGGAGAATGGCAGCTTAGCATGTCGCTAGTCCTCTAATCTAAAACTAATCTCTATGTGTAATTTGCGGAGCTTTCACAAATGTATTTTACGTTTGATAATTAGTTTCGTTCATGTAGAAGGCAGGAAGTGCACAAGTTGTATTAAGGTTATAGATATACTAGAGGAAAATTACATATCATAAAATGTGTATTACACGAAATTTGAATCAGAGGGAAAGAGACCTAAAGCGCTTTACTGGAAGTTTATTTAGTCAATATTGTTTTAGGCGCTAATGATAAATTTCATAATTTATTTATCTTCTCATATACCTGCTTCGTAGAATGGATACGAATATATATGGCGTATTTTCATCAGACCTCTTTCCAGAATGTAATAAATTCTCATGGCAGCTCGTAGCTCACTCTTATTAAAGTCAGCGATGACTGAAAACCGACCGATGAGAAAGCGTTGCCTCGGAAAATGCCTGCCTAAGAAAATGAAATATCTCAAGTTAATGTAAAAGCTGACTTTTTTCCATCAAGGGGTCGATTTTTCCAAAACCAAAATAATTTTTTTCCCTCACTAACTTCTAGAGAAAGGTTATATGAAGGGATCGTATCTTTTTGCTGCGCTTTCATTAAATTTTTTGCATCACAGAAAACTTTTTGCAAAAATTTTTACCAGACGTATTACGAGTGCGCCGAGTAAGTTGCTCAGAACTTCCAAAATAACTTTACATGATATATGCGGACTTGAGCTTTACATTCTCAAATCTTTTGTTAAAACTTTGTAAACGGCACTTTCAAGCTACCAGCTAAATAACTGGAGAAAAACCTGGGGTTAAGTATAAAATGTTTTTGACCTTTTGCTTAGCATACAATATGTAAAGTAGGGACCAGCACTAAATTTATTACAACAAAGTTTGTACTCATGTCTGCACAGCTTTGATGTATTGTATTGATTCTAAATTGTTCAAAACAATCTATCTGGAAAAGGTTACTCAATATGTACATTCGTAAATATCGATTAAGTATGTATACATTCCGTAATTATGGAATCTATCACCTTTGGTATTCTCAGGTCACCAAGTCTAAATAAATCCTATCCTAGCTAGGATTTTACCAGAATTCTGTCCAACAAGTAGATTTGACAAAATGTAAACAATATAATTTGCGCACATCGTAATAAAGTATGCTCTTATGTATATAAAAATAATTCATTATTATTAAAAATAAATGTGGAAAAATTTCAGTCGATAGATATTGTGATATTTATCGCCTCAGAAGTGGAAGGTTTGAATATTTTTAGCTTGCAGGATTCATGTTTTGAACTTTTTCAGAATTCAGTCAATTTGTACTTGTTTGCGAGTTTTGATATGATGCATAGAGAGGAGTAAATTGGATAAGCTTTGAGAAAGCTTAGGTGAAGAAAGAAGATCGTGTTTTCTCCATAGATATGGAATAGAATTTAGAATTTTCGGAACTGACTATTATTTTTAATATAACTAAAGATTCTGGAGGAGATATCTCAGAGTTAAAGGTTTTATGAACTAGAAATAGACTGAGTACTTTTATAAGATACACACACACACATACATATATATATATATATATATATATATATATATATATATATATATATATATATATATATATATTTGATATTAATTGCAACTGCATAAATATGGGAATACTAGATAAGTAGTAGTTATTATATTCAGTGATGCCAGATCTATTATTATCTGTGCCAGATGACTAGAATATTTACTTAAGTGCACAATTTAGACAAATAATCTATTTATGACATTTTCTCTTTTCCATTGAAATTTCAGTACACAAATACGTTATGATGTGCACTCGGCAAATAATACCGTTGGTTTAACAGTAATAGTTTTGCAATCTGTGGCCACGCTGGGCTCTGGTAAACTCTTTTCTACCATACTATATGTAACAGTTTAACGGTCACCATTTTTTCTTAAGAGCTTTATTATCAGCATGGAGATTATGCTCCTACTCTCCTTTAAACGTTTAACGATTTTATTTGGGGTTTATGCAAGTGCATAATAAGGCTTAAAATAAAACGAGAGAGTGAAATCAGATATACTCTGGCCACGGTAAAGTTTTGAAGAGTTAAATTCCTCGATAACCCTGTGTGAAAAAATGAATGTCTGTTCGGACTGTATAATATTGCATCTTGGGAATGGCTCTTTAGATTATATGTTTTATAGTATTCAAAACAGTGCTTCTAAAGTTGACGATTACGTAGAAATCGTGGAACCTGGCGTATGGTAAATGATCGAAAAAAAAAACGGAAGAATCTCAACTTTTATTTCTTTCCTTAATAAGGCTAGCCATCGTGGTCTCTCTAGTGAATGTGGTCTCGTTTATCGGTTGAGTCTCGCATGGGGTCGGTGCGTGCGGAGCCCGGGAGAGCGGTCGCGGCGGTAGTGGTCATCAGCCGGCGGGCTGGTGGGTGGGGCCGGGGTGTTTAGGGAAAGGAAGTGAGGGCGGGAGATGTCCAAGGAAAATGGGACCGAAGGAAGGGCGCACTTGTGGTTCCTGTTCGTCGGGGTGGGAAAGTGGTATGTAATTGGCCCAGAAAGCTTCGCCTTCGCTTCTCTCCGCTCCGCTCCCGCCCATCTTCGGGTTCAATTATCTCTTTTTCCCGTCACGCTTTTCCTTGTATTCTTATCCTCACACGAATCTATTTCCACTCAGCATTTCTCATTGTCACCCTCACGTGTACTAGTGTCACAAATGCTTTCAATAAGGATGGCTATGACTTCCATTTGCTGTATGTTATATCTGGAGTCATTAAGTCGTAAATCGGGAATTATTAAAGTTTAATGTTTAACTTTTGATGTGCATACTCTTAGTTTTAGTCAGACAAATTTTGTAAATGATTTAATTTAATCTTATACCGTTAAAATATAATACAATGCGGAAAACATTTATCATAAGTTTTATGTCAACTTACTTACATAATACAATTCATTTACGCTGCAGCTTAGTTCAGCAGCCAAGTTCTTTTCTATGTCCAATTAAAAACTCATGGAAAAAAATATTCATACTCATTTTGACCGTATTCTTTTTTGTCTTTGAATATATGGCGTTCGTTACTGAGGCATTGCATGCCTTTACTTTATATATATATATATATATATATATATATATATATATATATATATATATACATATTCACATTAATATGAATGAAGAGTCCTGTAATATTTACGTAGGATAGGTTTGTTGGTTGTTTTGTGCTTGATCATGGGCTGGATTAGTGTCAGGGAATGTAATATTTCAACGAGACATTATATGCTTCATGGAAAATATGTCTACAAAGATCCCACTGTCAGACAAGCTGATAAATTCAGCAAGTTTTCATGCTTTTTGGCTCCGATTAGGACAATTTATATGTGTACACACTGTCCCAAATTACTCCAATAATCTCAAATCAAAAGTTCTTCACGAAAATGAAACATTATTTGACACGCTAATTTTGATAAATTTGGTCTTTCGATCATGCGCCGCGTAGCCACCAAATGACATCTCTCTGATTACTTAAGAGAACTGAAATATAAAATCATACTTACCTGCCGATTTGAAAACAACGGTGGCATGAACTAGAAACACAAGTATTCCTCAGAAGAAAGAAAAAGAAGAAAACCCACCATCATTAATCTAGTCAACTTCAGGAGATACTATATTATTTTCTGAGGGGAACGCACTTTAAAGATAAGTATAAATGAAATGAAAGCGCTTGCTTTGAAGTCAGATATACGAAAAAAAATCAACGACGAACTTTCACTTCAAGTAGAAATAAATGTGATGAAAATGAAAAAGAAATAAAAACCTCTGTAATGAGCTTCTGACTTCAAGCTTTACTAAAACTAGCGACGAAAAGAGAAAATTCTTCTGCTCCGAAGTCTTAGTACCTAAGCTGTTGAAGTAATTCATCGAGGTCACTACATTGAACAGCACAGACGCGCCGTGGAAAATACACATCCTTCTAGAAAAATACAGAGCTGACAGAGAAAAGGACTCCAGACATTTCGCTTTCTAAAACCCATATGACACAGAGAATAGCGTAGCTTGCCTCTGACACTAAATATTGGTACGCCTCGAAACCTGAATAAGGGAAAAGGAGATTAACCTTATCACTCACTTAAATAAATAGCATGTGCTATCGCTGGATGAGAATTTTGAAACATAGATAAATATAAGCTTGATTTAATCTTACCGTCTTGTGGGGAGATCTTATCTTACAATATAATGCTGATTGTGAGAAAATTATTATTTAAATTGGGTCCGCTGATCTTGTCATAAATGTTATGCACCACCATTTACACAAACATCATCCACAAAAGTATGGTGAGTAGAAATAGCTCGTTGGGAGGAGCATGTAGGGTGAAAAAAGTTGATGTGAATTCAGGATGACCAAACAAGAAACAAAAAGCGTCAATAAGCGTCATTTAGAAACTATAGAAATATTTAAGAATGTGAGTTGTATCGTTTATTTACGTTAAATAAGGAAATTAATAGAATTCTCCCGTCCTAATCCCAGTTGTGTCCAAGAATTAACTCAAAGAACTTTATCTTGCTGGACGTGTGTTCTTTTAGAAATTAATCTTTTACAAATTGAGTTGTCACTCTGTTTTTATTTAATAAATATGAGGAAATTTGTCATTTAAATTCATTTAATTATTTTCAAAGAAGAATGTTTAAATAGATACCAAGTTCCTTCCTTATAACCCCTATAAATAATCAAGAAAATAGACGAATAGATGAAATTATCACCTATCAAGTTATTTTAAGTTGCTCGTGTAATTCCTAGTCATTTAATTTCCATAGCTTATGTTCGGTTGAACATATTTTTTTAAGAAACATTGACACATGAAGTGCTTTTTGTAACTACTTCGTGCTTCTACGGCGTCATGTATTATTAAATTCCATACAACCTGACAATGAGCTGGCAGCTTTTTTTCTAGAGCCTTGGTTCTGAGAGTATTTTGCTTCCTAGGGAAGCAAACCAATATTGTTTTGATAAACTATGTAGTGTTATATCGTAAATGATATTTCTGATAAACGGCGCTAGGGAGTCATGCTAGTTTTTTATCTGGAGTAAAGGCAGAGTCAGTCATTGGAATTTCATATTTTGTTATTGCAATTTTCCCACGACTAACAACCGGGATTGAATCTACCTCCAGCTGCTTGTATCGACTGTAGGATTAATTTTCTGCGAAAAATCAAAGCATTAAATCTAACGTGTATTTGACAGATGAGGTTGGAGCTCACGTCACATTGAATCTTACTGTTTTAAATTTACACATTGAAAACTCCTTGCCTCTGCTCCAGATAGTTTCTCTGAAAATTTTGGAGCTAAAAAAATCTCTGTTTGGTTTTGAATGGTAGTGTCCAGAGGTATCACCCGGATATGAACTGAAGACCCTTCGTTTGGTATCTGAATACTGTATCCACTAAGCTAAAATGTCGGTTTATTTTCACAGCTATTTATTTTTATGCAATCATATTTAAAATGCAACAGTTTTAGAACTAAAAATCATTCACCTAGACCGGAATTACCGTCGAATGATTTCTACACTCTGAAATTGTTGCATTTTAATGCATAGTGGAGCAAACATTAAGGATGAAAGTTACTGCCGCATCCACTCCTCGAGTTCTTTTTATTCATATTTATTTGCAATAGGTCACTTTTATTTGAGCAAGGAATACAATGTATACGGAAGAAGGAAATTTAAAGAACCTTAACGATAGGTGGGGAAAGAGCAACTTATTTTATCGAGGCAATGGGAAAAAGAAGAAGAGCGAAGAAAAATACACATATTTCTGCAATTCCTATACCATGGATCTTTCATTCGATATCACTTTTTTGTATTGGAAAAACAGTAATTGACAAGGAAGAGTATTCCAGAGATAAAGAGAAAGTTAACTGGGCTAAACGTGGGTAAAAAAAGTATAGTATCTGTAGTGGTAATTTTTATTTGAATGAAATATCGTTAGCCGTCTATTTAGAACTGGGATAGGAACGCTTCTAAATGGGGGTTAGAATGAAAGAAATTGGTGAAAGACAGTATAAGTCTAGGGCTATTCCAAAATAAAGCTTGAATATTAAAGGCTTACTTACAAGCTGTCAAATGTAACAATTAATAAAATACTAGTTTTGCGGTGTACAGGAATGTGATACAGGCCAAAACCGTACCCGAAGAATCACACCCTTCGAAAAGAAGTCACGAGTCGTAACTTGTATCGTAGATATCAGACTATTCCTTTGTGAAAAGGATTCAAGTTTACGTTTGAAGTCGAAGAAACAATTAATATCCGAGAAATTTCAGTAAGATCATACCTCGCGGTCAATAATAAGGTAAGCAGACTCTCTACTAATATTGTAAAATACTGGTTTTAAACCAAGATCAAGCACCCAAACATTTGTAATGCACAATACTTGTCATGAACGTCTTTCTATTCCCACCATTTTGTATAGAGAGCTTGACTCCTTAAAGTTGAATGATGGAGAGGGTGAAATTACCAAAGAACTCAAGATTGATGCCATTATGGTGGTTCGTCGGACATAAACAATCTGAAGAATATTATTTAATGGTAGCAAACCAGATTCTCATCTACACCTATGCTTTAATGTTATCCCTCAAGATAGATACTTTTGTGGGAGGGCCATCCATTACATAATAGATGAGCAAAAGGATCGTATCCCTTTAATTATACTCGTATCGTATCTCTAGCAAGAAACTGGCCCCCCTACCGTGATGTTAGAATTTCACCCACCGTTGGGGTTAATATTAGGTGAGCTCTGCCTTCATCTATCAAACCAACCATCGGGTTGAAAGCTATTGTGGTTGGTATTTCTAGCTAGGGGTTTTGGCAATGAATGAAAAACTCGTATAAATTATTGCAGTAAAAGAAAAAAAAACGAAAACAGTGTTTATGGTAAGAAAAATTTAAAATAATGCCAAAAGTAAACCCATGACGAGTGTAGGTGGTGGGAAAAAAATGGAGGGGAAGAGTAGGGTCGATGCAAAGATAAGCAGGTGGAAGTAGCGCGGTGGAGGCTGCGGTTCATGCCTAGACGTGGAGCAAGGAACGCGCCCAGGAAGGTGCTCAGAGCGAAGGGCTGCGGGGGATTCGGGGATTGTGGTGCATCTGCGCGGGCCGCTGACTGGGAGGCCTAGTGCTGCGAGGTGCCTTGTAAGTGATGTGGGCGGTTGGCGGGTCTGGTGGGAGGTGTGTGGCTTCCATATCGCGGGGGAGGAGTGCGAAGTGGGATGTCTACCCACCATTCTTCAGGATGCAATGCAACACACGTTGCCTTGCGAGCGTTTAATTCCCCTCGAGAGGGCGTGATCATGTTTTTCAATTTATCAAGTTGTCTGGGAGGAAGATGTATTGGAATTCCATTGCCTATTTCATTATTTAATAAGCTTTACCATGTCAGAACGTTCTGTTATTTATTTTTATTTGAACGTAAATTAATAAATGACTCAGAATCAGAAAATGATAATCAGAAAATGTTCAAGCTACGTGGTCAGTTTACACTTGCTATTGTTAGGTGACCAATAATTAGTCATTTTATATGCATAGATATTTCCAAATTTCAAAGGCATTAGATTGTATACGTTCCGTCGGATATGCATTCAAAATGCAAACGGTGTTCGAAGTTTTGAGACTAAACAATATCACCCTAAACGGAGATAATTTTTGAATAAGATTAAATAATTCAGTTTTTATTATTCATTTCCCGTTGGAGATACACATATAGTAATGGTATGATAAAAATTTGAAATATTTATTGCAAAATAATCATCTATCATCTTTAAAAAATATGTATCATATATATATAGATACTCATCTGTGTGTGAGAAACGAATTTCATGGAAAATATGGATGCCTCGATGTACGTTGGACACGTTATTATTATTATTTATATCAACTCTATTTAAATTTCTGATTCAGTTCATTTGTTGATTGCTCATTGCAATATAAGGAGAGGGCGAAAGTTTTAAATGTTCACTATTATGTGGGGAGTGTATGTGCTTGGGAGATCCGAATTGAGCATCCTGTCATATAATTGCTCGTCTAAATAACTCAAATGACTTGTCTAACATCATTCAATGCAAGAAATCCTGTTAAGTTAATCATGGAGTAAAACTAACGGGTTAATTAATTTATCTATTTGATAGCCTTTCCATTTTCGGGATTCGAATAAATTCCTTGTTGTCGGATATGTGATCCATATAAATAGCGGTCCTTGGACTGCCAATGTAAATGGTAGTCAAGAGAATTGAGTTGAAACTGTAATTGCAATTATGTTAATGCTTGAGGAGGTTGAGTGAAGATGTGGCTTATGTATGGCTTAGTGTTGTTGATGAGTATACGCACTCGATCGTCAAATGTTATTCACCCTCCCCAAAGTTTTTGATCTTGATGGAAATACTCCTTAAGTTATAATCTTATGCATTATAGATATTTTCCACAAAAAATTTTAACCAATGTGAATATTGGGTTTTAACGATTCGCAACTGAGTAGCGTCCCATTTTCACATTTCGGCTGAAATAACTTGGACCCATTAGCATCGCCATTTATAAATTAGACGAAGTTTTTGATCAATTAGCGCTCCCAGAACTTTACTCAAAAATAGGAGGTCCAGGATTCAATGCCGATTCAGAAAAATATTCTTCCGATTTCAAGTCTGCATCCTTATACCTTTCCTGCCGGCATTGAAGTCATTCTTTGTCCTGTTCCTCTCCATTACTCCTGTAAACACCATTAAATTATTTTTTCACCGTTCAACATATTTTTATGTAAGAACGTGAGCATGCTTTGCGGCAAAGCATGCCCGATTCTCTGCTCCCTACCCGTCCTCCCCAATCAGAAACCATCCGTTAATTGGCTTTGTCTGCTTTCATTCCATTATTATTTTCAGAAACATAATTTATATGTTCAGTTGCAATCTATACCCCTCCTTTACTGGGTGGTGCGCAACAGCTCTTTCCCTCTGAATCAGCAATCGCCGCTTTCCCACTAAATCCACTTGCCTGTCTAATATTTTGTTCCCATTCATTTTGCATTCATAAACTGCCTTTTCATCAATATTTTCCCGTGTCAATCTTGACATCCCTCCACAAATGTCCCATACATCCTGTCCGCTACCTTTGAGGTGAGGACACGAGCACAATTGAGCGTTCAGAGCGGTTTAATCTCTTGGATTAAGTATTTCCCAATAAAGAGTCCTCCCTCTCCCTTTCCGCCACTCACATTCTACTTCCGCCCTTCTCATCCTTAACCATATAATGCTCAAAATATCCCTGACTAAGTTGGAATGGGAGTTAATCAGTGTAGTTTTCTTTGAATTTCCTGAATCTGAGAATATTTGCGCCATTATGGTCTCTTGGCGCTAAATTAGAGAAATAAAAATTAATGATTAGAGAAAGGCAAACCTCTGGTACATTCATTGGTAGAACTACTGCCGGTGATGGCTTAAGCCCTGAAAGTAATGGAAATTTATGTATCCAGATGTATGTAAGTCTTATGCACTGACTCTGGAGCAACAAAGGATATACAGGATGAGTCGCAGCTTTGGGGATTGAATGTGGGTAAGGCTCTCCCTCGACAAGTCGGCCACCATTCTGTGTGCACGCTTTTTCAAAACAATGTTTCCTTATCGGTCTTTGTATACATGTTCCCACTTAATTTTCTCCCAAAACAGACCATTTTCGTCTATTATTTATCGCCCATTACGCTCGTCGTCTAGTTGTTGTGGATCGTTTGTAATCAGAGAGGTAATTTATGCTCGAACGTATTACGCAGGTACAACTGCTCCTTCTCCGTGTCAGACGGAACTTCCAAATACATGTTTTGATAACTTTTGAAAAAGAGTTTTCTAGAGACTCTGAAGCCTGAATACGCTATCCTTTCCATCATCTTATTTGAGTCGATAGTCTTATTTAACCATATCCGAGTGGGAATATATATATATATATATATATATATATATATATATATATATATATATATATATATATATATATATAAATTTTAGTTCAATGAATTTGAGTTCGTTGAAAGACTAATAATGTAAGTTTATTTGATGGAATGTTTCCCATCATTTACTAGCATATGAACATATTTTTCAAATTTTCATTTCCTCAAAAAAAGTCGTTTATCCAGAAGAAACCTACTGGAAAACTTTTTTCTTCCTTTAATAGGTACTGACTTTGCTAATCCATTTGCTCCTATTGCCTTACTAATTTCGTAGGTTGAGGAAGGTATTATCATTTTATATTCAACCAAATGGCTTTACCTACCACTTGCACAAGCTTGTCCAATTCCAGCTATACACAAACGGCAATTAGCAAAAGGCTTTCTTTCTGCACAAAATATAAGTAATAGACAAACCATTTTCACGAAATAAAACTATATACATTCTAAAAACCCGAAGTAAATTCACCACCAAGCAAATTGATCACAAATATTTAACAAGACTTGTTATGAGCATGCCATGGTGGGACAAATTTGGTTTTGTGTTTATGTACGTGAAATACAGGCACTAATTGAAATTCAGCAGTGGATCATGCTATGAACAGAATATGTGATTAGATAGTTATAATTAAAAATTATCAATATTATTTGAATATGCGATCTCTTCTTTGAAAAAGATTATGCCTATTATGATTATTATATGATTAAGTGGAGAACATTAAAAAAATATTTCTTCGTCAAACTCGTAGCGAGCCAAAGTTGAACCACACATTTGACAGATATATGTGTAGACTTTCTTCAAATATTTCCTCTTCCTTTTCTTTATATTTTGTATAATCACCTGCGGCTAGTTCCGAATTTTGTCCGAATAATTATCCGTACAAACGTCATTACGCTTCAAAATTTCTAACAGAAGAGTATGGACTCAAAACGGTCCTAATACTCTTTCCCGAAAAGATAGATTTGGTGCTTTCACGGATTATTGTGTGTTGGAATTCCTTTCCAGTCTTCCACCGGGTGAAAGTCTCAATTTCGACCAAGGCTTCAATACAGCTTTCAATGAAGTTCACCCCGAAGACGATGTTCGGGTCGAACATCAAAACATTGGCCAGAATGGAGACTCTCACACCGCGGAAGACACGAGGAATTTCTGCAACCTTTTTGCATAATGACAGAATGACTTGAAACCAAATGTGTTTTTCGGCTTGGAATTTTGGTACAACGCAATAATATTAAATTCAAGTGAAAACTTTGGGCGCATTTAACGATAACCTCATAATTAAAATGTGAGCCATAATCATCTGATTACGAACATCTGAGATTATATTGTCTTGTTAGTCCAATCACAAGTTATACCTTATCTCTTTCCTGTAATCTTCGGTCCATTATTCTTGGGCAAGTCATTCTTGCTCTCTTTCCTTTGATAACCCTTTCTCTATTTCCAAATCTCCTCCGTTATCTTCACGGGTATTCATTAAAGTTGATGCATCTTATTCTATCTATCTGTGTAAAATGGTACTCTTTGTTTGATCTCTCTTAACATTTCTCTGACCGAGTTGCTGCTCTTATCGCTTTCTTTTACGTTGTTCTACGTTTGGGTGTTTATAATAAAGTTCACAAGTACTCAGGCATTCGATAAATGATGTTAATATCTCTCGAAAAAACACTTTGACATTTAGTGTTCATTTAAAATATATTTTCCTACGGAAATAGAAAAATGTAGCTTAAGTTTTTATTATACGTTTAGTATCCTAAATAATTATGTTTATAATGCGAAATAAATGAAACTTACAAACAAAAAAATCCAGTTATATGCCCTATCCAACAGGTTTTGGTAATCAATTTTAAATTTGGAGAACCCCTACGCACGCGTATTAAAATCTACTCTCCCACTCCCACTGCAGCTCTTTTCCACCGCATTCATCACCCTGCAACCGCCCATGATGCTATTCTTCCTCCTATTCCTCTCCAAAGTTTATCATCTAAATAAAGCTAAAGAATAACATAAGCTTCGAAAAATATGCGGTCTCTCTTTTTACTTCTGCACCTTTCTTTACAGACGCCAATCCACAAAATCTCCCGCATTGCTTGATCATCTCACTCCATAAACACAGCCCTTTCCACAATCAGTCCTTCAATAATAGCTTTACCTTTGCAGTAATAGGATTTCTCCAAGAATCAGAAGGTACGTTGCGGAGAATTTCCGGGGGTTGCTGAATACTTGGGTACAAAGAGCTTTCGGACTACCCGGTCCAAACCAAGAACTATGTGAGCCAATAGCAACAATTTCCTCCGTATGACCACCGATAAACTAACCATCTACTGCTTGTAAATGCCTTTCATCTTCACTCTGAGAACGTCATCCTACTACGACCAACGATATTGGCGTTATGACCAAAGGAAGCTCTGTAAGTGGAAAGGGATATGAAAAAAGTACCAAAACGTTTCATTTTAATTTACGTTTCATCGATGGCTTAACTGGATCATCAGCTCGGCAATTTGAAAAACCTATGGTTCAAGCCCCGTTAAAGGAAACTTTTTTGGGCTTGTGATCTGCTCGATTCCACCTTCCGCATCGTTTCTGTAGTCGTACGAGGGTGGTCCGACCTAATAAAGGTACAAAACATTTTTTCTGAATTTTTTGAGGTCGTAAACTTTTCAGACCACCCCCGAGTGTGTGTGTGTGTGTGTATGTATGCATATATATATATATATATATATATATATATATATATATATATATATATATATATATATATATATATATATATATATATATAACGGCGCATAGGACAAAATAAAACAGGTAACACTCTTTAAGAAAATGTATCCGATTTGTATTTGTTATATATATTATATATATATATATATATACATATTTATATATATATATACATATATATATATATATATATATATATATATATACATATATATATATATATATATATATATATATATATATATATATATATATATATATATATATATATATATATATATATATATACAGAATATATTCAACGATACAGAAACACACGAGCAGTATAATATTTGGACGGCAAAGTAGAACACAAATGACAAAGGTAACACTTAAAATGACACTCACATTGTAGATTTTTTGAGCTTTCGGCCTTCTCCGAGGACGAAGACTGAAAATTTCGGAAGACCGCCACCTTCTCTCCAACTATATATATATACATACATATATATATATATATATATATATATATAACACTTTTGTGTTACAAGTCTTAAGGACGTGAATAATAATGTATATGAAGTCAGTACTGGTGGCCAATGACAAAAACGCACGCAAAAAAAGAAACTCACTCGTTTCGAATTTTCGGTGTTCCAAGCCACCTTTCTCAAGAAAGAGAAGGATAGTAAATATATATAAATTAACTTTGATTAAAGCATTTAAGCATATAAATACAAAGAAAAGACACTCACTCACTCGTAGTTTTGACGTTTCGACGGCACGGTCATTATCATCAGCCGAAAGACGTTCAAACTACATGTGTCCTTTCTTTTTGTTTCTGTGTTATTTTTTTATTCAAAGTGTTTATATACTGGTGTCGTCACCGAAGAGCGTTCTATTTAGAAGATAATCGAAGATTCTGAATATTTTCATGAGAGAAGTGTATTCTAAATTAATTTAATGCCAGGATAATTTTGATCAAATTATGAATTATTAAGGATTATTTTTTTATGTTTTACAAAGATGCTGTAAGTTTTACAGTATAATTACCGTTTCTAATGATTGGGGTACATAATATTTTAAGAAATATGTTTCTTTAGTACTATAAGCTGCCTTTTGGATGTCGAATCTCACTGGAGAAAATTTTCTCATTTTCACTCAAATTAAACAATGGAGAGGCTTAAGGGAATAAAAATATGGTCTCACTAAATTGAATTCCTTCAAGTTATTAGCTAAAATTTTAATCTGCGGGTGGCTTCAAGTACGTTCTTAATTAAATGGAATTACTTCATAATTTTAATTGGTAAAAGAGAAAGAATTAGCGAATCCCATCGAGAAATGTTTGCATCAATTGTTTTTTTCAAGATGAAATTTGTAAATGGAGGGTTGCACCCGAGGTACTGTGAGTACACGTTTAGTAATTAAAATTTTGCCTTACATACTGTGAATTTTGGCACTTGTGGTGCTGGTTCAATTTCGGAGTTGATCTAATTTTGGTGATTAGTTCTTTCATCTTCAAATTTAGGGCAGTTTTATAGTTCTTGCTTCAGGAATCATTGTAGAGAGTAGTAGATAGACTGTTATTTCACTTGTGCAATGAATACGGTATATGCCCACCTTTTCGTGGAAAAAATAAACAGAAACTTAAAAAAAAGTAATGCTTAGCTATTAGTTTCCACCGCGAGCTTACCTGCCGAAATCTATTTTCAACTTAATCAAACTTCAAATATTTTTTACACTTTCTGTTGACTCATTTTAAGTACAGTTAGCCTCAACTTTAGGTGAAATTTTGTGTAGATTAATTATGAATATGTTCACTTTTGTTCAAATGTTAACATTAGTCAAATGTATCGCGTAAAAGTAAGGAGTCGTATCTTCCATATAAAGCTTCAGTACAAATGTTAAACGGTGTGAATGTTTGAAGCTTAGAAAAATGTAATGATTAAAAACTATTTTTTTGTAAATTATAACTGTGCTTTTAGGAAAAATATATTGATTCAAACCATAACGTAGCAATAAAAACCTCCATAGGATTTATTTGTTTGCCCATTTACGATATAGATTTTTAATCAAAGGACTGATATGGAACATACTTTCCAGGATCTACTAAACGTTCGTAGCTTTGAGTTCTCAATTTCCTCCCGAGAAACTCATGGTGGCCATACTAGTGTATTGGCTGGATAGAAGAAGAGCCCTATTTCAGTTTGGCTTCGCAGTAAAGTTTTCCCTCCGTCCATCGTCAATACTCCTATCCTTTTAGTGCTGGAGAGAACTTCACTCTTGATGCCCCTCGGTGCAATGCAATACCAGTGTCTTTCCTCGACCCAGCGTTGCCACCTTCTACCCCAACTCTCCCCGCAGTATTTTCTTTTCTCGTGACCCTTAAATGCCCTTAAAGTGAACTTACCCTACCCTCTTCTTTCGCTCAGGAGCCCTTTTTCCGATGCCTCTTTCATTTCCACCCTGCCTTGCCTACTCCTTTCCCCCCTTCAACGAAATCCTTCTCTTCCCCAACCGCCCCCGTCCACCTCCTTCCCCTCCATCCTAATGCCTCCATCTTCTTTTTCTCCCCTAAACTCTTAAATGCCTTTACAGCGGCGACACTCCAATTCTCCCCTCGAGTCGAGAATAAAGTGCACCCGTGACTTGGAAGTCGGAGTGGGGATTGGGAAATGGCCGACGGGTGGGTAGAGTTGGGCGGAGGGGACGTTTTCTGGCGGAGAGAGAGATTGGGGGGAGGTTGAGGGGAGTATAGGGGTCGAAGTAGGGGAGGGCTGGCCATGCGATGGGGTGAGAGAGAGAGAAAGAGAGAGGAATGAGAAGAGATTAGGGCGGGAAGAGAGGGATGAGGTGATGAAGAGAAATAGGAGCTGAGAATGGAGGGAAAGAAGACGATACGAATAAATGGTAAAGATGATAGCAGACTATAGTGCAAATCAAAGGATAGAAAATCAAAAGTAGGAGAAAAATCAGTTTAAGGAGGATCTATTACCTCGAAGCTGCCATCAATCATGCCTTCATATTGTGTTATGCTCTACACTATGATATCAGAATTGGATATTTTTTTCTATTTTTTACCTTCTGAAATATATATAATAGATAAGTCTTTACAACGGAAACACGAAGAAAATAAGCCCTAGTTAACCATTTGTATTTAAAATTTCACTTCCTGTAATCATATTAATATAATCATCCAAAGAATATGCACAAAAAACTTGCAATTCGCAATAGAGAAAAGTAAACATGAATATAATTTATCCTCGGTCAAAATTTATTTTCTCACAATTATTTTTTCTTAAAACATTTAAACTTCTGTAAGCATATGGTAATATATAATTCCACGTTATTACATACTTATCAGGAACTGTTCAAAAGTTACGTTGAAAGAGTGGACTACCAAATGATTATAAGCCTACAACTATAGCAACGTATGATTCGGGAAAAAATATTCTTTATCATGCATGGTGGAGCAAGCAAAACATTTAAACATAGTGTGGATCGTGAAAGGGTAAATAGGATTAAAAATAGGATCAAAATGAGGGAGAATGTAGTGGAGTAAAATAATATGTGGGTAGGGCAAGGGCAATATCCACAGCGAGGATGAGGAAGAGCGGATCAGAGGTTTGGGAGAGGGGAATGGAAAAGGACAGGACGTGGGGAAAAAGAGAGGAGTCGAAGTGGAAGTTGAAGCGCGTTGGGTGGAGAGCTAAAGGCGGGAATAGATGGCTCTGCTAACTCGATGAAATCTACTAATCCCTTCCTGGAAACTCTATTCCAAATTCAGCGCTGCGCTGCTGTCGTGTCGCAGTGACTCATTTGCAGCAGTACGATTCGTGTGTGGATCCGTGAATTTAGCGATAGCGTGTGAATAGGAAATCCTGCAATCCATGAAGAATTGTCAAGTGCTATGACATTTAGTGGAGTGCTTTTACGACCGAAAGTTTTGCGTAATTGCATAAATGCTTTTAAGTCCTCAGAGATATCCAATATAATTAAGGGATGAATGCTGAGTGTCAATGCTTAAGGTTTGCGATAAAGGGTGCACGTTAAAGTCGGAAGAATGCATTTTGAATAAGGTTTACGGTAATACCAGCCATAAATGCTCGGTGAGGACTTAAGCTAGCAATCATGATGGCTTCTTTTTATTGGCAACAATTTCTTAATGGTGGTAATACTATGTTATTATGCAATGAATAAATAATGCGTTCTTTAACTAGGGAGCATATACATGCAACTGTTAATTTAATAATTAGCTTTGCAAACAACCTTATAATTCAATACCGTGTATTTGATGCGAACTTAAAATTATTAGGAAGGAGTGAAACTTCTTGGTTTAAAGTAACACGCATAATTCTAAACGCTGCAGTAGGCACAATTTAATATTAAACCAGAACTAGTCTCCTTGTTACAATGAGTCTTTTATAAACAAATATAATTGTCTAATTTCGAATATCTACTGTCTCTTAGTTATATCTAAATATAGCTATAGCTGCTCAAAAATTTAAATCCTCAAAAAATTAAAAATTTTTCTTTTGCTTTTCACTAAACAATTTTATTTCTTTTTCCTAGGTGAGTGGCGTAACATATGCCGGAGGCCGTAAACGATTCTCCGAAGTACGAGACATCGGACTATGACTGACCGTGAGTCGTAATGATTTAGTTTTATGTTTCTACGTCTAAGAGTTTTATCGCTATAATATGTGTCACAGTTATTCATACCTATCTTACATTGCAGGATTTCTTAAGTTTACATTTCTTCGGATTAGTTAATGCTACAGAGTTGTTTGAAATAATTGTGTGTAACAATGTATGTGCTTAGTGTGCTTGATTGTACGAATGATAGCGTTAGCAATTTTTATTTATTTGGAAAATGAATGACGTTGTAAAAGCGCGTAATCATCAGCAATATCACCTTTTTAAATGTTCATTAGTACATTATCTTATTAGCTATTATCATTCCTGATTTTTCTTTTACATTTTCCTTTGCAAATAATTAAGCATTTATTTTCTTTCCTACAAATTTGTAGACCGTTTTGAGCATGATTAAAAATATTTTCCCTTTGTCAGCATGGTGGCAGCATTATGTTAATAAAACTTTACCGAGCTCCATATTGTTAAGGTAGTGTTAGTTATTCGAGCAACTTCTTAAGGAAGAATGATGCGGGAACAGTTTGAAGAAACATTTTGATACCCATGTAAAGAAACAGTGGGTAATATCACTACAATAACTAATATAAAGAACAAATAAGAATCACTCACTGATATGCACCCAAAATCGAGAAATCATTCTTCTTGACCAGTATCTCGGTCAAGGCGAAGAGTTTTACACTCTGTTTGCTCGAATAAAGTACCTATTGTTGGAAATATTAAATTTATAACTTATTTGAATCTGTAGGTGATCAGAAAATGAAATGACATCTGCAGATTTGGAGAGAGAATTTCATAATGTTGATTTTAGTTAATGTCTCGCAAAAATGCAAATATCATGTTAAAAGAGATATTTTCAGATTATGTGGGTGAGAGGTGTTACAAAAGTGTGACATAAAGAGCAGGAGTTAGAAAATATTTATGAAAAGAAATTATATCTTCTTCCAAAAGAAATGTTATCAAATAGATATTAATTCATTTTTAAAGACATACGAAAAAACAATGCACTGTAAAATAATGGAATCAGTTTGCTGGTGGATTAAATTTAGCGGAGATGGAAGAGAAGTGGACAAGGTTTGTGAGCTCTTTGAAAAGGTAATAATGAGTACCTTTTTAAAGTTAACGTTATTTTATTTTATTTTATTTTATTTTAAAACATTGTTCACATACAGCAGTGGCGCCAATTTACAGTGACAAATATAACAAACATAAAAGAGGACAAAGACAATAACAGTATAACAATAACAACGAGAACCAAGCATGGACAGGGGAAAATTTTAATTTACTGAAAGGTGGGATAAAGCTTGGGTGGTGAAGTTTTTGCATGATAGGTTAAAGGGGTCGACAGTGTGAGGGAGTGAATTTAGAAGGGAGGAGAGGCGAAATAACAGTGAGCGCTTGGTGAGAGATATTCTAGGAATAGGCAGATGGAGTTAAAAAGTATAATTTAAGGAGGGTAATAAGGATGAAAAGTTAACTTGAAATTAGATCAACAAAACCTTAGACGAATGGGAAAACACTACCTCGAAAAAAGAACTTCCAGTGATGGTAGACTCAAGAATGAGATATGAGTAATAGTAAAGAGGCTTTTGCAAAACTTTAGACTAAGAAGGAATCCCTCTAGAAGATAAGTCAAATATCAATGAATATCTCCAGGATGAGAAGTTCAAGACATATCATTTAATTACACCTTCGTTAAGCCAAGTATAAAGTTTAATGAAGGTTACACTTCAACGCAATACAGACAATAGCAGTGTTGGAAAAAAATAGAAGATGAAGATTAAATGGACGGAGTGTATTCATAGAAAACAGCTCATGATAGGTGGACATCCAAAAAGGTCTGTTAAAACCTTATGCGATTAAATTACTGCTCATCAAATAAGGCAGGCTATTGAGTTTTTAAAAGGTTTTTAGGGCAATAATAAAACGAAGATTTATGAGGAAAGCACTAATTTGCGAGACGATACCCGAAGCAGTTAATGAGAGACTTGAATTAAGAGGCATTTGAAGAAACGGAAAGAATAGCTCGTAGCGGACGGAGAGAACAAAGTGAAGAACTGACAATGATGATGATTGAGAACACTGAACCTTTGGAGATTTATTTAAAGACCGAATTTGTAAAATGGTGAATCAATGAATTGGTACACTCCTAAAAATAAATAACATTTTATGCCGAGCGCCTGATTTAACTTCGGCGTCGTCTATATTGCAATAAACAATTCAATTTCAAAATGTGAAATATATTCACGATAAAAAAGATGTGGTACACTCCCGACATTTCTGTTGAGTGCAATTCTCTCGGGTCTTCCACCGGGTTAGTGCCTCCATTGCTGTTGATGTTTCGAAAACCTACTTGGCCATCGTCCTCAGGGCTTCTAAATGTCCACTGAATTCACCTTTACTACTCTCCGTGCCTCATTCTTAATTCTTCCATCAATGAAGGGTCTTATTTCCGGGTAGTATTTCTCTCTTCGTCCCAGGGCATTTGGAAGCCCTGAGGGCGACGACCGAGTCGGTTTTTGAAACGTCGGCAGCGATGGAGACACTCACCCGGTGGAAGACCAGCAAGAGGATATCACTCAATATTGAGAAAACCTGAATCTTCTGTACTATAACTCAGTAAATGATACCTGTAGAGGTCTAATGAAAACTCTGAAAGGAAGGGATAAACTTTTGGATATTTTTAAAGATTAAATGGCCTAATGAAACCCATACCAGAGGGAGAAGCGAACCCAAAAAACCACAGAGGAAGACCCTGGATGAAATAAATACATGGAAGGGTTAATGGAATACGCAAACGAGAAGATATCAGAAGATGAGAAAATGTTATTTCATAGAAAATCTGAGTGGAGAGTTAAGTCAAAAAATCTTAGAACTAAAGAACCTCGTGATCCTCGTGGGTGAACAGTGAATTTCATATCATTTCTAAAGGTCACGGTACTAATTAACCTATTCTGTGCGCTAAATATCGTACCTCCCCCGTTCGTTTCACAGAAAAATATTAGTATTGGTTTGCAAAAATCATAGTTTAGTTCATTTTTGCATGAAAATGATTGCACGTAAAATTACTTTATTTGATGTATTTAAATAAATTATAGTTGATTTTATAGAATATAATCTTCGCTTTAAAATGTGCAAATATGCCAATGAGATAACCAGAATACTGGCTAAATTAGGCATTTTATATAATAAAGGGTCGTATCTAGTCATAAATAAAACTGCTGTGAAATAATGTCGGCTACGGCTTCCGTTGACTCGGCTGAATCCTTAATTGGTATAAAATTGAATCTGCGCAACAAGTACAATGCACATATGTTGCATCATTCAACGGGCTACTATGTAGATTGCAGAGGACGTGTTTGAGGGTATTTGATGAATCAAAGGGAATCAGCGAAATTAAGTAAACCTGTAAAGCTTCAGAAATAAAACAAACAATATCGTGATGAATAGCCTAAGGGCGTTAACGATGTATTCAGTGGCCAAACAATTGCGAGTTTGAATTCTCCTGGATACATAAAAATGAAGTAACGATTTTTGCTTTCAAGTTAAATAGTCTTGCATTTTATGAGAGTCACATTTATAGAGCAAGAATAAACAAATTACTTTTTGACATGATCGATATTTTTCATTAAAAGTGGCTGCGAGACACATAAACCAAATAACCCTTCAATGATTTAGATAAAAATACTATACCTGGAAATGGATACATGTTTGTATCCATTTACATAAACATTAAATAGCCGCGTACTCTACGGGTTACCTGAAATTATATCTACTTTACGGATATATTATTTGATAGGCATTATTTTATGCAGGAATGAAATTCATACCTGCTGTTTAGAAAATGTTGAATCTGGGGAGATGAAAAATTTATAACTTAAAACTTTCCATTATATTTTTATGAAAATTATATGAATCAATCGTCGAATAAGACAAGTTTATTGGTTATCATGGAAATTTGCCAGTGGCTAACTTTTGTGCCTCAGATTTGGAATTTACGCATGATATCAATCACGAAGTATGATAATGATATCATGAAGGTCGGAGTTTTTTATATCCTGTTTCATTTTCCCGAAATTTGGAAGCGTGCTAATTTGATTCTTTGTTTTTGATCTGTGAGAAGTTATCCGGATACAAGTTAAATGTAATAAAAATGCCTAAAGAAACTTCGCAAATGGGGTTCGTAGTGATAAAAGTAGTCACATGAGGTTGGTCGAGACAAGTGAAGAATCATTTATTAACTTATCAGTTCCTGCTTGAGGTTTATGATGTGTTTGCTGTAGTGAGCTGGGACTCTGCATTCCAATAATTGTTCCAAGGAAGTGGGATGAAGAACAGCATGAATTACATCTAAGGCATCTACTTTTATTCCAACTTTGAAAATAACTGACAAAATATTCTCTTTTTTAGGACTAAAATTTGAAAGCAGTGTCTATTTTAAATTCTGGAAGCCTACGTTTCCTATTAGGCTAAGTATTTAGAGCCATATTTCACTCATGAAAAATTAAAAAAAATTATTTTTGTGAGTTATCCGGGTTACCAACGAAGTGCAAAACGGGATTAGAGAATACAGAGTTTGTCAGGGTTCTCTAAGAATGTTATTTAATCAATTCCCAGAAAATTAAGTTCCTTCCAGGCAAAGGTTTGGCAAGAGTTTTATGAAATTTTCTAATTCAAAATGGATATGACGATGTGCATATACGACTACGAAATCACTTGATTCAAATATTTCTAGTGGATTGGATTGCGAAAACGTTTTCAAAGAGTTATGCAGATATTTATACTTACTATTAAACATTTTTCATTCTTTTCATAATCTCACATCGCAGATGGAACTTTTTATTGTTGCTTTTTGCCTTTGCTTGGAACACAATTTTTTCTTACCCTCATTTTCCAAAAATGTTTTATAATTCTTGTATTAATTGATAATTAGGTTTTAAAAATATCTATGATAAAAATTATTTGTGATGAAAATACAGTTTAAAAGTGTGAAGTTTCAGTTTGTGTTTTTTTGCACGGATTTGGTAAGTGTCGCAATAATCAGTAGGTATTCATTCAACGGTAGGCAGCCAATGATAAAAAACAAATCTTTGGTATGATCAATATCGTTTTTAAAGATTATTTATCAATTAGAGGCAATTCTGTGGAGGTATTGAAATACTATTGAGCATTTTATTTGAATTCCTATACATATTAAATCAATCTTCCTCACGAAGTTCCCCTCTTCTGCACGTCATGTTGTCTAATTCCTTGCTGTTCAAAACACTTATTCTTATCCTTCCTTCCCTACTTATTTAGCATTCTCCTTCCTTACTACATCCTTCATCCTCTTGATGGCTTCTAATTTATTCTTTATTGCCTCCCCCATATTACACGTATTTATTTTTTCTTTTCATTATCCTTATTTTACATCTGTAAAATTTCCGATTAACACTCGTGAATTTTCTTCAAAGATCAGGTTTGGAGTCATATATAGCCACAATCACACTTATATAATACTTTTTAACTTGAATTTCATAATGTTTTGTTAACTTTATTATCTCTTGAGTATCTTATTAATTTTCTGTTTCATAGAGTGTCTTGATTCCATAACCTTCACACCCTGAGCTGAATGCTTAAAATCTGGCAACTGGCCATAGAAAGCTTTTGAACCAACATTTCTTCCTAAATCAATGACTTTAACGTAAATGTCTACCTCACAGTCTTTTCCCCTCAATTTTTTGTTTATATATATTTTAATGTGAGAAATAATAGGCCATCCTCGGTTCCTCCCCTTGTCCAGATTTAGAATACGGCAACTCTTTCTCCAATCTGTTCTCTTCTGCACTACTATAATTTGATAAGCTCATTCTATTTTTATAAATTCTCTGTGAACACTCTAATAATTCCTGTTAACAAATAAAATATCTCTATTAAGAGTCAGGTATAATTATGATTTCGTCAATGAGCACCTACTTTGGCTTACCTTTCTTCCGCTGTAAATTACTCTGAATATATGGCTTAATTTATCCAGTGTCACTTCATTATTCCCTCTTAAACGATATTATCATAACTGTAACTTATTGCTACCTGGTTTATTTATTTGTTTAATAAACGGAAAAGCGATCCTCTAATGTCATCTTCTTTTTGGCCGCTCTCCGCACAACCGGGCCTGGATTTCGTTTCTTGACGGCTTCGGAGGCCCCTCTTATCAGCTTTACGCATACCTCAGTTCGTTAAATCTTGTTGCTGTGGTTAATTACCCCGTTCTATACATTTAATAGGAAGTTAATTCAGATTGTTTCAAGTTTGTGTTGACAGTATTCTTCTTAATATGATTATGAGTACCTCATTGAGAAGTAAGATGCTCTCTTTCCATTAAGTTTAAGTACCGATGTCTTGCAGGAATTCATCTACATCTACATAATACCCCGCAAGCCACCGCAAGGGCGTGTGGCGAGGGGTGTTAGGTCACCACCTGTAAATAGGAACAATACCATATTCCAAATCAACAACATGAAAAACTACACCCACAGCGGCGCACACACTCATGCAAAAATCCCTTCAATCAACACTTATGCAAAAATCCCTTCATTTAACACTCATGCAAAAGCTTTACGAACGAATTGCTTTAATTGCTTATATCAATCCCATTAGAAAGATTATCGGAACGTAAAAATCCTCCAGCGTTGTCATAGGTATTCCACGAGGGCGCCGCAATTTCGTATAAGAGAACTTTTAATTTTTGAAGTACCAAACCTCTCCTCATCTGTCAAACACAGGCGAGGAGAGGTTTGCTCTTTCAGTATTTATCCATTTATTTCTCGTAAGAGGAGCTTTGCTATTTCTTTCATTTCCTTTTAGTGTAAGCAGTCTCAAATGTACAGATTCATGAAGAGTTAAAGTGCTCATTCAATTCATTTCTTCAGAAAAATGTAGAACTTATGGTTTGCATCTTATTTATATGAATATTTTAAATTCCACGAAGGGTGATTAATTATGGTCCTATTTGTAGCTTTGATAAAAGTATCTAGCAATAATGAACAAAATTCCAGCTAGCTACTTACGTATTTGACCACCAACAGCGAACCTACCTGTCATAAGTCCTTCACGAATGCTGGAGTCATTCATAGAATAGAACGAGAGACAAAAGAGCTATTATAAATATTAATTGACCACTTTAAAACGGAATGTTATGAAATATATGGAAAGGTACGAATAGGTTTGAATTTCTGTGTTGAGGTACAAAATTTCTTATTAAGCTATAAATGTTTCATACTGTGTGTAGTATTTTTTTTACGTTTGCTCTGTTACAAATTTCTGAGTACTTGTGCTTTGAGATTTGCACTTTAAACTTTTCTCTTGAAACGATATTATCTTCATTAATTTGGAATTTTACCAGCTTTAAAGTTTATGTTATTTTATATTACCAATGATTGAGACATCCAAGGACCATAAACCTATCTCCCTTCAGGGCTAGAATGTGATTTTCCATGCATACTTCTGTTCAATATATTCTTTTAAAAAATATTTTGTTTTAATCTCATAGTAAATTAATTGGAATTTATTAGACTGTGAATCATGGATTATGATATTCTGATTTATTGCTCTTTAATCTCAAATTATATTACCTACATGCTTTTTAAAAATAAAACATTTTCCGCAAAAAAGTGGCTAAACATGGGACGGATGGAAATGGACGCACTTTAAAGGAAATAATTTCAATCAGATTATATAATGCTTAAGATTAACTATCAAACCAGGTGGGCTTTACGTGCCGTTGATTAGGAAACGGGTTGCGTGTGGATTAATAGTATACTAATTCACTTCCTCTGTTTAAAAATATAAAAAAAACGACTAACAGTTATATGGTATAATTCATATCATCACATTTTTCCTTCATTCACTTCGATAAAGGATACGTGTGTATTGTATGCTCCCTAGCAATCAGGCATTATGGCATAATTGGAATGAGTTAGATGGAAGAAGGGACTGCCATAGCCTCAATTTCGCCCATATGAAACCGAAGTATTATTAAAATGGAACTTGACATGATAGCTCATCTTGTTCAGACATCTAGGTTCTCAACTTTCACTTTACTATACTATAGTATTATAAAACAGTGAAAACACATACACGCTTATTTACTGCCATATATATACAATTGAAAATAGAAAATCTTCCACAGAAGAATTATTTTCCGATGTGTTCCGATGAATGGGGCAGTAATTCTTGGGTCTTACAATACTAAAGATAGGGTCCCTTTAGAAACACGTTATTAGCTAAAACTTAATGAATGAATGAGCCAACGAATTTAAAGGTATTTATTTATAAAAGAGCACGAATGAAAATTTGAAAATTATTCAAGCAAGTGCTCATTTAAAATAAGTGATTCAACAAAAATATTCTTAGATTCTAAATTAAATGACGAGTATAATTCAGTCTGGAAGTCTGGCATTTGTAACTCTGGCGACTCCATTATTATATGGCAACCTTGACACTTAAGATGCATCTCCTGATACTCTTTCAGCTTTAACTCTTCACCACTTCACTCTCTCAACTCCACCCTTTCTCTCTCTCTCTTCCTCCCTTTTCCCCCGTTTCCACACTCTCTAGAACTTCCGCTCTAAGTATGCCTCTTCTCATTCATTTCAGACCCCTCGCCTCCTCTCTTCCAACCTTCCCCCATCCATCCATCCTTCCATTCCCGCCTACCAACCTACCAACACCCCAGTCCCCATCCTTCTTCTTCTAGCCTCCCAGTCTGCCCTTCCCCACTCACTCTCATCGCCAACCTTAATTTCCTCCGAGTACTTTCTTTCGCCTCGTTCCTACTTCACCTCTCTCCCTTTATCCTCCCCTCCCACACTCCCTCCTTTGTTCCCGTCTCCCCCGCTACCTCCGCTTGCTTCCTCTCCCTCCCGCATATAGCGCCATACCTCGCGTGTCGCCAATCCTTAAAACGCTCAACCCTTCGCTTTAATTGCAGCTGCATTTCTTTAGGATTTCCTCGAACTGTTCCTCATCCTCTCCCGCAAATCCCCCTTCTCCCGTCTCCTAACCCTTCTCCTCACCCGCCCCTCTTTCCCCCTCTCTCTTTCCCCTTTTCCTGTTACTTAACAGCACTCGGTATGTCTTCCTTAGCGCTCTCCTTAGTCCTTGAGAACAATTTATCATGTTCAGTAACTGAATCATAATAACCGGGAAAGTGCAATACAGAATTGCTGTGGGATGTTTGGATGTGATAAGACGCAAGGGGAAGGAGTTAAAACGCTGTAAAAGGAAGCAAAATTTTAGGGGAGCGATGAAATGACAATGCTTGCGCAAATGGCTCTGGGGGAGAGAATGCATTCACTTGATGAGGCATTGCTTAAGAATTTAATGTAACGATAAAGGCCGCTAGTTGTTTTTTGAATTCTCCCTTCTTCCCGAGATGATCGTGCTACCGTTATTGCAGCCTATTGGAGAACCCAAGGGATCCGTCGTTTGTTCATATTTTATTTTCCACCCGCCTTTCTTTCCTTGTCTTCTTTTTTCCTACCCTTTCTTGATATCCTTTATTACCCTTCTGTCTCTCGAGGGTTTTTTTTATTATTTCTTTTTCAATAATTCAAAATTACTTCTGAGAACAGAAAATGCGTTCTGTATTAAAGAATACTTAATATGGATTACGTATCTCAAGTAAATAACTTAGAAGTAGGTTTAATTTCTTTTCTTCCTATTTTGGTTGAGTAAAGTAGCATATTATTTTTACGGTTGTGAGGAATTTCGGTGGCTACAGTGTTTCAGCTTAAACACAAAAGATTGCTTGATGTTGCTTTTTTGGATTTTAATTTCATTTCCATTATTTTTAGTGATTTTTAATGTAGAGCCTTGAAAGAATTTCGTCTGAAACTGAAAAATTTATTCGTACAAGTTTCAAGAAAATGAAATCTGCAGGAATTTAAGTTAATTTTAACTAATCATTCTAAATTAATTATGAAATTAAATTAAAGAATTCTTTCTTTGCTGCCTTTGTCTTTGATAATTACTACCATTTTTATTAAATAGATATCATATACATTATATCATAATATAATCGTCAACTAATTGAAATGTGTTTAAGCAGCAGTTATTTGCTTCACTCATTTCGTAATACCAAGAATATTTTTGTATCTTTACCATGAGAATAACTATACCAGAAGCTTAGGTTATTACGGCAACGGGATGTCTTTAATGAGAAATTCTGCTGGTTGGATAAGGCAATAGGGAACGCTAGAGGGAATCACCTCGGGGTAAAACGATTTTGAGGGTAACGTCTCATGGGTGTAAAACTTTGAGGCAACCGGATGAAACGGAGGAATGGCATCAAAAGTAGGACTGCGGGACTGGTTGGTTGCATGCATTAAATTCATTTATTCCTTTGCCTCCAACCCCTTGCTCTCATTATAATGGAAGCATCCGGAGTGAAAGTGGCTCCTTGAGAGACATCAGAGAGTTCGGAATGGTAGCAAGATCGTCGGCAATGTTTAATTCACCTTAATTATCTGAGAATTTAATTTATTTCTTTTCCCTCCAAGATCGGAGGTGAGAATTTAAATAAAAGCATTTCGCCTTCGATGAATGCAAGCACGCTCTTAATTAGTGTCTAGTGAAGTTTTCCGAGGAAAAAAGTAAACTTCAAGGGGCTAAAGCCTAATTTATTTGCTGAAACGTATGTAAGTTAATTATAATCACTCTCACACATATCTCTGTGAAAATAATATTATATTTCCATGGTATTTATGCCCCTTTGTGCCTTACGAACAGTTTGAGATAAGTTGTTGTATTTTGCGTTGTTTTAATTTTATGCATGAGTACTCGTACTCTCATGCTCAAGGCCAAAGATGAAACAAATTCATCGTTGTATGTCAGTTTATCGCTGCCATAATTTAAATTCACGATTTTCCAGGGAAGCGGCACGTATACGATGGTAAAAATACCAGAGGGTAGATGTGTGCGCCGATCTCAATTTTTATAGACGTTAATCATTGTAACGATATCATTTTTATAGCTTTCTCCACAACAAACTCACTGTTGATTCTTCTCGATCTTCATTTTATACACACATTTATGAAAGTTCAGCCGATAATACAAATTGTTTAGTAAGGAAAGGCGTCTTAATTTCAATCTAAAACATAATAAGGCATCTTAAATTTTATTAAATTTCATTCTATTTTATGTTGTAGTTAAGACTTGAACTGTTAATATTGTGCTGTTTATTTAATGAAGGGAATCATTGTTCAACAAAATGTTTTATTATTTCCTATATAGCTCTCTGCAAAAGAGGGAAGTGATATTGTAATCCGTTTTATATTTTGAACGAGGAATTATTTGCTGCAGAAGCTGTAGTATATACTCAATAAGTATTAGATTGTAAAAATTGGAAATTGAATTATTAAGGTTATAAAATAGAGGGTGCTTCATTCCTTTATGATTTGTAGACTCTATAAATGCTATAATATGAGAGGCTATGGATAAAAAATATTTTTAAAAAATTCTCTCTGATTAAATCTGTATAATAGTTTTAAAGCTGATTATCCAATGTAATTAAGATATGTCATTTTTGTATTTAACAGAAATTGCTGTTATTACCTAATATGGTCCTTTTTTCATTATCACTGATCTCTTTTAGCAAAGTTGTGCAGCACATACGGACATTTACTTAACCAATGTATTTTGCTTGGTGTTTGTACTCTGTATAATTTAAGGACATTTACAATGATTTGACAGCTTCATGAATAAATGATTTATTAGAGCATCAAAAAACTTTCTTAGTGTTTTTAAACCTAAATTTTCTCTCTTCGATTATGTTCTTATGAGTACCACAGGAATTAATTTTTGAAATCTTTGTTCTCAATGCTTAGTTAAGCAAATTGTTCTTAAAGAAATAACCTGTCATCTTTTACTAGCAAACGTAAAGACACAAATACAATTACGATATTGTAGAGATGTATTTCAGGATGCCAATGGAACGTCTTTTGTCTTTGACATCATGAAAAGTATTCTTAGTTTTAATGAAGGGTCCCGCAGATTGGTATTGAATATTGTTTTACGTTCGGAATATCATGCATGGATAGCGTTTCTAGAAAAAACAACATTTACGTCGGATTTCCAATCGTTTCCTTCAGGTTAAGCGATTTAATTCAAGCTACCCTTGGTTTACCCTCATGGACCAGCCCACCAAACCTTTGCACAATTCAAAGCGTGAAGTGACACAAAATCCCTCCACTTGTGAATTAAAAACCACGAGAACCACCTGACTATAATGTTGTATCCTTCTGGAAAGACCAAACTAAAACAAGCACTCGAAGGGGAAAAAATAGAAAGACAGCTAAAAAAGTGGAGTATTACCTATGGACTTCGAGAATTGTGTAATGATTGCGATACCAGAGAAAGCTGCGACCAGAAAGCGTAAGGTACACCAAATGATGGACCTCATAATGTCAGAAATACTAATACAAATAATAAACCGATAGTGAAAAAGTAGGTATGAAAGGAAAATTTCGAAGATAAAAATGCACAGAAACAAGGCATTGTATGTAGCAATCATGGAAGTACTTCGATTAGGTCGAGTGAAATAAGATGTCCAACTCGCTGGAAGGACGTGACATGGATTAAAACGATAGAAGCATTATCTTTCATATCTGAAATATTATTATCGAATTAAAAAAGGGAGAAAAAGTGAATTGAAAATAATAGACTTAGGGGAAGTTGTGACTTCAAAGCGATATTTAAAGACATACTTGTAAATGACAATTAGAAAACCACAAGGAATAGGAATAAACACTATTGAATGGGGATGAAAACACAGTAATAGGAGATAATTCAGAAGATTTTTTTTAATCAGTTCAATGAACTCGAGATAAGAATATCTTCACCATGAAGAGGCTACTATTTTGCACAAAGATGATAATCAGAACAAAAATAACCGCAATATGTAACCTCCAGGATAAGATAAAGGGACCATTAGAAAAGCAAACCGGAAAATAATAGAAGCCTTCACAACCTATTACTTGGATTAAGCATAGTTTGGACATAACGATTGTACTAAAAATATATCAATATTTTCTATTTTATCGCTAAGGAAGTGACGAAGTTCAGTGTCTCTACGAAAGCCAAGCATGCTCGTGGTCGGAACAAGGGTACCATCTCAATTTTGAAGATGCAAAGGTCAAAGCTAAGAAATATGGCTACTTCGGAGAATAATCAGAGAAGCGGCAGAAATTTTTAATACCACGAATAATTTCTGTCTTGAAGACGGTTGTTGTCCCTCGTCAATTAGACAGAAGATATCTCAAGCAACGCCCAAGCAGGATCGGCTGACTGTCCGCTGCGCTCGTAGATTCACTGCAGCTCAAAACAGCCAACTACACTGGATTTCACTCAGACTTAATGATGCCTAAGGGACCGTTGGCGAAATTCTTGTCCAGAATGCTAACAGACGAGGAGAAACCCGGAAGAAATTAGCCTTCATCAACCTGACGTCACGGAAAATTGCAGAAATATAGTCAGAAATATTATGGAATGGAGGATGTAATAGGAGATTTAAACATTGATGATGATGAATGATGATGTGACCTGCGCATTATTAGTAGATTTTTGGGTCTCCTCTCATATTCTCGTCACTCGGGATCTGTAATAGTGGTCCACATTTTGTTCTTGCCCACACTCTGCCAGAGCTGTTAAAAATATGAGGGATTTTAAATCGTTAATTAAAATCTATTTTAGGACAAAAATTTTATTTTGTATTGTCAGCTTGATCTATGAGGTCTATTCAAAATGTATCGTGACTTTTGTGTTTTTTTTCAAAAATATTTTTTTATTCATGAATATCTATTTTGTCCCCATCAAAGTAATCCCCGTTAGATATTATACACTTGTGCCAACGTTTTTTCCAATCCTCGAAACCTTTCAAAAAATCATTTTTTGTGATCTTGTTCAGCTCATCCATCGATGCAGTCATTTTATCGTCAATCGTAGCGTAGTGCCGTCCTTTCATAGGCCTCTTTATTTTCAGGAACTAGAAAAAGTCACTGGGGGCCAGATCTGGGGAATACGGTGGCTGCGGCATCATTGGTGATTTCTTTTTGGTCAAAAATTCGCGCACAAGCAACGATGTGTGAGAAGGGGCGTTGTCATGGTGCAAAAGCCAATATTTGTTCTTCCACAAATCCCGGCGTTTGTGGCGGATTGTTTCCCGCAATTTGCACATAACTTGCAGGTAATATTCCTTATTTACCGTTCTACCCTGTGGCAAGAACTCACGATGCACCACGCCCCTAAAATCGAAGAAACCTATGCAAAACATTCACATGCGACCGAACTTGGCGCACTCTTTTCGGTCTTTACTCGTGCTGCAGCTTACATTGGGATGGATGACCTTTAGTTTCCACGTCATACTGATAAATGATTCTTCACGGGTTATGACTATCCGGAGCAAATTTGGGTCGTCGCGGTCCATAACGTCATTAGCAATGTTAATGCCTTGCTGTTTTTGGTCGAAGTTGAGCAATTTTGTTACGAATTTCGCGGCGACCCGTGTCATGCCCAAATCATTGGTAAAAATCGAATTTTATGAAGCAATCGATATGTTTAGGTCCTCGGCAACTTCTTTAATGGTGATTCTACGATTGGCCAATACTGTGTTGTTCACTTCATCAATTTTTTTAACGTCTGTGGTTGACGTGCTCGGGCGTCCGGCACGCTCTTCGTCGTTCATATCTTCTCGGCCCTCTGAGAACATTTTCTACCATCAATAAAGGTTGCTTCAGTCCAAGTAGCTTCTCCATATGCCACAGTCAACATTTGGAATGCGTCTGCGCACTTAAATTCGTTTTTCAGACAAAATTTGATACAGATTCTTTGATCCAATTTTTGGAACAGGCAAAATTCGGAGACAAGCCAAAACATGTCCAGCGCTGTCAACAATTAACTGAAAATTCAAAATGGCCGAAGTTTTCGGCACAAGTGAGAGACATAAGTACCAACATAACGCCACAAAAAAATCGAAAGTCAAATATACGTTACCCGCGGAAATTCAAAATTCGTGATAATTTTTGAACATACCTCGTATCACCTACAAGATACCTTGTATGTACTGAACACTTTTATTTTACCGAATTTTATTTATCTCTAGTGCTGACGCAGCGAAAGTCATGCATGTTAAAACTTGTTCATTCTACGCCTGATTTGGGTGATGAAAAGCACTTTCCTCGAAGGTGTTTCTTCATTTTAAGAAACAGGGATAGTTCAAATTTGGATATTACATAATCTGAAGAGAGAAAGAGTAATACTTTTTCCGTCGAAATTTAGGAACGCTATTTGTAATATCTATTTGCACTATCGTAATGAAGCTCCGGGCCCATCTTCCTTGGAAATTGTCTCCCCTCTTTGAATATTTTAAACCATCTTCAAGCCTTCCGATAGGAAGAATACAGACTCTCTGAAGGCCTGTTGTAAATTTCAATGGAGCGTCTGGGAAATCTTCCATCCTCGTAGCAGGAGAAGTGAACATATTTCATATTATTCCAGTATTGCCTCAGCTTTTTGCTAAGTAAATAGTTGCTTTTGAAAATTGACTCTTTTTATGAAGTCTGACCTTGGATTTTTTTTTGGTCATTTAGAGCTGTTATCAAAAGCGTGTAATAAAAATCAGCTTATTCTCTTGTAAAAGATTTATATCCTTAGATGTGTCCTTCGATTCAATTAATATATTTAAAAAAACATAAACACAGTTATCAGCCTGAAGGTCGGTGATGGTAGAGTTCATCCAGTGCTAAGCCTGACGCCGTGTGAAATTCACACGTCAGGGTACAGGCGCCAGTTCCTTTCCCTGTGCCGGTTATGGTTTCCCAGGAAGATCTGGTACCCGAAAAATCACAAAGCTTGGTGGAGCTGCAGGTGCCGAGAGTGCCTTGCCCGGGAATCGAACCCGGGACCGTCCGTTCAGTAGTCCAACGTTCTACCCCATGAACTGCCGCGACCCACATATATATATATGAATCATATATATACACATATATAATTTAATTCTTTATTTGCGACCTACATTATATTTTATAAATGTATTATCAAGGATATATTCAGAAATAAATATAGTTTGAGTTTATGATGAAGTGTCGGAAAATATTGAACATAAAAATTGAATGCAATTGAATGCGAAAATATAATGATAAGCTTCGCTGTCTACTTCCAAAGATAGACTGAGCGAATGCGAGTCATTGCAATAGAATATTTCATACTCGTACATCAGAATAGAATCCATAGAATCCAACCCTACCTATAACGTTTTCCGGTTTTTTGTTGGTCTTCTACTCAGCGTTCGCGGTCTCTACCTTTGCTCATGAAGATGATTGGAATATGACCGATTCTATCTTGCAGTAGCTCACACTCATCCCATTCTCTTTTTATTAACTAAACGTGCTTATCCTCTTATTCGGGAGATCGGGATGGTGTACCGGCTAATTCTCTGGCTTTCCACACCGGAGGTCTGGATTTAAATTCCGGAGATTACAAGATTTGTCAGTAGCATCCTCTACTCGTACTTTGGGTGCTATTTGAGGAGCACTTTGAGCGTGCCGTCTGTCGGAATTATGAATTATGGACTCCTTGGAACCTGTCGTTTAAAGTAGTCTACTATCGACGCCGGGTTTCTTTTAACCCTTTCTCCATTCCTTGAATAATTACCCCTACCAAATTACGCACCTATCCCTAATGGAGGATTCAATCTTAGCTGTATGTCACCTCTACTGTTAATAAGTGCTAATGCTTTCTTATCTTAGTTATATTGCCCGCAGTCAATTACTTTTCTTTCTATCGAAGAATTTATGTGGAGGCAGTGCGCTGAAATATTTGGTTAAAAATGCATTATTATTTTAATGTATGAAACAAAAAACTCCTTCATATACTCAGTTATCACTTATATGCAGACAATACTTCATTTGAATGCATCGAATATTGTAGGTTTGAATATTAAGATTCGAACCGTAAGCTATCATGCAGTTAAAGTAAACATTATTCCAATGTTATTATATATTTTGCGTACAGGTGGAAGACTACTAACTGTGTGAATATTCTACATATTGATTTGTGATTAGTGTTAACTTTCAGATGGAAGTACATTACTGTGTAAAAATATAAAACATTTTTTCAACGGAAGAATCACGGTAAAATTAAGTCCTATACTATTGAAATTGTTATTCGTCGTGAGGTGACATACCATTAAGCTCTCTCATTTTCAAAGCGTTATTATGTGAGGTATAGTTAAGAATGAAGCTCATACATTTTAGTTTTATTTAATTTCATTTTAGGATAATAAAAGTTTAAGATAGGTAATGAGAACTACCTTGGAGGTAATTGCAGTATTATTTTATAAGTACGTCGAGCGAACAGCAAATATCAATAAGGAAAAATTTTCAAAGAAACTGCGGGAGATGCCGCAACAGTAACTTTTAACGGAGTCATCCGCTAATGTGCATTACAATGAAACAATTCCAGAGTCTAAAAATCATTCGCCAACGATCCCAGTCAAGGCGAATGATTTTTATACTCTGAAATTGCTGCATCAATGAGGAACATTTGGTGTGTAAAGAAGTGATATGAGGAATTTTCACTGTATAATAAATCACAGTCATTAGTAACTTTAACAAATAAAGAATTCAATTTTCCAAACGATTTGTAAAGTGGGTATTATATACAAATCGCTTGCATGTACTCTATCAATATTATTTATTGTCTCATTTTGATTTCCAGGCTGCGCCTTCCTCACCTATTATAGCCGGGAGAGTGCGATCAAGGCCCAACACTCGCTGCATGAGAAGCGGACATTGCCAGGGGTGAGTTTTTTTTCCATTTTTATGGCAATTCCTTCTTATTGGGAATGAAGTCGCTATTTTGTTATGTAATCATATTTTTTTCACATTTTGTAAAATGTTTCCAAATTAATTGTTGTTATTTCTTTGTGGAGTTAAAAATGGAGATATTGCTGTGTCGACGCATACATATTCAATCCATCATTCAATGCTTTTCATCTTTCTAATTTAGTTTCAACTATTTCATATGAATATTGTTATCTAACCTGGAAATATAATTTATATCATGAAATAAGGAAATATCTAGTTTAGCCAAATAAGTTTAAAATTACTCTGTTATCTGTTTTCAGATTCATTTAATTATTAGTGAAAATTTTGATTTTTAATCATTTGCAATTGCAATTGCAATTGTTTGTATCGCAATTAGGATTTTTAGAGACCTTTGAAGTAATCCTACCACACGCGTAGTTTGGAAAAGTTTTCCCGCTTAATATTAAAATTTTCTTTTTAATAATAAAGTTAAAAATTTACGAAATACCGATATATTTAATGAATTAATATGTTACAGTTTTTAGGTTAATTATGCAGAGTTTTTTCTATTGAATTGCAAAATCTATAAGAAAGGGAATATGTTAGTATTCAAGTGAATTACAGGAAAAATTAATAGTTTATTTAATCCTAACAGCATGAAATATAAAAAAGGTATAATACGCATAATGATATTTCTACTGAGAAAAGACACACTAAATTTGCTGAAAGATGTAACACTGAGAACAATGATGAATGACAAAAAATACTTAATTATTTTGAAATAATTAAGTAAATCAACATAAGTTATATTTGTGCTCAAGTTCTGAATTGTTTGATTCTCCTATTACTTGATCACTACTAAATATTTGAAAACATTTCAAAACTCAGTATTTTTTCTCCCAGAAATCATAAAAAGACGACAACATGGGTTAATATTCTTAATTAAACAAACATTCTTCATGTTATGCAAATGTCCAAATTTAAGGCGATGAGACTCCCGATGCTGTAATGTATATAATACCTGAGAGTACTTTAAAATACTATCTCCCACACCGCCGCTTCTAATTGAGTCTTAACCTGCATTTGAATTTGTGAATTCTTTAAGGACAGACTTTTGCCGATTCGCGAATGCGCACATTGGCGTCCGTGCATGAGATCTGGGACCCGACATCCTTCTCACTTCACTCCCGTCTTCTACTCTCACGAGTTCTCATTTCAACCCTTCTCTCTCTTTTTCTTGCAACACGCTCTTTCCTAACATTTATCCTTCCCTTTTTCCTTGCTATTCTCATCTTCTCCTTAGGTTTTGCTTCAGATATATCCCTTCGTCTACCAAGCTGAACCGTCCGACTGCCGGTGGAAGACCCTTCTTACCGGTAGTCCACCAGTTTGGTACAGCTTATCATGCATATTTCGGAATTGAGTTACCAGTTAGGTACCTTTACCAGGTCTGCCGTTTTCTTTGACTGAATGTCGGCGAGTCAATTAGGTAATGAAAAAAATGAAATAAATTTGGGCAATGGCAAGGTCAGTCGCGGGATCGACGTAATGTTTTCGTTTTAGTTTTTTGTTCTGTTTGTTAGGAGATGGATGTTTTCCACATTTTAAGGAACCTGTTTGTTAGAATTTGAGTAATCGATGTGAGGTATAGACTCAGAGGAATGAATAAGATAAAAGGAATCTTTAAATTTAACAATTAAAATTCACCGAAAAAATTCTTTTTTCATTTTTAACGAATTCATCTCGATCATCAAAAAACAGAATTGGAATGGTAGTTACGGCTGACAGTTTGCTTTAATACTCAATTCAATTCACGCACAATCTCTAAGTGAGACAATAATACAGAACAAACGAGAACTAAGAAATTTAAGTTTCAGGGTGCAATTAAAGAGATTGAATCAGTGTTAATGCTGTTTTGCAAAGATGAAAGCGTTGTTTGTAAAGGATAACCTCTTTTTCAAAGTGAGTTATAAAAAGGTTTATCTCATTTGCACATTTCTAATATTTAGTAAAACAATCTTAAACCAATTCCCAATCTTAGGATTGAAATACCGATGATGATGAATTGTAATGTAATTTACCAGTGGTATTTTATTCATGGCTCGTAAATTCTTCTAGTGTGCACACATTATTAAATGATTTTGACGGGTAAAATACGGTCCTAGAGTGAAATGAAGTTGCTTATGCCAAGTGTATTCGTACCTTCCTCGGATCTTAGTGAAACTCTTTAAAAATCTTTTACAATTCCCACCATGTATATGTTAGCTCCCAGAAAATGTTTCAATTTCAAGGGTCAACCAAAATTTTAAGCATCATTTGAGAAACTTCAGCTTACATTTTTTAGTACAGTTATCGATGGTGTTATAACATTTCCCCCTAAAATTATTCCTCCTTTAGAGTAATAAATGTTTTGATATTGAACCAGTTGAATTTATTCAATTTATTGGACAAGATTGCTCAATAAATAATGATCATACTTATTAAAGAAATACTTTTTACCCAACCTCCAAATTTTGGTGGTCTTACTCAAAGTAGTCCAGATTATTCATACTATATGCAAGGCCTGGTTTTTTTCGGTCTTTGAAGGTATGCTGGCACCCATTTTTATTATCCTCAACATTTCATCACCACTGTCTCTGGTGATGCAAAACTCTTTCCACGATATTTCTTTACGTTAAGGATTCGAAAAAAATTAACATGGGATTACGTCCTAACTAAAGAAATGATAAGAAACACTTTCTTTTGATTTTTAACCGAAAATATTGCAATGAACGGCAGTGCATTGTCGACAGTCGAATGAACGCCGGTGCATGAGCCAGCGTGATGGTTTGAAATGAACATTCGGTTGTATTGGTCTCAGAGTATATTCAGTCCATTCCTATATGGTGCTTTATCAAACGTTGTGCGTGCGAATACAATATGACCATTCCCTCAACATAAAAAAGGACTTGGTTATTACTTTCGCAGCAGAAACCGCCACTGGCTTTTTTGATGTTGCTGATTCCGGAGAATTCCATGCTGAACTTTTCTGTTTCATCTCGGGATCAAAATGAAGAAGCCAAGTCTCATCTGCAATAATAACACTCGAAAGAAACTCCTCATTTTCCTTTGAAATGGTCATAAAACGGAAACAAAACTGCACATGGTCGTTTTATATGGGTATGTGACGTATCGGAAACCACCGCTCACGAACATGTCTTGAGCAAATTTCCTCATACAGCGTAGATGGCACACGAAGTTCAATTTTCAATATCTGTGTTTGTTCTCTTAACATGACGGATGATCTTCTATCATAATGGTAGCGGCTGCCTTTATGTTTATTTTGATAAGGGGCGTTATTAGATCTGCGGGCTCACTTTCCTTCGAAATTGATTATCCATCCTCTTCAAGCATTTGTAATTATCTGCTAGCTATACTATGGGGAAATACTGACTCTATAAAAGCCTCTTGTAGCAATACAAAGGCCGGCTGACGATTGATTTAGGTGAAAGCAAAATTTCCAAGCAGCGTAACGCTTTTCTCATTAATGTTGACATAGCCGACTGAGCGTATTCAAACTTAAGCAACGGCTGCGTACGGTGCAAAACTGTAACCAAATTAATCAAAATATTTTACCATACATACAACAAACATTCAGCTAAAAATGTTGCATAAAATTTTTCTTTGCAATATACATGTATAATGTGAATTAAAATATATGATCACGTTATACTGAATATATCATGTATTGTTTGCATAAAACCTAATTTGGAACCGAGGGAAAATAGTCATTCTTCAATTAATGTAGGCACTAGATTTTCGTTAGAGTTATTGTATTTACACGTTTTTCAGTTTTGGAAGTTTATCTAGAATAGAATAATTCAGAAAGTTATAGTGACGAGCTTAACTTTAAATTTGCTACCGGAATCCTATTTGTATGATATCCCGCGTATAAATTTTGAATCGAGGCATTCAAAATACCGCAAGGCGAAGTAACCGTTTCAACATTCATTTTATTGTATAAATCCTCCTTAATTTGATCACTGGATTTGATTATATCCATAATCGTTTTTACATTCTTGTTCCCTCCTCATTAATTGAAAAATGTCTTGGGAAAGGTTTATGTTGCTGTGTAATAGAACAATTTAAATGATTTTGTTAGCTTGACAAGTCCATCCCAATTTATTTATTTATTTAACAGTTTTATTGTGGTGCGATTGGTACTTCATTCGTCCCTTCTTCCGCCTAACTCTTATGCATTTAAATAAAGACCATCACAAACATCAGTGCCCTAGGCAGAGGAAAACCCACCTAGACGGGTCTGAAACCCGTTAACTCTGGAGTAGCAGGCGAGGGCGTTATCCCGCCACCACCGGGGCCGGCAAAGTAATTTGGAGCTAGATGGACACCATCAGATTCCTATATGAGGATTATAATGATTTGGCGTCGGCTAATTGCCGAAATCAAAATATTCACTATTACCATTTTTCTCTAAAACTCATTTTTTAAAATTATGAATAATGATGTCGTATGCATGATTTAACTAATTAATATTTTGCCCCCTGAAACTCGGGTCACAGTAAAACATTTGTCTACGGTTAGTTGCTTATGTTTTATTTTGAAGTAAAGAAAATATTTTCGTAACCACCAAAGAATTTCGTCACCATCATTGCATTCTTCTAAGTTAACTGTGTGCAGGAAAATTCAATTAGTTTCGTTGCGATGACTTTGCCAGGCGCGGATGTTTTCCTGGAGGAAATTAGAAAGAGGAGGCCGTGTTCGAGGGAGTGGCTACCCTGCTTTACCCCACCCGGAGCCCATTTTCTATCCCTTGCACCTCCGGGGTGACGCTTCCCGGAGTCGGCCAATAGGGATGGACGGCTGCCGAGAGCGGCCGGAGTTAAAATGGGGGCGCGGTGGGAGGGACGGGGGCCGACGCCGCTATAGTGCTCGCTTATCGCCGCGTGCTGATACGTCAGGGTGTTTGGCTGGCGAGGGAGAGACGGGGGGCTTAGATGAGGATGGAGGGCTCGGGAGTCGGGGGAACGGGGTACGGTGAGGGGTCTATGGAGATAGAGATGGGAATGAGAATGGTGGATTGTGTGAGCGACTAGAGGAGAAAATAGGATGAGGGGAGAGAAGAGGAAACGTTGGAAAATGGAGGTTGAATAAGGGAGAAAATTAGGGGCATGAGAAGAGTGATAGAATTAGACGCTAGTACTTTCTCTAAAGGGCAAGACTGTGGAAAACAGTGGTCATTGCATCCACCGCTGTACTTTGCTAATATACTGCGGGAAAATAATAATAAGTCGGAGTGACAATAAAAAATCCAATAACTTGGAAAGCAGCAAGTGTGGATAAATCAATCAAGAGAAACGGTTCCGCGTGAAAGTGATAGGGAGCTGGAAATGATGATGGATTGAGGGGTGGTGAAGCAAGAGAACTTGAGAGCTGGCGGTATGTTGCGAAATTCAAAGACGAGAAAGGAGCAAAAAGAAAATGAAAAGAAGCGAAGGACAGTGAGAAAGACAGATAATGGGAGAGAGGCAGGCAAGCGACTCTACTTTGGCGAAATGGAAATCGCCCTTTCGACCCTTTCTCACATATGAAAACAGAGTGAGAGAGGTTGAGAAGAATAAAGGAGGGCAAAGGAAACCGCCGGACCAAGGACTTCATTTAGAACGAAATTGAGTCACCCCTTAACATCAACCATCCACGTATGATGCAGTCATATAAGGGCAAGGAAGAAAAGGGCAAGTAAAACAATAATAATTTAAGGGAAAATGGAAAAAATGAATAAAAGACAATGGAACAATATTTCGGAGAACTTAGTGAAGCTCATGGTAGGAGTTGTAGCGATTACAAAAAGGTTTCATAAAAATAACATGGCGTTATTAACTCTTATAGAAGTTTCAGAAAAAAAGGTTTTTGTTGCGAAAAAGGAGAAATATATTAATTTATCCGTATATAACCTTGTTGTAGATATCATAAGCTATTGAAATCATTGTAAAAACTGAGGACATCCTAATTAATCGAAATAAAAAGTCCTTCAGGTGGTACATCACGGAAGTATCAAGTTAATCAAACCATGTAATTTATTCGGCTAGTGAGTAGTCCGGCGTGGTCATCTACAGAGGCCAAAAAGATTAAGAAAACAGAAAGAGATACACAAAGTTGGAGGGGCAGAAAAGAACGAAAACATTGGGATGGAGGGCTAATCTCCAGGCCGGCACTCCCCATCGTACTGCGGGAAAGACGGTTTTTCGAAGCATTCGACGTTGCAAGCAGGCGCGAGGGGTCGGGCGGAGAACGGTTTGGCACCGCGGGGGAAGAAACGAAATGGCGAGGAGTGTTTCGTGGGAAGAGCGGGAGGACGGGGATGGGGCTTTGCCGTGGAAGGGAGGGGGTTAGGGTCTGAGGGGACTGTCGGGAATATGGGAAGGAATCGAGGAGGAAGAAGTGCGCGGAAGCTCGGAAGAAAATGGGGAGGGAATAAGGGTGTGCGGGTGAGGGGCGGAGAGGGCGGGGTGGGAGTCAGGGAGGAAGGGCATTGTGGAGGGAAGAAGGGTCGTGGTAACAGAGCTCCGGGGAGAGAGGGAAATGGAAGTCGGCGGAGGGGGGACTCGGAGAGGGGGATCGGCCGAGGGGTCCACGACCCTTATAATAATAAAACGAGGGTTCTTCTGGGGATCCTTAGACGCAGGATTCCCGGCGTTATCGCCAGTCTTTAATTTGGGGCCGAGGGGAAGGGGGGAAGAGGGAGGTGTGTGGTGTGGATCGTGGAGTGAACAGGCAGCCAAGGCTATGTTTGTGGCCGACTGTGGTACCGATTGGATGGGGGAGGGATAGAAGAGTGGCAGGAAGCGGAGGCGTGGATTGGAGCCAGGAGGCAGGGGATGTGGAGGGGAGGCGAGGGGGATCGCATGGAGTGTGGTCCAGGGCAAGGGGCAGGCAGGCGGAGCGGGTTAGGGGATACGTGGCCCAAGGAGGCGTCGGAACCTGAGAGAGATCTCTTTCCGTCACCACTACGCTACCGCCGCTCTCCCCAGGGCAAGGAGGCTGCTAAGGGGGAGGGGAGCCTGGCATAGGAGAGGCTGTGGAGGAGGTGGGAGAGGCCGGGGGAGGGATGTCGGTAGTTGGGGGGGAAGGAGAGGAGAGAGCACCACCGCGCCATAAATCGCAAGACCATTCTTTCCGGCCGAGTTATTCCGAGAGAAGCGGACGGGTGGGATGGGATGAGGGGGGGGCGGAGCCTCCGTTTACTTGAAACCGTGGAAAAGTTCGTCGTTTGCGAGGCGCGTGGAGGAGGGGGGTGAGGAAGGAGGAAGAGTGGCGGGCGAGGGAGGCCGTGTCCTCCCGCCACTCCCACACACACACACACACACACACCTCCTCGACTACTCTCCCTACCGACGTCGTCGTCCTCCGTTCCTCCTGATCCTCTCCCCATTTCACGCGCCATCCTTCTTCCTCCGGAAGCACCGGCGTCCCCCGCCCATCCGCCCCTCCGATCTTCGCCACAATGCGCGCTATAACACTTTTATCTGGAAGGGCCTTGACCTTATTCCATCTCTCCTTTGGCGGCTGGGGAGATTTTAATCCCCACCCCCCCTTCAACCACCTTTGCACCCGAGTTTATTTATTTAGAAAAAAAAATAGCGGCGCTCGGGAATGTAATTTCCGAGCAGGAGGAAGGCATTCCATTTTTTTCTCGAGTTGAAAGTTGGCTTTGGAGAAGCATTCTCGAGAACGCGTCCGCGGTTGGGTGCTGCCAGAAAAAACATCTCGAAAATTCGTGGATGGCTTCTCATCAAAAGCTTTGTCGAATATTATGTGAGGAACTCAAGGCTGTCCTCATTTAATTTGGTCTCAATTACAATGGTTTGAAGTGATTAATCGTAAGGACACTTTCGAATATTTTTAATCTGATTTAGGCCATTAAGTACTTATCAGCGTGTATGCATAGGCAGATATGCTGTTGACTGCATGAATATCTTCAGAAAAACACACCCATATGTTATATATGTATATAAATATATATATATATGTATATATATGTGTATATATATGTATATATATGCGTATATATATGTATATATATATGTATATATATTGTATATTTAATATATATTCATGCTTAACATTTTCCTTGCTTACGCATGTGCATATATACTACTTTCTGTGCTCTGTGCTCTTTACTGTGTTCACGTTGAATTAGTTGAATAATATAATTTAAACCATCAAACGTAGAGGGATGGCGGTCCTTTTTAGCACTGATCTGTTTAGTATTCGTTATGATAAACAATGAGAACTTTCCGTTATTCCTAATGACCTGTATGAACTCAAATATAGATTCGCTGTATAACTTCAGTATATTGCTCCTAATCGCAGATACATTTTCATCTTATCTAACAATTAAGTGCCATGTCCAAACTGTCTTGAGAATTCTATTTTTCCTTCATAGTTGTGATCATTATATGTATATTTGAAAGCACGCTATGTCCTATCCTTTGAGTAGGTATATGTATGTCGGGGGTTTCACGATGGTGTCCGGGAATTTTATTTTTTATATTAATATAAAGGATTTATGAAATTTTACTCAAAGAATTGATTAATTATAGATATGTTTCAAGAAAATATATGAAAGCGGATAACTTTTGCTGCATATTTTTCCAAAAATACACTCTCTGGAGGTGTGTTCTTATAAGCGTGGTTATTTTTGAAAAGCATTATTTTTTTATTTAAGAATTACGTTGCAATTAGGTTATTTTCCCAGTGGCAACGGTCAAGTTTGGTCAATGATCAATCTTACAACGAAAAATACATACATACACGCAGTAGAAAAACAGATTGGAGAAAAAATATTCTTATATACGATGACACCCCCACATCACATACAAACAAACTTCCACATCACATACAAAATGCCGTCCACATCACATACAAACAATATTTTAATAACTACAATGAAGTTTATCACCCAGTGGCTGCTTTACATTTATACTTAAAACTCCTAAAATTGGATGGAAAGGGCTCAAACAAACCTCCAGGTAGCTGATTCCAATCAATAATAGCTCTATTAAAAAAATATTTTTTCCTATTTGTTTTTTGCGTCCTTATTTTAAAAAGCGTTACCAAAAGTTTAGGTTTAGATAAGATAATTTTCATAACCAAAGCGATCTCCAATAGAAGGCTGCTGTCACAAAAATATTTGCTTACGTTTTATTAATAGGTAGTATATAGATATAAGTATGATTTTGGTCTATCCTGGCAAATTGCTGTTGAAAAAGCTACTCGTGTATTCCACTGGGTCAGTTCCTCCATCGATGACGCCAACGTTTCAAAAAACGACTCGTTTTCTGTAACATTGGCGTCATCGACGGAGGAACTGAGTGCGATGGAAGACCTGAGTGGCCCTTTTCCACAGTATATAAATATGCTTAAATTATTCATGTTCTAGAAGAATTATAAATTATATTTGTTGCTATATGCATAATTATATTAAAATAAAAATTTGTGTAACCTAATTTCAAAACGAAAGTCTCTATTGAACTCAATATTTCACATCATTTTTAAAATTCTAGCCAGAGAGAATTTTTTCTTATAAAAAACTTTGGAATGTTATTAAAGTAATACGGTGTTCCAAAGAAACTGCGGGAGATGCCGCAAGAGTAACTTTAAACGGAGTCATCCGCTAATGTGCATTTCAATGCAACAATTTCAGAGTGTAAAAATCATTCACCTTGACTGGGATCCCAGTCAAGGCGAATGATTTTTACACTCTGAAATTGTTGCATTAATACGGTGTTAATGGTAGAGTTGACACATACTAAGCCCTACGATTCATACAAAATGTACAAAAATGTAACTTTAATTTGTGGAATGTAGAAAACATGGCAAGATAAAAAGTTATTTTTCCTTCAAAAATTAACCAGAACTAAAAGAAATCAAATATTCTTGCTTATAACTAATCTCGGAGATAGAGTCGTTTGGAAATAATGGAAGAACATTCTATTGAAAAAATATATTACATTTGAAAAATTGTTATTTTTTGATGAAAAATATAGGTACCTGAGAAAATATTTTACACAACTTTTTAAAATATTCAGTTTGTTATCAATTTTGTGGAAAAGGATATTATTTTATTATTTATTGCAAGACCCCAGTAGATATATTTGATTCCGGCAAAAATAAATATTTAGCGGCTTATTAATTCAAGTAGCTCCGGATAATTACGGCCACATGATGAATATTATTCTGCGAGACCTTATAAATATTGTTCTTTTATGCATTATTCATTAAATTTTCAATTCTTCGGGATGTGTTTGTAGGTAGACTGCCAGTGACGAAACTGTTTACCTGATTAGATCTTTACTCATTATTTTAAGCTCCAAAAACGAATCGAGCGGATAATATATATCTCACAAATAAATTGACCGTATAATATGTCAAAAATATTTTCATTTTTCGTTCCTTAAAACGACAAATCGTTCATTTATTTCTAATATAATTACGAGTGATATATGAATGTACTCGTACATAGTTTGCCTTCTCATAATTTGACAAATTACTTTTATTAGAATACCTGTTTATCTTTGAGTATCGTCGACTGATATGTTTAACGGATTCACTGATTTGATTAATAGAATTAATTTTTTTCTGAAGTACATATACAGTTATTTATAATTGGGACTAATTTAAAATTTTAGAAATTCCAAAATTAATGAAAGCTCTTCAAATAAATTTTATGGTCAGTACTTTTTCCCATTGGAGTAGTTTGATAGTCGAAGATCAAACTCACCAAGCACCAAGTTCTATGGTATGAGAAATTGAAACAGTCTGCAAATTATTCCTTAATTTTGCCTATGAAAAATGGTAAATGGTATCCCCTGAAGGTACTCCATTACTTTAAAGCCTTGCACCGCATCGATTATTCTCGAAAACCACGGATAGCAACAAGTCCGAATAATGAAATACAGTTTTACGGAGAGATGGAGATAACACCTCGACACGACTGCTTCAATTTGGAAAACTTAATGCCAGCGTAAGCAATTGCTCCGGTTGGAAACGGCTTCTGGGATGTGTCCACGCTCTTCGCACGCTCAGCGCTACTCCGTAAATCTTGCGCCGCTTCATCTGCAAAACCTGCTTTCTAAAACAGCGGTAAAGTAGCCATTTAACGTGTTTCATGCCATTCATTCTTTTTTACTTATTTTTCTCTTAATTCTTAAATTTTTAAATTAGACAATACAATTAAATTTCACACAGCATCATTCGTTATTTCTTCTGAGTACTCTTTTGAGTTAAAATAATAAGAATATAGATTCCACTCAAAGGATGTGCATATGGCTCTTAGTTCTATTTAGTATCGGACGCAGTATGATATCAGAAAACGTACAAGGTTGATTTCGTGTCTAATGAACTTAACACTTGAATCAGTTCAAATTAATATATATTCAATTAAATGCAATCCAATAGAACAAATCCGTATATAATACCTATTTCTTTCTTCAATGTTCCTTTTTGAAAGTTATCGATAGTGCTATTAAATTCAATTAGATACATCCCCTATGCCAATGTTAGTATCAAACTAACTTAGATAGATTTTGATTTATTGGAACAGCCAAAACTTGGTAAAATAAAATAACAAAATATATTCGGATATATCTAGGCTTCCTATTTCAATAACTTACTTAACTCTTCACAGTAAAGGTTTGCTAACAAAACCTGACAACTTTGGAAAAATATTACCATTAGGTGATTAGGCCACCTTCTGATGAGCTATCAAAATAGAAAATGTTGGAGAACGAAATGAATCATATAAATTATCCCTGAGATGTTAACAATGTATTATAATAAATAAATAGTATAGCTACCTAAACATATATATATATATATATATGAAACGAATTTATTGTATAAAATTTAAAATATAATGCATAATATCAGTCATTACTTCCTTAAATTGTTATTACTGCTATTTTTATCCTCTTGACAATCACATTTGAGAATAACTCGAGTCGATATCGAATTAGATATTTTGTTTAAAGATTGGAATAAATATTAATAGAATGTTATGTTAAATTAACAATACAGTTAGTACGTGGTGGCCAGGTGTCACCCTTCCTTATTCTTATCTTTTCAATCAGACATTCTAGTTCCAGATATCTTTCGTATGCGGTTTATCATGGTAACTCGTGTCTAGCTTGCGTGACTGTGTATCACATCTGAAGGCTCTATTTTATCTTTTAGGAAAGAATACACGCATTCTCATAAAAAATGTATACAATTCACTTTTACTTTTTATCGATGGGTGTGTAACTGGAAAATGCTCATCACATGAAATCATATCACATGAACGAATCGAAAATGTCCGGATTATTTTTGTCTTTTTTGAACTAGGATGAAATATGTCGATTCAAATTAATACAGATTTTCATATTTACACCATTACCCCAACACAATCTATGTGTCTATTTTGTTAAAACTAGCAATAAATCAAATCCTCAATAGATAACCTTACCGAATCATGTTTTCCATGTCTATAATGTGTATAAAAATGACACCAATTAGTCATAACTCAGTTACATTTTGAGTGTACCAAAGACCTGCAATGCAGACGGAAGCAATGTAAATAAAAATATTTTGCGAATCAGAAATTTAAGAAGCAGAGGTGCATGTATGTTCGCAGGAATGTATTAGAATGAGGAATTGGCTCCTAATTGTCTATTCTCTGATACATTTATTCTTCACTTCTATAACGGATTTTGCTCAAAAGAAACGCACGCCTTTCAAGAATTTCTCTGATTCCTCATGGTTATAATGCGTCCAATAATGATTAAATGCATTGGCATAATAATTTTCTTGCTTTACCTGGGTGCCATTGAGGAATTTGTGACAAATCTGGAATGATATGAAATTTCACACAGAGTTAGTACAGCAATTTTAGGAAATGTCTTTCACTCCTGAAAATCTATTTATGCAGGTAATTATTTTTTACCTTGCCGAAAATGTAATCGCATTAAAAAGCGCTTATTCCTGCTGATCTAATTGGAGAAAAGCACGTTTCCATGACTCATTATATAAGATATAGTAGTCGTCATAGAGATAGTTTTTGGTTCTTTGTTACAATTTTGTATTATTCAATCAAGGAAGTTGTCCGTTTCTCATTTATACCATATGGAGAATAAGCTGTAGACTATGACCGTAATAACTCGTGTGGTAATGCGCTGGGACGTGAAGGGAAAGAAAAAAATGATTGTGGACTTACAAACCGAATTTGTAAGCAGAGACCATTCAAAGGGGCAAATTTTAAAAAATGGACGGCGTTCAAAGGGAAATAGAACCGGAATGCAAAGCACCGTGGGAGCATGGAAGAAATATTATTCGTCGCATTCGGTAGCAATTCCTGGGCGAGGGCATATAAGGGAGGGGAGGACCTTTATTAAAGGAGAAGGCAACTTTAGCGGTCGAGCGGGGTCGTTAATTAAGCATCTGGTCGCAGATGGCGCGCCATGCAGGGAATACCTAGAGTCCCTCTAGGAAGAATTTGGTCAACGGGTCGATTTCCGATTGTCTCCGCCATTTTAGACGTAATCTGGAAATTAGCTTAATTGGCGCCTTTATTAACTATAAAATGATTTGCTGTATTTGCATAATTTTGATTATACATGGTTTTATTCATCAATGAAATGAGTTGGTCATTGTGTATACATCTAAATATTTTCCGTATGCAACGCATTGGAAATTGAAATTTAGTGCACGGGTAGCTTTTGGGTGAAAACGGATGGAAAAACTCCGATACCCTCTTGAGGTATATCATACCCTGTGAGGCCAAAAGGAAACCACTTTTAAATAAAACTGTAATGGCAGAAGAAAGCTTCATATGACTCTAAAGTGTATAAAACCTAAATATTAACGTGGATTAAACTGCTCAAAGCAGTTTATTCTTTGATTTTGTTCAATTATGTACTAGGTTCTTAAATTTCTTATTGGAGCGCTTGTTGCTAAATGGAATATTCGTCTGCCATTAAACGCAGTGACTACTTAAGTTTATTTTTAATCTTTTTAAACTTCTAGTTTGAAAAATATTTAAGTTGGAAACATAATTCTTACACGATACCTATTACCAAAAATGAATTAATTAGTAAAGCTCATAGCTCATGCAATCTATACATTGACTAATATTAGTGGAGAACATAGAGGAAAAAGTACAACTTCCTGCAACGCTCTTTTGAAAAATATTCGCGATTGCAAAACAGCAAGAGATGGGTAAGAAAATTGAAATAAGATGGTTTTGAAAAAAAATCCCAGAACGTTTTAATCTCTAGAGGCAATAAAATAACAAAAGATAAAATTTAGCCGAAATTTGGACAAAATTGCTATGAATGGCTAAGGCAGGCAATCAATTATTTACGAAAAAGGCTCCTTGTACATGCTTAAAGAAATATATTAAGTGGTCAACAGTGCTTATTCATTTGACACCAAGAGAGTTTTGAAAACCTGAGCCTATGTAGTGGACAGTTTTTATCGCAGAAATGCCGTTTATTGTCTTAGTCTGCCCTGGGTTGAACCCAGTATTTTTAAACCCCCCCACTAATTTCTTATTCTGGAGAGCCGATCCGTATGATTCTAATTTTTTAAATTAACTTAGAAAAACTATTTCATCCACTCATATATACTTACCATTCAATTTTATTTAAGCTGAATTAGTCAGTGGATTGAATATTTTAATTTCAATATTCAACCATTCTTTATAATCTACTCTTGCCTCGTCCTAAAATGTTAGCAAGGGCACGTTTCTCATTCTTATGCAAATCCACCCCATTACCCGCACATTTTTCATTTCCTACGTTCTTTTCGATACTAACATTTCTAATTTAACTTTTATATTTGTTAAAAAATGGTTTATAATAATAAACACATTAATATAATTTTCATGAAAAACCATGGCGTTGCCAGAGCATAACACTAGTGCACACTTACGGCAATGAAAATTTAAAAAGAAATATTGAATTGCAGTTTTTGTTAGAGAACTTATTGATATAAACATGTTATCTCACTGTTTATTTTATGAGGGAAAATCTCAAAAATAAATTGCTCCTTCCTAGTTTCTCATAAAGATGACATTTTACGACGATTTCGTATATATAGATTTATAATTGCTGAACTTAAACTCCTCTTAAACTTAATTCCATTAATAACATTCTTCTGCAGGCCGGATTTATAAATACAAATTCCATTTTTAAAGTGAGCTGCTTACAGTTTTACATGGCGTAAAACCATTCCTATTTCATAGAGTATCGTATTCCATAATTTACAAATCCTATGGACGCTATTTACAGGTTAGTAATCAATGAATAATTACAATAAATGGATAATTCAGACAATGATTAATCTCTTCAAATTCTGTAAAATGACAATGGCCGTTCGATAAACGCTCGTGTGTACTCTTCCAAAAACATTTTATGCTCAACCAATAGGTGGCATAGTGTACCGACATCCGATTTTGACCAACATTGAGATTTAACCAGCATCTTAACTGAAGGACTCCACAAATGTGGGGGAGGGAAGAGTCGGAAGAAGGGTCAGATGAGGGGGAGGAGGTTATAGTCCCCTCTGTCTTCGTTTGTAGAGGGGGAGGCGTGTAGAGTGCGGGAGACGGGGTGTCTGGGCGGGTGTGTGGGGTGTTGTGCCGTTGCACTCCAGGCGGCGTCGCAAATGTGTGGGCGATGGAAAGGGGGAGGTCATGGAGTAGTTTTCTTTGTTTCCTTCCTTCCTGTGTGTGTAATTTACATATATATATATATATATATATATATATATATATATATATATATATATATATACATACACACACACACACACACACACACACACATATATATATATATATATATATATATATATATATATATATATATATATATATATATATAGGGAGAAAATGAGTAGAGTTGGGCAAAGGGGGATATAGGAGGCTTTTGGCCAGTTTATGCCGAATACTCGGCGGAAACGTTTCAGCGATGCTGAACGAGCTACGACTCTGGTTGTTTCCACTGGATGACAGAATGTTTTTGGCCCTTTCCTTCTTCCGCTACATGTTAACCCACAATTCGTCACACGGTCGTGCGTTCTGTTGGGCGCTAAAGAAAGTAATATGCCAAAAAATCAATGATGCCTAACTTCTAACTCATTTGCGTTCATACAGCATTTCTAGAAATTATAATGTTACTGGAAACTCTATAAGGTTAATGTTTTCTGCTTGTTTAAAGAAGACATTTCATTAAACTTTTCTTTTAAGTCTAAACTTAAAACTTTCATTTCCTACATAAACTTTCGTTGATAGTTCTGAAGATTATTCCCTGGAATCGGCCATTAAGACCAAAAATACATGATAACCATCGTTACTGTTTTAAATTTGCTTATGTTAATCATATTTTTAAGATGGAGTAGATTTTAGTCAATTTTTCTTAGTGACGAAAAATATTTCTATCAAAATTTTAGTTTCCAATTTAAGATCACAAAGGTTTATAGATATTTCAATATATGTTTTCTCGTACAAATAACGTAATAAGTTAGTTTTCAAGCTTTTTCCAAAGTAAGCAGATAGGAAGTGGGTTTTTAACAGTTATTAATTGAAAAAATCCGACATTCAAAGTAAATTTTCTTTTGTAAAACGTATATGAAAAATGAATTAAAAATCTTTTTAATAATAAAAAAAGCTTTATGATTGGTAAAACGTGATATGGATGGTTTAATATGGAAGAAATTGTCGTCGTCTCTGGCTAATAGGTCTAAAATCCGTTTGATGTAGCTTTCCATCCTATTTTTCCTCGATTACTCTCTTCATGCATACTCATTTCCTCTCTCTGACGTCTGCTCTTATTTGTTTCCAGCTTCTCTTCCAAAAGCCTACAGTCTAGCAGCCTCTGCAGTACACGTTTCTCTGGATGATAGCTGCATTACGTCTCGAAATTTGGCGGATAAAATATCTCTTATTTTTTTTCGTGTTTTTATTTGGCTTCTTAATTCTCGTATTCTTTTTACGATTTATTCACCATTTCACTTCGCAAATTCGTCCATGTCATCATAAAACCTCTCTGTAGCATCACGTATCCAATGATTACAATTCCTTCTCTTTAACAGTTAGTGGCTATGCATCTGACATAGAGAAACATGTCTCATAAATATTTAATATTGATAAATTTCATGGGTACCATCCTCTTAAAATTGCCAGTTATACATCTGTAAGATCAAAGAGAGTGTATTAATAAACAAAATTAATATAACAATGCTTTGACGGAGATAAACCGGTCCAAAAGATAAAGATGTTTAAGCGGAGCGCATCAGTGGATAATTTGAAATATTCCTTATATTTTGAACATGTATCGTGTGTGTGTCTGGTATTCAAATTTCTGAATTATACTAAATCCACGTCTATTACGAGTTTTCCCTTACCGCTTTAATTCAGTTACGTTCACTGTGAATGATTGTCAAATAAAATAACGCGGGAGAACTATGGAGAAAGGGAAAGCAATAAGGCTACCGTAAACGTCGTCGTTTATTCGATAAGGAATTACTGCTCTAAAGCACGGAAGACCCCTTTTATTTACCCTCAGTCTATGCACACTACGCTTTCGAACGGGAGTGTTTACTAAAAGGGAAGAGAAATCGTGAAGGTTGAAACCAAAATACTTTTGCACGCCATGGTGCATTTGAATTGGTAACTAGCATCTCATTAACTGACTGTATATCCAACGCAGTTAATCTCTTTACCTCTCCAGCTTTAACTGTCCTTCATCACATGAATAATCGATCAAGAAATTATTAACTCAACGCATGTGGTTTAATATAATTCAGTAATACTTATACCAAAACAATAAACTACATATTTACCAAATTAATATAATCCATTTATCATAGTATAAACAATTATAACTAAGAATTTTAAATAAAATACTCATCAAGCACACAAACGAGATGAACATTTGGTACAGAGTAAAAAAAAATTTTTTACCCACAGTAAAGGATATCCTGGAGCTTAAAGTTATTTTCAGAAACTTAAGAAAAATTAGTACATTATTTATAAAATCATTTTAAGGTAGTTTCTAAAGGTAATTTAGTGGTTTGATGAACTTTTGGGTATTTCAATTTTGGAAAACGGCTTTATTTTCGTGCAAAAGTACTATATATATATATATATATATATATATATATATATATATATATATGAATACGATATATGTAACCATAAAAGAGTAATGAACGCGAAGGTGTGGTGGTGATAGTAACACACATCAGGGTAGGGGAGCCAGTTCCTTTTCCTGTTCCAGTTTTCTAGGATCCAAAAAACACGTAGCTTGAGTTGAGCAGCAGGTACCCAGAGAGGCCCGGGAATCGAACCCAGGCTCTCCGGGTAGTAATCCAACGCTCTACTCCTGGACTATCGCGACCTACATTAACACACACACACATGTGTGTGTGTGTATATGTATGTGTATATATATATATATATATATATATATATATATATATATATATATATATATATATATATACATACACACACACATACATGTAATAACACATAAAAAGAACGCTCACGCGTTATTTCTTAATAATTTCAACGGAATTTAGCTCCGCCTTCCTCGGAAGAAACAGTAGTACATACATGAGTACCACACGAGTAGTACAAACATCTACATCTGTATCAAAACCCTGCGAGAGCCACCAAAAAGGTGTGTGGCAGAGGGTGCAGCACCAGGAGGAAAGGGTAAGGGATGAGGAGGTTAGGGTTTTTCAAATGGATGGGGAAAGGTGGGAGGAACCTGCAAATAATATATATAAATATACTAGTATAACCATGCCCAGTCGCGCTAACTTGTAGGTTAATACTTATTATATCGAGCCGACTAGTGGGGGATTTCAATTACAAGCATTCTGTTCTCTTATTGTTCTTGGAAAAAATTACCATTACACCTGTCGTTCTTGCAGTGTATCTCCCTAATCTTATATTTGTGATCCTTCCGCCCGTAATCGTTGGGGTTCGTATTATGTTCTTGATGTCATTGGAAAAGGACCCACCTTTAGATGTTTTTAATAAGTGTAATCTATATTGTAAACGTCGCTGTGTAAGGGAATCCCAGCCCAAATTTTCTAATGCTTGACAAATCTAGCCCCCCTCCGCTGAACTCGATCTAATACCGAAATCAAATTTAACTTTTTAGGATACGATATACTGGCAGCATACTCTCGGTGGGGCCCGACTAGGGCAAGAAAACATCGTTCCTTCACTTTTTCGTCATATTTACCTAGCACTGTTTTTACTCATCCCAATTTTTTATTAGCACGACCGCATATTACTCGTCTTTGCTTCCCCCGGACAGATCGTGAGTAATTGTTACACCCAAGTATTTAAAGGAATCTACCCTCGCGATTTCTGTTGTTTTACTTTGTAACTAAATAGGGGGCTGTTAATCTTTTCCCAAAAATGTATTACTATGCATTTTTTCAAATTTAATTCCAATTGCCATGTATCGCACCAAGTCTGAATTGCATTTGGGCCGTTAGCTAACGCGACTCTGTCTTCGCGACTTCGAATGTCCCCATAAATCACCGCATCGTCAGCAGAAAGACGGATCCTACTGTTGACCACGGTACTGAGGTCATTTATGTAAATAAGAAACATGAGGGGGCCTATGATACTTCCCTGTGGTACACCCGTACACATGAGTACTACTGTTCTTCCGAGGAAGACGGAGCTAAATTGTTAGTGTTCTTTTTATGTGTTCTTATATTGTTTTTTTGCTGTCCAAGTTTTCTTCCACTTCCGTGTTACTTCAACGAAATCATGTATATATCTCTCTCTGTCTATATATTTATATATATATATATATATACACACACACACACACACGAGGGTCATCCGGAAAGTAGTACCCGTTCGTGAAATAAAGACACAAAAGTAAATATTAACAAACATAAAAAATTTTATTTGAAAGAGGATACTTTAAACTACTTCTCAACATAATCTCCAAGCAAATTAAGGCATTTGTCATAACGTGTGACAAGTTTCTGTATTCCTGCTGCATAGTCCTTCGCCGCCAGCTCATTGAGATACGCGAGGGACCCATCTTGCACAAATTTTTGCATAATGCAGATGGTGTTTAACAATTTCATGAACAATTGTTCGAGAAACATTGGGAAAATGCTCACAGATGTCATCAATTGTGACGCGCCGATCGTTCCTCACGAATTCGTCAACTGAGCTCACCAGTTGGTCTGTAATGACAGACGGTCTCTCCGAACGCTCATCGTCGTGTGTGTTCCCCCTCCTCATGTTGAAGTTGCGACACCACCGCCGAACAGACGACTCGTCCATTACATTGTCTCCATACACCTCCTTTAATTGGCGATGAATATCACATGGGCGAACGTTTCTTGCATTGAGGAATTTAATCACTGCCCTCACTTCACAACTGGCGGCGTTCTCAATTTTTTTAAACATTGTAAACAATCACAGAAACAACACAGGCAATGCTAGCGTCACGCAACTTGGCTCAGAGAAGGCAGACAAGCCACTGAAGCTATCTGACCTCGTCCAGCGGCTACTCGCGTCGTCAGCACTTCATGCGGCACGAACGGGTACTACTTTCCGGATGACCCTCGTATGTATGTATATATATATATGTGTGTGTGTGTGTGTGTATATACATATAAACACAGGTGTTGATTTAAAAAAATAGAAACGAAGGCAAAGGACACTCACATATGTTAGTGTACTTGCTTTGTGTTTCTATGTTTTAAAAAAGTTCCATTTAGCAGATATATATATATATATATATATATATATATATATATATATATATATATATATATATATATATATGTGTGTGTGTGTGTGTGTGTGTGTCTCGTAAACTAACATTTTTGGTACGATGTTTTCTTTTCAACTGTTCTTCAACTAATTCAATTAATTTCGGAGTTTACTAAGAAACTCGAAAAATACCATTCGACTATTCCTATTCCTGTGGAGAGAAAATAGAGACGGTTGCGAAGGATGGAAGATGGAGATGGGGGAGACGGGATGACTTGGAGGGTTAGACAGATGAGAAGGTTGGACTTTGAGGTCGTTGAAGTGAAGGGAGGAGAAGGACGGGTTCTCTGGGGGAACAGGATGAGGAGGAGAGGGGAAGGGGTGGCCGAGGGTGGGGAATCACTACACAGGATTGGGCGTCGCTTGTTTGCGGTCTCGGCGAGGAATTCTCGCTATCAAGCCTTAAGCGGCGAACTGGCGGATATGTATTGCCCTTCGCCTTAAACGGGATATTTGGGAGCGTGGCCAAGGTGGCGTTTTGAGAGCGTCCTCTCTCTTCTCCTCCTTATTCCCCTCACGCCACCTCAGAGAGGGAATCTCACCCAAGTTCCCCTTTCCCCCTCTACTTGCCACAACCCCACCCTTCGTCCCGCTTATTGGCCAACTCTCCAGTTGCTTCCATCGAGAGGTTGCTGTCACGGTGGTAGTCAACCGCCAGTGTGACTTGCATCGTCAAATCGTACTTGGGTGATTGGAGTGTCTTACTCGCGCGACTGTTTTAAAACCAAGTGATAAATTCACGCAGCCGTTACATGATATCTGCCAACGCTCGTGCTGTGAAAAAATTGTTTACTAAAACGCCAAAAGAAACAACTGTAGATATGGCGATGCGGAGAACTAAATTTGTTAACATCAGAAGGAGCAGACTATATTGTTGCTGTTTTTGGCCTGATGATTTGGGCTGAATGAAGGAATAGAAACGCTCAGAATAAGTGCTTGACACATAATAATAATAATTCAAATGTATACAGGAGACCGTACTCTTCAACAGACTGCTTATTGGTCGTTTTTAATTTTACGGAAGGGCAGCAACACTCCTTTCTAATGTGTACCTTTGAAAGCTGTTCTGAGGCATCACATAGTTTTAAGTCTCTGCAAGGGTGCTAGGACCCTCTCATTCCTTCAGTAAACAAATTGATGAGTAATTTATTGAACAGATTTGCACAAACACTTAAAATTCTTCAAAGTACTGTCTATGGGCCTCTACACATTTTTTCCAGCGACTCTGCCACGACCGGTACGCACCCTGGAAGGCGTCTACGGGAAAATCTCGCAAGGTCTTAGTCACGGCTGATTGGATCTCTTTTTTGGACAAAAAACGGGTTCCTTTCAGGGCTGCCTGAATCCGAGGGGACGAAATGAAGTCTGCTGGGGCAACGTTAGGACTATAGGGAGGAGGGCAGCATTGGCACCTGGTATTTGACCAGGAACTAGCGGACTTAGAGCGCGTTATGGTATGGCGTATTGTCGTGATTGAGTCGCCAGGTATCGGAGATGTCTTTTCTCGTCTTTTTCGGAGTCTTTCCAGAAAATTCACGTAGTAAGCAGCGTTAATTGTCTGCTCTTGAGGAACAAACCCCTTATAGACCACTCCTTTACTGTCAAAAAAGATGATGAGCATTTTTTTCCCCTTTGATTTGCTCATTCTTTGCTTTTTGGGCTTGGGGGACCAGTCAGTGTACCCCTCAGAGCCTTGGTGTTTTTTCTCTGAGTGATATTCAAAAACCCAGGTTTCATGACCAATTCTAAATAATCAGGTTCATTTATAATACGTCGTTAAATTCACTTGACATTCTGACTTGGTTGGTCATTCGTGACGCGGTCGGCGCGCAGAGGTTTACAATAACTGACATTTTGCCGCTTATACAGCTTGGAGAGGACTGCGATTTTTTTCACGGCAAAACTTAGCGTCCCCCTCCACCTTTTTCAAGTAGTTTATTCCTATTCCAACCAATAGGAGCGGCGAGGGATATTTAATTGTATTACTTTCAGAACGCACCCTGTATGTTAATCAGATTCTTGTTACAGTGCCAAACCTTATCCCTTTTTTTAAGTAAATTATAAATCAATAAAAAATTGCAAAATACATATTATAATATAAATGCATTTTTGTTTAACTCAATTATAAGATCGCTTTTCATCAAAAAAATTCGTTTATTCGAATTGGAGTAGTTCATGAGCTTTCCTCTGCTCGCTTGTGCTTGTTAACCTAATTTTTGATCCAAAATATCTTATGATGTTTTACATTAAAAAAATTTATATTTTAAAAGTAAATACGAAGAGAAACCTTTGAACCTAAGCGTTTTTGTGTTAAAGTTTATAGTATATTGAAACATACTAAAAAGAATTGAGATAATAGATTGAGTATATAGAGTGAAAGATTAAGATTACTCATCCGAATTAGATTTATTTCCGACAGGTAACTCAACCTTTATTTTGTAACAGATAGTAGTCATTGATAATATTTGTTCCCCTGTGTCACATGCTTTACTATTAACAATGTTTTTACAGAGTTATCCGTTTCTCTCATTTAGGTATATTTTTAATAGCTAAAAACTCTCAAATATTATTCTTTGATGAAACAATTGGTACCTTATAGAAATGTCAGCAACTTAGGAAATATTACACTCAAATATCCATCTCGATGTTAAATAAATCGTGTTATTTCTTGAACATCACCCAATCAAGACTGATAATTATCACGTTATGCAACTGTTTTAGAAACATGTTTTTTATTGTATAATCTTTCACTTCTTATGCATCTATTCAACTCTTATGCAACTATAATCTCCACTCCTCCTGATGCAGAGAAAATATTCACTCTCAGTATCATGCGCTCCTTAAGGGAAATAGTTTTAAAGTGAATTTTCGTAATAGAAATTACAAAATGCTTAATACATACATTTTACAGAATTATTTGAATTGGCAACTGCTTAAGGGTTAGGGATGTTTTCTCTTGATAAAATATATAAGCATTCTTATAAAGGATTCATTAAAAAATGTGGATTAATATATTTTGATTAAATTGAAATGAATTTCATTTTTACATAAAATAGCGATTTATAGAATTGATTTTAATTTTATTTGTCAGAAATTCTTTCCTTAAAATTCGAATATTTACGAATCTTCTTCACCAAATAGCCCAAATTTATAGAGCTAGTTTCTCACCTTAAGAGCCCTTAAATATGAAGTATAATATTTAAAAATTATCAATAAAAATACACAGAATTATGGGGTCTCTAATAATTTTTGATGATCAAGGCTTGAAAGCCCATTTGACATATATTTATTACAATAGCCGTATTGTGACGGGTGTTTACGGCGCTGAGTTTGAATGAATCTAACATGTTGCTTGCTCTGAGTTTTTCTCTTCCCATTGCATAAAAAAGGACCCGCCCATTTTATCATCCTTTGCTTCGCATTCAATCTTTCGCTCACTGCCTCTTTGGTCTTAAATCATTTTTCACTACAGGCCGTCCGCATTTTCACTAAAATATCTATCCTTTTTTGTTTCTTTGATTCGACCAGATAGTGTTTCTCTTAAAGGATTGTGCTGACATCAATTTTATAGTGAAATCATATGGGACCTCCACTTATCCATGGAAATATGCTTCTTAAGACTTTATTATTTTTATTTTTATTATGTCCACCTTAACAATTAAGTCAATAATTTTACCAATGTAAATATCATCGTATATTTTAATATTAACATTAAGTTTCCATATGTTTTCACAGAACTGCGTAAAAATGTAACTTAAAGGTGACTGCAATGGTTTATTAACTTTTTTGGCGTAAGTTTATCTGTACAAACTTAAAAAAATAGTTCTTACACGCGACCAATGAGCTCGTTAATTTTCTTGTAGAGCACTAACCTTAGGGCATTTAAGTCGTTGAACTCTTACTAGAATGCATAATTTAGTGGTGGAGGGGAGTGATACCACCCTCAAAATTGCGTTTCTTTTAGAAATTCGTGACTATTCCAAATTAATTTGGCTCTATATTCTAAATGAAACTTTTAAATCACTTTAGGGGAACTTGTGCCGAATTTTAGAATGGAGTTGAATGAGCAGGAAGAACGAAATCTGTCCATTGCTTATGCTAGCCATCACATAAATTAGCGGGTACTGGTTAATATATTTGCTAACATCTCAGATCGGGTTATGCTCATATTTTAGCATAACATTTACCCAGAAAAGCCCATTACCAGAAAAGAAATCAATTTCAGAAACAAAATTCAACTTTGTGGCCATGGTATTTTATTGCCGCTACGCAACGTACGCAGCTAGACAGCTAGAAATTGTTATAAGTGCGTTTTTTGATATGTGCAGTTGCTAAAATTAAAATTTAGTAATTCTTGATAATAGTTTATTAGTGAAAAAAATCCATATAAGTAGCATACCCTTGAAAGATGTCCTTGAACTCGTCTCGGGTAAAATTTTCATCTAGCTTGTCCTTGGGTACATAAAGCGTAAAACTTGGCTTGATCAATATTTACAGCCTTAGTCGAAGAGAGAGGAGGGTAAAGTGAAGCCAAAGGTTGATGATTGGAGAGAAGTGGATATGGGTATTGGAAAGAGATTGAAGTGGTGGTTGGTGATGTGGCGAATATTTTCAAGGTTATCCCGGTTATCTGTTTATCTTTAACAAAACTCAGGATTACGCTCGAGATTTAGGCAGAATAAACAAACTTGAAGATAATTGGTCAAAGATATTTAAGTGTTAATTCTGATTGAGTGATTCATTACCATCGAAATCTTCAAGCTTTCAAAATTAAACAACATAAGCTATATTTATACCTAAATTTGTTAATAATCCATTTTCAGATGCAAAATACTAATTTGTAATCTTCAGAAAGATTCACCGGCTGATAGAAGTAATGATTTGGAAAATAGGTTTTTTATATTTATATGGGAATGTTCTTCATCAAAAAATATTCAAGTCCACCTTATCTTTGACGCCGGTGCTTTTTCAACGCTTCATTCCGGGAGATGCGTATTTAGTCAATCAGTGTAAAAGCTAAGTTTTGAACTCTGACTTCAAAATTATTTGAGAACGGCTGTCAGCGTAACATAATTGGCATGAAAAAATTCCGATTCTTTTTCAAAATAGATCTTGAGTGGTGTAAAATTTTTCTTTACGGTTACAGCACGGCATCCGTAGGGGGAATAAGAAATTTTTCAGCGGTGTTATGAGATAATGCATGGCATAACTCTGTCTCCTTTATGTACAATTCATAAATATACAACGCGAATGCATATTTAGTCTCCAGGGGAATAGTGTAACTGTTGAGATATAATTTAAGCTCTTTTTCACAGCTGGGTTTGTAGAAAGGAAATAAGGCCTCTGACTCCAGGGTCGACGGGAACCTAATACACGAAGGAATATGCAGTACATATATGGAACAGTGTCGTAAGATGTGTTCAGTGGTTGATTGATAATTAAGATTTCTAGCCAATTCATTTTTTAATGGCACATTCACTGACTATCGTTCATCTTTGTTAGAGAGTATTTCCCTTCATCTTTACCGCAAGGGTAAATCAAAAGTATAAAAATATTTTTTTTACCCTGGTTTGACTTGCCTTATTGTGGTATACCATGTTAAAACTCTTTTGGAACAGTGTTGTTTTTAACACATTGTTGATCCAAGAGATTATTTACGCGACAGACATGAGAACCCCCTGAAAAGTCGCATAATTTAATTGAACCCCATACCCATTTGAAGGTTTTACACTCAAGAGGTATTTTTACCCCTGAGATTATATTGTGTGCGAAACATATAATAAAAGCGGTATGCATACAATTTAGGATATTTCCGTGCCGTGCGGACAGGTTTATATGAAGCATACGACAACTTTTAGTTGCTCATTTTACCAGTCATTATCTTGACTTCTCACATAGAATTGGTTTCTCGATATGTAAACGCTACCCTGTTTCCTGGCACTGTTTCATTTATTCATATTTTCCATCGCTGTTGTCCCTACCTTTTGTTGTTCTTTTCATCATTGGAATTACCATATGTGTTTAATAATATATATCAGGATCTATTTCCTATTTTTCCTAGGTTTCTTCCATAAACTTTTTCTTCACAAAGTCTGCGAAGTACTTCTTTATCTACCACTCTATTTCTTTCATTGTTCATGCGTAAATTCTAAGAATATTATATCTCTGCTGTTCGTGTCTTTCCGTTTTCACAGTGGAACGAAAGTAAAATTAGTGCACGGGTTTTTATTTTACCTGTTATTGATTTTATATTTTGCCTATTCCATCGAATTGATTCCTTGGTATACACAAGAAATTCCAAAAATCTTTATTACACTTAAATGGAAAAATCTTACTCCAGAACCAAGTACGTTATAATTTTTCTAATTTTGTTATCAATTTTCGTCATAATCTTTATTACATGTGTTAAATGATTGACTAATTATCGAGTTTTCCAATCTGTTTTACTTTTATTTTTTTGTGTGGGGAAGAGTTCAATCCTCGATGAATCACTTTTTTCTCTTTGAATTTATTTTTCTTACTTTATTTAAATATTACATGTAGGTCATAGTATACCCTCCAAATATTTCCTTAAAATTTGTACATTTCAGATGTAACTTAAGTAATTATTTTGTTGGGTATTCCAATGAATACTTCAATGCACAGAAGAAAAAGTAGTGAAAATGTAGCATCATATCTCTATGCCATCAAAAATGATTTCGTATTTGAATATGTGGATGTCTTCCCATAGTAGAGATGCTTTGAATAATCTTTTCCATCTGTCAGCGCTGTCATTATATTAAAAAATATTCCGCATTTACCATTTTTAATCGTATTGCCTCAAAGTTCTATGAGCTGTTTCCAATTATCCCCAAGCGAATTTCTGTCACACTTATTTCACACACTGTATGCAGTTTTCTCTGGATTTCCACGCATTTAAATTAATTTCAATGATGGCTAACTTGTATAAAATTTTCTTTCTTTGCTTCTTGAATATCTTGAATTTTATTTATTCATTGGAAATTCAAAACGTCTGTGATATGCGTTTCCTTTTCAGATTTCTCTGGCCTAAGAGAAGATTACATAATATCTATTTTTCATAACTTGACATCTTCGATCGATCCAATGTGGCTTCTATTAAGTTTTTTAAAAAATTCCATTTGCAACTAAATCCTCGGTTATTTCCCACTGTCTTTCTAAATTCCCTTATTTTCATTAGTCTTTTGAATTGTTATCAAAATTATAGTATTGTCAAGTTCTAGGGTCTGCTGCGATATGCGTACGGTAACATTATTTTTTTATATATCCCACATATAATAGCCTGGTTTGATAGCTGAAACTCTAATTTTTGGATTCGTGTTCATATTCTTTCTTTCTCACACATCTTCATTGTTTATTATCTTTGGAAGTGGTTTCGAGACTAATTAATAGCCACAAGTTGCTTTTATTGTTCGAAAAACACCATTAGTCTTTTTCCTCAATTTGTTAGCCCATGCATTAATAGAATTTTTTTTAGCTCTTCTTTGACCTTCTAATTTTCCAAGGTAATGAGGTGTCTTTCTCATTTCATATTTAACATGGTTTCAACTATGCTATTACGAGTTTCCGATAATGACCTTAACCAATGGTCAAAAATAATTTTTGCAGGAAATCTGTAGAGAACTTTTGTGTATTCCTATAAGTGTATATTAAGAAGTATTTGTGAGCTGACAGGACTCCATCGCTCAATTTTTTAAAAAATCCTACGAGCAATTAATATGTAAAAGCCGGTAAAAAGATTTCCAACCTTAAAGACAATATGGGGAAAATAAAGTTAGGGAGTAAAAATAGGGTTCTTCCAAAATGGCTAAGTGTTAATATAAAAAAAATCGTCAAAGACTAATTTGGCACAGTGTTTTTAGTAATATTTCCGTAAAAGATGAATTTATGTCCTACAGCACTACTTTAAGTAGTTTAATTATGATAGAAGAATCACGTAAAACATTAATCACATTTAAAAAAATAGAGAAAAAATATAAATCTTAATATTATGGCATTTATTGAGGCAACGTCTCTACATACAGTATGACTCTAAACGTCAGAGATACTTACGTCAAAACACATTCAAACATCCTCCGTAGTTTTGAAAAGCGATTGGACGAGAGATGAGTCTTACCTGCTTTTATTAACCCTCGTACAGTGTCCCATCTTTTTCAAATCGAGCCGATTCTCACGTTTTGCAAGTCCGCCATAAAACTGCCGATTTTTCAAAAGAACACAAATCCAACCCAAAGACAAAAAATGGTTAGGAGTTCAAAAAATAAAATGCGAAGGATGCTCGAGCGAGGGGTGATGCATCCTCCTTCCAAAATCCCTCCATGCAAGCATCCTCGGAAAATCGAATGATGGCGAGCTTTGGAACGAAGACATCGATTCGCCTCTCCTGTTAGTCTCTCCCACTTCCCATTCTTTCTCCAACCCACCCAGTCCTTGGGGGAAACCTCGAGCGGTAGGAGCTGATCCATGGTTCTGATAGGGCACGCGTCTTGCCTCCCCTTTGGTGCGTGGCTCTACCGCGCCAGTCTCATGCTCTCAGAGACAACTGCGCGCCCTTCGGTCGGTCTTTTATTCCCGTACTACATACGTTCCATGTGACGCCGTGAAAGTGGAACTTCGAACCGATGATGAAACTTAAAAAATGATGAGATATTATTTAGACGATTTATTTGGATCGATGCAAGAGCTTCTTAATGAGTATGCCATTGTGTTCACAACTTTTTTATCTACATCGTGTTCTGTGCTTCTTCAATTTCGGCGAGAAGAATTTGATTATAAAAAGAACTTTGTAAATAATTAGGGTTTGTTGTCTATATAAATTAGACTAATGACTCAAAGTATTAAAAACCTAATTTCAACAACTTCACCACATTGAATTGATAAATTATTTTTTTTAATGTACGCAAAGATCCAGAGATAAATTTATCAACTGTTGGACGGAGGGAAAGTTTAAAATAAAAGCTTAGAGTTATTGGTGCAAAATTTGTGATAATCTATACATTTAGTTCTAAAACAGTTCTATTAGGCATTTACACAACACAATAATTATGAGGTTATAATAGTATTACATTGGACTGCAAATAAAAACTATTAATATCCATACAAGTTGACACTATCAGCCTAACAAACTCGTTTGATAAAGTGCACAACGTCCAGCCATGACTGGGTCATGAGGCCGACATATTAACAGGGACTTGACCTAACCCAAAGGGTCAAACCTTATCACAAGGGCCAACAGCCAAAGAACCAACGTTACGCCTGGGCCACCGACAAAGCCTGGCCAATTTTACATCTATTGATCACTTTTTGCTAGTAACCTCAAAATGATTCAACGAGTCCAGGTAGTAATAAATTTTATGGTGGACCCTATTAAGTGATATGTTTTCGCTGACTGAAATGATGACCTGCATGATATTATATCAGTAGTTTAAGAGTGAGGAAATATTGTTCTATATATTTACGATGTAGAGTACGCTGTCAAACCAATTAATTTTTTAAATTTAGCTAAACAAAATCTTCATTATGTTCACTGTCGACAGCTTGCAACTAATAAATAGGCAATTCTACGTTACAATCATGGAAGTGTATTAGTTGCATTCTTCTACAATCAGCATCTTACCCATATGAAGATCATAGCCCTTCCCAAGACCCTCAAATATATGTAGTTTAATATACTTTCACGGATATTTATCAGTATTTAATTGTTATTTTGTTGTAAATTTACTGATTTCGGAAAGATTAAAGGTGGAAATCAGAATTGTGCCTGAAAAAAGTACTTAAATTATGCGATACTGAAGAAATTCTGGCAAATGCAACCTATAATTATTTTCAAGTACATCGATATGACGTACCACGTAGACGAATATCACATAATAAAATTACTTATTCATATATAGACATAGTAGGCCAGTTCTAAAGTTATTGTACTATTAAATAATATCTCTGAGCGACTTTAACTCACTGTGTTCCTACATCTATAAATCATCATTACTTTCATTTCTGACTTTTTATTCTAAAAAATTAACTTTAGTATAATAAAAACCATTTCTTCCATAGTAACGTTAAACTAAGAAGTACGAGTTGTATGTATACGTATTTGTTATTGGATGATGTGTAATCCCATTAACAGAATTTTATGCTATGAGAAATGAATAAGAACTTTAAGAATTTATTATGAACTTCAATATTTTCCTCTGGGATCAAAACATGCCTAGAATGAATAAATTGGATTATTAAATCTTATGATTAAATGTAAAATAACCCTAACGTATTCTATGGCTTCTCTAATACTCGGGATCAATGATAGAGATTATTGATACGTATATAAATGATAAAATCATCCACAAATGTTTCAATTTACTTTGAAGTTAATTCACAGTCCTGATGCATGCAACAGCAAAGTAAATGTTTTGTATTTAATTATATTCGATTTTATTTAATAAATTAAAAACCTATTATTTTTGTTAACTTAGATATTTACAGGAGATATATCACAGGATATAACAGGATATAAAAGATTCAGATATCAGAGGATAATTACTGTCGTTCGAAGGCTTGCATTGAAACAGCAGGAATCTCGCTGTATAAAAATCATTTGCCTCGAAACCGGATCCCTTGATGTCCAATGATTATAGAGTATAATGCAACAATTTCAGGAAGTAAAAATCATTTGCCTTGGAATTATGGAGCATACTTAAGAAAAATTATATTAATGCGGTTGAATCTTCATTGATTGTTCCCTACTCTAGATAATTACGTCAAATGAAATGAACAAAATGCGATGCAATGGAACTGAAGTAACACTTCGTAGTGCGTACTTTTGCATTATGTGCGGTAATATGGGATAACAGTCGTTGGATCATATACCATATCTCGCTTGGACCTTGCTGCGTCACAAATAGTGAACTATAAATAACGTTTTACGCTGGCCATCATTCATCCTGCCACTATCGTTTGCATAATTGTCAGTTCGAGGGATCGCAGAGGCGAGGCGAAGGGAAGGCTATAGCCACAGGAAACGGGAAACATGGGACGAGGGAAAGGATAGCCGCGGAGTTTAGCGGTAGGGGATATCTTTGCATGAGGAATGGGAAAGATGAAGACGGACTGGCGTGGGTGGGGCGGGGGGAGGAGGAGGAGGAAGGCGACGTAAGAAGCATGAAAGCGATTCGGAGCACGTATTCTCATCGTGCATCGTGCGGGAGGGCACGCATTCTTGGCTTCTCCCTCTATCTTAAGACTGCTTCTTTCTCTCACTCTCCACTCCTCCCCGCTTTCCGTATCTCTCCTTGCCCTCCCCCTCTTTTCCCCTTTCTCTTTTATTTTTCCCACCGCCGCCCTCATCCCTCAGCCACGCCAATTTCTGAAAATACTCCCCAATACTTCCCCCACCCGGCCCGGAGTCCGCCACCCCACCCACTCCCGTCTCTCCGTTGTCTCCCAATCTCCTCCCTCCATCCAGCCTCTCCTGGACCCCGCAACACCCTCCTCCCACGACCCCCTCTCCTTCGTCCTGCGACCCCTTCATTACTTCTCCGCACATTCCACTCGACATATTTCTCTTCAAATCTACTCTCATCCCAACACGCGCGCGCTCATCCCATCGCCATGCCTTTGCCCTCATCCTCTCCCTCTTTCACTTCCACACCCACCCTCTGCCCCCTCATCCCTCTCACCATTCCTTTCTCTGAACACCTAATCTGTCTCCCACCCCATCTCTGTTTTCCCTCCCTTCCACACACCCCCTATCCCGTCATTCCTAGCCCTCCCATTCTACCCGCTTCCACGTCACCGTCCCAACATCTCATCGTTCCTCTCCCCGCTACGCAATATACTAACCCTCACCCCGATCCGCTCCCCTGCCCTCCTCCACGTGCAGTCAGTCTCCTCCGGCCTACTACTAGCTATCTCATCACCGCTCATCACGTGCCCCCCCCTCTCTCTCTCTTTTCACAGAATCACCTTCCTCTTCCCATTTTCTTCCTCGTGCCTTCCTTCTCATCATCCTCTTCAATTGTCTTCTAGCCTTCTCGCTTCCTCCAATCTTCTCATTCTTTCCTCTCTTATTCTGCCCTTCCCTCAGTCGGTGCTCCCCTCGGTATAGCATCTTCCTCAGGAAAAAAAATCTCTCTTTACCCGAAAACTCCTCATTTTCCCAGAATTCCATTCCCCGGGCTCTCTTATCTCTTTTATCTTCACCCTCGTTCACTCTCCTCCAACCCCCGTGCCCACACATCTTTGCCCTCATTACCCCTCCTCCTATTACTCCTGTTGTATCTGTGTCCTCCTCAGAGACGGGCATTTGTGTTTTTTTCGATCCGGGCTGGCCACAGTCCTATTTTTCCTACCCTCCCTACCTATTTCATCTTATCTATATCCGCCACTGAGGTGTTCTCCAGCTCTCAAACTGTACTCTTCGTTCTAGGGATCTATTTCGAGTAACCTGGGGTTAAACACGCCTTGCGAGCATTTATTACTCAGGATATTTTCTCCCAATCAGTCCCCTGTTAATGGGGGAGCAGAAAATATACCATTGCCGCATGGAACTAAGGCCAAAATTAGAGGTACCATTTGTATAAGTTTCACAGGGAAAAACGAAAATTTATTCTGGGCACTCATTTCATAAAACGAGAAAATTTCAACAAAATTTATGCTTTTAGCTAAATAAAAACATATTCTTATAAGTGATATCTTTTGCTTTATACCCATTCTTATTTTCTGTAATAGATATCAGTGATTACATGGATAAAGGACATGGATGCTTTGCATGCGGCAGAAGAGGAACTATTGCATTCTGTTGGAATATAATTTATTATTGCATTAAACTACCGAGGATGCAAACTTTATAGATTTAAACTATACAAGCTTGTAAATAGCGGATGTTTCAGTTTTTAAACAAGGTTTTTTCTCTCTCTAATCAAAGGGCTTGTGAAAATTTATATTCCGGAATGCTCTCTGTCATGTATTGATTTCCATAGTTTCGGCGTTTTCTTTTTTTACGCAGACAATGAAAAAGAACCATTCGATAAAAGATGAATGGTATGTTTTCTGGAGGACTCTTCGGTGTATTGTTCATCCCTGCGGAGAGCCTCTATATTTTTGGTAAGACTCTGTTGGAAATTCCTACGATAAAATTAAACGCCGCCTCATTAGTTCTCTGCCGGCCAAGCTCTCTCTTTCTCTCCCCCTCCAAATCCCCCTTACCACTTCTTCCTTGCTCTCCGCTTCCTCGCAAAGCTTGTTTCACGCCCCGCCCACACAATGCAGCAGAAATCTCATGCCGCCGCAACCGCCTACTTCTGAAATTATCTCCGCGCGTTTGCGGTCGTCTATCTCTATCGCCTCACTCCTCGAGGGTCGCTTCCGTCATTCCGGTCTTAACTTACGCCTTCCCTCAACCATACTCAGTGCCACGGTCCCAAGTCCAATTATTTTTTTCATCTGATTGGTACGTGTAAATGTCTAAATGAGTTGGCTAATTTTCATTTCACTCCCAACAAATAGTGACAAATTCTGACAGCGGAATTTTTTCATTTTGTACTCGCAAAGAATTTCAACTTACTCTCTCCTTGAATACATGTTACAATTATGACGAATTACAATACCGTTCGAGATAAACTATTTGGATTATTCACATTAATTACAATAGATTTAGTTTTTCATTTAAACTATAGTTCTAACCTTTAATGTTTTCAAAGATGATATTTTATCATTTAATGCAAAAACTCTTTACAACACGAAATATCAAAAGTTCATCATGTTCACTTCTGTCGTCATAAAACTTAATAATGATTAGATGCCCAAATAAGATGTATAAGTTTACTTAATTCTAATTAGTGTTGTTTAGCTCATAATACTTTCCTTCATTTCCTAATTTCCTTCAATTCCAAATCCTGTTTTTATAGCCGTTAACTGCCGTGAGGTTAATATACCCTTCCTTTTTATAGTTTTTAGGGTGGGCTCATCTCATTGAAACTGGTCACGATATCAAATTGAATATTTTACTTTTATTGCAACGGCTAATGCTAGCATATCTGCTGGGTATTTGTTCGAGTTCATGTTAAATTAATTTGTCCTTCTTTTTCTCCCGATCTCCGAAAAGCAACTTGACATTTTGATCTATTTCCAGTACGCCCACTAGCAAGCGTGAATCTCCATATTTCGTGCTTTAATAATTAAGTAAGAGATAGGATCTTTACATGAATTCTTATCTAATCAAATGGATTTAATTCAAATGTCAGTACTTCATTTTTATCACCCACCAGTCATTAGTTATTTTCTTTATTTTAACCTTTTGCGCTTCATTTTCACTCATATGGAACTTCAGTAAAACCAAGTAAAAAAAGATAATCATGTTGGGCAGTTATAAAACAAAATAAATCTCATTATATGAACATATAATCAAACGATTTCGCCGTTTATCGCTTGATTTGTCATGATTCGCTGAAAATATGTCACGATGAAGAATTTATGAATTTCAAAATTTTAAGGCAAAATTGAAAGTCCAGCTACTAATGGTATTTATAAAATGATAAAAATAAGTTTTTAGGCGAGTGAAGGTAAATTAACTCTAGCATAGAATGAGAACGTATATGGTGACATATTCGCGGGAGGGTAGATGCAACAGCCAAGTTGAAAAAAAAATATCGAACACCAATCACGGATAAATGCCTCCGATACATGAAACTGGTTTTAGGCGGTATGATTGGGTTATGCGATTTAAATCCTCCTAGAGAGAGAGAGGGAGAGGGAGAGGGAGAGAGTGGAGAAAAGGGACAGTTGAATTTTTCACCGAGCTCATAAAACATTCTGCTAGTAAAAGTCGTTTCTTTTTACAGTATGTCACGGCACTTGCCTCAAACCGCGACTTCGTTCATTGATTGAAACTCAGTTTTGCTCAAATACGCAGTTAGCAAATAGGTTTTACAATATTTAGTGCCACGATGCTGAATACTTTTCCTCCATCCATCTTGGCGCCCAATTATTTCCTTCTTGTCACTCTCCACCGTGTACTTAACCCCTCTCTCCTCTTCTCTTCTTCCCTCATTTCCTCCTTCCGTTCGTTTTAATTCTCCCTTCCCTCCTTCCTCCCCACTTCTCTTCCTTCCTATATTCTTCTCTCCGTCCTACTACCCACTGCCTTTCCACTCACTATACGAGTCCATTAAAGTTATCAACATAAATAAGGGATTCCGTGGCCGTATCAGCGGGTAACAGAAATGGCATGTAGCCAGGACGTGAAGGATGGCAGCGTGGTTGGAGGGCGATGCGGGGCGGGAGTGGAGGACGGGAGGGAGGTGGGTGGGAGGTGATGGGAGGAGCGAAGTTGACGGCGATGGTGGAGTGGGAGGGGAAGGAGAGAGAGAGAGAGAGAGAGAGAGAGAGAGAGAGAGAGAGAGAGAGAGAGAGAGAGAGAGAGAGAGAGAGTTTGTCGAATCGCAAAACCCTTTCCCGGGACTGAGGAGTGAGACAGGGTGTGTGTGTGTGGGGAAGGGGATAGGAACCGGGAGGCGTTGAATTAGGCAGTTTCGGGAAGAGGGGTAGTAGGGAGGGTCTGGCGTGAAATGGGATGAGGGAAAGGGGATGAAATAGGGGTAAGGCGGGGGAGTGTGAGGGACAGAGGGAGAGAGAGCGAGAGAGTGAGTTAGGGTGAGGGAGTTGTGGGAGGGGACTGATTTTACGCTGCTCGACTCGAGCTACTGGCCGAATGAAAAATGAAATTAGCAATTACCCATTTGGACTGTAATGTGGAGCTCCGACGAAACTTGAATATTCCGCGTCCTAATCGTTTATGATTGAGCGATTTATTCATTCCGGGCAATTTTCTAGAATTAATGCATTTGCGCGTTACAATTTATTGAAGCATTATATTTTCAAGCCATAGACTGGATAAGGCTCTCGCGGGTTTTATTTTACTTATGAATTTTAGTACAAATTTTTTGTGGAGGAACATTAGAGGATGATAGAAATGTAGAAAATAGTAGAAAGATACAATTTCAAATGACATTTAGGTATAATTAAAGTTACATTAATTAATGATATAAACTATTAACAAATTTACCATCAGCAATATTTAATGCATGATTAATTTCCCTCGACAACTTTTTTCATTGGCTATAAGCGGTGTATTTTGTTAGCAATTTCTGCTTTACTTACTAGCATTCTCTGCAAACAGTTGTTGATTGGCCATAAATTTTTAGTACCTATGTCTCACTTAGTAACTAGTAATAGTACGAACAAAAACGTTTGCGCAATATGTTTCCTCAAATGTTTCCTAGAGCTATTTGCATAATGATTTTTTCACACATTATGGCGCTTGTTATTATGGCAAAGGAGAGATTGACGAGTAATTAACCAAGGAAAATTACTTCTTCACTAATGCGATGCATCAATAAAGCAGCAAGCATTCGTTTATCTAGGCAAGTTGAAATCGATACGATTCTACTGCATGAGTGGAAAGATAAAATAGTTTACTATTGAAAGCAATAAACCAGCTATTCCATTAATGGTGGTAAGAATTGTTTTTATAATTTTTACAGGTGATAACTTTTACAACAGTATTATCGTTGTATCAGCTACGCATGCTCTAATAGATCGTATTGAGTTGAATGAAATCGAATATAAAATGTTAGAAAATAGTTGGAAAAGGATTGATTTAATTTTTTTGTAATTTTTGGAAAAGGATTCATTGCATACACTTCCTCTATCTGATTTGGCGAGCTTCAAAATTGGTCGCCCACAAAATTTTAGCATTTGGAATCCCCTGAGAGTCTCGAAATAAAATCGTATTCCCTCCTCTTGGTAATATGGCGAGCATTTTTTTGGAACCCAGAAAAATCATGGCGACCCTCAGTCATTGGACTGAGTCTTCTTCTATCTGTCTTCTCCACAAATACCCTGAAAATAAAGACGTGCCCCTTTCGATTCCCATATGGACAGAGGGCTCAAGGCAGAAGTGGGCGATCGGGGTGGCGGAAGAGTCGAAAGAGCCGTGGGCTCGACGTCGACCGAGTCCTGGGGTTCGTTTGCGGTGTGTTAGGTTCTAGCAGGGAGAGTCTCCGGCACTAGACGACGAATGACAGCGGGGGAACCCGCCACACCGCTGGGGGCTCGGCATTCGTGTTCGGCCTCCGTCGAGGGTACCCACAATGGGAGCTCGCCGCATGGTTCCTTGGTCGCTTGGGCCTACGGGAGGTCGTTTTCTTTTGACGGCTGCACCTGTACTGTTGGGAAGGGCTCTCGTCACAAAACATCATATCTTTCCACTTCGTGATCAACACATGATACTGTAAAACATCCTTAGCACAGATATACGACATGCACGCTATATCTGTGTATGCTTCCCGTGAGCAAATGTGATGGAATCAGTACGTAAATATTAAAACTGTCTTCAACCTGTTTGAAGAGGCTTGAAACGCCCATTTGCATTCGAAAGAATAGGTACAAAACCATATTCGCCTGATGTTCCTCAGTAGTTTTTATCGAAGGAATAATCTATCATAAAATGTTCAGAACATTTCGACTTTCTACTCAAAAGTAAATTATAAATGCAGATTTATTTTAATAATTTGTTAAGTTATAAGAAAAAGAGCATATAACTTGAATATTCAATACTTATATTGATATATTGATAATAATTTGAGCGCATATTTATGTCAAATCATATTTTAAGAATTCCTTGTTTTTTCTGACTTTATTTGTAAACTATAGTCGAATTATATGGGCCTCCTCTCTTTTTTTTGACTTTCTAGTACATAAAAATGTCTCTTCCCGTGTTATTTATCGAATCCACTCTGACAAATCTTTAGTAGATTCGATAAAATAAGTAGGACTTGGTTTTGATGTCTTTTATTTTCGTTGTACTATGTCCTGGAGATTACTCATAAACTTCATTTAGAATAAAAACGTTTGGGCAAAGCAAGAAGTATGGAACACGCAAAAAATTAAGGGATAAAAATAAAGATATTATTTGGAATGAAATAACTTTTTAAAATAAATGTTCAAAGTAACGTGTTTAGTTGACATTAGAATCGGCATGACTGCAATTGGTTAAACAATATAATTCGCCAAACAGAAGAATATGAAGGTATGAAGGGGCTTCCTGATAGAATAATCACTTGATGCTGACGTCTAATTAGGTATAGGTTGGTGACTGCTTGTGAAGGTGATCGTAGTTGGATTTGGTTTTTAACGCCCACTAAAATTCATACGAAATGCCTCAAAGAGAATCTATAGGACTAATATTCATCGTATATGGTTTTAATCCAGAGTTTAATTTCGAAGACTATGGTTTTTGTAGCAAAGGAAAAAATAAAATGTTGCGATTTACACAATGAAAAATTGGGAGTAAAATTTTCGAATAAGAAGGGAGCTGTTATTTAAGGCTATAATCTTTTCACTTACAGCAGATTATGTCTATTTTTTCTAGGATAATTATTCAGGTGCTTCCATTTAACCGGTTAGTGGCAGGATAAGGAGAACGGGAAGACTGTATATTACTCTCATGTCAAGAAATTTAATAATACCCTAACTACAGTTTACTATGTCATACGCGTTAAAATCAATTTTTAACCTTAATTTATTGACCCAGGACTGCCGATCATGACTCAGGAGCAAAAATAAAGCGACCTTTCACGCAAACTTTGCTGGAACACACCGCCGCTGAACGAGCGGTAACAGGTCTGTCACTCATTTAATGAGCTTTGTCGACCTTCAGGAAAAGTGTTCTCCTGGGAAGAATGGAAAGAAAAAAGTGAGAGCGTGTGTTTGCACTCGTCGTAGAGAGATGCAACAGGAAGGTTTCGTGCTTCGCAACGCCGTGCCAAATAGAGGGTTTTTCGGATAGGGTTATGGAGCTTAAATGCGCTTGATTTCATGTATAACAGCCAAATTTCTCTCAATTTGCTCCTGGCTAAATTCATAAATGCTTCCTTCATTCTAAGATAAATGGGAAAAATTTTGACCCGAAAGCTGCAAAAACTCTTATCCTTCTCGCTCGCTAAATGGCTTCTGGGAAACTTATTCCTACCTGTACTGAGAAGGATCAGGGGTAAATCAGAAACTTTTCAGTAATCTCCAAATAAAAATGTCCATTATTTCCTGAATTTGGGTATTAATGTTATACAAACATTGGTTTACAGCAAATGAATAAAAATACTAAACTGTCAAATATTTTCTCGCTGATTTACATGTCGTTGTTACAAATAAAATATCAACAGTTCGCGCGTAGCATGCTAAAGTCACGGCACTGGCCGAATATGTGAAAATGTTAAAAAAAAGAATAAGTTATTACTGTTATTACGCCTTATGAATGTAAATAACTTGATTCGTGCTTTATCTTTCGTTAAAAATATGGACTATTTAGTTATTTAAATTTTGAAAAATAGCCAGAAATAATTATTGAGGAATCTAATTGCACAATTCAACTTACTATTTTTTCAATGGAGCTGATTTTTCTACTTAGAGAGAAGGGTTATTTATTTTGACTGGACTGTAGTTGGACCTTTTTCACAAACAAAAAAATATCCAACAGAAATGAAAAGCAGAGGATAAAACCATCTGTGGAAAAAATTTTATAAAATTAGTACCTTTGGAATAACATCACAATCTTATCCGCGGATTGGAGTCTGAGTTGTTTTGGTCAGGAAATGGATAAATGAGACTGTCCGTTGACTACATGGCAGAATTAAACTGGCTCCTTAGTAATGTTATTTTGGCAATTTTTCTTTTGTCCTAAAACCCTTTTATTTTCTCTCCACGCGCTCCTCTTCCCATATATGTCTCCATTTCTCATTCCTTCGCCTCCCTTCCATCTAGTCACTCATCCACGCTCTTAGAAGCCACCCACTCATCTCTCTACTCCTTAACCCCACCCTCCCTCTCCTTCCGCTCTTAAGTATTTTACCCCTCCCGACCCATTTTTCTTTTCTCCCGCCAACTTTTTTTCCCTTCCCTCTTCCTCTTTCCTTCCTTCCTCCTCCTTTACTCCTACCCTCTCATTTCTCTCTCTCTCTCTCTACCCTCTTGGTGCGGGCGAGGGGAGAACACGACGCCGGTTGGAACTAACGACCCAGCAATCATTAATTCACGAGCGCCTTCGTAATCACCCGCTCGCGCCCCTCTCCCACTCCCCATCTCCACGCCCACCCTCCCCTTTGCTTCTCACGCGGCCCCCGAGGGGAGGGTTTGATGCGGGAGAGAGAGAGAGAGAGAGAGAGGGAGGAGGGTGGGTGTGGGGAGGGGTTAGCATTGGTGTATTCCGATCGAGAGGACTGGGGAAGGGAGCGGGGGGAGGGGGGGAGAGGATGAGGAGCGGGAGATGTTGGGAGTGACGGGAGGATTGTGAGTGAAGGGAGGAGAGGTAGGCGGAGGGGGCGTTGTCGCGGACGGAGGCGGCGGGAGGTGGGGAGAGGGGCGTGGGACGTGAGGAGGGGGAGGAGCTGAATGGCAAACGACAGCTCATCTAGACTGGCCGTGGGTACCATTGGCCAATGGTCTGCTTTCATTTCGACAACGCCTGCACGCAGACTTGAGGAGAGCGCATAATGATGCGTGAAAACGCTCGAATTTTTATTTATTTTTGGTCATTATTTGCCATTAACGTCCAAGTTTCCTTTCATCCTTTTACTGGCTCAAATTTCTCACCGTGACACATTATTGAACTTTTTTTGGCTCTTAGTTTTAGGTCACCATTTATCCGTTCTTCGTATGTTGTTACTTCTATCGGAGTTACTTTTTTTCACTGAAAATTGTTCAAACACTCTTTTTCTCTTTTAGACAAATCTATTGAGATATGGGTCAAGAGGTTTCTATTTTCCTTTAAGTTAATGGATAGTGGTATGCAAAAATATGGCGGACGGAAATTTCCATGATTCTCGAAGAATTACCATTAGAACTTAGTGTCGATGTGCAAAATTGCGCTTATTTTAGAAAAGTACATAATTTTTCTTTCAAAAATGTTTAAGTAATGATCATATGTAATAAAACTATGGCATCTATGATCAATGATGAAATTATGGTGCCTTCAAATAATTAATACCAAGTGAATTAGGTACATAATTATTAGTACGCAGTACACTTAATTAGGCAAATGCCTAGTGATAATGTGGACAGAAGAAACATAAAAGCATTACAGCTGTGACTGAACTAAAAAGCATTTTTCATATTTCACGAATACTGATTTTGAATGCCACTGATTTGCTTTAAGTGGATATATTCCCGTCCAAATATAAGGGTATGATGATCTTATCGCATCCTTATATTTGTAATCAAAATATGATCAAATTTTCCACCAGATAGTTTAATGCCAATGATTTGGTGTTTAACGGGTTTTCCTTACTTTAATAAAATTAAACGTCGGGTAATTATTAAAAAAAATATATTGAGATAAAATAAAAGTAATTTGTAATTTAATACACTTTAAGTTTAGTTTACCTCCACCAGTTTCAACGTGTCATCATCAAGAGGTCTACATAAATGTACATGTTCAAGGGGGATTTATTATATTTATAAACTGAATGAAAAAGGAGCGGAAGTAAGGTTGGTTAGGTGAAAAAATCCTCCCTCTCTCTTTTCTCCAGCATATAAATACGATATTCCCAGTCCTGTACGTATTTAGACCTCTTATTAATGACGCAAAAGGTATGAAAAGTAGAGCGTGAAAAATAATTTTTTAATATTTTTTTATCATATCCCTAAGTGTAATATTTAATATTAATATCAATACACTTAAAATGTATAGTAATGAAATTTTAACTATCGGCCGTAAGGCATCAAATAAATAGCCTCAAATGAAGTATTGTGATTCAAATCGATAAACTAAAGCAAAAAGTTTAATTTTTTCATCATTATTGGCACTAAAAAATCCCATTTCGTCTGCTCTAAGAATTTTCGCCTATTTGGAGCGATAGTATGGTTCATTTAGCGGCAGAACAAGCTCTGTGATTGGTTTTCAAGAGATTGTCATTTAAAATATTTCTGGACAATCCTGGCAAATAATTCTTGTTGGAATGAAACCAGGCAAAATTGACTGTAATAAGCATGCCAGGAAATAAAGTTATGCAATACCTTAACTCTCTAGGTCGTTTTTATTTATAATCAAATAACTACTAGGTCTTGGGTAATTAAAAATCAGGACTTGTCTGGAATTCATAATGTTAAGATATTCTACTTGATTTTAGCTACTCCATGCTACTTCTTACTCTTCGACAATTTCAGTTAATTATTGAAGCCTCCGTTGCGCTCTGCGCGGTCTTCTGTTGACCACGTGGACTGCTGAAGACTTCCCAGGGGTGATATTCCAAATCCTATTGGCATTCGAAAATAAGATTCTTCATCTTTCACATCTTTAACCTTAGAAGTAATCTATCTTCCTTCGAAAAATATTCCAATTTTATCAAAATCTTTGATACGTCATTTGATATGCTTCATCCAAATGCATACAATTTAGGGAAGACGAAGTAGCATTATGCTTTTTCCCATTAATCATTGATAAATCCAACTCACGGTTTTGTCCAATGCTTTCACTGAAAGTGGCATTCAAGCCATAGATTCTGTCAAAAAGTTGTATTTTATTAATGGAACATGAACGTATTTGGCGGACGAACTCAAATCATAGTAGTCTACCGAAAATGGTGAATACATATATTAAGATTATGCTGTATGATGACTCGGTTGAAAAAATTTGATAACGCAAGAAATCGCACTATAAAAATGATGTGGCAAATACATTTTCATTAAATAGGTTTATTTTTATTTTTAGTTGCACATGCGTCTTCATTTCTATAACACCACTGACCCACCGAAAAACTGGTTTCATATTGATATCCCTTATCGTTCTGCATAAATATAATCATCTCATGGTATCAGTTAGCAGACGCACTTTAATATTGTTTTCCGGTTTTGGCAATTTCCTCGGGGTGATACCATTTATTGGCTACGTTGATTGGAATATATTTTGCTCTTGAACGACAGCGTTATTGGCCTAAACACATTATCTTGGTCCTATGAAAATTTGCTTCCACCAAGATTGAAGGCGGGTGATTATCGGAGATTTGGGGGATCGCCTGTACACGCTCTCTGTTGGCTTAGTGGTGTTTAGTTGCTCTTATAGATGTCGTTGTTATTAATTCCTTTATAGCTTCTGATACTCATATTTATATCGTAAGGGACTTATACGATCATATTAAAACACACTTCACTATGAAAACGTTTTCGTTGCTTTGAACTAGAAATGATTTATTGAAAGAAAACGACTACCTTGGCGGTATGCTGAGAATTCTAAAAAGGTGAATTAATGTATTGACGAATACGCTATTTTTGTAAGGCATTCCGATTCAATTTTTTAAATTGTTTTTTTCGGCTTCGGCCGATTATTCGTCCGGGGGTCCTGAGCTCGGAAACGAAGCGTCGACTGTACCGAGCGTGCGTGTTGCCTGTCATCACGTACGCAGCGCCGGTATGGTCAGGAGTGCCGAAGTCTACCCTCGCTCTCATCCAAGTGGTGCAGAACTCTGCGCTACGGAGCATCTTGGGATGCGGGCGCTACGCCCGCGTGGAAGAGACGCACCAGGACGGGAACATGGAACCTCTGAACGTCCTTCTTCCGGAGCTGTCTCGAAGATTCTTCGAGAGGGCTGCGGATTCAGACGTCGCCACCATCCGACGCCTCGGAGAGATCCAGGTTTCAACGTGGGACCGCTATAAGCGCCCCATTGCCAGCATGGATCGCCAAGATACCCTCCCAGCGAAGAAGAGGCCCAGGCTTCAGTAGCAGGGATCGCCAGAACGCCGTGACAACGCAGAAGACGACGCCCTGCCTTAGAAGCCTAGGCGGCTGGAAAGGCAACACAGTGGAGCCCCGACCGGAGTAACGGGGGTCCGTCCACGAGAATTACTAATTAAATTGTTTATGTTGATGGACATTAGTAACCATTTTTTATGAGATAGAAATATCAACATTGCTGATGAATATTTTAATTTAATTTTATCTGGTTAATTTTTCATATCTCATGTATTAATTAAAGCGCCTAAAAATTTTACGCACATCATCCTTCCCACCATTTCTTTCTTTAAATATATTTTAAAAAGCTATTATTTAAAAGATACCAATCCATTACATACGTCACAAGTAGGATATTTTTCAAGAAAATTAAAAGCACATCACTTTCTCGGAAACTGTACATGGATGAAAATGTTAAATTAAAATCACGCTACCGTATGAAAAATACTGTTTATATTAAATAAACTCAAGGGTATACTATGGTATTTCTTTATTGCTCATTGAAATATAAAACATACATTAATTCAAATTATGCGGCAATGCGAATCGGTAAGGACCAGGGGAGGTATCAATAGTGATTTTTTATCCTGGGTGCCATCTTCGAACTTAGGTCCCTTACAAAAACTTTACTTCCTTTTTCTGCAAGCAGGTTTTACCACCGCATTTCCCTGATAGAAACTAGTGCCTACACCCATAAGGACAAAAAGGGATGTCAAGGACCATGCCTTTACTTACCCCGGTCGTTCAGCTTGGGGATGTGATGCACATAAACCTTTAACCCAACTTTCACTTTTATCGCTTGGGCCAGGATTTTTCTTCAATTCACCACACTGCGTCATTGAACGTGTGCAATGCCCATGTTTCTGGTATCAGTTTCTCCAATGAAACAATAGAAAAAATAAAAGTTGCTCTTTTGATTTTAGCCATTTCAATAATCAACAATATGCTCTTTGGGTACAACGTTCTGGGCAAGAAAAGTATGTGCGTACTTCGTTTTTGTACTGTATTTAAGGTGGAGTCGTGGAGAACTGATTGAGACTTAGAAAGTTTTTATCTCGCTTAATTTTGGCTAAGGCTGCCTCTGGGGCATAATTCTTTTTATAAAGGATTAAAATTGTGCTAAATCTAATGTATATGAGACTACATATAATATTATTACTATTCTTACCAAATAAAAGAATCAGTATATGCATGTATTAATCGTATTCCCTCATTTGAAAGTAGGATTTAATCCACTATGTGTCCAATGAAATATTTTAATACCATGTTTTCATTAAATGAAGTCAGAAGTGATCAGTGGTTAATCAGTGTAATAATAAATATTTTAATAAATTCTTCTGAATCTTGAAGTTTGGTATGTGAATTGTTGTGCTGTGTTAGCGATATGAGGTTATCTTATGCTTCCAAATTATGCGCATTATTGAGGAAACAATTTCTGTGAATGATGGGCTACAGTCTATGCCTGCAAGTATTTTAATGTTTTCCCTACCTTAATGGGTTAAAGTTCAATAATATGTATGCAAATATATTCAGGCACAGCAGATGCAGCCCTTGAAAAATACCAGTATAATAATTGTCTCCGGTAACATCTACAGTTGTGTAACCTAGAAATGACATTGGACTCGGGCTCCATTTTGCTTGCAAATTCAGCAATGGCTCCGCGGTTTGCCCAGTTAAAATAAGATAGCATTTAAATTATAAGCCGTCTAATTACTCCGAAACTTTGCGGTTTCAGTCCATTTTCTGCCTGAACAGTTTTATAGCATGGAATTTTATTCAAAAGCGGGGTAGAATAATTAAATATGCTAAAATCAAGGGAGTGCAGATCTCGTTTTGCAGTTGCATTGACCGTAAACAGGAAATGTTTGCGCGGGCCCTGCGGTGCCTCTTCTCCGTCAACTCATTTGAAAAGAGGAGAGAGCGTATCGGACCTACCCGTGTGGATGAGAGAATAATGGTGCGGGGAGAGAGGGTGGAGGTGAGGGTCGGAGAAATGTCAACGGCCGGCAGAGGAAAGTGGAGAAGAGAGGTGGAGAAGGCCTGGGGGGATGGGTGGGTTGCGGAGAGAGAGAGAGTGGGAGGTTTTGGAGAGGGGTGGGCTGGAGATCCGGACGAGTGAGGGAGGGGGAGAGGAGGAGGAGATTGGGATGAGCGGCCTGGAAATGGGTCCCATGGCGGTCACCTTTGCGTGGCCCGGCTAACGAGCCACCAGGGCTCCAGAGTGATGCGTATTTTCCGAGGCAGAATAATACCGAATGTTAACTGCAAGTTATTTGAAATATCTACTAACCGTTCTGAAATCAAGGATTTATTCACGACAGATTTGAAGGCTTAATTTGATGCACTCTCGCGCTTTTGGACACAGAGTAAATGTGGGCATCTCGTTTCCTGCGAAACATCTCATAATTCTTGTATTAATTGATGTGAATACAACGGTCAAATGTTGAAGCTGTTTATTTTGGAAAATTTTTGAATAAAGGTTTGCTAAAATATGTGTTCACACCAATTAGGATGAGAATATCGACTCGGAGGTGGTTGCATCCTCGTCGTAGTTCAGCTATTAATGATATTTAAAATATATTTATAATATTGCGTGAAAAATGTATAAAACAATTTTAAGTTTGCATATTCATTTATTTCTTTTTGTATACATAAGTGAGTGCACATAAAGATTTATTTTGAATTATCAGCATTGGCTGAAGATTTGGCTTTCAATCATCGAATCCTAGTTACCAGTGACTGTGGTGGATGGTAAATTCTCATACTATGCGTCAACGATCAATTCGGTGTCGATGTATAAAGAGGTATCTATGTGTAACTCATGTTTGACGGCATAGTCTGTACACGAGGCATGAAGGGATCACAATATAAATTCCCATCTGATACATCCTACGATGAGCTCGGCTTATTCTCCACAAAAAATCTGAGCTGCGATTAGAATGCACCTACTTGGTGTCGTACGTCAAAATGAGAAGTGATGCTTAAATCACTAAGTCAATTTGCTTTCAATACAGGCCTGTACTTCATGTTGTATTAAATCTGTTTCTGGAACCGGAACGATCATGCGGAATGTTTTGATTTGAATCAGTCAATGCGACCATGGCGAAAACAATTCGCATCATTTGCTGAAATTATTTTGTTTGAACTTGAAATTATTAACTTTGATTGAATCACTATTAATAATGCATATTTTTTCGGCTTTGCTTAAGTAATCATTATATTCCTCACGACAACTTATTCCGTTTCTTGGAGAAAATGTTCAATATCTCGGCTATACTATTGTAATTCCTAGATTTACTTAAAATATAGTCCGTTCAATAGAATAATATGTTGTTTTATATTATTTTATGCTCATTTATCTTTTTATGCACAATGATAATTAAACCTGGAGCTATGTGTCTTTTGTATTTAAGAAACAATCAAGTTGTGATGATTAATATCTACCCTTGGTCCGCCTTAGCCATACTTAAGGACATTTAAGACAATTACCTTGATTTCATCCTCCAACCACATCTCTTGTGGCAATTATGCGACGCTATATGCTCTAGGGAGACTTATGGATCCTCAGGCGCAAAAATTCTCCAGGGATTTCATCATCTTCTGAATGCAAGGGATCGTACGAATGGGCTGGAAAAGCTCCTACACGATTCTCAGTGTTTTAGGAGTGAAGACGCACACTTGTGGCGACTAACACCACTACCCTTCGTCTCCCTCCTCATCCCCCGCCTCTCACTCAATATCTCACTCCCTCTCTCCTAACTCCGTCCCTCATTTACGCTGAATACTTTTAATTGCACCGCAGCCTACCGAGTTTTCATCCTTAAATTGCTGCCAGCGCCGAAGCGAGGACACGGCGGGGGTGCGACCAACGCGGCGGCGGTGGCGGTAGGGCGAGCGAACGGAGATGGGTGGTGGCGCGAGTAATTGGTGTGACGCGAGCCGAATAGTGTTTGGAGCCGAGGCCGAGTGGGGCGCTGCAGTCTGGTGTTATTTGTCTGTTGCTCTCATCGGGTGGGTGCGGGATAAAGCTGTGGCGTCTCAAGAGGACTGCGAGGAGCGGGAGATCGTCGCCGGGGGAGGAGTGGGTGGGTGGGGGACGGAGGAGGCTGCCGTCACGTGATGGGAGGGTGAGAAAAATAGAGAGAGGTGGGGAAAGGGAGAATCAGGTGACAACGTAAAATGAATTGCACTAGTGCTTGGGGCGTCCGTTAAACCTGTTCGTTGGTTTAGGAAATAGTTTCGACCGACATCGAAATTAAAAGTTTTATCATTTTGGACTCACATCTCGCGCTCTTCCTTTGGATTAATTTGGACCCAATCAATATTCTACGAAGTATTTTTATTTCTGATATATCTTCCAAAAGTATATTTGTGGGCGGAATTTCATTGTTACTTGTCGCATTATCATTTAATAAATGATTCGTTGTACATTTTCTTTGATGTTGGCTTGAAATGCAAAGTTAATACAATTTTAAGGTTTCGGGGCCTACGATGTTTCTGAATCGTCATTGTGTTGATGCTTCGTGCGTTTTTGCAATATGATTGCGTTGATTAATTACTGGTACTCTGGTTGAATAATTACAATTAAATAGAAACCAAGTCAGGGATATTGCGTCCTATTGGTAATGGACACAGTAGAGAGGGCCTCAATATTGATTTTTCGACCTTTATCCGAATCTCGTGCGTGATGTCTGTAGCAGGTAAAGAACTGTACATGTTTAAGGGCATGTTGGTGCATAGCGCGAAGTAGCGCGTAGAATTGCACCATTGATATTTGATCTTCCGAAATTTGGAAAACATTTCTTGGTTACAGTTGCTGAGGTTAACGCACGTACACATACTATCTTTTTCGTACAATGGAACATGAATATCGCACACTGGAAATCTCAAAATTTGAGGAAAAATGCATTTCCCGAATAAAATGATATTTATTCATTATATCATTACGATATTTTATTTTCAGTAATAACCTTTTAAGCATTTAGGTTATCTAGTTTCATATTATGACTTTAACATATTTCTATTTTCTTCATATTTTTCGTCTCCGATGACCAAATATTTGCATAGTGTTTAAAGGAGCATAGGATTCAAGAAACGTACATTAAGTTAACTCATTGAGGGTTATACAAATGAAGGGTTTTGATGCTGTAGAATTGAAGATCAAGTATTGATCACTTTTTGCACGCCGAGTGGAAAAGAGGGAAATGAAATGGAATTCAATAATAGTATATTTCGAGTTTAATAAAGATTTAATAGGTACGTAAGGAGAGAGATTCATTTTTTCTGGATATATTAACATCCAACCATACATCGGTGTATGCTACGGACCTATGCAATGGGAGATCATGTAATTAAATTGACTTCGGGAACATTAAGTGTCTCTAATGTATTTCATCATTACAATTCTTTAAAAATCGGGATTATGAAAACAGATTGTTATTGTCAATTTTTATGAACAATTTGAATGATGGCGCATGTTAATTACTTTTGCACCAACATAGGCTGGTATTTAGGCTTATTAAGTTGCAGAAATGTATTTACTCTATTGTAGTTACGGCTTTCCTGTGTTTAAAAAGACAAATCTACTCGTATTATAAGGCGAATTTTAATTATTATTATCCTGCATAAAACACATCGGAGTCAACTAACTTTAACGTAACATCGCTACTCCGTTAATGTAATACTATTGTGCATTAAGTGTGAGATATAGCCTGTATTTGTCTAATCTATCTGGAATGCAATTTGGCCATCTTTTAAGTAGTAGAAGTATCCACTTGAAGATATCTAGAATATTAAGCCATATGCATAATCAGACGAAAGCGTTATTGAAGAAATCAATTTGTATCTCATCTTTCTTGCCAGTTGAATGAGAAAATAATTATTGAATATTACTTTGGTTAATGCATCCATTTCACTTAATGTATTTTTGGAATAAAAAATCTGCTTGCAGATATAATCTGCTAATGGAATTATAAATGTGTTGAGAGCAGGAAATTCCAATTTGGCAGGAAATAGATATTATAAGCCTGAGAGATGGCAATATTTTTGTATAATATACTGAAAATTTTTATTTGAAATGATTTGAAATCCAAAAATTCTCTAGCAACGATAAATATATTAAAAGTCAAAAGTGTAATAGGGTCCATTTAATTATTATGCATACCAGAAATATACGTAGCTTAAATTATAATATTTTCTTATATTTTCTATAATGTCTTTTATTGAGGAAATATTATTTATATAATGACTTTTATTGTTATACTAATGTTTGTGTTACTTAAAATCTGTCCATCAACAGTAGTTATCATAATAATTGTACAGGAAGGTTGGTTAAGTTGAGCAATATATTTCTATAAATGAGTGCCCTGGATTCAATGGATCGTTCGATATACTGAAACATTGTCATCATTGAATGGGAAATTAATGTGAATTACTCCCAGAACGTAAATTAAACGCCTATGAAAATAAAACTTTTATCATTATGACATTTTTGTCGTGCATTGGAATATTTTTTTACTTTCCGAGGTAAATGGCAATGTATAAAATTTTATTGAACTTACTAATTCGATTTTTGTCTTTAAATTTATTTATTAAATGTAAATTCAAAATACGGATTATTTTGCTTACTTTTTATTTTCATGATTTTATCAATTTGCATTTAAGTAATTGAATATTAAAGTGACTAGTACATTTTGGTTAGTAAATTCATTCCGTGTTGATAGTAAATTTTTTTAGTTGGTCATCTCCTCTAATTATTTCTCACATACACGTTATTCCTCAGCATCCTCTTTTTTTGTCGTTTGGTAATTAGTATCAAATCTCTTACTAAGTAAATTTAATAGGCTAAATTTTCATAGTTAAACTTTGGAGTGTTCTTCAATTTCATTACAAAATAATTCTTGAAGTTTTTATGTATGTTCTATTAATATGCACTCAGAGAGTGATAGTGAAGTAATCGGAGACTACCTTTGATCAACGTTTTCCTCTGAGCGTACTGAAGCCTCATCTCCCACTCATTGCTCTCTCTAACGACTACATCCCCGCCTTCCCCCAGACCTTCATTACTCTTGAGCTAATCCCTCTATCTCATTCGCCAGCAGTCTTACTATCTTAATATACCCGCTTTGTGGCGCCTCATAGGACAATGAGTTCTACTACAGTGTTACCTCTCCACTTATGTTTCCTCCCTTACATATCTAAAATCAGCTTCCACAGTCAGTGCTACTCAAGTCCTTTATTTCCACCGCCTGAACCCTCATTTGTGCCAAAGATTACTATTATTACCTTAGCTCTGCTAGAAGATACTACGCAAACTTGAGACAGAAAAGGGTAATGTTGCTGCTTTTAGTTCCCCATGTAACTATGGTCACGTCCAATGTTGTAACTGTAAAATGTGTTTGTACACAACTAAATATCCAGGATAGTTAACGTACTAAATGAAAATGCTGTAGAAAAATGTCTGGAGACCTAATAAGAATGCACGTGCGTACTAGAATAGAGACGACCGCTTATCTTGAATACGTGGTTGACTCCAACTTTTCCTTTCTCTCCCTAGGCTGCTCTCAGCATTCACGATCACTACTTTAGCCGAAGATCATAAGTTTATGAATATTTTATCCTCTGGAGAGTCGTTAATAAAATGTAATTACTATTGGTTGCCTGATGAGTTAGTCGGTAAAAATTCATACATCAGAATTATAGCGATAAATTCACGTTGATATTCAAGCATTTTAACTGATGATAGTTAAATTAATTTCTATGTGTTCATAATAGTAAAGGAGAAAATTTTCGCTTTTCCGAATTTTATTAGTTGGTATAATTCATTCCGCCGCGATACAGCATCATCCGGTCTCGTATTTGCGATGTCTTGCCGAATGATGCTGTATCGCGGGTTAAATCCGTTGCACCTACCAATAAAAATTTCGTGGAAAGCCCTTTGTCCCTTCTATGTAATGGATATTGACAACTTCTAGAGAGTGAAGATTCTCCTCTAACGCTTAATTACCCTATTTCGAAAGTCAATTGTGAGTATTAACCCTTTAAATAGTAATTTTATTGTTTTCCAGGAGCATTTTCATTTCTGACTAATCTTTAAGAATTTACATAATAATCAATTCTCTGACAAAAAGAATATTCGCCTTTGCTCTATGAAGGATGTTTTGGAGTAAGAGCTATTTTATGTTAAATTATAGTTGTGTTAACATTATCGTTTACCATTGTTTTGTGGGATAAAATCTCTCTAACTGTATTTCTTTTATATATGATTACCTTTCCACCTACTGCCTATTTCGATAGTCTGGAAACAATACCGCAGGCCTTCCCAAGTTTGAAATCTCATGTTTTCATTAGAATCCCTCGGTAGCAGGTTCTATTTCAGGAGCTGATCCCACAATTTCATTGGAGCATTCGCAATCTCTTGCAATTCGTATGCGTTTCGTTACTTTCTCCATGAATGTTCCCGTGCACTCTTCCAATGAACGTCACTTTTATTTCCATACCATCCGGTCTGCTCTTAATCTCGGCCTTTCTCCGCTCTCTCCTTCGTTACTTACCCATAATCGCACTGCTTTCCGTTCTCCTCATTCTCCGCTCAATTTCCGTTGTTGTCAGAGGGTTTAATTCTTATGCAGCATTGCATGCCCCTTTGACCTTTCGACCTTCGTTCGACGCTTCGTAAGAGCTTATGCCTGCTTTTTCGAGGCGTCCATTGCAAATCTCCCCCCTGAATGGATTAAAATCGACAGTCACCTACTTGAAATATATGGCTATTAAAAACGAATGCTGATATTTTCCCGATGACATCTTTATGGTTGAGCTTTAGATATAATCTATATCGTTTTTATAATATATTTTAAAAGCGTGTAGCTGTTATCGAATGGATTCTGTAGGGATTATATGAAGAGTATGAGTTACGATTTGGCTGACAGGTGCAGTATTAACCAACTGTAGTTTAATATTTTCCAAGACTTCAAATTTTATCAAAGATATTAATTATTAATACCGAATCTCATTGATATGTAAATTCTTTATTTTTGGCAAAAGAAGATAAGGCGCCAGAACGACAAGATGGATAAATATGTTTCCTGCTGTTCTTCATTGATAAAATCGTTTTTCTGATTGAATTTCGTTTTAAGCCAAGTACTCGCAGTTGCAATTCATAGTTAAAATATTGAGTAGAATTAAAAGAATGCTCGTAATAATGTTTATTGCTTGTTATATTCATAATTTTATGATATTTTCTCCATTTAAGAGCTGTTAACTTCATGCATTGGTCGTATTGTCAATAATGAAATTTTTTGGCGAAGGACGGGTGATATCCATGTACTTTTGAATGAAAATCGTCCATCTTTTTTTCCAGAGAATGAGGGTTATTATTGTAGTTCTTTCTCTCTCCGGAGGTAAAGGAAAAATAAGATATCTACGCAAAATATTATGTGAATGATGTTTCACGACGTTAAGTATCCTGCTAAAAGAAGGATTAAAATGTTTTTATTTGCATACGAACCCTGTTGCTAGGAAAGGAGTACTTAACTCGCCTTTGGTAATCGAAATACTTGTGGTGATTGCGTGGTCATGGATATATATTCTATGAAAAATCGAATGAATCGTTTATATAAGAATATGTCCCTTCTTTACCGTAACACATAATTATTAAGCTTTTTTGTAGACTTTGAATCCATATTTTTTTACAGAAGGCAGGCCAGAATTACTTTTAGCAAAGAATTTTATTATACGATTAATTCCGTCATTATCCAAACAACACTTTCCTACATACGTAAAGTGATAGAATTCGGAGATATTCTTAGGTATCTCTCACTCCCCTTCCAAATGTAAATTACTGTTGTTTTCGTTGATACATACTAAGAGATTATTAAAATGGCTACAGATTGGTTCGTGTTGATTCTAATTCATCGTGCAGGTCGGTTATCGCATTGTGTTAAATATTGCTGGGATATTGTGTTCACAAAAACTTTTCTTTTCTTTTTACAGGGTCTCATTAACTTTAAAAATCATTCTCTACATTTGCGGCTTCTTACAATTTCGAGCTCTCCGTTGAGACCACGAGAGTAACAAATATACTTAGCGCTTAGCCTTTCCTACTTGACACGGTAATTTTCGTATCCATTTTGTGAATATCTCCGCCCTTGATTATTACCATGGCTCATTCTGTCCATCTCCGTCTTCTCTCTGTCCCCACTTCTTGCCTCCTCCCTTCTCTCTTTTTTCCCTCTCATCGCTGGCCCCCGCCCACTCCCCTTCTCCTCGGGACCCGCCCTTCCCATCCCCCTCACCCGCGCTCCAACCCTGCGCCATATGCCATGTCCCTCACTCCCCTATTCCTTCCCGCCAACCACTCTCCATCGCTATGGAGCTTAGCAGCTCCTTTCTATTCATTCTGCCCCTCCCCACTCCCTCACTAGATACTCACATCTCCCACCCTTTACATGACCTTTCCTCTGACCTTCCCTTCACCCTCCACATCTTTACTTCCACCGTCTCACTTTATAAAGTAAATTCATTTACCAACGCTCCCTTTTATGTTCCCTTTTCCCCAATTATGACTTTTTTGTTTGGTCTCATCCAACGCTGTGCGGCTGTTTCGTTCTCTTTCCCCGTATCTTCTTGCGTCGCTGGCTCTTATTCCATATCCTACGTCGCCTTTTCCATCGAGTCTGAAATTTTTGGGCTGGTATTCTCCGTTCCTCTCTTCCAATCGATGATGATATTGATTTCGATTATTTTTTCCTCTATGAGATTGTTTTGTGAATGATATGAAAGGATTTGGCAAATCGCCCGTGGAAAGATGGAAGGGGAATTTATTTAGCGTTTATCTCGCCGAGTGATTGTTCGGGTCAATTGCTTTTCTTTGTTTCCCAACGCCCTCTCCTCTTATATTTCTCCTCAACCTCCCTGTCTGTGCGTTCTTTTTTTTCTTGTTTTCGCCTAAGACTACGTTCAATGGTTCAGTTTGTATACCCTCTGGCTTGCTTTTGTGCTAGATGATGAAAAATTTGAGAGCATCAAGTTAAATTTTCCCTTATGTCCATCGATTTTACTTGGTTGATGCTGAGAACTTAAATGAATATAAGTATAGATGTCATGCTGTTAAGGCAAATGGCATTCTTGCATTTAAAGCTGTTTTTCGAGCAATTTACCTGGGATAGTTACGTTCCAATTGCGTTGGTTTTATTCTGATTCATGCAAAATATCTCCCAACATAGTGTGCACATGACGTAAGCATGTGATGTGCTTTAATCGTAATTCATGATGCATGAGCCTCCGGTTCATCTTCTATTTGCATCATCAATTTTGAATGCGGACTAACACTCCAAAAGGTTCAAGCACGACGGTTTGTAACGACGTTTGAAATGTCTCCTACATCTCTTGCATTTCTCATTCTTAATGAAGTACATATGTAAACATAAACCAAAAAGGTGAAGTCTTACTCAGTTACTTTGTAAAGAACGATGCCGTTTATTTGAGTGCTCCGTCAAATGATGTTTCAAATAATATTTTTCATTGGCCATCAGGGATGTTATAATCGATTATTTTACGGGAAAGGCGTTAGATTTGTAATATACATTTCTTTCTTTTATTCGTATCGAATTTTTTCAATGAAAAAATACCAAAGATTTGTTCATTTATAATCGTAATCGAGTGACTTCGTTCTCACGACGTTAAAATGTTTTTCCCTAATTTGGCGCAATTTTTAATTCACTTGTGACAATGACCTATTTTCCGATGTAGTGGTAATACCAGGTAATCAATAGTATCATGACCTTTAACTTACTTGTTCATATTGGCTAAAATGATACCGTTTGAAGTCTCCAACCTTATGGCTCTGAGCAATAATTAAAGACCTATTGAGGAAATGCGTTAATTATGGAAGAAAGGGCTGTGGCCTGAAGTCTCCATGTAAAATGAGCTTGGTTGGGCTCGCTTAAAAGGAAAGGCGGGTAAACTTTGGCAAATTTGAAAGGAACTCTAAATTCCAACTTGTGCTTCATCTTCTTTGACTAACTTACCACTTTTTCCAAAAAATATTTTTAAGCAGTAATATATGTAAAGTAGATTATTTTGTTGAAGTTTTTTATTATTTCATTTTTTTCTGTTGAATAACTTATGTTTAGTTTCTTCCATTGATGCCTTTGCGGCAGATTCAATCCTAAACACGGCTTTGATGGTGGCGAAAGCCTCCAATCTTTTCGTTTATTGACTTTTATCGTAGATTTATGTCGACCAAATCAAAATGAAACCTTGGATGATTGACTTAGGGAACTACGATCGGATAATATTTATACATTCATCGTTTTCCAAAAACAATAACAAAGAGCTCCAATCGAAACTTTTTCAATGATTAATTAGGCCCTATTTAGTATTATCTTCTTACTTGATCACTTTTTATGGGTTTCATTAAATCCTAGAATCTGTTCTTAAGTCATATGCATCTGTATTCCGACGTATATAGCATCTGTTTGAGCCAAAATCATGTTTGACTGAGGTTATCGCACATAGCCTTGCTTTTTTGGTCATTTATATCCCTGTAATATATACCCGCCCGTGAAAGCTCTTAAATCCCTTTGTAAACCTGTGATTCATCTCACTTTAATTGCCAGCGAAACCTTAATGGCGAAGGCATCTGTCGTATTCTCATTTCTGACCCAATCTCTTTTGTGCGTGTCGCACCTCCACCTGTGAGACTACCTAATATTATTCATGTTTTCCACTCACTATTCACTCCTTCTTAATCTATTGCTTTATTATTCACGCGCAACCAAATTACCACTCCAGGTGCTTTTGGGCGTGAGGATGCGCACGCCACCGTGAATTATGAAAACTTTTTTTTGTTGGCGGTCGAGGGAAGGCGATGGGCTGGCTCGTGGAAGGCACGCAAGAAACGGAAGGGGCCTTTTTGGCGGCTCGTAAAACGAAGCGCGCCTTAACATTTCATTGGTCCCTCGATGTTTCCGTCCATCTCTCCGGTGAAAGAATTGCTGCAGGATGCATTCGTCCTTGGTTTCTCACCCTCATAATTTCCACAAGCGCGAGGACCTGGTGAGATTCTTGTATTTTCTGCATGCCCACTGGAATTTTAACGCACGCTTGCGATGCCGGGTGCATTTCGGATGAACGCTAGGCGATTCAAGGGTGAGCAAAGTTGACAGCTGTTTCGAATAAATCATGGAAAGAGTTTTGCTCCCATGAAATACTTTTTACTTGTAATTTGTTTGTAGAGTCATAGTTTTGTGATATGTCGTAGTTACTCAGCCACCATTGCCCTTCACTTGGGAAATGTGGATATATTTGAAGGAAACCATTGAACCTGAGAAGAAAAAGCTGTTTATGGATTATTCTGAGGGAATATTTATCGCAAGGATGGAATCTTTATGATAACTCTTATATCAGGGATTGAAGACTGCGCTTTTTAGTCACCTCGGAAAAAGATATGAGAAATAAGCTCCATATCCATAAGAGACGGTATCAAATCAATTAACTGGGGAAACAAGTACTTAGGAGTTGTATCACGTCCATCATAGGGTGAATGAATTGATAGTATATACCAGCGATCCTTATAGTGACTTTGCTTATTCCAACTATTATTAGCGACCTTAGACTAGTATTAGCGACGGCATATTTCGTATACAAAAAGAATTTTTCGTATCCATCGGAGAACATTTTACGCAATGAGCTTCAGTAAGTTCAATGAAAATTCACTAGAGTCGTCAAAAGCCGTGGCAGAAATGGAGTTAACCTGACAGTATTACTTAAAGAAACAAGGATGGGAAGCCCTTCGAGCGCGAAGAGAGTAGGTGAGATTTTCTGATGGGTAAAGGATTGCCCCCGGAAAGTGCTTGGGGAACGGGAGAAATCAGGACTCTTTTTACCTCGGCAGATCGAACGACACGGATAATTTGGGATAAACAAACACCTGAAAGGACAGCTTTCACTGCTTTTTGTCCTTTGTACATTCACGGCCACAACAATGCTTTTGTTGTGGAGTGACGTTTTTTGGAGCTTCGGAAATCCTTCAGGGTCAAGCAAACATGAGTTGAAGTGCCCCGACGATATTAAATGGAGAACCTAATTGTATTATTACACTTCTTATACGAATAAATACGCTCTTCTCTCTGTGACTCCCAAAACAAATGTTTGGGAATAAAGCGAGAGGATATCAATGGTAGAATTCGGACATATGAGTATGGTGTCTGAAATGAGAATGTAACTTAACTTAAACGACGATATGGAAAAGATAAATTCGATTTTCTTCTCTGCTGAAGATGTTTCTTATTGTTAGACATGTACTTAAAGTCGGTTTTGCCCATTTGCATAAAATAAAATTAATATACTGCCTAATTTACCATCAGTCTCGATTCCCTAGCCCTTTTGGCTGAAAGTTGTGTGTGTTTCACTTATAAAGTAATTTTTGTAACTAATCGTAGCCCATCATGCCGAGTAGCATATGCTATTATTTTATAAACCATTGACACACGACCAGGGTAATTGAGTAATAGAACAAAATCATTTTGCATGAAATAGTGCGTACATTTTATAGAATGAAAAACTTTCCATCGATTGTAATTATCGTTTTTCTAGCAAAACTGCACAATTTATAACATTGGTAGATACTTATTTCCATGTAATTGCATGAAAAATTCAACCGAATAGAATCGAGATTCCGCGGTTTAGAAACTTGGTACATCCCAGACAAGTAATTCAAGAGAGTCATCTTTTAGCGTACTCAGATGTGGAAGGAAGCCAGTGAGAGGGGAAAAGTTTCCTCGTCGCAATCTTTTTTTTATTCCTGGAAACGGATTTACCCATTTCAACTACAAAACATCTGTCCCAATGTTAACAAACTATTCTTGCCGCTTAAAATTATTGAAGAATATTTATTAGAATTCGCTCGAGCTCGGATACGAGATGAAACCTTGTGCTATCCGAAGTCCGGTGTGTTAGTAATGAATGCCATCTCCGTGGCAATGAGGCGTAAAGTATAAAGCTGAAAATATTCAAGAGGAAATTTTCAAGAAATGTTATCTCAAGTAGAACCGTTGCCAAATTTATCAATGCTTCTAAATTTAGCTGATTACGTATACTTTAAAACTCTACTTACCCTAACTCTCGTGAAAAGAATCTATATTTCTGTCTCAGGAAAAAATAACGATGGAATTCCAAACTTCCAGTATAATTTTGCTCTTTTGTTTTTTGAGAATATTTTCCATCTATGTGTTGAAAAATAGGACACTGTTTGAAATTATATCTATTTAAATAGAATGTTTCAAAATCAGTGAAATCAGCGGAGCTCTTTTTGCATTTAGGGGTCGCCTCTCGAACTTGAATCATCTCCATTATGGAGAGGTGGAATCATTGGTTTATGTTATCAAGCTATGTAGCCATCAAGATAAGCATTGTTGAAGACAGCCGAGACCAATAACCGTTGGTGATCAGAGCAGCGAGGGCATCGTCACCTTTCAATAAATGCTAAAAAATAATCCAAATAGAAAGTTATTTATTAGTTCTAAGACGTCTCTACATAATCACCATCCAGAGTTATACATTCTCCCAGCATTTCTTGACCTTTCGAAGGCTGTTATTATAGAATTTAGCAGATTACGTCAACAACTATTGGTCCACCTATTGAATGACGTCAGTTATGTTGTTAAATCTCCGACGCCGCGATGGTTTTTTGAGTTTGAGATCGGGAGAGTAAGATGGAAATGACAAAATTTTCAAGACACATTCCTTTTATTACCAATCGCACCGTGGTCGTGATTGCGGGTTTTCCAGTGTTTGCTTCTGAAAAGGTGTCAGTGGCCGTGGAACTACGCGTACTGTCCTTTTGACATGTACCTTTCTTCAATAATAATTTACCACACACTGCCATAAATAAGATGTCTAATACATGATCAGGATCAAATTGGATGGTTGCTCTTCGGGCTGATACGATACAGTCTTCCACCCACTGGCCAGTTTGAAAATTCCTTTTCCACCTCAACACTGTTTCACCACAACTGTGCCACAACTGGGCTATCATTTCTATAAACAGCTATCACTTTATCGTAGATTTGTAGGGCACTGTAACCTTTCAAATGAAGGAAATTCATCACACTGCGATCCTCCATCTCCTCCATACTGCGAGTTACTTCAACCTACGGCTTTATAAGGCAAAGAAAATGAACATTATTAGCTTTAATTTACAACATTATGTACATGAAGATCAATTGATGAGCAGAATAATTGTATCTAGATATCTTAGTTTTTGTAGTATTGTTTGATTAAAAATAAATTAATTAAAAATGTCCACGTGCATCTGAGCGTGAAGCAATTTTGTATCAAGACATATTTACTGCGATGATCGAAAGTGATGAATTGTTTTATATCATTGCGTAATTTAATGAGCAATTATATGGCAGGTTATTGATTTGACATTAATCGATTTTAATCACGAAAGTCGTGAATAAAACACGCCAAAGAATAAAAAAAAACTAACACCAAGCAATATATTATCCAGATATTTGCATTACTTCTAAAGAATAATTGCTTAAAAACGATAGTCCCGTGTATTTTGCTTTTTCTCACTGTCACAAAAAGCTAACTGAAAGAAATTTAATAGTATCGAGGAAAAAATATCAAAAAATGCCTAAATTTGGTATTTATTCACATTGGTTCTATACCTTTACTACTATTAAACTGTAATTTCAAAATTATATTTATTTTTTCATGTACGTCTGCAATCTGGTTGGGGAGAACTGAATAAAAGTGGAGGAAGGGAATATTACAGAAGTTTCATATTCAGATAATAAAATTCCAAACATGAAAAACATAGCTACATATTACACGTTGCTACTCTTCCCTAATTGTTTGTATTTTTATGGGAGTCATTAATGTTCCTGATATAGATATATTTAAGTTTGAGGGGAAGCACTCTCATTGTCTCATCGAAGAAAATTGAATTTCGTCATAGTTGATACCAAATCTGCAAGAAAAGGTGATTAATTGGAATCAGTTTCATCTGTGGCATATTCTCATCATATTCATTTTCCCCATGTTTGACACCTTTTGCCCTTTTTCAACTTTTTATTTCAATTTTGTTTTTTTTCAGGTAAGTAACTACCGTCAGACGGCCTTCTCTTCTTAAGTTACCGCAACAGCATCCTAGAAATAGACCCATTGATTTACCATCAAACATTCAGGTGTACGGTAAGAGGCCTTGAAACGCATTAAGTTACTCTGTAACCAGTTCGAAGTCGGCTGGTATCTTTATTGAAGTTATTTTGAAATAATGACATATCGATGTATTTAGTTTTTGTCAGTTGTAGGATTGTCAGTGCATTCAAAAAAGAAATATTTGACATTTCAAACTAATGTAGGCCGTAAATTTCTTTAAATAAATGAAGATTTGCTTGATATGTCAGTAAAATTCAGCTTAAAGTAAAATCAAATTTGTATGTTACTTTTTACGAAAATGTATGATGTGCATTAATACTGGCTTGTAGAATTAAATTTGCACGTAAATTTGGTGAAGATATATTATGAGATTTTGTTTCTAAGAATCCTGAATTTCTCTTTGCTTGGTGCAAAATTGGTTTACTTGAGTAATACTGTTTGAAACTTCTCTTTGGAGAAAACGTACTGCCAAATCAAGAAGCTGTTTATAATCTTCTGTACATTTTCAATTATTACTGAACTTCATTAAAACTGTTTATTTAATTCTGAAATCCAGTGTGCTCGTTATCACAGCATTTAGTGAACATTGTAATTACTTAATATTTTCAAACAGTATATCTTCCTAGATTGTCTGTCAATAATTCCAAATCAGAGTTTATATCGTATATGCATGAAATATTCGATAAATATCTGTTATAGTTGGAGAAAGAGTGAAGAAGTTAGCAAATCCATTCACTTATGTCAAAAAGAATGTCTACTTTAGCAAATATTCCTCAGATTTTCATTAAAATTGTAATCATGCAAAGAATTTATTCATTCAAAAGTGTATTCCATCATTACCAATTTGTATACTTTCATATCTACGTTGGGTAATCTTCCTAAAAGGTCCAACACAAATGAGCTATCTATTAATTAGAAAATATTTAAAAAACTAGTGTGCTTCTTTAACAATATTATATACATAATATGTATGGACAATAATATTCAATATAACAAAACCGAAAATAACAAGGCAGAGCCACAGTTACAACATTCATACTTTCATGCCTAAAATATATACTATATTTTGTGATTTTACGATTATATTTATAGCCTTCAATATATTTTACGGCTGCAGTGATTTATTGAACAGGATACAGGATCCTGTACTTCAGTACAGGATCCTGTAGTCAGATGTATCATGCATTCCCTGATAAAGTTTTTTTGGACAACTGCAATTGAGAACTACTTTCCCCTAATCGGGTCAAACTGAAAAACATATCGTTACCATTTTATACAAATATGTCTATTTTCGGTTTTACTGACGGAGTGATAGCTAAATATATCAAATGGAGAAAAGGTCAAATAAGGAGGAAAAGGGAAGTGATACAGAGCAAAAAAATGTAGTTTTTAATAATGTGGTAACATTTAATTGAATGTCTCAAATAGAGAAGTGATAAACGTGATCATAGTATATGCAAACTATAATTAAAACAAATATGACTTCACAGTATATTAATTATTAAAAGTTCCGTTCGCTCTACGGAAAAAAAAATTACCAAAATATTATAAATAAAGAAAATTCTAATAGTCTAAAATTTACAACCTTTATTTACACAAACATCATATGATTTTGTCGCTTGATCACCAAATGATATTCTCTCATGGCTGTATCTGAGTTAACAGTCGTGCATATACTAAAAGAATTATTGCTTATTTTAAAGGTATAATTCAAGTCCTCTAATTCAATACTTGTTTGCTCACATTTATTTCATGTTTTATAACATTTTCTGTAAATGCTAACAATATTCTTTACTTCTACAAGGATAAAACTATTAATTTCATTCCGTATATTACGGTGAGTACCAAACGAACTTTTAACCTGCTCATAAGCGTATCGAAGGAATGTATTTCCTGGTGTTGTGGTCATATTGGATTTTGTTATTCGTGAAATGGTCTTGGTTGGTAATTGCATATCTCATCATGTATACATATATATGTGTGTGTGTATATATATACATACATACATACATATATATATATATATATATATATATATATATATATATATATATATATAGATATATATATATATACACACACACACACACACACACACACGAGTATATGGTAAGGCTTATTGCGGCTACTTTGTGTCATTAACCCGCATACATTTCTCTTGTAATGTCATTATACTCTACCATTCCCTTACCTTTTCCATAGGGTTATGGCGTCATTAATTATTGGGCAAGCATGACCAGAATAGTATACACTGACAATACATTAATATAAATATTATAATAATATTTACCGGGAAAAGTTTGATAACGTTACTGATGTAAACAGAACACTTGGCCAACTACATTAATATTACAGCCATTCACTGTGCATATGTTAAACTCAACAAAATCCAATTCGATAATTTGATTAATTAATCCACCGTTGCTCATTGAAATTTCGTTAGTAATAATGATTTAATGACTTTGGAAGTTTAAGAAGGCCTGTCTTCTCCATCACCTACAGATGTTAAAGCGTAGCTCCGATTAAATGATTATACTTAGGTATTTGCTGTTAAATTTCAATTAGAATAACTATTTCAGAAAAACATATTCAGTGCTTTGGGTAATGCTGCATGTAAAATATAGATAAAATAAATATTTTAAAAAGCTTTGTATTGTTTAAATAGGAAAGGAATTAGATTCCTGGCAAAATAAACTTATTTTATTGTAAAACTTCCATGTATCTATTATAATCGGATCTCAATGATTCAAAAGATTTAAATAGGCCTAAAAAAATCTAATTTAAGTTTCACCTATGGAGTTGGTACCATAGATTTGGATTTTTCTGCTCAAATCGTTTCAAATGTAAAAAATGATAAATAAAATTCGTTTCGTATCTTCCTAGCAAGCTTTGGGAAACTTGAATACATATCGAATGTCATTTTTCAAAGTTCATTACCGGAATGTGTCTTTTCAAATTATTGATTGTTTTTCTGCACTTAAAATTAATCATAAGCACTAACCACATTTTTCAAGTAAATTTGGTCCATTTACCGAGGAAACATGAATAAACACGAGATTGGTGACCCTCGCCGCCAACATAATTCAAAATAGAATGTGATCTATGGTGATAACCTCATCAACAAAACGGAAAAGGAATATGATCCTAAAAATTATAAAAATGTGCGTGAAAAATATTTAAATAGTTGAAGACAAAACACAAAATTCTAAAAAGAAATTATTATTAAATGACTGAAATGAAATTATTTGAAAGGAATTACTAACACCGTCATTTGAATATCTAAATAAGGATACCTATTGTTACATTAACCATCAGCTCATTGATCTTTTTATTTGTCAATAATTGAATGTTATATTCTTATCTTGAATCAATTTAAATGTATAATTCTCTTTTTGATGTACTCGATTCATGGCTACACGGGGCAGAGTTTCAGAACACAATATGAGCGCGGTTAGACGTCAGGTTTCTATGGTAATCCTTGTTTTCCAACTGTTTCGGGTCAGAGAGAACGGCGAAAGATTAAACTGTGCATTTGGCACGTACAAACCACAATAATGACATATTGCATTTGCTAAATGCAGAACCATTTTATCTCGCTGACCATTAGTGTGTCTGAGGAACACCTCTAAACCCTTGGCCCTAAATCTCTAGGCAGTGGGGTCAATTACTTATGAGTGTTTCAGCTCCAGCTAAAATCGATGGCCGGAAATTCGTTACACCCCCAAGATAAGAGCTGGCGCCCCGTTACCTCACGTGTTTGCGAGCTCACCCTCTTTTAAGAACACAGTCGTCTGAGCCAGGGATTGGAATGGTGTATCGCCTCGCAACCGTGCAGCAGCTCCTCCCCGAGAAACTGCCACCCGGAGTGGCGGTGACCAATGCTGGGTTTTGGCTCGAATAACGATAGCCGCAGTCGGGCGGCAACGTGGGCAAGGCGATGGGTGCCCTTCATCTAATCACTGTCCCAATGCTCGCGTTCCCAGGACCGAAGTGGCCCTCCCACCTAACTAATACTGTTCCCGGATGGATTGAGTTGCGGTCCTTATTACGTTTCCCTCGCCTTGTCCCACCCGATTCCCTGCAGCATGCCTGATTTTAGGAATCCCTTTAGAAATTTAATGGGGAGAAATTCCTTGTTTTAAATTTTCTTTTAAAACCGTCATCCGTTCCCCGTGCGTTCGTTGTCCCTTACTGGCAAGCAGTGAGTTTTTCTACGCTATCACACCATCTTTTTAACAGCCGCTTTCGGATGCGGAATTCCGCGGATCTGGTCGTAACTTACGGCACTTAAAGTTTTCACCGAGCTCCACGTTATAAAAAAATAGTATATTCCCGTCGCTCAAGCGTCTTATCTCTCCTCTCGTGATAATTCTCTCATTCTCTAAAACCGTTTTTTAAAACGCTTAGCGCGGACGCGCGTGAAATATGATGATGGGACCCGTGGCCTAAAAAAAAATCTCTTTCGTCTGTCTGTCTGCCCTTCCCATATCGCTCCTCCGATTGGGTTATCATCCCTTCCCATCGGCCCCTTTACTCCAAACATGTCGACCTCCTCCCACGCCTCCCTCCTCGGCCAGCAGTCTTCCTCCAACCCTTCCTCCACTCCCACCCTCCGCGCCACCCGGGTTCTCGCCACTCTTCCTCCTCGCCACCTACCTCCACGCCACTGCCCCTCCTCCCCCTTCGTTATCCTCCTCCAATGGGGTGGCGTGGTTACTCCCCACGTCCCCTCCTCCTTCCTTTCCCTCCCCCGCTCGTCTCGCTTCCTGTATTCCCTCTCCCCGCCCGCCGCCCTCGTCCCCTCCCCAGTGTCACTAGCACCCGGCGTCGGCCCTGCCACAGGCACATCGCGTGTCTGCAAAATGTTGAGAGGCGGGGGGGAGGGGCCGGGGCCGGGGGGGGTGAGAGGTGGCGGCGGTGGCGGCAATGAATGCAACCGGAGGAGAAAAAGAGAGGGGAAGGAATGGATGGCGTGCCTTAATAATGGCGTGGCACGCGAGAAATTCCTTTAAATCATGTTTCCAGTTGCCGGGGCGGAAGGGGCCGCGAAAGACAAATAGGGACGAACTGTAGAGTCATTGCCGGTGCGGGTAGGGAAAGGGGGAGGGGTAGTAAGGGTTGTGTTGGGGCGGGAATTAGGCCGAGAAGGGTTGAGTACGGTGGGGATGGGAGGGAATGGAAGTGGAGGTGGTAGGTAATGGGCCACGAGAGTTGAGGAGGACACATAAGGGACGAACTGGGGAGATCGAGGGACTTGGAGGAGGGCGGGATATAGGAATCGTCTAATTGAGTGTCTTTCGCTTGAAAGCGCATTTTTAATAGGCATTTGATTACTTCTCCCTATCTATTATTGATGCATCCATTTCCTCGAGATAGCCCTTAGTTTTTCCCTATCCTGTTCAAAGATGGAAAATATTTCTTTAATTTTGTAACCTTTTTTTGCTCTTTCGTCCATACTACTGACGAAAATCTGCAATCAAATACATGAAACTTGTAACACATAGTATACAGTGCGCGTTAACATAATAATAAAACATAAAATCTAAGTTGTTGTGAAATAAATGATGCGAATATGCTGTTTATGTCCAATCTTAATGGAGATTTATATGTGGAATTCGATTGTAAATATTCATGTAAAGTACTTCGCGATGGTACAGTTGGCCATTATAAGTTAACATGTCATCAGCACAGTATTTTAAAGTAAATGGAACATTCATTATCGATCGAATTTTGGAATATTACAATTTTTTTAAAAGTCTGTGCTTGAATTACCACACTGAATTGGTACGAGAATAAAGGTTGCGACCTGTGCCTGTATTCAAAATGCAATATTGCCGGATCAATGTGCCCGCTGATAAACAGCTTAACGATTGATGAAATAAAATTGCTTTTATGGGCAAAACAAATCCAAAAATATCCGAAAGTTGTTGGAAGAAAGTCTTTGAAATCCATCCTATGACATTCGTTTTGAAACCCTTGACGATGTTTGGGAGTTCGTAGAGCACAAGGACGTACGCAAAAGAAAAGGTTATAGACCCTGTGAAACATTTTTGGGGCGCCCGGCAAACAACGGGGTGGAAATGGGAGTTGGATTTGATGAGGAGAGAAGGTGAACTGGGAGGGGGGGGGATTAACAATGGTCGAATTCGGAATGAGTTGAGGGGGTGTGTGTGCGGTGGACAGCCCGCGATGGGGGCTCCGTTTGAATGGCGCACTTGCCATTGCCATGAGTGTGCCGCGCACCGAAGACCTTCCTGAAAGGAGCGAGCGAAATAAGAGTTTTACCTCGAACTCTCGGTCTGAAACAATAAATAAAGGGACCCCTGACATTTAATCTGCATAGGGGCTCCCTGGGTGCCACTCGCCGGACCCCGCGGGAGGGAGCATGGAGGGGGGCGGCGGATGGTGGGAGGGCGTCAGGCGCTTGAGGGCGTGGGGGAGTCTGGAGATGGTGAGGGCGTGAAGAGATTTCTGTGCGGAGAAGCCCCGTCCTTCCACCGCGTAATCAGAGATTTGTGCGCCCGTGCAGCGATAGCGAGGTAGAAGAGAGGATGAGGGCCATAGCAACCGTCTGAACGCGTTTTTCACCTGGACCGCAAGAGCTATACACGCATTGTGTGGAGACGTACTCTATGAGATTTCTTCCTGGAACAAGGAAGCACGGTCCTTAAGTAACCGTTAACGTCGTTTAAGATTTCTTTTACGGCTTCAAGCATCTCCTATGTTAGTCCATGGGTCCAAATTCATTCATGAAACACTCTAAACAAGCTGCAATAGCTCTAGCGAGCTTGTAAATGATTCTGTGTGGTCGTACAATTCACAAATCAGAAGAAATCTATATGGCGGTGCACCTTCCTGTTCTAAGCCCGAAAATTTTACGTCTTACATACAGCAGTCGAACAAAAACGAAGTAATAAATGTTTATGTAAAAAATTTACCTTTTAAATGAAGTGCATCATTAAAGAGAATGCCTATATGTTTATAGGAGGAAGTCGGGTGCATTAGACTGCCGAATTCTGTCATTAAGTGAGTTTAAAACACTAGAAAACGAATAACGTTTTCCTTTGAATTTGCCATGCCGTTGGAGCCTCACTTCTGTCGGAATAGGATAAAAAGAGTGGACGGTTTGCTTTTGCAGAATTCATGAAAGGAATCAATATTTGGGGATTGAGAGTACCTGCCCAACCCATGGTTTCCGTCTGTATAAAAGTTGGGAAAAATCATTTCTTGGCATTGTTGTGGCTCAAAGTCCACCCCAGCGCACCTCCTTGTCTCTTTTGTCCTCGCCTCGCGTTTGACTGTTGTCTCGGTCAGCAGTGGTCACCTGGTCCAGGGAGCTCTTTGTTCACCTGTCACTTGGTCCTATTGCGCCACATTCGGCTCAGTGCCAACTCTTTTTCCTCGAGATCTCGATTGGGGTAAAGGCTTTTGTTTGCATTCAGCCATTCGCTCTGTATTTCCCTCTCGGGTGGGATTTGCCGAATTTTCTCTATGACGGAGATGTGACACTATTTGGAATTTTTGCTGCAATCCTTATGCACCTTTGCGACTTTTATGTCGGTTATTTTGGTTTCATTGAAACTCTATATCGTTCTTTACAGCCAAGTCAAACATCACAAAATATATTGATGTAGTCTGGACTGAAAACGTGTGAAATTGAGAAACATTTTCATACTATGCATTTAAAATTTTCAATCAATAAATAAAAGCTTATTATAGTGATTTAATTTACTATTTGAAGCCGTTAAATAATATTATACAGCATTATCCATAAGATTTGTATTGGACCAATTTTCTTTAGGGAGGCAGGCTTATGAAGCTTACTATCCAGATGGTTTATTTATTCCACGCAAAAATATTGCGCAGCATTCAATTTCTGTTTCGGTTTCGTGAAACATTTTTAAGGGGAAGCAAAATCAATAAGAGCCAGATTTTTCTGTTCTCAGCGCAAAACCCGCCAATGTTTCCATTAAGTGCAATTACTTTTGGTGCATGGCATATTTATTGTGGTAAAAAGGTTTCATTGACATTTAAAAAAATAAGTACTTAGCGAATGCGGACCTAGTTCGCAAGTACGGGATGTTCATCAAAGGCAAGTCGTAAATGAAAAAACTCAGAAGTATTTTAATTGAAACTTGCTGTAATTTCGGCCCTTGTGGTTGTTAGTTTGAGTCGGTTGAACCGGCAATTTTCTCAGCGATGGAAGCTCAAGGGTAAAAGTGACTCTTTAAATCGTCGCCCGCGCTCAGGGAACTCGAAAGGGGGCGTTTGAGAACTCGAGGCTCAGTGAAACGGAGTGCATACACCTTTCAATTCTTGTTGCTATTGATTGCATCACGCGCACGATTGCACTGCTTCTCTCCCGCCTTCCCTTCCTCTTCCCTCCCTCTGCTTCCCGGCCCCACCCCTAACCATCACCCCTCCTTCCGCCTCCACGCCACACTTCAGCTCCCCCCTCTCCCTCTCACCCCCAACCAACTCTTCCCGAGCCTCCCCAGAGACCCCCAACCGCCTCCACTTCCTCCAGCCTCCTCCCCTCTTCTGTGTTCCCTTCCCATACCATTTTCCAAACTCCATCCCAGTTCCAGGGCCTCGGCTTGGAATTCCCCCTTTTCCACAGCCCCGCCTCCGCTACCTTACATTTCTTTCCTCCCACCACCCGTCCCTCCCTTGCGTACATCATCTCCCTCCCCCCCCACTCCTGCGTCTCCACCTCTTCCTCACTCCCGCGGCCACCCCCTCGGCCCCTCCTCCGCATTCTCTCGCTGCATCCGGCTAACCTTTCCCTTCGCCCTGGGCCAGTCTCCCTCCTGCCCCAACTCCCGACTCTCAAAGAAGTGCCCGACCCTCGGAGCTGCGGCATGAATATCGCAGCGAGGCCCGCACATTCGAAGGGACCAGGGTCGCCCGGGGCGCTCTTTATCGCCCTCATGGGACACGAGGGGAGGGAGAGACCGCCGAGCTGCCCTTAAAAACCCTTTCTCCCGGCATTAGCTTCCTTCCGTCCCTTACTACCCGCTCAAACCCTCTTTCTTCCTTTCTAACTCCCTTTCTTCCCTCCATCGCGGGGCCTCTTTCTCCCCGCCTGCCTCCTTTTAACCTATGCCCACCCATAGCTTTGTGCATATTTTCTCTCCCTTTTCTCACAATCACTTTATCATATATTTATTTCCTTAGCTATTGCGATCTCCATGACGTATTTCAGCATAAATTATATTCTCATCACCAACCCTCGTAGTAGGAGCCCAGTATTCCTTGATTTTGAGCGTTTATTAGAAAGAAAAAAACCCCAGCCTCGCAAAAGCCCTCCGTTTCTATTCATTTGGGAGTCTAACAAAAATGTGTGTGTTAAAATAATAATAACATTTATACTTATATTTGTGGTTTGTATTTGATTCATTCACAGTTTCGAATGAAAGGCAGCCTACTATTATCCAACATTGATTTCTTTCATGTATACACTTTTGATTTTTCCTCATGACTGAAAGCATTTAGTATCACATTAGTTCATGTTTAAATCCCAAAAAATCCAGCATGTACTCCTAATACATGTATATGAAGTAATCCTAATAGTTCAATCAAGACATCTCTACATTGATTACTTCATATTAAAGAAAATATTTATTTTCAATAGGTAAATAAATGCTCCTTGCATTAGAACTGAGCCAATTATTTGAATAAATGGCACTCCTGGAATCCATGCATGTTTAGAATTCAAGAATGCGTGGATGGAGGTAGCAGATTCTTATTTTTTCACTTCTGTGCCAAGCTATCAGAATCTCAGGCTTTTTGCTGAAACAGTTTCGAATCTAAGCACAAAAACCCCCGCCCATTTGAGTGCGCGGGTGTTTGTGCTGAGTAGTCTTCTCCTGTCCAAACCAATGCCTCTTGTCCAATTTACTGTTTTACCTTCTATTTTCCGCACAGCCTATTTTTCTTTGAATTATTTTTGTTTTGCCCGAAATCATTTTAGTTTAATTTCTAAAATTTCGGCCTAAATTTCACCAAGATATTCAATACTCTCATTCGCCTGGGTAGTCAATGTGTGGCATATATATTGATACTAATTCGTATTTCAAATCAGTGGTAAAATTATTTCATTTAAGTTGGTATTTTTTAAATATAAAAGTCAATAGTGAAAATATCGATAAACAACTTTTTCTTATTTTCTGTTTCCTCCTCTGTACTCATTGGATTATCGCTTAATTTTCGGGCAACAACTTGAAGCATTAAACATTTTATCTTACTTTGGCTTGCAGACAGAAGGGAAGGGAATTGAATTAAATTTCATTTTTAAATCTAAAATGTTCAATTTATCTTTCATATTTTTTTATCATTAGATATGTGGATTTTAAACGCATCCATGACACCATTAACTAGACTGCTGTTCTGATTGGCATGCTCTGGTTTCTTCGCTCTATCAGTACGGAGTCTATTTAAAGATCTTCCTTTGGAAGGGCTGAGAAGTCATTTAGCCAAAGTTTATCACTTCTTTCATCCTTTTATTTGATTACGGGCTGTCGGTCGTCTCCCCTAAGACTACTTCCAGTTGATTACGGACTTGAAATTTAGCAAGTAAGCAATATTATTTAAAAGCTGCAATACAAATCCATGAGTAACAATTTCTCGCTTTTATTTCATAATTCCATTCACGCGCTAATACATATTCTATTTCGCTTAATTACCAGAGCACTATTAGCGGTATTTATGTTATTATAGTTTTAGTGGATATATGGTAAATGCTAAAAAACATTTTGAAATATTTTTCATAGGTTATAATTTTTTATCAATAAATATTTACCTGGATAATGTTTATTTTTTCAAAAAGTTAGGTTTCTCTACAATTTATGAAATAATCTGAAACTTAATTTTTTCTTTTTAAAGTCTAATTATTTCTCCGTTTCAACAGTTTTCCACGTTGATGAAGAGTAATTGTTCTTGATAATTTTTCATGGTAATTATGAATGCTTTTGAGCTGTTATTTATTTTGATTCTTACCAAATTTAGTTTATTAGCCTCAAAGTGCTAGGCATTAATCTACCGATTGTAGCTACTAAGGAAATTAATTAATTTTCGTATCCTTGGAGGAAGCCTTATGCCTTTTTTTCAAACCGTTTTCCATTTAGTGGCGTCGTATTGTCGTCCACAGTCGTATTGAACTCAATCAAAGTTGCTAATAATCTGAAATATTATTTTCAGGAGATCTAGTATACACGTACCATGGTTAGAGGTATTCGAAAATGTTTTATAATTAAAGGTTTTGTGGCGCTTAATCGTGCAATTTTCGAAACTCTCCTGCTCATAAATTAAACAAGATAGCTAAGAAGCTAATAGGTCTAATTGAATTGGAGCCATAAAGGAGATTTAATTTCATGATTGGACCTAGAGTACGTTTGGGGAAAGTTACACGCCGTCCCTGTTAGCCTAATGAATACACCGCGATGACTCAACCAAGGATCTTGATTTCGAATTGCTCAAGTTGATCATGTTATGTCGTTTTCTTAACGCTTAAATACTTTTTTACGTCTCGAGTTCAATGATCGCTACCATTGGAGAGCCCAAATCAAAATACGACCAAAACACTTGCCCATGTCGAGCAAGTACACCCAATGGCTTTAATGCTTAAATTAGATTTTACTCCGCGCATGTCTGGGACACCCGTGTGAGCAATGGCAGGGGGAGGAGGCGAAGGAGCCTGGAAATGAAGACAAGTGACCTGCGTACTTCTCCTCATATACTTTACGTATCCCTTTATTCGGCACCTACCTCCGCTCTCCCTCCTCACTCCCCCACCCTCTCTCTCTCCCTCAACTCACTCTTCCTTATTTCCCACACGGCGACGGTGAGCCGCGGTCACCCCTCCTCCCCAACCGTCTCAGTGCCCAAACGAACTCTTCCTTCCCCCTCGTTCCTAAAGTCCCATATCCAAACTCCCACCCTTCCAACTTCTTGCGCCTGCAGCTAAAAGGAGGACCCTTGACCCTTGCAAACTACCTCGACTTGCCTATGATCCTCTTCTACACCTTTCCCCCCTCCATCAAACCTTTTTTCCCTCGAATCGCACCACCTTCCGCGTTCTCCAGTTCCCGTCCCTTCATCCCTTGGATGGGCATTGGATTGATGTTGCAGTGCGGCAGCGCTCCACTCATTATTGGCTCAGGGGTACCTAGATTTTTGGTGACCTTTGAGGACTTGTTCAAATCGAATGCTTTATTATCTGCCGTAACTACCCTTAATATATAATAGATAAACGGAGAGTTCAGTGCATCACCATGATTTTGGTAAGCGATTTGATGTTTTAAAATATATTAATGATTGGAAGCCTTTTTCATCTTTGGAAGATTAATGATGATTGGAAGCCTTTCATCAATGACAAACAAATCCAAGTGAAAAGTTTTGACTTTCTATATTCTGTACCACTTTAACTTAATAAAATAGTCTATTGAGAAAGCTTATATTGATATTATTTTTAATGTTAACTTTCTCACTTGTATGTATAATTTGGCAAAATCATATAATTTCGCAAATTAGTATTTTTTTAATTAAAAAATGAACCTAATATTAGCCTTAATTCTGCGGTTTATTAATTTTATTATTCGTTTATTTTTATTAGTTGTAATACATTAATTGAATCTTGAGGCCAGCGTAGTTTCCCCGTGCTTCATTCTGACAAGAAATCTCATACTCCGTTGATCGTAGGATTTTGTAGTGATACCATGATGCCGAGGTAGCTTTTAGGTTTTGCTACGTACGGCAAATTTTGTGACTCAACGTTTCTCTCATGTTACAGCAAAGGGCTTCGCTCATGAAGGTGCTCCCTGTAACGCAAGATAAACGTTGAACAGCAAAATACATCATAGAATTCAACCTCGAAGATCACGTCAGAATCTCAATCTTTCGAATTCCGGTTTTTATAAACTATAAAGAACTCTAGTTCATAGCAACAACATTTAAAGAAACTGAATTTTAACAAACCGTTGCGACTTGAAAACATTTTATTTTAAAGTAAATTATCTGGTCGGTAAATTTTTCTAGATTAAATATTGAAAAATTTTAATATATTTGTCCCCAATTGATAATTAGTATTGATGATTAAGTCCATATAGGTGAAAACATTACCACTATCGATAATACTACCAATGAATCAAAAAGTTGATGAGATGCCAAAATGATAAATTATACAATAAAACTAGTATAAATGGAAAAATGTGCCACTAAAATTATAAAATTTTAAATTACTTAAAATAGTTCAGAGAATTTGAGCACCTAAGATTTACACCTTAGTCGTATACGTTTTTAACCAACTGGTTTTGCATTAACATTTTTCGGCAGAACTCCTGGCGGCAATACTCATTATGAGGTAAACAAAAGAACCACACATATGAAATGTTCTATTGTGTGACGTGTTTTTTTTACTTTCTATACTCATGGGTCTTAAAGTTAATAAAAAAGTGGATAATATTAGCGAGTTCACTTGGATTAAGTTGGGAGGATTACGATAAAATAGCTACTTTCTACCATAACTTGGTTGCACTTCTTGAGAAGAGAGAAGCTCAGGTGTTCTGTGAATCCTAAAAACATTTCTGAAATTTAACGACAATTATTGATATAGTTATCCCAGTTAGCCGATACCCTGAGTGTAAGAAAACCTGTTAAAAAACTTGATCAGGGCATATTGAAAGCTATTATTATGCTTCTACAGGAGTGTTTTAATACGAGCACTAAAAAATACACTTTCTTTACTTGAGTAATCAATGCATTGTATTTTTAATATCCTTGCATAAAATGTTTTATCAAAGGCTTTGATGAAAAAGCGCAGGTCGAAATTCATTCGGTAAATAAACTTCCGTATATAAATGGAACGAGTAGAGAACTCCAGTGGCATGCTTCTCAATTGGGCGTGGACGCTGTTGCTGGGAGTGGTTCAATTCGCAAATTCGGAGCGATGAACATGCAGGCGGAGCTTGTTAGAGCGTTGGCACACATAACCCACCCCATATCCACAGTCGAAAGTTGCAAGCGGCTAGGACAACCAGGAGTCTGGGCAATGGGCGGCTGGCGGTTGACAGAAAATAAGCGAAAGGGTCTGGGAGAATACTGGGTGAGGACAGCAGATGGAAGGAACACAGGGGCGCGGGCACCTAGCGAAAGCAAAGAAAAGTGAAAGGAGGGCCTGAAGTGTTGGTTCGGGTGCTGGGAATGGACGGAGAAGGGTGTAGAAGGCCCGGAGTCGCCTGAGGTTTCTTGTCCGAGAAGCGCAGAGAAAAATGGAGGGTGATAGGGAGAGGAAGTGAGGAGCACACACACATACACGTGCTCTCCGAGGAGGATTGGTGAGGGAGAGGCTGAGGGGAAAGGGGAGAGTGAGGCGTCTTCCATGTTCATCCGCACCTGTTTACACGTCCGCAACCGTGAGCTCCCCTCTCTTCCCCCGTCTCGCCTTTGCGCCAATCCACGTAATGGGAGTCCAACCAAGGGTTCTCACCTCCTCTCACTCCCATCCATCCCTATCTCCAGGTTTTGCTTTGCCCTTCGCTCCTCTCTCTCGCATCCATTGTTCTCTCTCTCTTCTCTGGAAGTGTGTGTGTATATATATATACACACACACACTATATATATATATATATATATATATATATATATATATATATATATATATAACCATCGTATCCATGGCCATTTTGAAAAGTACACTATTCCCGATGGCCAACTTCATTGGAAGAAAAAAAGATGCCGTCAGTACATCCGAACTTTAAACATGGTTTTTAATGTCTTCATTAAGGTACAGGGGTTAATGGGCCGTCGGTGTCCGTACTTCAAGTATTTGAAAATGCTCCTCTGAGGGTAATTACGAAGAGGTTGGGAACCACCTCTTTACTGCTTCATTTTTTTCTTTCTTCGATCTAGCTTCAAGGGAATGAGCTATCTACATTTAACTTTTCGCCTCCAGCGTTTTCCGCAGTATAAGATTCCGAGGCCATAAAGTTTTACCGCATTGTTCTGACGAGTTTTAAATGCAATAATGGGTCCATTTCCCTCAAAATTATCTCCACTGCCTTTCTTACTTGCCTAATTTGCGTTTCTCTTCATTTTTATTCTAGTATTATCCTTTTTATCTCTTATATCTCTCACTTATTCTTCTTCCTCAATTGTCCCTAGTATTTTGTCAATTTTTGTCTTAGAAATAATTATAACTCGTTATTTTCGAAAGTTTTTACTGTACACTCATTCCCTGGTCTGTTATGCTATAATCAAAAAGAAAGTCAAGTCGGTGTAAATACACCAAATAAAACCAAACCACCCGTCCCATTAGCCTATGGTACCACCTCTTTGATTACAAAAGTACCAAGTTGTCTAGCAACTTAAATGGCTCCGTGAGTGACCGAATAAGACAGCGGTCACAATGATGCATAATGGAATATTTTCCACAAAATTTGGGGGATTATATTAAAAATAATTTCAATTGTTACACTCTAAAGTGGAACTTAATTCGCTCTCAATGAGCAAGCTTGAATATCATTTGATACCTTTTCATACTATTTGATACCATTTGAATACCATTTGACTGTTCCAGGTGCTGAACATTTGTGGTCTTAATTGAAGGATATTTTTTGTTCACTTGATTCTCAATTTTTTATAACTCGGAAATACTTTGGCCATAAACTCAAATTCTGTAGTTTTGTATTTGCAATACAAAAATTTGTCATTCAAAAGCATTACCTCGTGTACTATTGGCAGTATTCAGCAAAATACATCATTATCTCTTTTAAATTAAGTGATTTATTTATCGAGTGCCTGAAACCATTCAGGTATATAGCAGCAATATGAACAATCATTGAAGGAATAGACTTTTCATATCTTTCTTCCGAAATGCATCAGGAAGAGTTTTAAGCACTATGTCGAATGCTTCACGTTAGAGAGAAAATTTGGTGATTTTTTAATAACGTGGAAAGCCTGTGTAATAATGAATTTATTCGCCGGCGTGATCGCGGGTAGTTAATAAGGAAAGACAGGAAATTTTTTTCTCACTTCCCGCCTCATGGTTGCTTAATTTTTGACGTCGGCTCTTCCTCATGTATAACATTAGCGCAATAGGTTAACGGATTGATGCATTTCACTTTTTCCCGTCATCATCATCAATCCAAAGATTTCTATTTTATTCTAATTCTCTCTTATCCTCGTAGCTAATTAGATCTCTATGTGGCAGATTAATTAATACCCTTGTCTTCCTCGTGTAACCTTTCCATCTATTTTACCTTCCATTATATTCTTTACAAATATGTTTTTACTCCAGTTGTGTTCAAACTGGAGTAGCAAAACCATCTGGTTATTCTTTTTCTTAAGGTGTTCCATAGGATATTTTCTTTATCTCATCTTCTGTGTATTCAAAATTTCTTACTTTATCTACCCACTTAGTCTTTAGCATTCACCTTCTGCTTCAAATTTCGAAGACTTCTATTCTTCTCCCCTGATCTTTTCTTTCTTCCCTTGAAGTGCAAGATATTACTGTTAGTTCTCTATATCTCTATGTCTATTTTTTATAAATGCCGTTTTTAGATTTAATTATTTGTTTTATTATTTATTGAAAGGCTTAATTATTTCCAAAAATTCTCATTGTATATACGAAATCTTATGCTCTACAACTGTTTCATGATGACATGAGCACATGCGCGATTTTCTCCTTATTAATGTTTGATTCCAAGTATTGTCAATGTATCACATCAATTTTAAATGAAATGAGGCCATACATCAAAAGTAGTGGTGATCAAGCATCGATCTGTAGTAAAACACCAGCGTCCTTCTTGCCATCGACCTCTGGTCACCTTTTATGACGTTGTACATGAGGTGGGTCAGTGAAACGATAATGAAAGATAGGAAGAGAGAGAGAGAGTCATTATTTTATTTTCAGTGGTTCTCTTGAATGCTCTTTCGTGACTCTTGAAAAGAGCGGTTCTTAGACAGATTGTTTGAGGTGGTAACATAAAAGAATCGTCTCCTGCTATTAAGAAAAGTAAATGTTAACGACTTGGAAGGGAATATTTAGTGGTTAATTTTATCATTTCAATCTAAATAAATAAATCAGTATGAGCAAAATAGAATTCAGTTACTTTGCTAAAGTATATATTTAATTTTTTTCATTCTCATATACCTTCTCGGTCCTTTTATTTGGATTATGGTGTGTGATACAGGAGTGCAGATATAAAAATTGATATAGATTTCATTATATAAAGACCCCAGTGCTAATAAAATAATTGATATGCATGCATATTATATCTAAATTTTGAGGAAGATGCTTTATTAATTGGGATTACCATGCAGTGTCATAATCTATCCCTTGCTCTCCACCACCCCTGCATATTTGTGACCCTTCCTAACGATGTGATGAATTCCCATTATCCGCAACCTTTACGTCACAAATTTCTACCACATGTCAAAAATCATCGGAAGCCACGTAGTTCATCCATCCTTGCATCCTTATCTCTTTTACATTCCCCTGTTTCCATTGGAAAGCCTTTCACCGTTTCTCTCCTCGCAGTCGTGGTACTTCGTGTGTTTCCTGAGTCAACCTCTTTTGTGCTGACAAAGGAATAAATATACATGATTCCTTTCCTGCCCTTTCGAACGTTGATATGCAGAATCCAGTTTTGTTCGTTGCATCAGCCGTTGGCTTTGAAGTTTGTCGATGATCTGAGACATTTGCGATTAAGAGCCTTGGGTTGCAGTGATTTTCCGCCTTTCACGTGTATGTAATTTTTTTTAATTAATGCACCTCGGGAACAACGTAAAGAGAGTTCATCTAAAAAAATGTATGATAAAATCAAAAGTTTTAGCTTTAGAAGATGAATTCTTCCTTCGTTTCTAATATGGTATATGTGCATTTATACTCAGCGCAAACTTATATGCCCTTAAACATCCTTCCGTTTCGGGGCTAAGGTTAAAAAAACTTTATTTTTAGCTATTCCTGGAAAATTATTCCCTTTTACTGATTCTTCAAACGTCACTTTCTTATGTAGTAGTTTCACCTCCGTCGAATTTGTGCATTGCTTTGGTCATGCCATTCTGTCCCTGAGATAGTTGCAGTTACGTCTTTGTGTAACGTTCGACCGTGAATTCTATCCCACTCTCTTAAGCCATTTCATCCCTTTCCTTATGTACGATTGGTCTTAGATAGATTTGATGTTTTTACGGCAAAGCGCTCTCATTCCAATTGACTCTTACTCGCATATTACTGATGCCTCCAATTCTCATTATTTTCATGATAAATTCATCCCTTTTCCTCCATGTGTAACCACAACACTCCCGCAGTACATTCCCGCAATACCTATTTATTTCAAAACACATACTATATCTGATTATCCTGGCATTCCAGGCTTTAAAATCTAGTAATCAAATAGGGATAATTATAGGCGTGTATACTGCCAGCATCTAGAGTTAAATTCAGTTTTTCATTGACACTACATTCTAGTAAATTTCTTTGAACATTGTCGTATCGGTAGAAAGATAGTCACAGACCGTTCGTTTGATCTATTCATATATACTAGCATAATGAAAGACGGATGTTTGCCGTTTACGCGTTTTGGAATCAGTTCCACAATCATTGTTGGCACGCTTTTATTATACTCTACCATATCCTGAAAACAAAATACGAAATACAAAACATCCCTTTGCTCCATTCGTTCACGGTTTATACAAATGGCAAGAAACAGTCATTTTTCTAATTCTCTTTGTCAAATACTACAACTTTTCTTTGGAAGACATGTACTCTCTATTTTATTTTCTCCGTAATCTCATTCAAGCTCTGCAGGATTCCCCATGGATCTGTTGAGCTAGCAGTCAGTAATACTCCATTTTTTATTTATAGAAAAATAATATGTATTTATGTTGTTGCGATTGCACCTCTGAGTATGCGTTACTAAGTTGGAAGTGCAACATGCGGTGTGTCAAAATTTTGATGCGCTTTCGAATGAATATTCTGCGAAATAACTTGCAAGGTTTATTTAAAGGAACTTTTGAATCATCATGATCGCAGACTTGGATTTTTCTCTCTTAGTATTTGAAATTTCCTGGTTTCGCTGTTTCACATAAAAAAGTCTAATTCTCTCTAAATTAAGTGCTATAAAATACGCCCTTCGACAAAGTTTGAAAATTTCAATTTTTCTTTTTTCGGTTGTGTCTGCCTGAGCAGACATTGAGTCAAGTCAGCGCACTTCAAAACATTGATTTTTTTTAATCGGCGTACTTCGGTTTCTGGAAAATATCCCTCTAGCCTTACTTTGGTTATTACGTCTAGACGCTGGTTTCCGCATGATGATACCCACCGGCACGTGCAGCTCACCGTGATCAAGTACATTTAGGTACTGCATTTCCAATCGCAGTAGGAACTATTCATTTCTCGCCGTGCTGCTGATCTCTTTACGACAGGCCTGTGGCAACTGAAGATGATCACGCGTCCACTATTGTGTGTCGCTGTTCTGTGTGGCATCACACGTCAATAATTATATGCGATATCGTGCGGAAGACGAGAAATATCTTAACCTGTGCTACATGCGGCAAGATATAATCCTTTTCTGTAAAGTCGTGTGCCAAAACCTTCGAAAGGTTTCTGTCAATATTATCTCTTTGAAACACATGTCGAGATGCGTGCGTAGAGAAGTTTATTCTGTAATGACATTTTTTTTCCAAATTATAATCTTTTATTACTGCTGCTCATAATTAGTGAAAAGAAACTTTTATTTAATCTTAACTCATGCTATGCCCTTTGTAACGCAAGCAAAGCTGAAAGAACAGTTAATCAACAAGGTCGAAGATTTCACACTGAAGAGCTGCCTACGTGCCTGACCCGACTTTCTAGCCACGATATTTCTTAAACCATTGAGCGCCGGAGATCATGCGCACGGTCTAGGCTGTTCTTTAAGTTCCATGGTAGAATTACTCACTTTTATCAAAAGCTTATTTTATGAACCTGTTTATTTTTCCTTGTAACCCTTATTGTGTTCAGCATGTGAATATTATCTTATAGACATTTATCACAATTTCATGTTAATTCTATTTATTTTAAAATTTATACATTTTTATGTTTTTCTATTGAACCTGAAAATACTACAGAGCAATTTATTTGAAAGTATTTCTTTAATAATTTGAATACTCCTGTTAATATTATGATAGAAAGAGTGAGTCGGGGGATAATGAATAAAAACGCTGAACAATATGATCGATATTCTTTTAATTCGACTTGGTGCTTATTTCACCACATCAGTTGCATTTTTCATCGTTGAATATAATCGGTTTACTGGAGAGAGTGAGGACTCATGCGGGCAGCAGATATCACGTGCCGAAACAATCCTCCCGTCAACCAACTCAATGCGCATGCTAGCTAGGTTTCTCTCGAAGAAACGAACGGGTCGTTTTAATGGCACCACACTTAAAAATAAATAGAACAACGCCCATTGATCGTATCTCCTAATGGGAAATGCCGAGCCAAGTGTCAAAGTATTATACGAGTGGGCGAATTAGTTTTCAAGGGGGGGGGGGCAAGTCAAAGGCACCTTGGGTGTGGTGTTGCGTGTTCAGCAGTGCAAGTCCCAGGGAGAACTGTACGGAGGAGATCAAAAGCGAGGGAAGAGACGGCGGGGGTGGGAATTCGAGAGCAGTTGGAACGAGTGGAAGAGCTAAGGAATCGACGTAAAGGTAAAGAAGGGAGAGATGGTGAAGATCGAGAGGGAGTGGTGAACACGGGCCGTAGGCTGTGCGGAGAAGGGGGTAGAATGGCGGGGGCGAGAAAGACAGGGGGTGGGTCGGTCGAGGTATGGGAGGATGGCGCGGGACGGGAAGTGTGAGGGTAAAGGGGTAGGTACTCGTTATTTCCTCGTGACCTGTCTCACTCGAGAGGAGTGGCTGAAGGGAGCGCGTAGTAAAAGGTTAAAGGGGTCGGCCGAGGGTTGTAAAAGGGGCAAAAGGGGTTGAATGAGGAGCGCGAGAGGAGAGACGCGAGTGATCGTGACGAGGGGACGTGGTGCACGGCAAAGGGGCGGGCTAGAAATCGATTGATCGATGCTTAGTTGGAGAAGCCATTGTGTATGCGAGCTTAAGAGAGCGGCATAAAAGGGGAGATATGTGTGTGTGTGTGGTGATTGTGAGAGGGGGGGGACAAAGCCGTGGGGAAGGGGGAGAATGGAATTAATGTCGCCCGTCTCTTCCGCTCTTGAGGAGACAGCATCCGGAATGAAACGCTAGAGCTAACGCTTAGTATTCCCATTGCAGACTTGGCGTGGACCGTGCTTGCTATTGTAACTCTTCGTTTTCAGATAAAGGCGAGTCTTTCTTAAGCTATACATCAAGTCTATCAATGCGCTACTAAGACATGACGAGGGCATTAGTGTCATAATTTGCGCCAGGCATTATCTATGTCGCACGTATCATATTTTCTAGATAATGACGGAAACATAATGGACTGCTACCTCCGTAGAGTTCCTACGGAAGTGAAAATATAGAATAGAGGTAACTTACTGAGCGTACCTAAAAAGATTCAGAACGCAATATAAATCGTGCCAGATTAGTTCTAATTTCATAAAAATTCACAGTTATTGGCTCATGACTCTTTAAATTTTAAAATATTTACATGGGAATTAAAAAAAAATAGTCTTTCAGAATAAATAAGGTAGTATTATAAAAGCTTCAATAAGAATAGCGTTTATTTTAATAATGGTGAATTTCCATTTGCAGCCGTGGCATTGAAATGAGATACTTCTACTTCCATTATGAGAGGAAGATAAACCCATTTGTGAAAAAGCGAGTAAGTAATTCCCCAATCCGGAAACCCTGGGAAATTATCAACGATCTAACAATGAGAACTCATTTCCCCCGTTGAAAATTCGATTGAGAGTAAAAGGGGCGTGAGCAAGATAGAAGACGTGAGAAGCAGATAGATAGGGAAGGATAAGATGGAAGAAGATAGATGGAGGTGGAATAAAGAAGGCAGGGGAGAGACTGAAAGAGAAAATTGAGTCTGAGTACGCATAGAAAACTCATTGTAAAATAAATAGAGGAGTAATGTGTATGCACATTGAAATTCTTAAAAATATATGACCGACAAAGTCTTATTGCTGATACTTTATCACAACTTTATCAGTAAACGATTACAAAATGAACTGTTTTAAAATTTTAGTCTCTGCTTGCTCTGTTCTACCTATTTTGAAAACACATCAGGTGCTGCATTCTCCCTTATGACAATAAGATGCACACACAAATTATCCCTATGACATTATTCCCATTTTACTATATCCTGGTGCATAAATTACGTATTTTAATTATTTATTCATTCAGAAAGGTTAATACACATGTCTGGAAATTAATGGTTTTATTCGCCTGCATACTATCTTCCCGCACTGAAATTTCCCATTCTGTTAATGGTAGCATCCTCGTGTATTTTAAGGTATCCTTATTATTACTACTTACTTGGTCTGCACTTGACCGGAAAGAGGAAAACATCGCGCGTGGAGGGTAGTCCTTGACGGAAGAGTCACTAAAGCGGTGCAACCCACCGGATTATTTCGTTAAAAGCAGGGTAAGCCGGGCTGCAGATCTCCCGCTTCAGGTTTTTCTTTCATCTTCTTCACTCTGCCCAGCTCTTCCTCTACGTTAGCTTGCTGTTTTACGTCCCCTTCCTGCAAGAAATAAAATAAACTTCAGTTGAATATGCTCCTCGAAACAATGCCGAGCCTTGTGAAGCGGCCGGAAAATGGACGGAAAAGGAGCACGGATATAAAAGGGGAGCGAGGCTCTGGCCAGAGGTCATCTCAGACCAGCGCCGAGCAATGTATGACAGAGAGAGAGAGAATGGATGGGGGCAAAAGATGTGGGAGAGGGCGAGATTAAGAGGCCTCCTCGTAATAGAGGATGCAATTTGATGATAGCTAAGAGATTATTTAGTGCAAAAATGGTATTGAGAGGATTAAGGGAGTCTCATAGAGAAAAGAGATTAAGGATTATATATTAAAATGTAAAGGTATTGATTTTAAGTTGAAGACTGGAAAGGGCACCTGGAGTTGTTTTACCTGCAAAATGTGTGCTCCACATGCTGGGTGATGGGGATTCGACGTAGGTGACCGAAAATTGGAAACATATATTCAGTACCTACACAAGATAAATATTAGCAGTGAAACGGAGCTTCTTAATCATGTAAAAATTAATTCAGAAAGCATTAAATATAAAGCATTAAATTCATCATATCAATTGGATGTGAATTTGAACTTTATGCATGGCTCAATTCAAATCGCTCTAGATTCTCCCGTAGTTAATTCCATTTTTTACATTTTAAAAACATGCCCTCGTTAGTTTTTGGCAAATTATTTGATATATGTTATCTTAATTAAGTCTTGTCATCTCGCATTTGTAGAATTGGAACATTTCCATCATGGGGTCACTTATATTTAATTATATGTGCTCCTTGGTAGTCGCAGAAATGCAATATTTCGCTAGGGTTATTCTAAATAATACTCTTATTGGCAATCTACCGGTTGAAGTAGTTTTTTGATGAACCAAAGCTACCAAGCGGTAGAGCGCAAATTCCCATGTCTCTCTCCTAACAAAAACACAACCCGACTTCCAACCTTACAAGAATTTTCAATACTGTATACTTCCTTCCCCCTTCATTCGGTATAACATCCCGTTACTACTCCTGCACCTTCCTCGTCCGTTTAACATTCCCCTTCTATGAAAATATTAAGTATCATCTACCCATGTTATTAAATTGCGTTATTTTACACTTATAGCCATGTAATCGGAGATAAAAAAATTGCCCATATTGATTCATCGGAGAGACGTAGTCATAATTATAGGAACTGTAAATTGAATAAAAACATTTGTGATTACACCCCGATCCTATTTCATCATGTTTAGGGGAGCTAAAGGTATTATATTTGAAAAAGAAAGTGTAATTTTTGATATGTAAACTTATTGTTGAAAACAGATACAAGATGAAACATGCGTATATCTTCTATATTCACATTACTACGTCTTAGAAAGCAAAATTAACAATAGCCACTACCGTCCATCCATCCATACCATCCATGTACCGGTTGTTCACCGTATGCCAAAAAAGTCATAGCTCAACAATCAATTATAAGGTAAAGCGGATGCTAATTAATATTGATAAAAATTAACAAATTTTACCCCTAAACAATACTTACTCTTGAAAATTTCTCTAAGAAAAGAACACCAATGACATTTTCTAATGAAGTCAATAATATTTTACGCGATGCCTAAATGTTTTTATTTTTTTCTTGAATTCATAGTTCTTTAACTTCTAGTTTAATTCGATTGCATTTTTAAAGCGCGTGTTTTCCTAGACGTGATTTATGTCTATTATTTAAATAAAATGTAGGTATTGCATGCAGTGTGAAAATATATATTTCGAATTAAGCACAAGGAGACTTACACTTTTATGTAGGAAATTATCAGTTAAATATTTTTTTCTGGAAGGGTATATGCCAATATGCTTTCCATCAAATAACCTACCCCTCTTGTGATTCCTTGCGCACATCCCTATTTACATTCGTAGAATATTGCTGTATGTGCACTAGATAGAGCATTTGATTTTGCATCAATGAAGTGATTAAATTTGAACATTATCCAAATTATGCTCGAGAAATATTGATCATACATATTAGATTAGATTAGAAATGAACCGTCAATTTATTTTGAATTATACTAATATCCTCCAAGTTATCACAAATGAAATGTATCCATGAATATTTTACATATACATGGGCATTTTTTGGACATAAATGGTTACATTCCAATGGATTTACTTGCTTTCTAGACTTGATTGTTAAGTTGAACTTGGAGATTTTAGCTACGTGTACCAGGTTCACCGAAGTTTTCTTCCAACATTTCCTGACAGTTCATTGAGCATTATATTGTTATCTAATATGCTAATGAGCAACAGCTACGACTACTGGAAAGCTCTAAGGCAAGAATTTAAGAATAATAAACTGATGTATCAACTTGAAATTTGTTGACTTATGGAGAACGTAACTCGTATCTGGCCTGAATGCTTGACATTTTTGTCAATATACATAACACCTTATATCAGATTCAAGCGCAAAAATGTTTTTTTCTCGTAACTGGTTTTTCAGTTTCTTATGCTGAGTGATGTTATATATTGCAGTGGCATGGGGTATTTGCGTCCACTAATGATCTAACTCTGAAGCTCTTGGCAAGTTCAACTTCCTAGATTTATCCAGAAAATTATGCAACAGTGAAATTTTCGATGCAAATGAAGGCACGAACGTTTAATATTTTCTTCTTGGGTAGAAAAAAATAGAAAGGATAAATCAAAAACTTTTTGGATGCAACTCTTTCCCCTTCGGTTTCCAAAGTTTCGCTTCATATGAGACCAACAAGAACAATGTACGTGGGAAGGATTAATGTAAGTGGAAAGACAATCAATGGAACAAAAAGATCTCTCTCTCTCTTGTTCCTTTTCTCTCCTCGAATGTTTCATTTCTCTATTTCGTTGATCTCACCTTTTCAAATCCTACTTGTTTTCTTTTCTCGATTATCTCATGTCGTCCCGATTTCACTCTTTCAGTTCTCCATCTTCCTTCTACTCGATCACTACTCACCTTTATTCATGCCTTTAATGTTTCCAGCCTTCCTCCCTATCCTTATCCCACCTTCCCTTCCCAACTTTTTACCACCATGCAATGCCTACCGATGTCTCCTCTCCCCCATCCTCGGTCCCGGGAGCACTCTTCTTGTGAGCCAATCACTGTTCGCAGCGGAAACGTGAGCTGTCACTCGACGGTCGAGCATCGATCGCTCCTCAAACCTACACGTGGGGGAATGGAGACAGACAAGACACGGAGAGAGAGAGAGAGAGAGCGAGTGGGAGGAAGGGTGGTGCATGAAAGGGAGCAGGGTAGGGGGTGGTAGAGAATGAGAGGAGAAATAGCTACCTCGTTCCCCTTCTTCCCCCATACTTCCCCGCGGGCGTTCTTTCTCATATCACCATCATTCTGAATCTCGCTGAATCCCCTTCGGGCTCCAACAGTAGTCTTTCGATGAGCGGCGGCTATGATCTCACACAGCCACTAATTGCTGGTTAACCCTACTTGCTCCCTTCAGACTGTGCAAGTTTAACAAGTGTGTTGATAGCACGAGTGCTAAGTGATATCTTATTATTCTTCTGATGTTATCATTTTGCTAATCTTCGAGTAATGACGTCTAAATTATTTAATCCATCATTAATAGAATGTGAATATAAATAATAAGCTACCATTTATTCTTGTTTTAATCAATTCTAAGGGCTTTGTCTTTCGACTAACAGAAAACAAACAAGCAGAACATTTTCCACCAATCAAGCACTTATAGAACCGGTATATTTTTTGACTGAACGCTTGTATTTCATAAGATATTCTTTTACTTTTGATTTTAGCTTCTTATTTTTCATGTAGCTTATTGTACTTCTTTATATGCTCTTTGAAAAATTATCGAGCAAACATCATTCATAGGGTTACTTTGCCAAAGGAATCATTTCTTAATTTGCCATAGCGTTATGTTTCATCATAATGTTGAAATCAATTTCTTAAACTTAATTACATTTCTTGAAAAGGCATTTCAAATTATATTATAGAAGTAAGATGCATAATAAACTGAGATTAAATATGAAATTTCCATATTTATTGTGACATTATAATATTAATTTAAATATAGTTAAATAGCTTTAGTGAAAATAATTCATTTAAAATAAAGAAGAGTGTATAAAACATGACGAATATGCCTTTTGTGAATATTACTTCTGCATTGGGCGCAGATTGTCAAAAACAGAGCAAATTACATACTGCAGCCGATTTAGAATTCTAGATTCTTCAAACTATCCCATGTAAGGCTAAGAGTGCACTGAGGGTTCGGTTATGTTATTATCTTAACCATTTCGCTGTGCTCGGTTGATAATAAAATGTGTTTGATTGATTGACATATGTTCATAAAAAGGAATGCTACGAAAATTCAATCATATGTTGTGAATTCATTAAAGTAAATGTTTCCACCTTGAAACTCATCTTTAGGCCCTGATTCGGCTCACCGAAGCTCCTGAAAAGTCTTATATGGCCCGTGGCACAAAAAGATAGGACATCACGGCTCTTAGAAAGACCGCAAAAGCGACTGGGGGACGTCGAAAATAGCAGTTCACACGGATTATAACCCATTTATATTGAATGACCTCCGAGTTTTTAAATTAAACAAGGAAGGTGCTCAAAATGCATGGACAGGGTCAAAATAAAAATCTAAAGGGTTCCATTCCCTTTATATTCAATCGTTATTCACCGCAATCAATACTCGCTACGCGTATGCAGAGTTCCCCTATGGGTGATTTTCGGGGAGTTCTGATCCGGTAACGAAGTCGTAATTTGGTGCATTTGCCAGGCTTAGTTTCTACTGGTTTTCAATTCTGTTCATTAACTGCATAAATAAAACAGCTAAAAATAAGTATAGTACTACTTTTTTGCTGCTGGTTTTGAATTGAAAATATTATTTTTTCCCAAATGACTTTGGCCACTTCCTAGATGCTTATCTATATATCTCTAGGAAGAGTAAGAATATTATCTGGATATTTTTAATGTCCATATACGTTAATTTATTCTATTAGTAATAGCAATATATCGTATACATATACCGTTCACTTTTTCTTATTTTACCAGCAAATTCATCTGATATGGCGGTGAAATGTGTTTGAGGTTGTTATTTGACTGATGCAATCGCATGAAAGTTGGATACCATGTATTAGATAAGCCTTCCTCCTTTTTACTCACTGTGAGCTTAACTACTACTAGTATTATTTTTTTATCTTAAAATAATTGAACGGTTTGCATGAATTTAAAAAAAAATCGCTAAATCATTAAATTGCAATATTATCATTCGAGTAGTCTCACAAATCAATTAATTTATGTATCTTTATTATTGTCAGCTTTATGGGGAGCCTCTTAAGCCTGGCGGGACTCTAAGCCTGTTGGAAAAGATACGTAAAACATGCACACATAATTGGATGACTTTTTATCCCTCAATTTGCACTTAAATGACATTTTCAATTTTCATTCATCTATAAAGCATTGATTTTCTGTATCAATATTTGTTTCTTTCCACCCCGGACGGTTCCTGTGGCCCGTGGGCCCCTTGGCATCCCGATAGACTCTTGGCTTGTCACCGGGTTTCCGAGGGGTCCGAGTTTACACAACATCTATGTCCTTGGCGGGACTTGAACACGCGACATTTGGGGTTAACAGCAAACGGGTGTGCACCTGGAATTGGTTCTGCGTACTTGATATTGTGTCCTACTTTTGATTTGAAATAATGGACAAATTTGCGCGAATAAAAGTACAAATAATGTAACTAAAGTAATATTCGGAATGCTATTAATAACGTTATACTATTGTTACAGTCGAAAGATTATGAATATTTGCCCTTTTTTTGGCATTTAGGTCTCCCAAAAGCTGTTGCCGTCTTTATTGCAAAACCAACTTGATTTTAATGTATCGACTTTTTTACTTAAGTTTGATTCAATCGTGAAATTGAAAAATGTCATTAAAAAAGTGATAGTTTCTGTTTCTGAAGGTTTAAATTTAACAGAGGATTAACATTTTCAATCCCAGTATCGAGATAGCACAAGTTCTATTGGCATTAACATTTTTTTATATTGAACGACTTGCCCGAAAGTGTACGACATTTATTGAATAAATAGAACATATATGCTATAGGTCTTAGTTTCCAAAAGACAGAATGACCAAGTTCAATTTTTTCATCTGTTAATAATTATTATCTTGAATCATTTAATGGCTGAGAAGTATTATTCAACAAAAATAACTATATCCGTAACCGTTACGCATACATTTTTTATATTATAATTATATGAAAGTTTTGAAATTTTAGTGAGTCGTTCTAAATTTTTTTTAAGGTCAACACTTTGTAAGTTCTATAACTTATTTTAGTAGCTAATTGAGTGAAAATGTTATTTTAATTTTTGAATGGTTGTTTTGAGTCTTTAATGATCGTAGAATGTGACTTACTAGTAAAGTCAGGTTCCAGGATTCGTTGGCCACTATAAGATTGTTTTCGTCGTATTTACGTGTAACACATAAGGAGAAAGGATTTAACTAATATAAATATATGTGTATTTATAATATAGATTACCTCCTGTGAAAAGTGTTCACCCTTCACGGATTATATACAATTCTGCAATGGCGTATGATGACTTTTGGAGAGTAAGAACTTGGCATATAAGTACATTTGTACTTATCAGCACATGTGAATTGTTAATTTATCGCCGTTTTATTTTATATTGTAATATTATCTTTGTTGAGATGTGTAACTTATTCAACCGTCCATGTATATTGGGGACCCAGGAGTATCAATCACTACCAGTCCCTTTCTGTTTGAATTGAATCAACTCATAATGTGCTCTAGCACATAACGTTTATGCATACGAAAGCTAACAATGAGGGCCTACTATTGAAGAAATATGTTGATTTGATTTCACTTCTACGATGCAGTTTCAAATAAAAGATAATTCAAAATTAAAACTCTAAAAAACAAACTACGGAAATTTGGAGACTAGGCTTTTGCCAGTTTTAATTCGGAACGGAATACCTCTCAGTTACTGTGTTTGTATGAAAATAAATTATGTCATAAATAATGATAATCTTCTTTCGAGCAAAACTAGATAATAAAACACTTCTAATATGAAGTATCTACTTAGTTGCTGATACAAATTGTAAAAAAATTTATTCATAGAACAAACTTGATTTTAGAAAGTCATTTATTTTCATGCCATGTAATTTAATCAGCAGCGTTCTTCCTTATCTCTATATAGCGGATGATAGGGGAATAATGAAAAGAAATTTAAATGCTACGGGTATTAAAAAGAACAAAAAGCTTATGAAAGCTTAAAAAAACTAATGTCCTGGGACCTTTGTTTATCTCTCGTGATGCTATTTTGAGGCTTGTGACGCATAAGTGAGCCAGAAATACCCGACGATGGTGACGTCAATTTCATTAAAGCGATCTCAAAATGGGTTGGGAGATGAAAATCGGTGGGAGACGAGAGAAACGACCACAGGAGCCTCCGTCTCGAGGGAGAGAGTGGGCGAGGTCCGTGATCTCTGTGCGAGAAGTGAGGGCATTCGACGACGGCGGGTAAAACAAGCGAGAGAGCATAATCGCTTCAAGTCGATACCTTACCAACTCACCGGTACGTGGATTGCGAGCAAAGGCGACTTTGAAATTCGAATCAGGGATGTTTGCCCTCTCGTGGGGGAATAAAAGGGAGAGAGAGAGAGGTGTGCGGGTGTCATTCGTTGCTGAAAGAGAGACGGTGCCGTACGCCGACTCTCTGGTGCCGACACGCATGCGGCTGGCCGCGTTCCCTACTTCTGGGCTCTCCTCCTTCTCTTAGATTTTCTTTTCTCTCCCCCTTCCCCCCTGCTATCCGCTTTTCTCCACCTCCCTGCTCACCATAATCGCCTACCCCGTCCAATTGCCTGAGTCTACGCTATCAAGAGCCACCTCAGACTGGAGCACCTCGCTTTGGAGGATGTAATTTATCCGCGAAGGACGAATTCGAGCGGAATGCTTCAGCATGAGATAAAAAGAAACAGATGAGAGCCATATCATGGAGAGTTTGTTAAACTGTCACTCAAATGCATTTACTGTTGAGCCTCGAACCTTTGCGTCTCATCCGTTCATTTTATTCGTAGCACATGATCATTTTATTGGTTTTGGTTTTCCTCGCGATTTCTAGATACCTCTCTCGAACGTTCTAAGTAGAAAACGGTCAAAAAGAAGAGGCTGATCTCCGTAATTTTTACTAATTACTACGACTTAGAAATAAAATGTTGAGGATACTATTAAAAATCAATTACAAATATGATAAAAATGGCCAAAATGTTTTTCAGCGCACCAAATTCTCTCATGGTTAATCTCAAGTTTTTTCTTACTTCTCTTAATTATTATCATTTTCATTATTTAATTCTTATGTTGCTCAACTTTTGTTAAATAATTACTTTATAAATACACACAGAATTATTTGCAATTTAAAATATTATTTTCAAATAATGAATGAAAACTTTTAAGGGAAAATCAATATAATTATAACGAATTGAAAGAGGATATTGATGCACAAGAATATTAAAGGGACAGAATTTTTTCACGTCACCAAACGGTTCTAATTTTATGCATGAATAACTCTATTTAATTATATATGATACCAGGACATCGGTAGGGAATCTTTGGCACTGGCAACTATTAGTCACTTTTATTTCCAAAATATATATTTTATTTTCAATACTTCAGTATTTATCTGAAATTATTGTACAGGAATATGTTTTTTTACTGGTTTTAATATTCTTTTGCATCCTTTATCTTCATGTGGATTATAATATCCTTATAGAGAAATAAATCTTACATTTTCTTTTTCCAAGTCAACCAGATTCAGGTCCTTGAATCTTATCCATAATACCCTCTCTAATTTTTTTGATTATTTTTCGTTTTATTGCTTTTACCTACTGTCTTATTCACATAGGCATAAAAAATGCAATTGAGTTTCAGAATCAGCGAATTCCTTCGTCCCGATTTCTATGGATACCGGAAAAGCAGTAGGATAAGGGAGAAATTTCAGAAAGTTACACCAATTCACGGCCACGTACTCACAGTCGTGCTCAAAATACTCTTTTATTTATAACTCAACTGAGGAAATTTTTTGAACAGTCAATCAATATTTAAGAGGCAATTATTTTCTATTTCTCTTTTCATTGCGAACATTGAATTCGAAATGTGGCCAACCGAGCTAGGAATTCCAGTTTTAGCGCATGGATACCAAATGATATTTTAATCATTTACCTTTCTTAATTATGAACAGGGGAGTGCATTAAGCACCTTGACTGTAACTCTCTCCTCTTTTGAAATGACTTTGAATTGTTTGAATCTTTGACTAATTTGTTTTGATCAGTGTCTTTACCATATTGACCTATTTTTACTAATTAGCACGTATACTGTAATTTTCCACATATGGTCGATTCCCGCGCAATTCTCACTGTTATAGTGTTCTAAATTACCGGAAATGTGCATGGGTTTTACATTTACATACTTCTTTTTCTCATACTGAAAAGTTTGAGTTTCACTCATGGCAGACGTTTATGTAGACGTGAAGGTAACTGTTTTGATTGTCAATTCCACATAGAAATATTGATGTGATATTATCGTTAACTGACCAACTGCCCTGGTGAACCACAATTAAATGTCACCTTTTCGGACCTATTGAATTGAAAGATAAAAAAATTATAACTTTGCAGAAGACGGCGGTAGTTGAATTCTTTTGAGTTAAAAATTGTTTATTTTGTAATATTGTAAAATTGTTTGCTGCAAAAAGACAAATTGCATTCACTAAAGAAATAATCAATAAATTGTCACGTCAAATTCAAGCTCGTATTTACCTTCCAATAACGTTGACTAATTTTCATCTCACGCATAGACGTCACTACTTGTTATTCTAATGACGGAGTATTACATGTAAGAAATGTTTTTTAGCCCCTCAGCATAAAAACTCTTTTTATATGCCTTTCCCTTTTCTTCTCTTCCTCTCTTTGCTTGATTCCCCTTCACTGTGTCCGTCTCGCCTTTATCTTTCTCTTTCTCTTCTCGTCCTAAACTTCACCCCACGGCGTGGCGGCCCCTCCCTCTTCACCCGAGTTCCACCATTCCACCATTCCCTTCCATGTCCCACCGCCTCACAGCACCCTCTACACCCAAACCACCACCCACCCCTTCTCCTTTCTCCACCCCAGACCCTTCCCACCGCCGCCCTCTTACCCTTTCCTTGCCCTTCAGAATCGATCCCGGGGCCTTCCACTCCACGCGCGCGCTCTCTCTCTTTCCCCCCTCGTCCAATTCTCACTCTCTCACACCCCTTCCCCATGCATCACCCCACCCCCCATCTCCATCTCACCCCTCATCCCTCCCCCTTTCCGTTTCCTCTTCGTCTCTCTGCCCCTAACCTCCCGCCCGCACCGCTTCAATCCCTCCACTCCACACCCACTCCTCCGGTGAACGCCTCGAACCACTCCCTCCCTCCGTCCATCCTAACTGTGGCTTCAACCACCTAGCGAGCGTATCATTTTAGCACTTTCCATAATCCATTCTCCATAAAAAAGGACCCACTCGTTTTAACCCAAACTATCAACCTCCATGAGTTTCTAATACAGTTCATCCATAGCGTCACTGAATTTCCGAATATTAAATCCCACGCTTGTGGGTGAATCATGAACATATCGGTGGCACAGCTGTGAAATATTCATTGGAATTTTAAAGTAGTACTAAGTGAGAGAAACGTAATATTTGGGATATGCGAAATCCAATGCGACTCATGATTAATATTGAATAGTTCTTACGAAAACGTTTATAACGTTTTATTGCAAGAGAAATAATTTTCCTTATGAAATACAACGTTCAGTAGGGGTCAAAATCCATGATATATCAGATGATTAAAACTTTTCGCTAATACTAAACAGATGGTCCCGTGGTTTGAATGCTGAAAAATAAATTATGACAGTGTATTTAATGGATACCAACATTTGTAGGGATTATTCTGGGGTGCAGATAATGAAACGGGCTTAATCTGTGACTTTCAATTCAGATATGTGATTTTCCCTCGCTGTGTAGCTCAGTAAAGTGAACTTCGTATCAAATTAACTGTCTGATTGATTGATGTAGTGAATCCATACTTTATCATATTAAGTTAGTTTTTCGAAAGAAGTAAGCAATATAAAAATTTGTAGCCGGAGTTTGCTTCCCCATTTAATAAAAATATTTAGATCATCAGTGCATAAATATTCAGTTTCTGTAATGTCTTTCAGCCGTTACCTAGTATTGCGCAATTATAGATGTGATTATCATTTTTAACCAAGTATTTCTCATAGTGACTGCGTTAGCTATTCCATCTTTCTGGGTAAGCGTGTGTTTTATGAATACAATTATTCAAACTTTGTTTATTCTCTTTTCAGTTTGGGATAGGGTTTTTTTGTACAGTTGTCATGTCTCTGACTCAAATGTTTTGCGAGAATGCCACAGGGCACCACTATGTCTTCTGAAATAGACGTAGGCCATTGTATTCACTCGGCGCCTCTTTCGAGGAGTCGGCTGGCTTGCAGATTATTTCTGCTCCTAAAACACCCTTTTGAACATGACTTTAAATATAAAAATCCTCGTAACAATTTGGAAGGACACAAATTTGAAAAAGTGTCATTATCATGAAAAATTTTTGCATCATTAGTAAATTTGATAATAAATTTTCCCAAAAGGTACTCTTTTCCATGAACAAGTATTATATATTTTGCAACTCACGTATTCTATTGGGATCCGAAACTTATTTTTTCAACTTTGGCATTTTGTTTATCAAGTAAAGCATAAATCGTTAAAAATACATCGAACTCATTCGTAAAATTATATTTATTGCAGTGATATTGATGGTAAATATTTACCAGAAATTGTATTCGTCAATTTTTTAACTCCTATGCAAAAGTTGAAACCATTTGACTGAACAATCTTCAATATCAAATATTCACTTCGAAGTTAAATAAAAGTAATTGGTAGGGGTTTGTAAATTAAATAATGCGTAAACACAGGTATTATTATATTTGAAATCTATTTACCAATTCCATTTTATTATCTCTGTTAAAATATTCAATGATGGATATTATATTTTTAATATTTATTTGAAATATTGTTATTTCTATCAATACTCTTCATTAAAAATTTGGTTCAAATCCATACGAAAATAATAAAATATAAACTACACTCTGGTTTTATTGATTTTATCACCAGGGAATTCACATATCCTGTTCATTTGTGAAATTAGAGCAAAGTAAAATGCTTACAGAAATTCAGTGAATACCATTTTTAGCTATGGTATAATAAATAAATCCCATGCCGTTTCATGAAACATCATTGAATTTTTGTTCAGTTGAATTCCGTTGCAATGCATAGATTGAATTAAATCTGCTTATCAATTCTCTTTGCCTATTTTATGGCTTTGAAATTCTTCAATCTCATTGTCTGTGAGACAGCCATGCACGTGCGCAGGATGGACGAAAAGACTTCACACTGCCAAAGTAGTGGATGAAATCCCTATCAATGCCATCACCATTAAAGATTTTTCGTATTCAGACGTTCAGTGAAAGTATCATTTGAGCACGTGATGAATGCTCGAAAAATCGTTCTTTGAATTTTTTCCTTGGCATCCGGATTTTCCCGAGGTCTTTGCTTTCGCAGTGATTGAGACGTATTCCAATCCTTATTCTGCCCATGAATCTGTTTTGGGAAAAGGGAATTCTCACTGGGAAACTCAGAAGTACGTGATCACATCGCATTCTTCCATATTTTCACTTTTCTTAGAGTCTAAGACCGTTTGATACAGATACTAAATGTCTTTAGATTTCTTGCAGCATTAAATTTATATGTATTTCGTTTGAATCTATGTTTCCGGTATTTTGTTTTCTGTTTAGCTTTAACAGTGTGATTGTAAAAAAAACAATTTTTTGCTGTTTTATCGTATGTTTTAATAAAACGGGAAAATTTAAATTTAAAATAAATTAAGATTCTGGGCAGAATTATTTTCTTCATGACTTAGACATTTTTTGTTTCATCAGGATATGAAAATGTGAGCACTGCTACCTAGAGTTTCTTCTCTCTCTCTCCCTGCCTCGGTATTATCTCTTCTTATCTTCCATATCTATTTGGGAAAAATATTCCATTATAAGTTTATTAAGCTTTACTACTTACGGAAACTCCTGAATGGTTTAAACTGTGGGCAAATACATATGAAAACATCCACTGATATCCGAGAACGTAGACAAAAAGTCATGAATACATTCATTTCGACTCTTGCATTCACTAACAGTTACAAGGGGTTCCATTTTCTGGCACATATTAATGCTCAAATATAAAATTCAATCAGATCATTCATAAGATTAACCTTTGTTTCACAATGTATGCATAGAAAGAGCAAATATCACGTAATGCAATCGCATGAATGCGTCGCAGTAACTTGTCGACGCCTTGCGCAATTTAATGGCTTCGCGAGTTTGGATTCTTGAGCCGTTTGTCATAATGTCGTAAACCGGACCAGGGGTTAAGTTATTCGTGTCCTCATGCCTCCAATGTTGACCTCCATGAGGTTGGCTGCCCCTATATCTGCCCATCCTTCTATTACTCCGTCTCTCCAATTACTGTCATCCCCCACTCCTCGTTCTCCTATTACTCCCCACTCCACGCGTGCACACCCCTGCATCTTTCGGCGCACTTGCTCTACTCTCTCCCGTTCACGCGCTCACGCACACACACATGCCCCCTATGCTCCCCCGCCACAACATCTGTTCATTGTTCCTCTAAGCAGCCGACCTGCCAAACCGAACCCCCTCCCTTCCCTCTCCCCCTCCATCCCCCTCCTCTCCAACCCCTTAGCCCTTTGTTCACTCGCTTCCTCCCCTTCATATCGCATCCACGCCCGAGCCGGCACTAATCCAAACCATACGCATCTCTTACCCCCTTCCTTCCCCGACCCCCCTCGCCTCATCCACCCCGCTCTCTCCACTCCCCTCACCCTTCTCGCACCCCCACCCTTTCCTCCCTTCACTCTTCACTCCATTTCACGCCTTAATTCGTCTTCCCTCCCACTCTTCCCCCTTTTCAGCCCGGTTTTCGCATTCCTCCCCCTTTGCCTTCCTCCCCTTTTTTTTCGCCTCTCTCCTTTTCTCCGACACTAGACCGTTTCGTTACGTCACCGGGTATAATTTATTCCTGTGTTGTCGCCGCTGGCTCCTCCGCCGGCTCCTCTCTCTCTTTCTTGCGCTTTCCTACACACTACTCCTCCTCACCCTCCTCACCACCGCCGCACCGCGTCTACTTCTCCTCCTCCCTCTCTCTCACCGCCCCCAACAACTATCCCTTCTCCCCCCGCCCCCTCCTTTTTCGGGCTTTCGGAAGACGAGGAGCGAGATGATGATGATGGGGAGAATGAGAACAAGGAGGAAGGAGGAGGAGCCGGGAGGGGGAAGAGTGGTGGTAGTAATGGTCGGAGACGCGGGCTCGAAGGAGTGGGAGAGAGACAAGGGTCGGAGATGGCGCTGGAGAGGCCTCCGAGATAGGGAGGAGGGAGGGGATGGAGCGGCCGAGGGGGGGGGGGCGCGAAGCGAGGGTGTGTTCCCTGGTCTGCGGGACGAGGGAATTTCGTAAGGGAGATGATGGGAGGGCGTGGCGGAGGGGGCCGGCGAGGGGGCTTGTTGTTGGCTTGGAGGGTTGACAGGGGGGTGGGGCGAAGGCGAGTGTTTGGGACGGGTGACAGCAGGGGGTTGGGAGGATTTTGAGCGGAGCCGTGGGGAGGAAACGAGGGAATCGTGGCCGGCGACTGGGGTGGGTGGTGCGAGGGAACGAGCCGCTCCGAATCCGAGTGTGATAGAGCGCGCGTAAGGGGCTTAGCGTCGGCGGCGCACAGCCCCGGCAATCCTCGCTTTCTCCCATCGCAAGCGACCCTGAGGGAGAGCAGGCGGGAGTGGGGAGAGGGATTGCGACGGGTGTGAATGTGGAATGGGGGCGGCATCCGGAGTGGATCGAGGGAGAGGGGGGATGAAGGGAAGGAGGATAATAAGAGGAGAGGGCGACGCTGAGGTAGGTGGGTACACAACGCTGCCAGCGAGTAGTAAAGAGGTAACGAGGGATGTCGGAATAATGAGAGGTTTAAAGGAGGGAGGGAAGGAGGAGAAGAGTGGGGAGGAAGAGAAAAAGGTAGGCGGAGGGAAGTGCAGGGAAGGAAGGGAGGAATGGGCGGAAAGGTCAGAAGCGCCAAGGAGAGGGGTTTATGGTGAGGTAGGGCTACGGGAGTGATGAGGATCGGCAAAAAGTATGGGAAGGAGGAATGAAGGAATGGGAAGGAAGAGTGAGGGAAAGGATTGAAGATGAAAGGAAACAGAATGAGACGATGAACTAAAAAACGAGAGATGATGAGAGTTGAGCGGGATAATATGTTCCTTCACTTTCACTTTCATATGAGCAAGAAATATTATTGAACCCGACTATGAGAGCGATTAGCCTGAGCTGAATTTGAATGTTCCGTGACTTCTCTCGTGCACTCTGTCGTGCTCTTCCTTTCCCTCTTGGGCACACACAGCACCACTAGAACTTAATGTCTCGTCTATTTTTATTGCCTCTGGGGTATTCAAATTCACTTGGGTGAAGCAGAACGGCACTCGTTTCTCTTATGCCGGAGCGCCACTCTTCCTGAACGGCCTTCTGAGGCTTCATCTGCTTAAATTACGTGAGATAAATTTGGAACGACATGTTCATAAGATATAAATGAGTAATTGAACTTTTTAATTACTGTGACCTTTTTTAATGTTACTTGAGATTGGAACGATGACTGTTTTGTTGAGAACTTTTATTGTGATTTTTTTATTTAGAGAGACTTAAAAGTCAGGAGTATAATACGGCGTCTTTTATATATTTTCGTATATTTGTTTTCATATGCGCATGGAAATTCTTGGGCTGAATTAGAAAAGTTTTTTAGAGCTTTTTGGCGCCTCAAACTCGAAAATTGGATCTTTTTATTTAGTGCAAACTACCGCTTTGCATATAATATTGTACGGTGGAAACATCGCGAAATTATATTTCAATCGATCAGAATTGAATTTCAATCAATCAGATTGTCTTACCGCCGAAAGAATGCTAATATTTCAAAGGAATTTACATTATTTATGCTATGTTTTCCAACTACCAACTATTTCACTTACATTATATGTATAGGCAGATTGGTATAATTGATTGAATGACGTTTTTGAATATGGTTAAAAAGAGTGTGCAATGAAGCTTGCTTGACATATAACTGGTAATATGAAATATGTGAAGGTAGTTTTTTTGCGTATCATGTTTTTATTTCGAAGATATCCTAACGATCTTTAAGCGAGTAAAATCGTTTGATTATATTTCATTTCGAGAGGTTCCATTTATGTAAAAATCGATCAACTTTCAAAATATTTAAATAACCTCATTGTTACTCTCAATGAGGAATCAAGTGTAAATATGAATTAGAGTTGCACTCATTACATTGTTTCAAGCGTTGAAAAATGATTGTGGGAAAAATAGGTGTAGGATTTATCACAAATTTCTTTTTGCGGAGAAAATGAGGTAACTATAATCTATTCTTACCTTTAACACAGAACCCAATACCCAATTTATAGTCTAATTATACGAAGACATTTTTAAGTAACGCTGTTTTCTTTTATACAGGTAACGGGAAGTTGAAATATACATATCATAGGTAAATTTAATTAATCAATTTCTTTTTTTCGAAAAAAAAATTCCAATTGAAGTCGTTTGTTCAATCTCAAACGTATCCAACGATTTGAGTACTTGATACATAGAACGAAATAAAGGTTATAATCGTTTACACTTAGATTATGAAAGGATGAAAAATACATATACTAAATTGGATATAATTTGCGAAACAATGTATTGATACAACAATGTAGCAGAAATTATGTTGTACAATTTTCTTATAAAAACATTTTTTTGTATTTGATAACTGCCTATCTTTTCTAACTTATTCATATCCATACCAGTCGTGTCACATGTAAGTTCGCTGGCGTGGTTCCTGGAGTTTTAAGTTAACGATGAGTATTACTAGAGTGAACTTAATGCTGGCAGGTCGCGTGACTTCTACCCAGGGGTAGTTGAATCAGTTCACTTTTCTGGGGTAGGCGTCAATGAAGACTTTCACGTGGACTTTACCGAGTTCAAATCTTATTGGAGACTTTCAAAGGTAAAATCACCTAACCTCTTGTTTGAGCAGAACACGCGAAGTCCAGAACGTGAGGTTACATGAAGAGGCTATTACTGAAATAGAGTTGAGAAGTATTTACCAAATTAGTAGCAAAGTCGTTCAAACTCTTCCCTTTGTATATCAATACGTTTTTCTTCACTTTTATAATCTCCAGCTTTTATTCAATAGAATATGTTTATGTATTAAAAATGATCGTTGTAACACAATGTTATAAAGTTGTTGACACCACAACATTTCATGTTTATGTAACGATCTGTTCAATGAAGATAAATCATACAATTTTTGTTCAGTTATTTTATTCTGAGTATATATAATTTGACGCTATCTTGATTTGGAGTTTGGATTTATTTTAAGCTCATGCTACGTATATTGTTGGCTAAATGAGTAATGCATACATGGTACCAGTTTTATTGATTTGACTTAAGTATTGCGTCAGCGGCAGCCGTCTCAAGATGAAGGATGTTCGGCTTCCCTACGGGAACGATTCATTTCGCCTACAGCACGTGACGCTGCGTGAAATTTGCCTGAACAAACCAACCAAGCCCTATATATTCAAACAGGAGAGTTTGATCTTTCATATAGCATTGCTAGGGTATGGTTTAAGAGGGTTTTAACTGGTAGTTTAATCAATTTCAAAAGGAATTTGGGCTTGAATATTCGGTCACTGCTTCTACGGAAATAAATATTAACACCACTGCTACTATTTTGATAGAAGATGTTTAAACAACATAAGAATCACAATCAAATATATTGAAATTCTTATTGGATTCCTCAGAAATATTGGAAATATAAAAATTGCACATGAGGTTTGTTTGCACTCGGTGGATTCCGAAACTGATCATACCCAAACAATGGAACGTTTACTTCCGGTTTTGTTCTTATTTTAAGTTAATGTTACTAGAAGATTAGGGTTTTTTTTAAAGTCAATCAATGCAGATGAATTTTGGTTATATCGTTTTGATCCTGAGAGCGAACGGCAAATTTCGTGTGGAAATATCGGGCATTATCAAATTCAAAGTGACAACTACTGCTGGGAAGGTTGTAGCCATATCATAATTCGATATTCAATGAGTAGTATTTCCGCCTGTTGTAGCAGCACATAATGGGGTATTTCATAGGGGTGCAGTGAAAATTCTCCAGAATTGGCTTGCAATAAACCACATGTCAAAGCAGCAAGCTGGCTACTGTACTGCCATAATAAATGGCTGCACATAACAACTACCTTATATTTTTCTGAATTCAAATGCAGAGTGTTTCCAATATTCTTATAGTTCAGACGCATCCACATGCGACTTTATCTTGTTCCCCTAAGAGTAGAAGCACCTTCGTGGAAAGCATTTTTCATCATCATAGGCAGGCATACGGTAACAGAGCATGTTTCACCTTGCGACGGCTGCCCCTGACGTAATACTAAGGTGAAATCGATTAAGCTTGTGATAATCTACGCTATGTATTGCGTTACCATTATGAACAATCCGTTTTTTACAACAGAAAAGACACCAAAAAACTCTGTAAAACTCTTAGGTGAACTCTTCTTGTAGTATTTAATGCAGATTATATCCCATTGAGAAATCTCGTCCGTTCATAATCTTCTGAGTGACAAAAACTAATAATCTGATCTCCATTTAGATAGTTCCAACAGGATTGTCAATATTTTTCTTTATGAAACTCCCCATTAGTTGTTAACTTTGTATTTATTGGTGTAACGTTTTAGTAACTTCAATTAGCAATTTTTTTTGTTTCTATCTTTGTAGAATCGATATCTTTTAATGAAAACAATATTTATGTCGAATAAAAATTATTCTATCCGTGAATCTTGAATTCCTATTGGTCTGATATAATTTTTATGGCAATCCCATGCTTAAGCTTCCATTTCTTTCATCCCATTTGGCTTATTATTATCGTGATTTGCGTTCTATTAACATATCAGCTATACTCAAAATGCGTCATAATGGTCGTGAGAGAGTCAACTGTCTCATTACCAGGAGTACCTTCAGAGTATTGGATATACGTTTTCACACCTTACTTTCGTGGTAGTAAAAATACCAGTAAAAAAAGCAATGAGAAAAGAGGAATTGCGGGCATGTGCAAAAATTAATGAATTATTCCGGTTTATTGCTTACGAAGAGGACCAGAAGGATAAAAGTATCTATACAAAATAAATGTGACTAGAGATTATAAACATTTATGAATTGTGAGGAAAAAATTTGAAGAGAATTTAATACGAGGCTATAAATTAGTAAATTGACAGCTTTAATCCCCACCAAGAGCATTATGGTGTATTTTTAATTAATGCCATGGCCTTCATTATCGGTAAGCTATATGACTGAATTTATGACAGTCATTACGGTCCTAAAAGAACTGCTATAAATTAGTGTCAATTTTACTCGAGGGGCCTTGGCTCGACTCCAGTGTCTCCAGAATATTTTCCATGAGTTAACATAGTAAAAACGAATTTCCTCGTTATCGCTAAAATAAAATAAGCGGAGAGATGAATTTTTCAAGATTTGTGTACTTAATCCGCGCGGGAGATACCAAAAGAATGTGACATCATACCTTTGTCCCTTGGATTCAAGAACAAGCTTTCTCTATTTCGCTGTTTATTCCAAATTCAAAAGAATTTACTCGTGGTTGAACAACCGTATTTTTCGATGACTTCGGTCGATGAACCAACTTTAGAACTCATTTCCTGGTAGAACATGATCATCACTTCCAATGAATTTCCGAACTTCAAGGAGCGCATATTCAAGTAATTCCGTTTTTCTCATAAAATAAGATATTATTACTGAATGGCATTATGGTACTAAGGGTGTGGAAAAACCTCATGGATATATGTTTTAGTGAGTATTGTAATCGAACCCTTATTTGTATATATAAACGGGATATTTTGATTTCAGATATACCTATTTAATTAATCTTGATTTAACATTTTTCGTTGACCACGCTTTTTCCAATCAAACAGTGGAAATATTTCGTTCGAGACACGCGATTAAAAAAAAATATTTTAATGAATAGATTTACCTATAATCGCATTAACGTAATGAAATGTGAATGACCTTCTTTCGAATATATATTTAAATAAAAAATTTGGCCCTAGATGTGCAGTAAAAAATTGAAAATTACATGTATTTTGTATGTCAAGGGAGAGTATACTTATAATTTATTTAGCAAAGGTCACCGATCTATATGCACATAATACCCTTCATACCGCCACAACAATGTATCGAAGCAGCTGTTAGAACACCAGCCAATTATGCACAAATATTTGTATAACACGGGTACTAGAGTGGACAAAGCACGGAAAATGATATACACCAATTTATTTTTGTACATTTTTTACACTTTGAAATAATTGAAATATTCTCCAATGTACTTCAACCGTTTATATTTCAAATTTTAGTTAAAATAACAATAATTAATGCATATTCACTCATGTTTGAAATATGTACAGAAAACAACTCATGCCTCACGTATTATTTTTTAAGTTATGTGTAGCAATTAAATAGCACTAACAATATGAATACGACCCTACCGGGACTAAGTTCACTATTTGTCACTAATAATGCTTGCCTCATGAATATATTATCTTCAAGCTCACACTTGCTTTAAATACTACGCATCAATGGTATTGAAACAAAGTAAAACGTAAGCGAAAATTTAAATAAATTACAATAATTTCTCGAACCAAACAATTAAAGTTTTGTGCCGTCTACAATTTCGTCGTTAGGTTCTTTAAAGAAGGTGTGAGCTTTGCAGTGTGAATAATTTAGAATAAAGGCCAAGGAATAAAGTTTGTAAGAATACTAGCTATAGTAAAATAGTATTTTGATTCATAGAAACTTACCCTTATAGCACCGATTTCTTTCCTTTCTCTTGCTCTTTAACAATGTTCAACTACTCCCCTTTGCTTCACCGCCACTTACCTTCCCGTTTCTCTCCTTCCCTCCACTTCAACCCCATTCCTCTGAACACATTTTGCGTGCCCTGGAATCCACTTTAAGCCGCGCTATTTGTAAAGACTCCTCCATTCTTCTCCTCACACCCCCTCCCCCCCGCGCTCCGACGAGGCCGAGGGGTTGTAGCGGAAAAGGCGGGGACGATGGCCAAACTAGCGGAAGCGGGGCCGGCGGGTTAGGCAGGGGCGGAGAGGGGCGGCTGTTAGGAGGCGGGAGAAGTGGGGGCTAGAGGCTAGCGAGAGAACAGCGGGACGCCCTAAGGAGCTCTCCAATTTGGGTCTGCGGGGCGGGGTAGGGGAGAGAACCTCTCCTCCCTCCCCTACCCTCAATGGAATTCCCTCCCCGCTCCCCTCCATTAAACCTTGCGAGTGTGTGCCCTATGTGTGTGTATCCTATGGCCTCCGGAGTTCTGGTTTCGAGGTTGGGCTGGGCGAGTTGGAAGTAGTGCAAACGATTTTCTCCGGATTAGCGCGGGAGCAAAGTTGGTTTATCGGTGGAACCCTCGGGTCCTCGCCGTCTCTCCCTCTCCTCCCGCGCAGTTCCCCGGAGGGAACCCAAGAAAGGTGAGGGGCCGCCGTGCCTTTGGGGGTCAGCGGGGAGAGCGAGGGTGTCTAAGGGTTTCGACTCCTGGCCTCCACGTTTCGTTCTCCCCCTCCCTCACCACCCGAGCCTTTAACTTTCTCTCATCCTTCTTCGTTTTTTTCTTCCACGCTTCCTATCTCACTTTCCTTTCGGAGTAATTGAGGTGGGGTCGGTGTCGGTCGGGTGAGCGAAGGTTTTCGAGGGTCCCGCGTCGGTGGGAGCCCAGCGGTGGGAAGCTTTATTCCGCCCACTCTTGGGTTTCCCGCTTGGGAGCGCCACTGGTCGGTGGCCTCTGATGGAGTCCATGTTACCGGGCTTAATTGAAGTCTCCGCGTACACCACCGACCGACCTCCAAAGAAGGCTCCTCGCCCGGCCTCGTTTACTCATCGGATCTTGGAGAATTAGGCTTGAAATGAAATCACTCTATCGCCCACCCGTTTCCCCCCTACCTGCTTCTTTCGGCGAAGTTTTCAGTGGCGTGCCGGAAAATGTTTCCTTTATCTTGGGCCAAAGCGTATCATTATCGTGGAGAGGTTGACTACTGGAGTATTCGTGGTTGAGAATTTTACACGGACCTTTGGAAGGTTGATTGCCTTTTTAAGGGGTACCATTGATCTGGAGTCAATACTGAATCATTCATTTACTCATGTAATTTTGCTGTAAGACAATATTAAATGAGTTAATGGAGGCTCTCTATGATTTAGCTGAAACTTTCACAAATTTATTTTTTCTTTTGAGTCAGCCGATTAATTAACGACTGAGTGTCAGCACGTTTATTAGAGCTTGATAAATTGAGTTGATGAGCAATATAAATCGAGCATGATTTGAAATGTCATCTGGTACATGAAACTACTAAACGTTAAAAATTATCGAGGGAAATGGTACGAGTATACATGTATGTACTCCTTGAAAACTGAGAAGGTCGCCGAGTTAGCTGAATTTACATCCTATTATTCTGTTTTTACATTAACAGCTGAGAAAAGAAAACATGACTGCATCTGGGAGATCTCATTTATAACCGCCATGGTTATTGTGGTTTCATCATAATGCATTACAAATCACCTTTCAGGTTCCTCTTCCACCCTTGCCATGTCTTCTTCCAGAGTGAAGCAAAAGAGTTGCTTAAAATGTTTTTCCAAATTGATTTATCCCAGTCAGAATCACTCCATCCTTTTGCATGAAAATTGAGGCGCAGGTAGAGCACTTGGCCACTGTCCAGATGTTCCTATTTCGAACCCCACTGACGTTCCTGGAAATTTCGTCAAAATTCTGGTGAGATTTCCAACGACCAAAATCTTATGAGTAACCGTAGGCGGGACAGGGAGATTAACTGGCTACCTAACCTGTATTTGTAGATTTTTCACTCCTTAGAAATCAGTATGCAATGATATTTATCATCACTCTTACCTCAACATATGGTGTGATGGCCGTGCTGTTGTGAAAATGCGTCATCCCTTTAGCAGATATTTAGTTTCTGATTCATTTCATCAGACAACGCTCCTCAATAGGTTTGAGTCCAACTGGGAAATTACCCATCTCGAAAGTTCGCGTTTCATAGGGGGCTGCCAAACCTTAATACAATCATCATCAAACTCATCAATAGAATTGATAATGCACAGTTTTGATCGAGGAATTGTTACCGGGAAACCAAAATTATGATTGAACTCCAGGCACACTTATAGAATGCAATCGATATTTCTGATCCCACGTGTCCTCTTCGGAAGGAACCACGTATGTGCGCCCACGTATTTATATAAATCCAAGTATTTTTTTTGTTCCACCAGAGTTATCTATGCACTCGGGGAGTTGCATATCGGGGTAAGAGGGGCGACGACGAGAGCGGCTCACGGGGAGCGGAAAGGGGGGCGGGCGGGGTATAGGAGAAGGCGGGCAGGAACGGGGGTAGGGGAAACTGTGGGGGGAGTGGGTAGGAAAGCGGTTGGCGGGCGGGGGAAGGAGGGAGTCGGAGGGTGGGCGAGGGAGTCGTCTGCGTGGGTGTGGCCGCGCACGCGGCGGGCGGCGGAGGGAGGGAGGGGAGGAGGCGGAGGAGAGGAGAGGGCGTGGGTGGGCATGTGGGTGGGCCTTGGGTGTGGCTGCAGCACGTTAGTTTGTCAAGCTTAAGACCCGCGAATAAATGGGTTCAATCAATAGGGATGACACACAGGGAGGTGGTGGACGGGGGGGGGGAGGGATGGGGAGATAGAGAGACCATTCCTTCCGGATGCATTATGTTTTAGTGCGGTCATTTTAATAACGCTCCGTGACGATGCTAAGTGATAATGCTTGGCGGTTGGAGAAACACAGAATCCTTTAAAACGGTTGAGTCCCATATGGGGGTCGGCTGAGTGTTTCTATCCATCCCGCTTCCTTTTAAAGGGAACCTTCGTGTAGCCTTTATCATCTGTTGGAAATTACGGACGTATTTTTGAAGGAAAGAACGCAATTTTTCCCTGATATTGTATGACACTTTATTTTTGCATTCTATCTTCTATTTTTTTGCACACCGTAATTTTATTTGAGCATTTGTCATGATGTCGTATTTCCACAAATTGTAGCGTGTGTGGTTTGAAGTGAATGTATCACCATAATCTCTTCTCAACGGCGAAAAGCTTTAGACATATGTCCTTGAACACACTAACCTAAGAAGTGCGAGCCATTTACAGGTTGCGGGCGAATCACTTATTTCTTCAATCTAGTCCTGTCTTCTGTAATACGTGGATTAATTTTAATCAGTTGATTCCATCAAACGCCTTCGCAACATGTATGGAACGAGCTTGTATCCTGATTATATTCCATATTCCTTTCTATTATTGGATTCGTTACTGTAATAACAACACACGAGCATGTCTTTTTCCTGAGTCCAAACTTATCGTTTTCTACGTATTCAATGGACTCCTCTCCTTTTTATCGATGATCTTAAGCATTTCTTCACTCCGTGCAAAATAAAACTCATTGTTCAATGTTCCTGACATATCACAGCGTTTCTCTTTTTTGGGATGAGAACTAACTCTGATTTAACAGAATCTTTCCACCAATCTTCCTTCCTCATTTATAGCCCTCGAATCAGGCCACACTTTTATCCGCTTTATCCAAAACAAGTAAGCAGTATCACATGGATTCGTATATCTATCTCCATGGCTACTTCCTGCTAATAAATTCCTAAAACTATTCTGAGTTTAAACCCACCTGGTTCTTTCTTGCTTCATAATGTTCCACACGACTTTATATCCTTTATTTTTTTAACTTTATCCTATGTGTTTGATGATCTGTGTTTTACCAACTAAACTAACTAAAAACCATGCCTCAAAAACGTATGAACTCGCGTGATCGTCTCCGCAAACTACCTGCCTGTGGTCCATAGAGCACCAAACTCCACGTCAATATTTTTACATACAATTTCTGAGGTGCATTCGTATCTTATTTTAGTGATAACGTTTCTTTTCCGTCATTTTCGTATTCATTCTGCCCTTGGTGTCCGTTGAGCTATTTCTATCTCATTACCATGTTATTCTTTTTTACTGCTGGCAGATGATTATTTGCTCAAATGTTTTTGAGCTCATCGTGCTTTCAACGTTTTTCCTTGACATACTATGATTTTTAAGACCATTCCGGTAGATTTTTATCTATACTTTTATGATACTTACAGGATTCTTCTTTCTTTGATTTTAAGATACCTTTATGCAAAATGTATATCACAAAATATTTTGCCTAATGTAAAAATAGTGTTGATTTCTTTCCTATATTTTATTCTTGCACTTTCTCTTTTAACTGCGTTGAGTATTGGGAAGGAACGATTTAATCTTTTATTATGCCTTCATTTATTTTAGCTTCTATTTTTTCCATATTTAATATACATTATGGTGACATGGCTCTTGTCTACTTGATACTATCTCTCTTTTTAATCCACACCGAGTCTTTCATTATTCTAGTTTTTACGGTCCTCTTCAATACCATGACTGTCACTTACAATGATTTATGTAAGTGTAACATTTTTTTAAAGTGCCCAAAGGCAATGTGTGGCCTCGATTGTTGTTCTTCTTGGATACGAATTCGTTTTTCGACCTGTTTTCTCAACTCTTCCATCCATTCTTGAGATAAAAATTAAAGTCAGTATTTTGGGTGTATGCCACATCAGGATTTACGCATTGTGTTCCTTGCATATCTCTGGCCCTTATTTTTTTCAATACCACAGTCGTTGCTATCTTCTGGGAGCCCTTAGTTCTAGTTTAACTTCGGTGTTTAATCACTCCAAACGGAATGCCGTGATTTATTCTACTGTTCAACGTCATATGTAAATTATCTATCAAATTTGTCATATCTGTTCCTCTTCATTATATTCCACGGCTTTGTGGAATTAAATTCTCAATATATTTGGTTCCCTATTACCGTGCGTCACCTAGCCTTCATTTTTAACTAGCCAGTCATCCAGAGGTTTTATTGAATTTTACTTCGATATTTGCAACTATGATTTTATTGAATTAAATCACTACTTATTTATAGTAATGCTGCACGATGTTGCTCTGTTGATTTTTATTTCTTTACATATTATTTAACCCTACACCGTAGTGTTTATTCAGATCATCATCCTTCAACTAAAGGCACTGTGTCCATTATCTCTTGTCGATCCAGTATTTATCGGAATTCCTAATTTTGTTTTTGCCTTTTAAATAGAGACATTATAATAAAATCATTGATGTATACGTTGAGCCGGGAACAACTGAAAACGTTGATGTGTTAAAAAAATACTTCAAAACATATGCATCTTTAGATGTAAACCCCATATTTAACAATCAGATGTGAAAAAAAAGATCAATTTATACAGGCATTTGTAAGATCGGTTTGTTGTTCCCAAACTCATACATTGTTTCCCCACTATGACCACTATTTTGTGAGTCACCAGGGAATAAGGGCTGCACTCTATGGGTATATTAGTTTGTTTATCTTGCGGATTAAAGTGTAACTCGGGCATTAATAGCTCACTCCTTCCACTGAGCCAAGTAAAGGGGAAGAGACTGGAACATGTATGACCGGTGAATTTACAAAATATAGTAAGAACAGAATATTTACAGTGCAATATTACCGAGTAAGTATATCCTATACAAGTAATGAAGTGTAAGTTAGGACATGGTACAATTAGGCAATATTTATTTCATTCAATAAAACATCCTCCAAACTCTTTGTTTCATGAACGTATTTTGGCACTTGATATTTTAATGGAAATTCCTATGTGATATAGGTCAACATTCATTTTCAAGATTACGTATAGTTTATTTTTAATTATTTTTAAAAATATTTTCTCTTCAGAAACGTATCCCTTAAATTTTCAATTTCATTATCAAAGCATTCGTTTTACTACTTCCTCTCCAATTAACGACAGTTTTAATCATATGACGGCATGCCGCACACTTCCTTCCTCAATAATATTATCAATATCTAGGCAAAAAATGGAAAATGTCAAAATTAAAACTAAGTTTACCACGGTAAACTGGAGATCAGAACCATTACTTGGTCATGACTTTGAATTTTTTAACATTAAGAGAAATATCCCTTTGTCAAAGCCACAGCAGCAATAAAATGATATGGAACCTGTTTACCATTATAACAAAGAAAGTTCTGAGTACTTTTATTTGGCTTATTCAAGTGTTATGATAGCGCTTATGGTGTAACTCTAACTACATATGTATTACTATTAGAATGGTTTTAGCAGGTTTTTACAATGTTAACAATTTTTACAGGGGTATTATAGACTAGGTTATAACTTTGCAACATTAATTCATGATATCAGCAATACTCTAGAATAGTGTGGGTAGGAGGGTAAAGCTACTTGCCGAAGAGTTAATAGTTTTTCAAGTAGGTTCTTCGGAGGATTAATAAAAGAAAATCGACATTATATTTTTCAATAAAAATGCATTCAATTCAATAACTAAATGTATTACGTTATTTCTTTCTGTTTTAGAAATTGAAGTTAAAGTGTATAATCATAAATTTAAATGAAATCGCTCCTTTTCTAAGACTCTTATTACAGAATTAACAAAACATTTTTGAACTTAACTGTCCAGAGCGCAGTGAAATAGCTGGTACATTTTTCTTACCCTTTTCTGTTGTCGACGTAATTTTTATTGACAAGGGCTTCAGCTGCTATCCAAAAGCACGCACTTTCAAACTAAGTACTCGCGAAAGTGACACTAATCTCTAATGTTGTGATGCTTTGTAACCAACAACTCATGCTTAACAAGGGAACTTTGACGAGGATGCGCCGCAGTCATGGGAATTTTTCCAGTATTTCCTTCAGCAAAATCGTTTAATGATCTCATAAATTGCAACAGCATCATTCTTTATCTCCCAATAACCTTTGCAAATGGCAAGCGTGCCTCTACAATCAAATATGGGAAATCCAGCTGCTGCAGCTCGGTGATGAGACGGAGCCTATGCAAATGAGATAATTTTAATAAATAAGGGAACCAGGGTTCTAAAGTTCAAAACTTATCATTTCTTCATCGAGTAAACAATGACGTTCACCCTCGCTCAAATTATAATAATTGGAAGAGGAATCTAATGCCTACATATTTCATTTAAACTTCAAACCGGGAGGTGAACTTTCCGAATTTGTAAATGGTAAAAGCTTTAAATTCACGCGTTCAAGTTTTTCTGTTATTATAATTTCAAGCTTAGAGCTGTTAAAATATATTAGCAGACCAATACTCATATATTGGAATTTTATCTAGAATTGTTGTCATCTTGCTTTCTTAGTTAATATTTATCAAAAGTTGAACGTCGAATGTAATTTTACCCTGGACTACGCTTATAACACTCTTTAACCCCAGGGTCCATCGTGATAAATGTTTTTTGTATTATGAGTAACAAAGGGTATTTACAATTTAATTATAATTTTTTTCACCATCTGACTTTCGTAAATTTATAATAAGTGGCCATAGTCATTTTTAGGACGCAAGTGGTAGTGTGCATCGCAGTATATCTCCCACTTATTATGGAGTGACCAAGCGACTTGAATGCAAACTCACATGCCATCAAGACGAACGCGAAAATAGATCTCAAAACGTAATTGCATAGAACATTTTTTCTTAAGAATGAAACTAAGATAAAATAAGCTCAATTTTCCTACCTTCATGTATCTCTGAATAGTCTGGATTTTCTACGACTATTATTTGATATTAGATAGTATATAATACGATTGTAGTGAACAATCTTACATTCACATTATATGAGATCAAAATATAAAATTTTACAAAAACGGAGGAAGCAAACCCATTGGTGATTTGAATGGTGGTGTGGAGAGAGAAGAGAAAATATGATAGATGAAGATATGTTTCGGGGCTTGGATTGATGAAATTTTAAAAGTCTCATTGTCAGAAATATGATTTATTTACGTAAAAGTCCAGTTTTACAGGCTATTATATGAATTTACAGTATGCTACAAATAGCTTTGAATATAAAATTGAAGAAATAGAATGAAGTACTGATATCAATAATAATTTAGTTATATTTACAATCAAGAACAGTCATTTCAAACCTATAACCACCATTTGTGATGAAAATGTCATCCGATGAACATTTTAGAACTATCCAATAATTTGTTCCATGAACATACTATAAAACAGAAAAGGCAAATGGGAAAAAGTTAGGCATTTGGTTTTTGCCTGTTTAAAAAATAAAAAAAATGATTGTTACTCAATTTAAAATGCTAAATATTTGTGACTTTATATAAATAAGAATATTAGTGAAATATTAATCTATTGTATGTATGGTTGCTTCACATTTACTTTATTGTAGATTTTTAATGAATGTTTAGGAGGTTTATATAAGTAAAAGATTTGATCAATAGCCAGGTGAATACGCTTGGAAAGTACTGCAATGTAATACTTTCAAAACGACATTACACACTTTGCCTATATTTGGCGCATATGGTTAAATATGACAGTTTTAAAACTTAGTAATTTGATTCCAGCTATTTTTCATAATATGATGTAAAAAAGGTTTAATGAGTCTCATGTAATAATTCAGCAGCTGCGTGTACGATTATTTAAATTCCATCCTTCCTAACGTGGCCGTAGTCACGTCTTCTTCTCTTATCTGAATCCGATTCAAGAAGTCACATCCTGAATGAGGTAAGGTATAAGGGGAGATCAATGGCAAGGCAATTAAAACTTACCCACTTGGGACAGAGATATCGCGATGCTTATTAATTTATTGAGAAAAGATTGTGGGTGTTCTCAACAAAGTATCAGTGTCAATGGTAGATAATGAGAAAGATAAGGCGTTAAACTTTGAATATAAATCAGAAAGAAAAAATATGAACGTATATTCTGCTACGTTTTCACACAGCCATTTGAACTTCTTAGGTATAATATCAGGTATGTTTAAGCTTTCTGAGTACAATCCTAACAGCGGTGAAACATTCATGCAGAGAAAATGTATATAAAGTGTTATTTAAAGTATAAAACCTAGTTTCATGTATCTTTATTTCTGTTGAACTATATCTTCGAATGTCTGTCATAATATGTTTATACTCTTCTCTTAAAGAGGCGGTATATACCAGCACATGACTTTGCGGCGACTTGCGGGGTATAGTGTAGCTATAGATGGGTGCAATTCAAGAGTTGATAGTTAAAAAAAAGGAGTTCAGGGTGTTCCTTGGGCTATTGACTATGAAGAGACCCACGAGGAAATAGGCGAGTTCATCTTTAAGGGTTCATGTATCAAAGATAATGTATGAATAATTTTAAAACAGCCTTTTGTAATTTCACTGGCGATTTGCTTTTGAAAGGTGGCTCGAGGTATACGAGGTCTGTTCAAGAAGTATCTTGAATTTTTAATTTTTGCGGGTTGCGTGTATTTGATTGTCGATTTTTTTGTAGCGTTATGTTGGTACTTACGTCTCTCCGAAAGGTTCTGCCATTTTGAAAGCTCAGTTAATTGTTGACAGCTGTTTTGCTTACCGTGTTTTGTCTTGTCTTCGATTTTTGCCTGTTCCAAAAAATGGATCAAAGAATCTGTATCAAACTTTGTGCGGAAAACGAAATTAAGAGCGCGGAGGCATTCCAAATGTTGACTGTGGCATATGTAGAAGCTACCTTAGACCGAAGCATCGTTTATTGGTGGTACAAAATGTTCTCAGAGGGCCGTGAAGATGTGAACGACGAAGAGCGTGCCGGGCACCCGAGCATGTCAACAACAGACGAAAACATTGATGAGGTGAAGAATATAGTATTTTCCAATCGTCGAATCGCCGATAGAGAAGTTGCAGAGGACCTATATATATCAATTGGCGGAGTTGACTTAAATATATCAATTGGCTCGTGCCACGGTAAATAAGGAATATTACCTACAAGTTATGCGCAATTTGCGCGAAGCAATCCGCCCCAAACGCCCGGATTTGTGGAAGGACAGATATTGGTTTATGCACCATGACAACGCCCCTGCTCACACATCGTTGCTTGTGCGCGAATTTTTGGCCAAAAACAACACACTTATGATGCCGCATCCACCGTATTTCCCAGAACTGGCCCTCAGTGACATTTTCTTTTTCCCGAAACTACAGAAGCCAATGAAAGGACGACGCTATGTTACGATTGACGAGATAAGGACTGCACTGAGGAGCTGAACAAAATCAAAAAAATTATATTTTAAATTGCTTCAAGGATTGGAAAAAACGTTGGCACAAGTATATAAAATCATCTAATGGGGGTAATTTTGAAGGTGATAAAATAGATATTCATAAATTAGTAAATAATTTTTGAACAAACACAAAAGTCGCGATAACTTTTGGACTGACCTCTTCTATTAACAGTTTTCCAGTGCTTAGACCAAGTTCCTTAAATCGCTTTCCTCACGGTACTTACATTCAGTCGTAGCTGTAAAACGTTTGGAGAAAACTAGAATTATAGTATATTAATTACTATTTTCCTTTAGATTAATTTGCACTTTACATCGATTACACTTCAATTTTCTACTTATTATTTTGCGTCAAGCCGGAGGTACGGCATATGAGCTTAGTGGGAATATAGTTAGACTACTCACCGTAAGATACCAGGGTTAAACCTAAGTGATGCCTCTGGACACATCAAGCTACGTGCTTTTCTGGGTACCAGGATTCGGTTGGAAAGAGCAAAGAGGACAAAAAATGGAACTGACCAAATTGCTTTGGATGCGCCAGCATTCGACATGCCATAAAGCTTAGTTGCAAGCACGTACCGCCCCTACACACCAACTTTCACTCTTTCTTCCTCGGCTGACGTGTGTATTTTGGGATGTTTTTTTTAAACCATTATTTTATCAGGTTAAATCTTCTGGAGAAGTACAATCGATACGCTTAAGTACGATATTTGATGTCAGTATCCATTAAAATTGGAATGGTTTTATGAGAAGCCCATCATAGAGAATAAAGTGGGTCACTTAACTGTTAACATTCACCCAGACTGTTCTCTCTTAGTTTTTAATTCATCCCCAGGCTAAAAGGTTTTGGAAACCTTTGAACTAACCGGTGGGGTGAGTGAGGTATACGAGGAAAGGGTAAGCACGAAAGATCGTGCTCATGGCGAGGCGGCTCGGATCATTTACTGCAAGAGACAAAGGAGTCCCGGTTGTTGGGCATCGCAGAACTTGTTTGTAAATCCTCAACCTTCTACTCTCCTTTCCTTGTCCCGTTTTTGAAGCATTTTGCTATTTATATCTCACATATCTCTTACACCGTTTTCTTCTCTTTCTTCCACTTACGTAGTATAAATTTACGAATACTCTCATTTTCATTTCTTTACAACTAGGAAAAGGAAATGCGCGTTTGGGGAAAACTGAGTAAATATTTTACGTATGTAATTTAATATGTACAAAGAAATTTTGATATTTCATATTGCGAGTCAAAAAATATAGATTATCGCTAAAAATTATATCCATTGGTTTTCCAATTGGGAGTAAATGTTCATCGGGATGCAGCTGTTCATAAATTACTTGTTTAGAAATCGGCAATCGGGATATCCTTGTTAAAAAACCTACTGAAAATATATGCGCGTGTCAACTTAAAAAAAACCGTGTGGTCACTGGCAATTTTATTGTTAACCATATTGTAATAACTTCACCTTATGGTCCACAAAGCTCCGCTACGTAGCACTTCATTATTTCCCTTCAGAATATAGAATCCTATTTATGCATTCCGCATAACGTAGCAGGGTGAAATTAATCTTTCAGGATTTCAGACAAATCCAGCTCGTGCACGTGAAATTTTTATTATTTTTGGGTTCTTGCAGTAAAAATTTATCTTTCTGCTTTGTGCCTGCATTAATTAGTAATACGGAGTGAATGGTGTGATTAAGTGCTGAATCAGTTTGATAAACTGCATCATAAAACACGTTTCATCAACGAAATATTCAGAAAGTGTGCTTTTGTTAATAAAATTACCAGCACGGTGCTGATATTCTATCATTCAAACATAGCAAAGTAGTCATATCGACTTTTGAAGTAACCTAAATCTATTTGCCCTGAAGGAATGAAAGATGCAGGCAACTGAAAATAAAGATGTTAATTTATAAATGCACTGCTTTATTCCAGTCTAAACACTAAAATCGCTTCATTTGATCTTCCCCGACTTAATGATGCATTTGAGAAAATGGGTCGTAAATGAATTGAAATGTTCGTGGGGAAGCATGCTGGAAGTTAATTTCGAGCTATTGTTTGTTTTAAGGATTTCTCTTGCACCAATGGCTCTTGCTTGGATAAAGAGATGGTTGGGTACTGAATCATCACAAGATTGAAAAGAAAGAAGGAAATTTGAAAGAGAACGAGTCCCTCAGTCACTTGCTCACTTGACTTGTTCCATCTCTCCCTACCATTCCGCTTGGTCGCTCCTTTTCCTTCCCGTCAATCTTCAGGTTCCTCCCTTCCTTTTAGTCTCTTTCTTTGCTACCCTTTCACCTGTTCACCAATTTGTTGAACGTGGAGGTAAGCAATCGAAGTCCTTGAAAGTTGAAAACTTTTGGTCGGCGAAGATAAACGTAAAAGGTGTTTCCTATGCACTCCTTTTAAATCACTTCGGCTGAGAAGCACCTCTTTTAAAATCGATCCCAGGATCAAGCTACTATCTGCAGAGTCATGCGTCAAGAACTTTCCAACTCTGCGAATGTTTCACTGCTTTACCCAGTTACCACTGACAGGAAAAAAAACGTAAGAATCCGGGCAGGTGGAAACGAGCAAAATATTTCACAATTCCGAAAGCTTTACGATCCTTACGTTTTTGCGGTCGTCCTTTAAACCAAAAACAGAGAATCACGCACAAGAAAATTCACTAGGGAAATTTCTTATGCACCTTCGTGCAGTGTGTTGTTTACTTCTACAGTTCCTTTCAAGGGAGAAATATGCCTATCGAAAATTGTTGCAGTAATAGTTTTGCTAATATTGCGATTATAATTAATTTTTATTTTTACTTATCGCTTTAAAAGATTGAATACACTTTCCACCAGAATCATTGCTGAGTTATATGGTGCCCGATCATTAATTAAAACATTTGTGACTACGAATCATTATAGTAAAGCGATAATATTAAAAAAAAATAAGATTTATAAATATGTATACATACGAGGGTGGTCTGAAAAGTTCACTTTTCAGACCACCCATGTATGTGCATGTATCTATATGTATATATGCCTATGTTTATTTACACGCAGACGCAAAAATCTCTATACTTCAGTTACTTTAAATGATTCGGTCGCCTACAAAATCGACTAAATTAAGTGGTTCGCTATTACTGCTGTCCCCTCTTTTAGCCCTTAGCCTCATCTCTTTCATGACCAAATAACCGCCATTCCTTCCTCACCCTTCTCCTCGCTGGCCTACGTCCACTCTTCTTCCACGTCTCCCTCTCTTCAACGACCTGCCCGGGCGGATCACCCCCGTCCTCACAACTGCCCCCATTCCTCTCCCATCCACCAGCGGTTCCTCCCCTCTCCTCTTTTCCGTGCCATCACGGATGCCGTGTGAAGAAGGGGTTTCTCCACGGCAACCATCTATTCGGCAGAAAGAAAGAGCCCTCTGTTTTCATCCCGCCCGCCCACTAACCCCTCCTCGCCTCTCCCCCTCCCCGACTGCCCCTCCAGTTGCGTGGCAGAAAATCATGACGTTCGAAATAACGGACGGCCGAGATGGGATTGGACGAAAGGAGTTGAACTCTGGCCATGCGAGTCCCCGGGGAGGCGGCCGAGTGCGGGCGGGCGCGGAGGGGTTTTGTGCTACCAGGCGAAGGAGGGTCGGCGGACAGATAACGAGGGTGGGGCTGGCGGGAAGAAGAGGGTTGCGGAAGGGCGGCCGTCGCGGGAGGGGTGACTTTCAGGGTGGAAGGGGATCTCTCGTAACGTTGGGGCTCGATTGAGGAGGGAGAAATGGAGTGGGGTGGGAGGAAGAGGTGCGTGGGCGGAGGTCACTCCTGAAAGGAGCGATATATTTGTTGAGGCGTTGCTGGTCTCTTAAACCTAAAGGGGATAGATGGGGATGGGACTCAGGTGGGAGTGAGGGTTATCCCCTCGGAAGTAAGGGCGTAATGGACGTTTCGCTTTCTGGCGGAGGAGGAATTGGAAGCGGGTGCTTTATGGTGAGGGAGGATTGGGCGAGCAATGGAGGAAGTATTGGGAAAGGAAAGGGAGCAAGATAGGCCTTGTGTGAGGGAAAGATAGAAGAGTTTAAGAAGGTTCTAAGGGGTGGATGTTGTATCAATCTTTTTTTCGCCACATTGGGGCTCAATCCAATTTCACATCACGAAAATCATTTGACTTTGCGGCGGACATAATTTTTTCTTTAAGGTGAGAAAACATGAAAACACTCTCGCTATACTATTGTAATCCTGGGGACAACTGCGTGAAGGAGTGAATATATGGTTGCTGCAAGTTCTGTCTTTCCAGAAGCACAGTGTCTCTGGTCAATAATATGCTTTCCATTTAACCAAAAAACTTTGGGCCTAAATAAGGGCAGTTCTGAGTGCCAGTCGGCAGGATAACTTAATTTATTGGGTGGAGTGAATGCACCGAGTGGTAAGAAAAGAATTCAACCCGCAATGTGCGCACAGAATAAAAATAGAATTATAATAATACGCTTATACAAATGAGTTTACATTTTATGAATTGTGCATTATAAAATATATCACTTTTAAAATAACCCTGATTGGAATGAACGAGAAAGGAACTAAGTCCTTTACTTGCCTTTGCTTCGGCATTGTTTTCACATTTGTGGTGCGATATCAGAAAGAGTTTCACAGGTAAATTTGAGTGGCATAAATTTTAACATTGCGGAATATGCCTCGTTAGTCGTTTTTCATTGAATCTGGAAAAGAGTAGCCCAGAACGATAATTGACAAATTTCGATTTGATGAAATAATCTGTGATTTTATCAATTTTCATTTTTATCAATTGATTATTTTTGGAAGAAAAATATCTCAATGCTTAATGGCATGAGCTCAAATTGTAATGACGGTATTTCAATTATACCGAAGTTGCTGAATTGCGTGTTCCGATTACTCACTTCCCAAGATATGGTCTTAGATCGTACAGCTGATTCAACTGGCCACGCAGCAGAGGGGTGTGTTGTAGAGTACAAGAGAGGGAGAGCTAAAGGAAGGAGGATACAGGAGGAACAAGAGTGTGAGAGAGAGATGACTCTGGAGAAGAGGTTAGATTTGGAGTTCACGATGAAGTTTGGGTGCATGCTAATCCCAGGGTTAGCTTAGAAAGACATATTTGAAGTGCCTTGTCGGAATTATCGCTCTCAAATTCTCTTTAATCACTCGAAAAGCTGAGAACACGCTCTCTGGCCTCCTATATATTTCACAGTACCGCTCTTTCTCTCATTCTTCTCTTTATTTCTCTTCCCCTTGTTTTTCCTCCTCCCCAGAGCTCTCCCGCCTCACCCCTTCTTCCTCCCACCCTGCGACCAATCTCGGCCGATTATCGAGCGTCGTCTCGTGTGCAAGAGCGGCAGTCTCAACAGTTGGCCCGCGGGCAAGGAAGGGGGGAGGCGGGAGTCGGTTGTGTTGGTGGGCGGGTAGGCGAACGGGGGTTAGGGGCGTAGAGGAGGGAGGGGAATGGGGCTGTAGGGAGAGATGGACAAAAGATAAGAGGGGGATGGCGTTGTGGGGGTTGGGCGTCGGAGAGGGAGGGTAGAGGATGGGATGGATAGGGAATGGGAGACAAGAGATAAAGTGGTATTGGCAGGAAGAACGGAGAGGGGGTGGGGTCGGGAATGGAGTGGGATCTAAAATAAGGCAAATGGAGACCTTCTTGAGCTAGTGAGAGGGAGGTTGGGGGGAGGTAGGGATAGCGAGAGATATTGCGATGGAAATATTAGTAGTTAGGTTCATTCATCATTCAATGATCAGTGAACGCAATTGTGGACTCATTCAGGAATTGCTTGACCCCCTTCCCGTTCCCCTTAGTTTCCTCAATGTTCAGGCACAAAGCAAAAAGAGAACAGAGTCTCCTCTTTCATTTGCTCCCAAGAGTTCTTTTTGGTGCGTTGGCTTCGTTTCGCGGAGAATAATCCATTCACTGCAGTATTAGCTCTCTGCCGTCGGCGTAATTACGGAATAAATAACACCACAAACACTTTAATCAAACAACAACGAAAGCCACATTCCTTCTTTCATCTTTATCACCGCCACTACGTCAGAGAAAATTTTCCTTAGGGTTTACCTCATTTTGTGGTCTGAAATTAAATACCGTTTTCAGGGTGCCATTATCTCCCAGTTTCATTTATGCACCAAATATTTCAGGAAAAATTAAAGCTTTGCATGAATGGTACTCGTTTGGTAACACTTAAATACAGATTGTGGGTCACTTTTGGCATGGTGTTAGAACGATGATATTTGATTTAAACTATGTGCTCTATATATTCAACGTTAAAATATTGTGCATTTTTATGCAATAATGATGTGCATAATACAATATAATGAATGGACAGACTTCCAACCTAGTAGAAATACATGATGAAAATTCATGAGAAACTTAGAAATGCATTTTTATGGTCATTTTTTTTCTACACTCACCAACGTTAATAAGTAAATCACAGCACATTTCATATTGTTGCACTCATTCAGTCAAAAATTAAGAGACGTCATTCCTGAATTACATTCATTGGTTGTTCTGGCTGATAAAGAAAGGTTTCGATTGCTTGTTACAGGGAAAGGGTCGTAAATAAGTGAAGCTATAGAATGTAAAAGTACATATCAAGGGCATAAACCGCCTTGTGTTGGCGACGCGTAAGCCCAGGTATGGGAATTGCTTCTGGAAGGCAGGAAGTGGCCAGGATTTGCTCTAAACAATTCAAGCGATGACATGGAAGGTAGGGTTTTGAGCAAAGACTGGATCTCAGATTATTAATCAGCCATAAGGATTATCAGTTATCTCCTTCCCTTCTTGAATGACCATTTTATTGGGATATCAAAGCTTAGAACCGTGTAATTAAAAACCCATAAATGGTCCCTGAGGTACCCTATTCTAAATTCACTGCTAAGGGGAAGGTTGTTTTTGGAGAATATATTTTGGTGACTCAGCGACCAGAGAGAAAGAAGAAATTAATAGAAACAGCAGATCATTCATTCATTGTCAGGTATTCGAGGTCGGAAATAATGCAACACAATACGTATACAGTTCGTTGCAGATGCAATACATCAGTTTGTTCATGTTCAAAGACTACCCATGCTTTAGTTCTATTTGTGGCAATGGTCTTAGAAAAATTTTAAATATCAAGTCAACCTTCACGGGCGCTGAGATAACGCAATTCAAACCTAATGGTTGAAAACAATTTTACGCAACTGCTACTAAGCCATCTTGACATGATTCATTTATTGATTGCGTAAATGACTTCTATTACATTATTATAAATTTTAATCCCCATACGAAAGGTTTTTCTGTTGTATGGTTTACAATTTTAGATATTTTGCGCAAAAAATAGGGAGACCGAACTCTAAAAACTGAGTATTACCAAATTATAAACTCTTGCAAAAAATTTCTTTTTATTTAGAGTGCGTTATTTCTAGCAGCCCCGAAACACTGTAGATTGTGACTTTTTCATGATTCATCACCTTAATCCACCCCTTGTGCACTTCTCCGACTCATTTCATTTACTCCGGTCAATCCTCTTCGCGCATCCCACGCCGGCCCGCAGGTCCTCTGCAGTTTTCAGTTATGCCCACCCGACCCCCTTCCCCAGCCTCGTATCTCAAGTCCCCCTTCCCCGCTGACAAATCTCTTCTCCTCTTCTTACTTCGCCACCATCGTCAAACCCCTCCCCCCACAACCTCCTTCCCCGACCCCATCTCTCTTTTCTTCTTCCACTCCGCCGCGACTCCCCTCCTGCCCCTTCCTTCCATCGCTCCCTCCACTCATCCCATTCATATACCTCCTTTTTATAGTCTAATCTCACACAAACATGGCCTCTGAGGCTCACCACGTGACTTGGTTCAAGTCATAGGAATTAAAGTCTACGCGTCGCCTGGGAAATCACCTTTGAGGAATTGGACTCGCCGTCTCTCAGGGCTGGCTAAATGTATTAAAGAGGGCGAAATTGGTTTGCGGATGGAGAGAAATGTTGCGCTCTGAAAAATGCAGTATATATAGGGAGCTTATTCGTGGAATGATTTTTGCGGCATTGTCTTACCCCGGTCGCCCCCTCAGAGAATTCGTTTGCAGGACACGGGAGCGAGTTTTGAGGGAGATGGGGTGGAGCGCGGCGGCAAGGGACTCGGCTGCAGAGGCCCATTGGGAGGGTTTCGGGCCGGGAGCAGTGAAGAGAGGAACGGGGTGAAAGAATTGGCACGTCGCGATAACAAGGTTGGCGGAAAATGCCGTCCACGTGTTCGGAACGACGGAGCCTCGTGATAATTTCCGTTGGAAATAATTAATGATTAACAAATTTCAGGAAAAGCAACAGAAGTAAAAAAGGCACCCAGAAGTATTTTCATTTTTATTGACTTGCCAAGTAAAATGATCCGCATGAGAATATAGATAAGATTTTTATTATTCATTTATATCGTGAGATCATGAGATTTTCGAGTTTCGTGCGTGCGTTTCTCGCGGGAGTTTTACAAGTAAATGTAAGACTAAGAGATATGAGAGATTGACGCGTGTATTACTCAATATTTTTTCTTAATTAAATGTCCCAGTGAGTTAATTTTCGTTGTGCATCTTAGAACGGAATATATTATTTCTCTGACAATGATAGATGGTTATGTCTGCAGAGCGTGGAGATTATTGAAATTATTTAACCGGAAAATAACGGAAATAACAAGTAGTATAGAAACTTCATGCGAAATTATTTGAAAATAATAAAGTCATTTTCCGTTGGTATAACTTTTTGCGTTGATAACCTGTTGATATAAAACGTTGATAAACTGCAACATTTTTGCAACGGAAAAGTAATTAATATAATCATTGCTCTCGCTCATAAAATCTGCTAACTATGTTATGACTTTTCAGTTTTTCCTAAACTTCGAATTTATTCTGTAGAACATCCGTTAACTTTGCATTTTATGCATATTTAAACGCTATTTTATGATCCGCATTACGACATAACTACGGAAATGTTTAATAAAAAAGTGGATTAATATATCATAGCACTATTGAGTCTTTCATCAAAATCGGCATGCCACATCAGTTTAGTACCGTCCTTTATACATACTGAATTTATAGAATTATTGACTACAGAAATTATTCCGGTTTACAGCCAGCTGTATTAAAGATTTCCTAAAGTTGGTATTCTGGTTAAATATTCAGTCAATAAATAATTGTTGGTTACCCGACTCCGAAGAACATAAGAGAACTACAAAACCTATTTAAACGGATAATATTTGTCAATATAACGATAATTTTGATGCATGCAATGCGTGGAGCCCAAAGATTATTGTCTTTTGCTGATGCTACGCTTCCTGGGGTGTATATCTCATATATTACCCTCACGGAATGAAAAATTCATAAGCAAATACATAGCACTTGTTTCCTACGGGGAGAGTGAAATTGGTTGGGGATTCAAGGCATTTTCACTTTTCCAGAGTTTCCATTATTTTATGATTTGCACTGGAGGTTCTTTCGGGTATATTACATTTTAGCTACTAATTTTCCCTCATACTTGGAAAGAAAAGGGAAGGATACCCTCTGGAGAGCAATAAGAAAGTAAAGTTCTGACGTGATACCTACATTAAGTTCATCGTTGGTCACGTAAGCAACGATTACTCATGTAGGGCAATCTTTGGACTATGTTTAGCTCAAGATAATCAATAACTCACCTTCATATTTTTCTAGCTCTATTCGCCATCCAAGTAGTGGTATGATTGACCGCTAGGCGCTTTTCAAAGGTCGTTAACTTTCAGTCTTCCCAATAACACGAAAAAAATGACGAGATAGAGCCTGAAGAGTGCAGTAAAAATTAATAAACATTGATACCTTTATTACAGCTAACTGTCAAATATGTCAATTTCAAATGTATTCCTTGTGATTTTGTAAAATATTTCAATACTAAACTTAGAAATAAATTTATTGGCTCAAATGCGTTGATAGAATAACCTCTTTTTTCTTTTGAATTCAATATTGTCAAAATGTAACTGTTGATAATCAACGACGATATATTTAAATAAGTTTAAATTTCATTGAATTATGTTTAAACGTAATCGCCATAGCCATTTTATCAATTTTATGCTTATCAATGCCGGGAGCACATAGTAATTCATTGTGTGAATAACCTTTTATCTTATGAAAAATGATTTTAATTAGGTGAGTTTAAACTAGTTGAGGATTGGAAATCATCTTTAGGATGATTAATGTTTTAAGGCCTTCATGTTGATGATGATTTCAATTTGCCAGCGAATGAAGAAAACTCTTTCATCAAGAAGTCCGCTTAGTAAAACGCTCTGTTCCTTCCAATCGAAAGTGGTAGGCATTTATGTAAGAGACACTATTCATAAAATGACAATGGCCTTTCTTCGGTTCCTCCGGTTTTAGAATTTTACGACGAATAGAAATAAATTCGTTGATAAATGTGTTCCTTCCGTCTATTTAAGACTCCATGTTTTATCTTCGACGCTCGGTTTATGAATTAAAATGACTACTCTTGGGTGGAATCGGGAACAGTTGGCTAAATATCTCTTTAGTTTGGAAGAGAAAAAATCTATCCGTAAAAGAGGGAAGTCGTAAAGAACTTAAATCCTGTATATTCCATAAATAAACATGAATATAAATTCGTGTTATTCGGAGTGCAGCGGCAATATAAGATTCCGGGAGCATTCTCTGTTATGGCGAACAATATAGGGGAATAAGGCAGCGCGTGATACACTGCCAAATTCCTGATCAATTCCCAACACGATCCAACCCAACTTGCGTGCTCTTGCGCTTTCGCTATTTCCTTATTTCTCTCTCTGTCCTTCTCTTTCCTCCTTATACTCAATGCTACGATCCTCCCTTCCCCAAATCTAGCCCTCCCCATCTCTCTCTTTTTCCCTCTTGTCTTTCGATATTCTCATCTCCCTCTCAAAAACCTCCCCTTCTCTTTCCCCATACCCGTGTTTCGATTTGTTTTACGTTTTTTAAGGGAATCGTATTCATGAAGATGGAGAAAAGAGGAATCTGGGAGAAGAAGGGTGAGGATGAGGAGGCAGTCTCTCGTCATGGATGGCGTACTGTGCCCGGAGAGGGGTGTGGGACTTGAGGGGGAACTTGAGGGTTTTTTTGTTAGAGTAGGAAAAGAAGCCGGCGGGGGTTATTTTTTTTGGAGGTGGAGAGGAACAGGGATGGGAAGTCGAGTGGGAGAAGGGGGATTGAGGGGATATTGGGGACGTGCGAGGACTGGCGATCGTCAAAGGAGTCCGCTGCCCTCCGTCTCCTCTCACGGGAGACAAACGGAGGCGGCAGTTGTGCTAAGGAGTCAGAAATACATCGGGGAACAGATCCGACTGGCATGCATTCATAGTCACGATGCGGATAGTGCATCAAAATTGGCCCACAAAATTTCATGTTGTGGCGAATAATAAAAAATTTTCGTGAGACAATTCTTTGCTTTTCCTAAATTAAGCCACAACATTCCTTCAAGTGTGCTATTGAAATTGTTTGTATTTTAATTCCGCCTTAGCGAAAATTTAACAAATTTGAACATTATTTACCCTTGAAGAATCGTTCAATTTCTAATTCAGAATGTCTTGCCATGACATCAACATAACTGGATGCCGATTTTTCCAATAAATTCTCGTTTGAGAGTATTACACATATTTTTATTATTAAATGCCATCTTACTATAATGTATGGCATATGAATTTAGTTTTTTCTACCGTCATGGAAACACTTCGCGTTATTTTCATGTTTCCCAAACTCTTGCATTTAAAAGAGCGTTTCTTTCACTGGAATTAATAATACTAAAAAATAAAATTTCCCGAAGAGTTCCAAGACTTAAGCAAGATATTTGCCATTATAATTTAGAGTCGATTGACACTGATCGTTAATGCATTTTCAATCGCAAATATAATGTAATAAAAGTAGGCTTTTTTTAGAATTTCTCGGTTACCTATTTCCCGAAAAATGGGAGTTTTTATTGTATCATATCACACGATTATCCGCCTAATTAAGGGTTCATGGTGTCAGTTTCAGACTTTTCAGTATTTTATTGCTTCAAATTTATTTATAATCTTTATTCCTTGAGTGGTTTTCATCTCAGTTTTTTTCATTGTTTTTGTGACGCTTTTCATTCCTAAGGAGCAGCTTTTCACGTATGTCGAGGATTCTCTTTTCCTTTCTTAATCTGCGAATAAACTGTCTTCTATACGCCCCCACTGCTCACGTAAAGATAACGTTTCTTTAATCCGACTTCGTAAAGGTTTCGAAGGTTTTTTCCTTGGCTTATGTCCGAATCAGGTTAAGCCCTTGGTATGTTCTCACTAAGTTTTCTTGACCAAGACTATTGGTGTTTGAACTTTTGAATGTCTTTTTCAAGTGTTCTCTTCCGTGCATATTTTTCGAATGAGTATTAAACCAATATCTTCCAGACAATCGTAAGTTGTAAAGTTTGGAGGTTTTCGTTATTCGCTTAATTGTATACGACTGTAAATTACTGAATTTGGTACAAGCACAGTGTTACAATATAGTTTGAATTAATTTTCAGTCATTATTACGAATGATCTGGTAATAATTCCTTGTGGTATGCCTAAAGTATCTTATGTTGCAAATTCGTAAGTATTCTGATAATTATTTTTCCCTTGGTGCAATTGGAAGGAAATTAGTTGACAAAATTTGCTGATTAATTATTAATTCCATATGATGCGATCGCTCTTACTCGTCTTCAACATTTATTATTCAAAGTATCTGTTGAACATTAAAAAATATTGCATTTACTTAGTTGCCACAACCTTATCTAAATTTTTATCAATAGAGTGCTTTTGAAGATATTGATTTGTAATCACCAGTTTTTTATTTCTATTGTTAGTGGTTGCGTTGCTTTAGGTTTATATTCCAGTCTTTAATTCCCTGCCATAAATGACCTGATGAATAATATATTTTCTGAAAAGATAACTTCGGGAAAAAATTTTCTTCTCTTACTGGTACCATGTGCTCATTAAACTTAGAGAAAGTAAGCAAAAAACCACCAAAGATCCTAATAATCCACAAATCGTTTTCAAGTACAGTTCAGAGACTAACAAGGTGAAATATGCACAAGGTACACTATTTTATACTTAAAATCAGGATACTGTAATAAAAGAGTAGTGCTGAGTTTTGAAATCAGGTAATATAAGCGCAGAATCAACTAAAATGAATTTGTAGGACTGAAAAGGAGGAGAGATGAAATGTATCTTTGAGTAGGATACGGACGACATGGTGGGAAGGTTTCTAATTGATAATTTCGTGTAATACATTCTGGTCAGGAGGCATAAAACTTGCGAGGTGTCCAAGAAATCCATCAAAAATATTTCTTCTAATAAATTCAAGTATAGGTGAACGATATCATTGTGCCTCCACTAGCTCACCTAATATATGCCTGTCTTCGTAAGATTTTTCTGGAACACCAGCACCCTTTAAAATCCTTTAAATGGATATTCATATTTATTATATATCGGAGAAAACTTCCAATATGCATTTATTGTAAAATTTAAACTATATCAAATCTTCCGCCAATATTGACGAAGATGTCTCCTTCATCCAGGAGTGTTCTTGTTACTCTTCCCACCATCCCCCAATCCTCTTCAGATCACTATATTCGGGCTTACTTTATTTATTCACTTAATTCGTGTTTACGATGAATTCATACTTTTTACCAAAAGTAATTGTCAAAGAAACCTCCTTTCCCAAATTCTCATAGATGCTTCCTTTGCCTGCATACAGGCAAAGGAAGCATGCATGAGAATTACATTCCTGTAAAGCGGTCTTACTCCAACGTAACCACTTGGCAAACCTTAATAATGACGTGAGAATCAGTTTTATTGATAAAAAACTAATTGATTCTTAATGGTTATGTGTTATTCATTATTCACCAGTCCACAATATATGCTTTTAACTTCACCTAGTGTTTTCTATTTTCTAATTGACTTGAAGCTTTACATTATTTCTTTATAATTTTTGTGCTACGCCACCAATATGCACTTTTATTACAAGAGTGCTATAGTTCGATAATGTCTCATCTTTAATGTGAATATGAGTTGGTATTATTTGGGCTATTATGTGATATTGTTAGCTACATTTACAATCCATTTACTGCTCTTATTAGTTCCAGAGGTACCTTTGTGAAAAGTATTTACAAACCAATAAAAAGAAATAATTGTAATATTTCACAAATTTGATTAAAAAGCCGGCTCCAGTTTCAAACCTGAAGCAACATTTCCAAGGTCACCTTCACGTGGTGGCTGGATCTATGACTAAAAAATCTAGAAATTTGCAGAACTATTCTTTATAACGTATTTTTGCTCTCGATGGATCCCACCTTGACAGACTTGCTTGATAACGTTAAAACCATCACGATTCAGAATAAAATAAATCTGTTAAAAATGTCGTACATGTACTTGATTGCTTTAGGTCATACGCAATTACTCAACAATAAACTTTTTGCTCAGGTGATAACTTTCACTTTGGACTGAAAAATTTGTTTTTCCATAGCCTCGTCAAAAAATGTGATGTGATCTATCATTCCAAAAGGCTTATATGTAGTCGTTGTGCAACAGTTATTGATTCCCCGTCTCCTTACAATAGCGCACTTAGTTAGGTAACGAGGTCATTTTCAAGGTCAAGCATCCTTATAAACTTTTGTTATCGCTAACCGCGATCATAAAAGTGTCATCGTTGCAGCTTGCTCGTGCGATCCCGTCTGATGCGTGGATTTGCCTACGTGGTCAGGGGTGGTGGCCCTAGCCGGGACGATGGCAAGAGGAATCGATGCCATGAGAGGTCAAGGGCCGCGGGAGGGAGTGTTTTTAGAGCGGAGCTGAGAGGAGGTTGAATTGAGGGGAAGGGGTTGAAGAAAGGATAATGGGTGGGAAGCGGAATAGGGGATGTTGGTGAAGAGGGTGAGCTGAGAGGAAACGATGCAGGGAAAGGATAGGAATGATTTGGAGAGGGAGAGAGGGTAAGGGATAAAGAGAATCCAGGGAAATGTAGTTCTCGAAAGAAAATGCTTGGGATCCAAAGGATAGTGGTTTGGAGGGGGAGAGAGAGAAAGAGATGCATTCCGTCCGTGAAGAGGGTAATGAGAAGCAATGACTGATGCGGGAGATGGCGAAATAGCGGATGAGTGGAGGAATACCAGTAAAGGTGCAATGAAAAAGCACTTGGAATGTGGGTTATTGCAGTCCTTATAATAAATTAATCATTCGCAGAATAGGTGTATGTCTAAGGATTCCGCAGAATTGTAATCCTCCTAGCCCTATAACTTAAATAGTTTGCCCTGTGTATGAAAAGGCAGTACAACTGAACATATAACAAAAAGGGGCAAATGGCACGGGAAATCATAAGTGTTATACTAAATATGATATTGAGAAATAAATCTATATGTCGACATAAGACTGGTTTATGCAGGCAAAGGAAGCATTTGTGAGAATTTGGGAAACGGAGGTTTCTTTAACCATTTCTACTGGTAAAAAGTATGTATTCAATGTAAACACGAACTAAGTGAATAACTGAAGTGAACTAAGTAAGCCCGAATATAGTGATCAGGGAAGAGGATTGGGGGATGGTGGGAAGAGCAGAAAGATCACTTGAGATATCTTCGTCAAAACTGATATTGGTGGAAGATTTGATATGCACGTAGTATAAACTTTGTGTAAAACTAAATGTATTTTGGGAGTTTTATCAGTTATATAAAAAATATGAGTAAAAGTTGAAGTAAGAGAACGGTGTATTCGTTTAACTGGTTTTAAAGAGCACTGGTGTTCCTGAAAAATCTTACGAAGACAAGTATATATAAGGTGAGCTATGGAGGCACAATGTTATCGTTCACCTATACTTGAATTTCTTCAATGAAATGTTTTTAATACTTCTTGATATATACTCAATTTAGAGGCCCTTTTCCCCTTTATATATATATATATATATATATATATATATATATATATATATATATATATATATATTCAAACACGAAATCCCGCCAAACGGCGAATAAATACTCATATATACAGAAACAGATATAAGGAAAAGGGATAGGAACACATATAAAGGACGAACACAATAAAGGTGGGGAAGGCGGAATCGAACGGATCACAAGAGTAAAAATATTTCCTCAACCGGGACTCGAACACCGGATCTTTCCACTTGCCGGGCGGATGCTCTTAACCACTTGAGCTATCGAGGATAGTCAATTTACCCTGAGATCCGTGGGTCTAATATGTCGCCAAGCGCCCCGATTCTTTCAGCCAAGAGATGGCGTCAGGGGGCAGTTTCACCCACCAAAGGAGAAATAGACAATACACAAGGAAAGGAAAGGACAGTGGGTTAGAATTCATACAACATCATACAGGAAAGGAACAGTGCGTTTCGTGGCACGCATAGCCAGAAGAAAGAGATGAGCCACATTGGCCAAATACATTCAAACACGAAATCCCGCCAAACGGCGAATAAATACTCATATATACAGAAACAGAGTAATCAACCCGAAGGTCGGTTTAGTTGGTAATGTTAGAGTTCACCCTGTACTGAGCACGACGGCGTGTGAAATTCACACATCAGGGTAGGGGTCCAGTTCCTTTCCCTGTGCCGCTAATGGTTTCCCAGGAGGATCTGGTATCTGAAAAATTACAAAGCTTGGGTGGAGCTGTAGGTTCCCAGAGACACTTGCCCGGGAATCCAAACTAGGCCTTCCGTTCAGTAGCCCAACGCTCTACTCCTGGACTACCGCGAACCACATTTATATATTTAAGTAAAACCGACCTCGTTGAAAATATTTGATAGCGGATTTATGCATTTGTTCATGTTTAAACCTGAAAGAAGATACATCGGCTACAGCTGTGAAACAGAAAAAGACTTAGATCATACGATGAAAATACACAACTTGATTCTAAATGATGGTCTATCATAGGTAAGAAGGGTGTTTCACAGAAGCCTAAATTAAACATCTTTGTAGAATAAAGATTCATATTAGCCGTTTTCCAATTCCCCTCATGTTACTCTTCATATTTTTCAGACTTAATGTTAAATCAAGACTTGATCAATTGAATGAGCATTCAAAATTTGTTTTCTTTTTACTCGAACAATAGTTTTTTCATGCTATAATGCTAATCATGTAGGTTAATTCCGTACTATTCAATTTTCCACATTCCTTTCAAATCTGAAATTGTTTTTATTTATTGGTAAAAAGGGAACGGTTTCGATTTGTGACTGACCTGCCCTACGTTGTTTGAGAAAAATATTTTGATCTGCGGGATTGCGTGAGCACTCACGCAGAGTTACTTTACGAACAGAATCGTATCATTTGTAGTGCTTACAAACCGCACTCCAGGCATGATAAGCAGTAATCACATCTGATAACTTGGGAAGCTAGTGCAACATGTTTGGGAAGAGTTAATTTGTGATGATAAAATGTTAAAAATGGCCTGTTAATGGCTGGTAAGATCAAATCATTTATTATGTACCTAGCTGATTTTTCTAGTTTGTATGTGCACAAAATGTTACCACTTCAGTAAATACATGAGCGGGAACTTAGATCTGCAAGCTTGAATCTTGAAAGCGAGCGTGTGGTTGAATGGAAAGCATTTAATTACAGTATCAATAGGCATTCAGTGAACTTAAATCAATTATAATTTGTGCAATCTCCTCAGCGCAAAAATCACTCTGATGAAAAGACATTTTTACTCATTTCAATCTCGGAGAAAATTTTCCTAATTATTATATTATTGAAAGTAAAAATGATAAGTCAGTGAAACCCCATGAAACTGCCTTCCCTTCGTGATACAACATCGGGGAATGGAATATGAGATTTGAATGTTACGACCTTGAATAGGAAAGATATTTTATGAAATAATCCAAGCATTGATCTAGCAATGAGTCACGAACTCTTCGTTTTAGTTTTTAGGGTCCAGATAACTATTCTACAATCTCTTAATACGATTCGCTTCACACTGCTAGCAGTGACACAAAAGAAGCACGTTCTTCAAAAGTAGTTCCGAACTTCGAATTCTAAGTAGATGAAAGCTCCCACTTAGTGTTTTAAAGTCTTGAAACTTTCGCAAACTTTTGTTCGAGAGAAAGGGGTTAGGAAGAGATTTTGGGAGGAAAGAATAAAATATCATGGAATGGCGTAGTGCGTTTGCCTTCTGAACCATACGTTTAAAAACGCGTAAATGAATTAGCGAGTAGTTGGGAATGAATGCAAGTACTTGTAGAGGGAAGAAAATGTCGAAGCTGAAGTGCAGCACCTGTTGAGAGGTTGTAAAGGGGAGAGAGAGGGAGAGGAAGAGAGGGAGATGGCGACGGAGAGAAAGAGATCGTGTAGGAAGGAGAGAGAGGGAGAGAGAGAGAGAGAGAGAGAGGCGGAGGGGCTTGTATGTGAGTGCATGGCGAGGTGGAGTGGAGCTTAACAAATGGCTTCGTAGATATACATTCGCATTCCGTGCATGAATCACCCTGTGCGGGGCTGTGTGCGAGTATGAATGCCTCATGGTCCTATCGCGCGAATCCGTTTCATCCGGAAGGCCCCGTGGCGTGAACTAAGCGAAAATGGCGGAGGGAGGCGTCGGGCGGGCAGGCGGGAATGGGGGGTGGGGTTGAGGGACAATGGTTTCCATTAAGGCCGGCGAGGAAGGGGTGGATCTGTGGGAGGCGAGCGCCGTATTTTACATGCGGGAATGGAAAAATAAAACCCGCTCTCGCCCATTGCCATATTGTTTAACCGCGGCGCGGAATTGGCGAGTAGTGCATTGAGCGAGAATGTGTTCGGGGGGCGGGGGGGTGGGAGAGAGGGAAGTAGGGGAGGGAAGAACGGCGAACGGGATTGCGCACGACCGGCGCGCGACATCGACGGATACGGTGGCGGATGGCTTGATGGGATTGATTGACGGGTTGACTGATTTATTGATTGGCATTCTCTGTCGAAGTGGTGACATTTTTTCTCCCCTGACACTTTTCCTATGAAAAAATAACTTCTCGATCACGAAAATATAGGGCATTCCTCTCTTCTACTTCGACATATGCGCAGTCATTCGACCCCAAAGTTTTTAATGGCATAGTCAAGTACTTTTTGAATCTCCTCCGTCGCTCGTGGTCCACATCACGCTTTTTTTACCGCTTAATTTATTTTTGAACTAAAGCTATATGCGTGTTAGTGATCGCCGCTTTACTGTTTTAAATATTGTGTGCCACTATCCTAAAAGCATTCACTTCTCCCTGTCTTAATTTGTTTTCGTCGTCCGTATTTGCGGTTTCAATTATTTTTTTTTGCTTTTAGAATTAATTTAGAGTAGTTTTTTCCCACGTTTTATTGGAGATTATAGCTAATTAAGCCTTCTCTAGCGAGCGCATTCGACTTCTTTTCTGAAATATTTGGCTATTTAAAAACACCTTTAGAACTTTTATTTGAAATTCAAGCCCCCGATTCACCTGCAACACCTCTGCATCTTTTAATTAGTTTGTACAATAGTCCAGGAAATAGTACTCCTATAATGGTTGTTTTGTGTCATATTTATAATTTCTCTGTAGAGATATTATACGCTTGGTACTTTAACGTTGTTATAATAAATGACCAACGACATAAGACAAATTCTTGAGCATAATAGAACTTAATATGAAATTTTAGATGCTGGTACGAAACAGTTTCCATAAGATAACATTTAACCTGGAAACCTTTACTAATATATTCTTTGAGAATAAAAATCACCATCTAGAAAAATCTCATTTATTTTCCAAGTCTTCTTCTGTTATGACTAGTGTGGTACGTATATTATTCCCCTTAGTTGCAAAGAGTTTCATATTACTCCCCTTTTTAATTCACATCCACCTTTGAGCTCATTCCCATTTTTTGATGCACGGAAGAGATTAGATCTTGTTACTTTCCACGATATGGTGCCGACTTATCTCTTTCAAAATTTTTCGCACTTTCAATATTATATTGACAACGCTAGTAGGTTATTGGCAAATATTAAAATACCTGCACCTAGTGCACAATAAAATACCACTTTCCTTTGTAAATAATACTTGACATTAACAAATGCACCTATGATGTGCTTCGTCATGCACTTTTTGCGTTTTCAAATTATCCTTCAACATCCGATTTGGCATATTTTAATTTTCACCCTTTCATTATTTCAACGTATTCCGGACTCAACGGCACGTTGCTATTAAAAGCATGGAATATCTGGATTTGTCACAACTTTATGAGGGTTATTATGAATGTAGAGTTTAATCTTTCGGCCCTTGATGCGTATTCTCCTTGAATTCCTTCTTTATTTACCATCAACCTCTCCGAAAGGAAATATTACGTCGCAGATTGACTCGGATAAGGTCAGTGACCCAGCGATGAATCTTGCGATTCAAGGAAGTCTCGCGTTCATCGCACAGCATTAGTAAATACATGTAGAAGAGACCTATATGATGGTATTCCTGTTTTCCACTCATGAGAACACGTTCTGTATTTTTAGACTGAAACATTTTTCCCATCTCTCGGGGTTAAATTTTTTAAGTGGATTTGATCTTCTGGCTGATATGATTAGTTTGGATACTATCTCAGCCGAAAAGATAGAAAGATTGTGAAACACAAATTCCGCGCCACATTGCGAATAAATAACACACTCTTGCGCCCGTTGCAGAGCTACCCTTTTCATCTCACGTTCCATTTTAATCGCGATCGCCGTATTTCACCTTTCTGCGCTCGTCGCGCCAAGAAGGGGGTCTCCGAGGCAGGAGAACGAAAAGAAAATGCCGAGGACTGTGGTTTACCGGACGGATGCGCGACAAATTGGCAGCAAAAGGCTTCCCACGGTGCACCCCACATGTTAGTGTTTGCTTGTAGGGAAATGAGATCGCAGGCAATGCACATATGCAACCACCGCCCCTTGCACTCGCCGAGGCCCTTGAGCAAACTTCTTCCTCCTCCTCCTCCTCCTCTCCTATCTCTCCCGCTCCCCTTCCGACCCCTCGAGCGAGCCGTTCCGCCGCCGCGGCCCCTACCCCCCAACCCACCTCTCTCCCCCTCTTCCCCACCGTCCATCCACTCTACCCCCTCCCCGCCCTTCTTCCACACTGAGTAAACGGAGAGTATGATGATCACGCGGCGGGGGGGAGGTGGGGAAGGCAAGAGGAAGGAAAGGGGAAGGGGTGAGAGAGGCCGGAGGGTGGCAAGAACATTACTCGGTCGCCGCCGTCACGGCACGCGACGAAGGGGTGGAGAGCGAGAGAGAGAGAGAAGGCGGAAGGAAGGGGGTCGAGGGAGACGAGGGAGGGCCGGTGTGTGAGTCGTTGGGGGGGTGGGCGCCGGTCGCGGCGAGTGTTCCGAGGCGAAGATAAGGACGGAGAGGGGGATCGGAACGAGGCGTGTGTTTGCATGTGTGTGTGTGTGTCGAATGGGGGGAATACGTGAGAGGGAATTACACGAGGTGGGGGGACGGAGGAGTGGGGGGCGGACGCATGGGGGGACGGAGGGAAGAGTGCACTCGGGCGTGTGTTTCAGGGGTGGGAGTGGGCGGAGTGAATCAGCCTGGGAAAGGTGGTCTGTTGAGTGAGGGTTGGAGTAGTGCTCATTTCTTAATGTTTGGTGCGCCTGGAGTGGGATTTATGAAGAGGTTCTGCAACATATGCGCATGCAATTGGTAATGCTACCTGTTGTGTTTACAGGTTTGGGTGTCATTTTAGCTTAGGGTTGCTGGTGTTGTAAAACCTAGAGTTCATTATAACTTTGAAGGAGAGTATAAGCCCTTTGAAGACCTACAGCTTGTCTTGTTCCTTTATAGAGATGATGAAGTTATTAGTGACATGAATAATAATGATAATTAGGACACTCATACTTAAGCATCCATCATAATAGAATAATCAATAATAATAATGGAATGATCAATTGTGATGATAAGAAAAACGCCATCGCCGCCGCTTAAGTTAGACGTTATATATCTTTAAGTTGTCAGTGAGTTTAGACTGGGGAACAATAATGAGATCAGTAAGCCAAATTTTAAATGCAACTGATTCTCCTCGAATACAAAAACCTAGATAAAAGTTAAAATCTTTCGGGAATAAATCCGGTAAATTCGTTAATTTAACATTCTCTAGACCATTGGGATTTCGTTAAGTAGGCGAGTGGCATATTTAAAGGGGATTCCGGAGAAAAGTTATGAATATTTTTTTCGATTTTATTGTTTTCTATTACTAAATTAATCTCTCGGAGGTCTCTCTTTTTGCGCTAGTTAGAAAAATGATTAAATATGCATTCACGAAACGGGTCACATTCTCTTTGATCTCACTAAAAATGATAATAAAAAAAAGGGTGACCAAAGTAATGAAAAAACTAAAGCATGCGCTCTTTGAAAGAGATCTTTTGGCCCGCCTCATCTTATTAGGGGGTGAGACGGGGAGAGGAGCAGAGAGAGAGGGGCGAATGGCGGTTAATTAGAAATACGCGGCGGGTGGCTCTGGAGAGCGTCTGCTCTTGCGGAGGAGGGTAGCTTAATTATGCATTCGAATGAAAGAAAGAACGTAAGCCGGGCCTCGGAAAGGCCTCGGACGGATCGGCACTTCCGGTGCGACTCGGAAGAGTGGGGCTGGGGGATTAGCTTTGGCGGAATGAATAGAAATGGCGAAGGCGAAAGCTCTGCCGGGCTGTTGCCGATGCCGCCGGGCGGGAACCTTTCTCGGCCTGGAGGCTGTATCACACATTTACGCTAAATCAACATTGGTAGCATATTTTAAAAGGGTACTGATTTAAGTTTCAAGCTCGATTTTGGATTCCACGCCGCTCTATTACCGCCACTCAGCATGCCGCGTGCCCTTATCGTAGGAACCAAGGGCATGTCATTTGGTTTGCTGCGTCAGCACGACGTGACGAATTGATAGAACGGACATCACACGTTTGTCATTGCTGATGAATGATAAATCGGATATTTGTGCTTAACGCAACTCATGCAAAGTAATGTTTGACGTCATTTGAGTAAATTAAGGCGTTATTGCAGCTTCTCAAATATAATATAATTTTTGTAACTTAATCATACCATGGCCTGAATAATCTGTCTTTTTGCATGTTGATTAATTTTAATTTAGACGAATTCCAGTCCTCTCCCTGTTTCTTGAACGCATTGCGGATACAATTTTAATTATTTTACCCGTAGAGATTCAGGCGGAGTTATCAGGCTTTATTAGGACGCTTGTGCTTTTATAATTATCGTAACTTTGAATAGTTTTTTTCCACGGATTCTTTTGTACCGTCTTCTCGTTACAAACTTTTATGCAGGAAGCGCTATTTTCATTTGCAAAAAGATGGTGTAGAGCAAAAGGAAATCGTCCCGCCACATCGAATTCCGCGTGCACTGGGCTCGTATTTCCATAATTATTCGAGTGCTCTTCTTTCACACCCATTCGTTATTGCTGCCGCATTACATCTCGTGTAATACAAGTATTGCAAGTAACTCTGGGAAGATAATTACCATGGGGAAGAGAGGAGTTATTGGGGCGTTCGGCTTAGCACCGGCTGAAATCGCACAGGCGGTCGTGTTATACTGGGGCACGGGGGTTTGGGGGAGGGTCGGGGGTGGGTGTGTGTGGAGAGGAGTTAGGGGCGAAAATGGGAAGGTGGCGCTCGTTTGGAAAGGATGTTGGTTGCGCAGGCGGGGCGCAGGAGGTGGGGAAGGAGACCAGGGTGCACGGGGCCGGCGTTCAGGGCAGCCAACTTTGCCATGTTGTTAACTCGGGTAACATACGCTCCTAATAGAAACCGTTACAATGCTCATATTTACTATTTGAATGCCAAGTGACCCATGTTCATATTTCTGCGTGAACTGCCGTGCATTTTAATGTTTAAAATATTTAGAATTTAAACGGTGGAAAATTCAATGCGGGGAAATAATGTCAATCTCGTCCTCTGGAATTATTTTATGCAGTTGAAATCCATGAAGTCCACAATTTCTACGGAAGTTCCAGAACAACTATTGCGATTCAATGCGTAGTGGATGTGGAATCGTAAAATATTTTGTGAATATCAGAGCCAGCGTCCCAGTGATTACTTAGCTTTTTTTCTTGGATTGGTTGAAATGTATTGTTTTGTTTGATTAACTGATTAAGTCGAGAATAGAACAATGCTGATTTTTATGCAGCCTCCTCGTTCTATGTGCTCCATTCAGTCCTCGAAGTGACAAGGGATTGGAATTCAACCCATTTATATTTTTATCCGCGTTTCACCTTTTGCACGAAGAAAAGCAGCACAGGGGAGGTGGGATCCGTAGTGGTGGCCAACCTTAGGATAGGGCGCGTTACTGTAATGGGAGAGAGGGAGGGAGAGAGGTGGTAGTGATGGAGGAAGTGGAGGATTGGGTGGGAGGTAGGGCATCTTTGGTATGGAAATGCAGTGAACAGGGGGAATGGGGTAGTGAGCGAGTGGAATGTGGATTCATGGAGCGGGGCGACGGAGGGAGGTTTGGAAGGGTTGGGAGGGGGTGGATGAAAATGTTGATTGCTGTAAAAAATGGGTTCACTGCCCTTTCTTAAAGTTTCCACAGTCTATTATTTTAGCTTTCCATTTAACATTTATTCATTGGATACCCAAAAAGACACACTCAACTTAAACATTTACTTTGCATAGCAAAATTTAATGGAAAAGTGGTTATGAACATCTTAAGTAAGAGCCAATTATTCATGATTACCCTTCAACTTAAGCATTTACACGTGAGTTGTGCTCTACGTACTGAATTTATTCATATTTTAATGTTAGGACGGAAATTGGATGGAAATCGGGACGGTGATATCCATAATCTTGACATTTTACTTCGAATTTTTCAATATGATGATGAGATTTTATCCATTATCGAAGGACTGTCAGCATTATAAATTTGTCCAGAACTTAAACCAACGGCTGCGAGTTATGATACTTATTAATTACTTACCTTATTATTTTTTTCGCAATCTATGATAACAGAATTGAAGGGAATGTGGAATATATATTACTTTTCAAGTAAAAGAGAGCATACTTCAATTTTGGCTGCCGATGAGAATTTTTTCATTCCTCACCCGTTTATTTATTAATATTTTCATGCTTGATTTTACTTTAAAATACAAATTTATTTCAAATACAAGAATCGCAAACTTCTTTATTTGCAATTATTTTAAAGCAATTATATTAATAATTGTATTTTTATACGGATTTCAAATAAGCCATTTGGTTTTCCTTTAATACATGGAGTGAAGTGTAATTTATTTTGAGTGCTCTTGATTACCATATTTATTTATAATCATTTTTCGAGGAAGAAAATTTGTGATTTTTTTTGTTCAATATAGCAAATTAGTATTTCACCACAGAGGCATGTCTGTCTTAGGTTAAATATTTATAATGCTGGCTGGACTTACCCGTTTTCCTGCAATTTTTCTAAGAAATTATTTTTTAGTTTACCCTTCTTTATATATTGCGGTAACAATGTTCTACACCCGGGACCATCAGAGGTGGGAGCTACACTGCGCTTGCTTCCAGGGCACGCTGTGAGAACAAAGAGTTTGTTGGGGTGTAATCTTCAGCCAGAATAGCATTGAGCGCGGTATTGACGGGAATTTACGATGGGGGGAGTAGCTTAGTCATTTTATAAAAGTTAAATCGTCACTAAAACGTATGATCCATGCGTTAAACAACGCAAAATAAATAAATAACCCCTAAGCAAACAATAATAATATATTTAATAACAAACTGAACTTTTGAAATCTTAATATATATTGATTGGGATCTTACTTAACGTTCATATTTATATGTGCCCCAAAACTTTTAAAACTAATACTTATTCCTGCGATACGGAGAATCTACTGTATGTCAGCACTCACCACACTATCACACTTATCAAGGAAATGCAATTATTCCCGATTAATTTAAATTAGATGCAATCTGAAAACCTAGATGCAATCAATTGGGTTAATATTTTGATTAAATAAATGACAGGTTCCACAAAATTTCTGTATGTTTAAAAATGTTTATAATTTGGAAATTTTTACAAGAATTGTATAAAAAGTTTTGATCTTTATCAAAATTAATTTTTTTTCTATCCTCTAAAGTCCACTCGTACTCAATGGTCTAGATTGTCCTATGAAGAGTTAGCCCAATACTAATGTAATTTTTTATTTGGACCGCCAGTTTCACCACACTACCATAGATAGAATTAGTAGAGAGCCTTATTTTTGTCCTTGAGCCTTGAGATTTGTAGATATAGATTTCCAAACTCCATCTTAATTCATTTGAATCACCTAAAAATATACTCATATTCAACCGTTTTATCTCTTAATTCTATTTGTTTTGCCCATGTCAAATTTTTTTTCCTTATTCTTAATGTGCTTCCTTAATGTGAACATCTATTTGGTGTTTGTGTGTGGTTACTACCTTTAAAAACTAAGATATTTTTCGTTTAAGATCTTCTCGATCAAGCAATCAATAACAAGAACAGAGCAGATCATTAAAGGAAATACGACTGTTAAGTGTTTTCAGCATAAAATGAGGAATAAATCTTTCTCTTAATTTAATATTTTTATATATTTGTATGCAAGTTGTTAAAGAAAAAGCTTTTCTTTTCTCCATAGCATCTCCGGCACATTCGCACGGACATATTCCATTCTTCAACCCAGGGAGTGCTCGTATAAGAGACCTCAAATGACGTTTTACCATTTTTCTGTTGAAATTAACGTAAAAACTACATTTTAACAAAATTGTAACTCCCTTAGTCTTCTTAAAATAGGTTAAAAATTCACTCATATATGCTAAAAATCACTTTGATGCATATAATAGGTGTGCCATATTAAAAGATGGAAGTAATATCAAATCCGCCCGTGCACCTTACACAACTACCGATTCATTAATAAATTTTCTCAGGCTTAAAAATAGCAAGTTGGTCGCGGTAGTCCAGTGGGTAGAGCGTTGGACTAGTGATCGGAGGGTCCCGGGTTCGATTCCCGGGCAAGGCACTCTGGGCACCTGCAGCTCCACCCAAGCTAAAGTGATTTTTCGGGTACTAGGTCTTCCTGGGAAACCATAACCGGCACAGGGAAAGGAACTGGCCCCCCTACCCTGATGTGTGAATTTCACACGCCGTATAGGGCTTAGTACTGGGTGAACTCTACCACCACCTACTAAACCAACCCTCCGGTTGATTACTGTGTTTAAAAATAGCAAAAGAATTTTGTTATCATATAATATTAATCAATATCCAACAATTCATAGTAATAGAAACCGCAAATGTATGCAAGTATAGCTTCTCATTGCCATCATCGTGTACTATTAATAGGGTTCTTCTGAAGCACAGTTAGTGCTGCATTTTATCCAAAAGCCTGGTCATAACGAAAGATTAAGCGCAAAGGTATACAGATACCGATTCAGTACATAAAACAGCATCTATTTGGTTTCCATAATCATGATGAATTGATAATAATCACATTCAATAAACGTGAAATAAATATTTAAGGAGGAAGTATACAAATGAAAATGTATTTACATTAAAAGTTATATACAACATGGTAATGAAATTTGGAACAAAACCAAATGCAAACAAGCATTTAGGTATCCTTTTTACGTAATCATAGTTAATTATTATTAATAACCACAGTTCATGCCCTGGGATAATATTTTGAGTTTTAATTACCTAGGGCATAAATAACTCGTATACATTTGAAAGCACTATAGTATAACATCAGTTGACAGAAACAAAAAGGTAGCAATTTACAGTACATAAAGAAACAAAAACTGAAAAGACACCACTATAAAATATTACAAAACGACATCAGTTTATAAAAATATTGCATATGAAATAAATGATATTTATGATGTTTGCTCATGGATATTCCTAAAAGTTGGAAAATAGATAGTAAAAACTTAAACCGAATGCCAGAAAGCAGACTGCAAGAACTTATCATTTCAAAAATAGGAACCAAAAAGAAAGACTGATGGGCCGAGGAAGAGCTGGGTTAAAGAGCAGGCAAACACGGGTCCATTTACTGAGATTATGAAGAATGTTCAAAATTTAGGATACTGGTGAATACAAACGTTGTTTCTGTATCAATTTTCACATAGATAATTGTCATTTTTAAAGCTATTTATATTATATTTTCAGTCATATTAATATAAAATATATTAAAATCTATTTTAGAAATTAATCTTAATCTAAATTTGATATTTATAAATTTTATCTTCAAAATAAACTTTAAACAAACTTGCTAATAAAAATGGGGTATTTTTACAAATTTATTTCCGTACATTACAACATTCAAGAAACACCATTTAATACATTTCCTATCGTAACCAAGTTCACGAAGTATTCAAGGATTTTTGTCGCATGGATTCCTTAAAATAACTCTTTATGCATTTATTTAATGTACAGTGAAGTCTTCATCAAGATTTATTGCTCAAATAATGTTTCATTCATTTGGGATTGCAAGAAAAGTAATAAAATAGAATGTCATACATGTTTGTCACCTTTCAGCACATTTGTGTTAACCTAATTTATCACAAGTTTTTATTTGGCTAAAATAATACTGACCTCTCTGGGGACTCATGTTCCTGTGTCCCGAAACGTCAATTTGGCTTGTCATCGGATTTCCTATGGGTCAAAATACTAGCTTTTGTACAACTTTCATCACCTAGAGACTCTTTTACCAGTAACCTCTACAAAAGCAGTCGTGAACGCGAACTATCAGACTAAACTACCCGTGATGATGGATTATATCCAAAACTAAAACCAGTTCTCTACACCGAGGTTGGGCAAAAATGATCGCATTAGCTAACTTCCTGTCAGAGTAAATTACGAACAAGCAAACTTGTATTCTGTCCGTTTCCTAGGAAGCTTTTAATGCTCCAACCGCCTTTATTACGGCCACTGATGATATTTTAAAGTGAAGACTGAAAGTGTAAAGTATAAAGGATATTTTAAACATTTTTTCATTCTCCTAAAACAAATTCGTCCGGGAAATATTTTGGATAATATATAAGTTCGGAATATAATAGTAGGAAAATTCTTCGTCCAGAAAAGTTTGCTTAAAAATAAAAGCTAATATTATCTCTGACAATTAATATGATTTTTTATAGAAAAAAAGTGCTGATTATGTGTATGTCACTTTAAACAAGCTATCCTTGATCTTCTTGATAAAATTAATGTCGATTTTTACGCATAATGTATATAACAAGTGAAGTTAAGGGAAATAAGGGCAAGTGCTTTTTAAATAGTGTCTGTTATCTGAACCTCGAAAAGGAATCAATAAAGCGCCACCAGGGATATAAATATCCTTTTAGATAATCGAGATTAGTGATAAGAACAGAAAATTCTTGGAAAGATTGACATGATGTAAGCTTTCCGTAGGACCCGCGATAAACAGGTAAATTAATTTATACTTCTTAAATATTTCATTTCCCAAGCGATTTAGGAAAAAAACATAAACCATATTTTGGCAATAAAAATACCTAGAATATAAGTAAATGATAGGATGTGATTACTCTGAAATATGTATCGTGTTTTTGATGATATAATGGAACGTTATAGTTCATATATAAATGTATATGAAATATGCATTAATATATGTATAATCGATTAGTTCGGTGCATATATTACATCCTTCTTTTTTTATCTTTATGCTAAAATACACATTACAATTATAAAATAAATTTGTCATCTACCATGGCGACAGTATTGATCGGAAAAATTCGACTTTCGTTGAGTGTTCTTGCTGTAACAACGGTCGGGAAATAACCTCATATGTGTTTCTTTTCTAGAATGTTGGAAATATATTAGTTTTTATAGGTAAAAAACTTTTGAGAAAATATTTACTGCATTAAACTTTACTAAATGCATGAATAGCTTTACTTATACATTGGAGTAATATAAATGTTGTGCCTAACTATTTAATAAAACCAGTGCGAAACTATAAATTGTTTCCTCTCCTAAAATGTATGAACGGAATGGTTGTGCGCAATTCCATCCAACCGATTCCTTTCTGTCTATTTGTAAAAGAATTCAAAGCTGGTTTCATGAAATTACTTGGTATAAAAAATGTTACAGCTTCGTTCTCTCAGATAGTTGAGCTCAGAGAAAATTCGGCTTAACGTTTTAGGGTCCAGAGATTTGTACACATTTGCTGCTTGGTTTTGGACCTGGACAGAAAAAAAATCGGATATTTCTGGAATATGTGTGTGTGCATAAAAAATTCATGAAACCAGTTTCTTAAATGCTCTATGTTATACCTAATTATCATGTTTCACTGAACCGTATCGTGCACTAATTTATAGTATTTTTTTATTAGTTTAATCCCAATAGGGGCGAGCAGTAGAGGGTCCCATTCGTAGTGCTCTCTTTATTTTCCAATAGTGGGAGTGTGAGTGGATATCTTTGTGTCTAATTCTGCCCTCTATTGGTCTCACTGAGTTTGTTTCTCTGCTCTGTCTCTGTACTTTCAGGGTGGTCTGGTTGGTGGTCCTTCCACTTCCAGCGCTTATCACACTCCATCGCAAATGGTCGCGTTGTGGTACGTTTTCTCCTCCTCTCAAATGGCCTCTCTCTCGACCCCGTTACTGTGTGGCTTTTTGTTGTTTGGTTGTTTCTGTCTCCTTATCCATTCTGTGGTCACTGTTGTCTCGTAATGTTGTTTGACGTTCGTAAATATAGACTTGCTCTGCTCCACCCCCTCACCTCTTACGATCGCCACCGCTCTTCACTGTCCTATCCCCAGCACTTTGTCTTAGCTAGTTTGCAAAAAAAATCACTGCTGGTAATTGTTTCATCAACCTCCGCTATGTTAACATCTGTCGTAGTGATAATGATGCTGAATTTAATTATAAATTTCATTCCATTTGGCAAAATCGTAAATTTTGTTATGGTCTTAGGGATTTTTCCCAAAAAAATAGAATGTGAGAAATCTACGTGCTTCCGTTTTGGTGACCAAATATAATATATTGTGTCTTTCCCGTAGGGTGAGAGTCCTGCGAAAGAATTTAGTTTTTTTTAAGATGATTTCTTCTTCATAAGGATTTTGATTTGCTGCAAATGTAGTTTCCCGGGTAGATCGGATATCATTGACATTTAAATTTATGTCTGAGATTGACACTTCTAGGCTGTGCGTCTGTCGGAAATTCATTTCACTAATTGTGCCACACCATGCAATATCCTTGAAAGTGAATTCATTTTCAAATTTCGTAAATCTATGCAACTCATTCACACAAATCGTTGCGCAACCATGTAAATTCCCAAGTATTGGTCTTTCCTATTTTCAATCGGTATTTGAAATTTTACGTGGTCATTAAGAAATAAATATTATCTTTGCAAAATAAGTATTATCCTAATAATTTAAAATAAATTTCTTCCTAATATTTTAGCCCGAATCACAATGTTTCGTTTAAATCCTGAAATTCACTTTAGCGGTAAGTGAAATTTGGTTTGGTGAATTAACTCCCAACATATTTTGGAAACAGCGCTTAGCTCTCGTTCCCCTCTGAGAAGTCATGCGTTTATTTAATTTTGTGAGCATGAAATTTTAAAATTACAGTTTTCGTGTAGTATAAACACAAATATCTTATCCATTACCATTCTATCTGCGTCTGGAATTCATTTATGCTGAAAGTATGTTGAAAAATTTCGTTTTTATATTGATGAGTATCAACCAATTTGAGACTGCATTCACTCCAAGAGATTAATTTAGAGGTACAGGTATTTAAAGATTACCAAAGGAAATTTAGCAAAAATGTTTCCAGTCAATTCGAGACAACATTTAGTTGTCATTATAAGCATTTATTTAAGAATTGCTTTAAAATATTAAAGTAATTGAATTTAAATTAGGAATTCCAAAGTCTGAACTTGCTTTGGCAAAGTCATTACGCTGACAAGAAAAAACTATTGATTCAATTTTATCGTTCCAAATAATAATAAAATTATGTTTGATCTCCTCGTGTCGCGTATACACTACCAAGTTCGTCGATATCATAATTAAAAGAGGAAATCAGGACATAAAAAGTGTTTCATTTAATAAGTAACGATATTAGTTCTTTTATATTGATGGTGATTATTAATTTTCATACTTAATAATTCCATTTTGATTAATTGTACTAAACAAATACATTTTTGATGGAATTTCCTCCGATGGTTTCTTTCAGAAGGTCAGAGAAAGTTCAAACGTCCGATATGTATGTTAAGAATTATAAATAGGTTTCGTTGGAAAATTTCAATTTCGGTCGGGTTTATTATAAAAATGGGATAACAGGCATAACTGAAGTTTGTTTTGTTTAGTGATGATTTGGGTATTTTGAGAGTACACAGTTCTTTGGTCCGTTAGCATGGGGCCGCGATAATTTGACCCCTTGATTTTGTCATCATTGTCTGTGTTTCTGCGCATATAGTTTCTGCTGGAGGAAATAAAAAGTTAAAATATTTCATATTGTGAGTCACCCGAATGATTTTTTTGATTGCTCATCTTGACCATTGAGAAAATGCGTTCCTTTTCACCCCTATAAGTGTGCTCTCAATTGAAATAAGTGGTTAAATACTGTTACAATCTTTGTTCATTCATTTCAAATTACCATTTTCTATTCAGTTTGCGTGAAAATGTGGGGTGGAAGAATTTGAATGGATGTTAGCCTATGTAGGGGTGTTCAAACTTACTAAGTGTATTGAAGCAATGAGACGGAATAATGTTTCAACTTGATTACGATCAATACCAAGGAGTTTTTCCTTCATAAATAATGGTAGGGAGTTCGACGGATAACTGGAACCTCTATCGGTAAGTGGGCACATGGATTATACATAATATTTCCCTTCCTGCCTTGCTTTATGTCTCTCACTCGCCTCTTGAGTCTCAGCATTTATTAGCGCATTTTACCGCAATTGATTGGTGTTGTGAGTGATACCTTGCAATGCATTAACGCAGTTCGAAAATCCTATTAGTTGATTTGATATTGTGTTTGTGTCTGTGTGCAGTTTTTAAGTGATGTTCTATAATTTAAAAATTGAATGAGATATTATTCTTAAAGATAGTCAGTTCTTTCACATTTATCGCTTAATTTTTTATTACATTATTGCATATGTAATTAGTTATATTATTACAATAATTTTATCTATTTAGATGCTCCTAATATTTAATTGGTATACATTTATCGAAGTGATGATTGATAATGACAGTTCATTTGTGAAATTCATATGTCTTATAATATTAATTAACGAGTATAGTATCCTAGTTTCTTTCCAAAAAATGATGTTTCATTGGAGAATTATTAAATGAAACTTGAGAAATATGCCAGCATGCTTTGCTTTGTGTCAGGAAAATGTCACTTCATAAAGCTATCAAGCGCTCATGATCGTTCTTTTACGGAAGCGTTGAGCTAAATAACATTTTGTACTTCGAGCTTAACGCACTCTGATGTTATTATGAATGCCGTTACCATTGGTTTAGCGATCTTCGTCTGCTTATTCAAGTATGAGTATGAAAATTCTCTGTAATATTTTTCGGGGGAAAAGACGGAGGCAAAAGGAACTTTCGACTGTTTTGCAATGGCGTACATTTTATGTGGAGAGGTAGACGTGGAAATAAAGAGAATCGAATGTTACTCATAGAGGTGGGATCTCCAAGCCGGCAACAAAGAGGAGGGAAGCATTGGTCCTGCTAGTCACGCGCTCTAAGTTTTGTGTCCGACCTCTTGGGAAAGGACGTCCAACAGTACAAGTGGGACGTGAGCTGAGAAAGGTAGGATGGGGGAAGGAATAAAAATAGCGCGTTGGAGAGGGGGCGAGGGAGGAGAAGAGAGGCAAAAAAGGCCGATAGAGGGAGGTGAAGAGATGAGTGGCAAAGGGAAGTTAAGGGTGAATGTCCAAGGGAGTGATTGGCGGATGAAGGACGAAAGACGGACTTCGGCGGTAATTCCTTGAGAAACCGTCGGCCCTCTCCAAAAATTGAACCACGTAAGGTTTAAACTAATGATTACATCTGCGAGAGAAAACACTGTTACCGCGAGGAAACCTACATCTACTTAAATAAAGAAGAAGAAAACTAAAAAGTACGAACCGTTTTAGGTGATTAGTGATCAGAGATTACAGCACAGGATTATCATGAGAAAGGAGTACGAAAGAGAAGAAATTACTTAACTTACCGGAAAGATTTTAGGGCTAAATATAAATTAAGCGTAGCTATTTATTATTTAATATAATGTTCATCTATTTTGTAAAAACATTCGGTATAAATAAGATTTAAAACCTCTGCACACGAAAGTTGTTCAAAAATAGTTGATTCCATGAAATATTATCTGAATGTAATTCAACTAGTTAGAGTCTTTTTAATCTCCAAAGTTAGGAAACCCTTTAAAAATTAAGTTCATCAATTAGAAGCCAGGAAAAGTAAGCATTGCCTTAACCAAAGTATGCCAGTTTAATTGACCAGTGAATCCACAAAATGACTAAACTGGACACCACAAAAATCTAGAATGTCGTTGCTTATGTAGATCACTGTCGTATAGTTTTAGAGGTTTGTAGGCAGAAGGCAAGTGAATTCAAACAGCTATGATAAGAGGAGGATATAATGATCTTAACACAGGTAAGGAAGTAGTAAAAATAAACAATGATAAGGAAGTTAGCTAATAGGATAAAGTTCAGTTAAATGGGGTTGGGTTTGGAGGTAGGGAAGTAGATGAGGTGTCGTGAGAAGCTATCGATACAAGTGGTAAGAAAGAAGGAGAATGGGTGGGGATAGAACAGACAGGGTGATTCACAGGATTTCCCGAAGGAACCTGGAAAGGAAATGCGTTTGGTATTTGTATGAAGATTCACTATTCTGAGCTATATTTTACGCTGGGCAGGACACGGTTGGAGATCCAGACCTGATTTTGAATTTGTGGGAGAAAGAAGAATTTAAAAAACTCATAATTATACTCTTTAAAGCCCATCAAGTCACTTGTCACAGAAAGTACCTGAAATATTGTCTTATTTGTTTCAATATATTTCCTTTCATCGGTTACAAAAATAGAAACGTTTCAATACCCGTATTCATTTTCTCTCTTCGTTTTTATTTAGGAAATAAGCGTCAGATTCCTAGGGTTTAGTGAACCTCGACAAATTTCACCGTCATTTGAGGTTATTTTAAAAACTTACACAAGAGATGAGAAGTTAATAGTGTGGAGAGAGGTGTTTGGGAAGAGGGAGTGAAAAGTGACGACCTAACCCTTGGTTCGGGGTTTGGGTATGGAGTGATACCTGGTCAGCGCCGACTGCAGAAATCCTCTGAAAAATGATACACTACTTTTTTGAATGAAAATATGTCGCCAACTAGCACCAGTATCAATCTGTAGCACGAAGAAATGATTGGGGGTTAAAAAATATTAATTTTACGGCCTGGGAATATGTGGGACGAAATTACTAGGGGTTTTATAGAATTTCCTCTTATTGAACTCTTGATGCATATTTGTCAAAGAAGTTTTCCGTCAATAATGCACGAGAATTTTCAGCATAATTATTTTGATACGGTTCTGTATTCACCTAAAATTTCAAATCAGTAGTCCATTAAACGTCAAGATTAAATGCCCACTGTGGAGAAAATCTTAAATGCGGCATATGAAATATTTATTGCAGTCACGCTTTTTTAAAAATCAGTTTAAATTTTATGAGCGGTGGGCACACCATGTCATCTGTCTTATTCTAATTCTGATTTATGTTTAACTGGATTTGAGAAAAGATTATCATGCCTATAAAGTTCTTACAACAAATTTTATTCTAAGCCATGGCGAGTATTTCGGTACATATATTTTTTAGATGAAGATTTTATTTGTAACATTCACTTAAGCTAAAACTTTTGTGCTCTTTTCACCTTGAGACATGGGTATGGTATCTTGTTTTGACCTTAAAACTGGTAATTGAAGTCTCTTTTTAATTTAAATTAACGTTTACGAGTCTAAGGAAAATATAATAGGTAATATACTAAGTTAAATCTTTTATGCAATATGTGGTCCTTTAGTACAAAAAATGTCTGTGCTAGTAGTTTAAAAGAAATTTTCACTAACTTCCATTCTTTTCTTTCCTTTTTTATAGGTAAGTTACCACTTCAACTACTTCTGTGGTTAAACGAGTGCTCTATGGTGACGATGGTGCCCGCTAGCGTGGCCTCCGCCCCACTCCGGCTGCGACCGTCGCACCGGTGAGTTAAAGGGAATTTTTTCTAATTATAACGAAACTACTCTCGTATGTTTTTCTCGTCCACTGGTGTGAGTCAATGAAAAAACGTATGTTTGATCGTCATTAACTCCTAAAATTGCCTGGACTAAAACTATTCAGCCTAACTCCAAATAAAACAGTACTCATTATTGTTTTAACTGGCATATCATGGAAATTAAATATTTTTTCATCCCGTTTTGTAAAATTTTTGCAGTAAAATTTAACATTTATTGTCATTTAATATCAAAATCCTACCACTCACCATATATTTAGGCTTTGCAAAGGTCCTTTTGATTTAAAATGAGATTTATATTCAGTGTAAGCTGAATAAATATCAACTGACAAGTAGAGAGGCAAGCATAATACTGGAAAGAGTTTCTATGACGAAAGCTTCACCTTACCATGTATATATATACATGTATATATATATATATATATATATATATATATATATATATATATATATATATATATATATATATACATGTATATATATATATATATATATATATATATATATATATATATATATATATACATGTATATATATATATATATATATATATATATATATATATATATATATACATGTATATATATATATATATATATATATATCTGCTCACCAAAAGCTTTATAAAGTTGAAAATAGTATATCTTTAAGAAGAGAAGGGTATTAAAGCGCTAATGATATACTGAGTTTCTTCAAAACTCGTGTGGCAGAACTTACCTTTATTTTCGCGTAGAAATATTTTCGTGAAAACTCAACTGCAGACCATTCATGTTGCTTAGAAACTAAATATTTTTCGTAAACCTTCATCAAATTTGTATTGTGTTATATAAAGATACTTAAATATGTAAACACTCGGTAAATTTATTCTAGAGTGGTTCTGGTATTTCTCAAGTAATTTCATCGATATGCTATTTTAGTCTTTTAGGTGCTTTATCATTTTTATGGTGTTATCGTATAAACATCTGCGTGATCATGCTCTTGTTGATTTGCACTTAGATCAGATCTTCATGGAGTTTTATTTTTGTTGAAATAGGAAAACTTTTCTGTCAGAGTTAATGTCTTTTCTCTCTCTCTCTCTCTCTCTCTCTCTCTCTCTCTCTCTCTCTCTCTCTCTCTCCATTCAAATGGTTTTACAAAGTTTGCAAAATGCAAATTCAAAGTTCAGATTCTCAAAAGGTTAAAGGAAACAATAAATCTCTCTCAATGGATACCTTAATTTACATTGACTGCTTTCCTCGGGCTGATTGAATCAACTTTTATGTTTAAGCATTCATATCATTATATAGGATGTGTTCCTTACCATACGTATGGTACATACACGTAGGATTGTTAGACAGAATGTATAATATCTACGGTACCTCATGCTGTAACCTCTCCTGAAGAAGTTTTAATTATTATTCTTTACCTTAATCAGCCTTTTTGTGTGTACGCATATGAATTGGATTTATGGGCGCACTATCTCAAACTCCATTAATATGAGAAACACAATATTTGATACTCAGAATATTAGGTGTATAAGAAGAATTGATAAGCTTTTGGTCCCAGGAGACCCATTGGATATGACACTTTCAACGAACCAAATTTCTACCTTATCATCTTCCAGGGTTAAAAGAATTAAATTTTATAATACTTGAATATAATAATTGTAGATACGATTTATTTTCCACAACTTACGTTTCATACATTTTTTTATTGCTTACGAAATATTTTATTTCATTAAGTTTTATCACCAATTTCTCCTTTTTTTGCAGAGTAATTGGCATTTGGTAACAGCAGTTTTTGCAAACTATTTGCGAAGTGTTTCACGCTACTTAAATGGAATCTTTAATTAAAAATTATCTATGTCTGTCTGGACTGATATTTTAACGTACTCTAACCAATGGATTATTTAGAGAGAAAAAATTACTTCATTTACTATTGTTGGCATACGCATTCAAATATATGGGTCGGATAGTAAACTTCTAATTTTTCTTATTGCTAAAGGAGAAAGTTCACTTTTTTATCGTTAAGTAATATTCCTATATAGCTATAATTCATGTAAAAATATCTTCAATTATCTTGACTTACATAATATATCATTGACATATATAGGAATCTCACCGCATGTAAGTTTCTTAGCTTTATTCTACTTCTCTTCTTTGCGAGTATCTTAACCAATTTTCTCAGTCAGGTTTTAGAGGTTTTAATTTCTTTCTTTATTCATAAAAGTGGTATAATGAGTCTTAAAATTTTGCAATTTAGCATAAAACTAGTGTGCTTCTCTCAATTCTTTTTTACTTACATTCAATTTTTAATTTCTCCGTTTGAATCTCGCGATGTCCTTCTATTTTTCATTTGCATTTACTAACGTGATTCACGCGTTCCTCTATTTTATTTTCCTACCGAGAACTTGTTACTTAGCATTTGTTAATATGAAAAGCTATCAACCTTTTATAAATCTAAAAAAAATACTCATTATTGCTGGAAATCATGAATATGCATAAAACCCGGCGAGGAGGCACTTCCTACGGGTACAATAGATATGCCGTGAACACGTAAACAAGTGAAGGTAATTAGGTGTAACGAAGTAAAAGACTACCTTTAACTCCATAATCTGGAAATCCTGAGAATGTAGCTACATAAGAGTCCAACCACCTCTATTGTTATATATATTAAAATTTTACTATTTTGCTGGATGTCTCAACCGTTTACCTTAGAATATAAATATATAAAATTGGGAATAGTAATAAAGGATTGCCATAGCAAATAAGTATCTATTTCATTAGATCACCCATCAAATTTTGAATAAGATTTCTTATCGTACCTATCGCCCATAAAGTAGATCTGCCTAAATCCTAGTGAATTACTGATTTCCGCTCTTTCCTCTCCCTCCCCTCTATCCCCCCCTACCTCATCAATCGTTCCAAACTAACTTTCTACTGGCTCTGACTCAACCCCTCCCAAAATCCTTCATCCTCCTCCCATACCCCTTTATTATATTTACCATCTGCCTTCTCTTGAACTATCTCTTCTTCCTAGGCCTTCTCTTTCCCCAATTCCCCGATACCTCATCTCTTCGTTTAACTTCTTCCCTGAATTCTTCCCCCGTTACTCCCTCCCTCCTCTTTTCTCACTTCCCTCCCGTTTCTTTTGGGGAGAATCTCCAAAAATGCCAGAAGTTAGCAAATGGAGTGCAGAAGTGGAAGTGGTGGCAAGGAGCCCCGGACCAACGAGAGGGATGTGGGCGAACGAGTAGGGTGGAGACGGGGCGATCCCGAAGGGGAAGGGCGCGGAGGAGTTGGAAGCGTCGAAGATTAATGAGGGCCTTTTAATGGAAATGGCAATTGGGCGGGTGGAGAGTGTAATATGGGCGCAAAAACTTAAATCTCTTTGGGGAATGGATATCCAAATGTAAGCGATGGGGAGCGGTTGGAAATGAAGCAAAAAGAGGGTCAAAATTCACTCCTTCCTCGACGGAAAACGGAAAACTGTTCGCTCTCCCTCTATTCTCATATAACCTTAATGTACTTCGTCTCATATTTTAAGGACTGCATGATGGTGGTTGGAATTGCAGTCATGATGATATAATTCTCTAATAGTTTACGATTAAGAACTACCCGACGAAGTTTTGGCGTAGGTGTAGTTTCGAGAAATTATTTGTTTTTAATTTCTTTGGGAATTGAAGAAAGGCACCATTAATATCAATTAAATCGAATAATACAGCCTACGAGCCAGGGTTTACTTATGGTATTTTTTATTACGAAAGGCGAAAAAGTAAATTTCGAATGCGAAATGATTCAGTGGGACAATTTTCTCCTCTTATAATTTTCTCCCCTTAACCTTTTGATGTCATAGGGTGTTGTCAATTTATTCCACTGTTTCGTGAAACAATGAGGATTAAGGAGAATTGAGGATAATTTAATTCTAAAAATTGCTTAGAGATGAGGAATAAACCATCAGAAAACATTGTCTACCATTTAATTCAGATCTTTTGGAGGGAAATGGATATTTTTATGTATTCCTGTCCCATTTGAGTTCTTTGTTCTCTGCGATTGTGCATACAACAAGTGCTATTCTCAGCTGGAAGATAACTTAGCTGAATATTTAAAATAGAGAGGAGCCAGAAACTCATTTCTTTATACCCAACTTCAGAATTTCTGAATCTCCATGAAATTGAGTCACGTAGGACGTGGGAAATGAAAGGTTTGCTTTAGCTCCGGAGAGTCCCCCCCTCATTTTTTTTTTGCTGCGTTTCCGAATCTGTTCTCTAGACCGCGCTTCCTTTCTTTTTCCCTCCCTTCCTCAGCTACCACCATCTCCTCCCTCACACTTTTTCCCTTATTCTCCCACACCCTTCCCACCCACCATGTGCCTTTGTTTCTCACCTCCCTCCCGAGTCTCCCTCCTGTCCCTCCCGTTGCCATCCACCCTTCCTGGTTTCTCGTTCTTTCCTTTCCCCATTTTGCGCCATCTTCCGGCCTTCGCTCTCATCTTCCCACCCACCCTTAGAAATCCTTCGCCCCCGTTCTCCGCCTCCCGCCCCCCGCAGCTCCCATCTCCCCGCTCCATTCTCACTTCATTCTCATACGTCGAAGGGAAGTCAGCGGGTATTCTACGCCGCTTCGGGAAAGCATCAAGTTGAGGAATAAAATGAGCAGGACAAAAAGAGAGAGGAAATGGGGTTCTAGGGAAAGAGAGTTCGAGTGCTAGATTGTCATTTTCGTGTGCAGTGCAGAAGGAAACAAATTTTACGGCCGATTGACCGTGATCCCGTCAGATGGGAATTACGGTGCGCTGATTAGAAGCTGCTCGTTATTACTTCAGTTAGCTATTGCCTATTTGCCAGAGATGAGCACTTCGTAAATTATTTTGACCTTGCAACGGGCATGCTGTATCTCTTAATGTTTCAAATACGCCTTTTTGTAAAAGTATGGGTAAGTTTTAAACATTTTATTTTCGGTAACATGGAATCGAATGCTGAAATGATGACACATTTTTGGTTTATGCCATAAAAAGCCTTGTAAGTCAATCTGTTAATATTTTGTTGCAATTATGACTATTTGATGTCATGCCCTATTTATATTTCTTATTCGTCACCCCTGTACGAAAATTAATAATTTTTCATTCTTTGTTTGATCATAATTTTAATATTGAAAGACGACATACAGGCTGTAGACCGAGTACATTGACACATTAATTAAAAGTTGAGTAAATTCATCAAGATGATTGAAAATGGAATAGATTTAATGGGTGAGTTTTCAATGAATATTTTTTAAAAATCACGTATTTCAATTCGGCTAAACAAGAGGTCTCATTTAGTTTTACAGCGGTTACAGGCTAGATTATTTGAATAATGCAAAATTATCGATATAAAGTGAAATAAAAAAAGATTGGAAATATCTTCACTTTAAATAAAGTGTTTAAATGAAGAATTAAATCGAATGGAGACTAATATTCCCCAAAGTTTGAACTTTGTAATATTCAGGTTGAAAGGATTGAAGTGGGCCTTGGAGAAATTAGGCAAAGCATACAAGTATAATCCAAACTGGCTCTGTTAAATTTTTTGTCAACAATTAAATGGAACAAGGTGTCAACCCAATGCCTCTGAAAATACTAATAAATATATGCTTCATTAGATAAGAGTAAATGCAATTTATGCTCTTTTTAAATAAAATCGGAAAAATATTTAAGTAAAAATAATTTTAAAATAAAACATGTTTAATTATGAAGGAATTCCATAAATTCAAACCTGAAACTGTTATGTTAGTGTTTAATCATTTTTTCTATGAGTTCTCTAAAGAAGTTTTCAAAAATTTGTCGCTCTAAATTAACTCGTTATTTCTAGAGAAAAATTAAGAGGGAGACGTCTATTTTTCAAATGCCTCAAAGGATGATTAAAAACGGCTTAAAAATAATAGAAATGCGAAATAAGAAATTAAAAATGAAAAGAAGTCGTTGATGAGATGAAATCTCAGAAATCATTTAATTCCTAGGTAATAAAAGTACACAGAAATAATAATTTGAAACTATTCATTTGATGAAAAACAGACGCATGAAGTTGAATTGAATAATTAACACAGAATAATTTTGAAACCATTGAAGGAAACACTTTTGAAACGTTAAATTAAAAGTTACCAAGAAATGTTGCAATATATTGGTTAACTCCTAGTACTGTGAATGCGGTTATAAGTTGTCAGTATAAATAGCTTATGCAGAAATGAGATTAGTTTCACTTATTACCATTTTTAATAGGCATCAATTATATTTTCATATTTTATATCAATAATTGGAAATAACAACAATTTTACTTAGAAGTATTTTAAAAACAGGTATATAGTAAATGGTGTTCTTTTCATTAATGTAAAATTTTAGATAATCCTCCATTCTTGCACCGTTAATCCTAAGGGGTTAGTACCTTTTCAGAATTATGTACGTTTAGCCAGTTTTTATTCTCTAAGAATTTTACCCATTGTTCTTCTAAATGCAAATATTTTCACCTTCTGGAACAAGGTGTAGTGCCAAGTTTATGCGTGGGGTGCGGTTTCAAAGTTATGGTTACATATGATTACGAACGCATTGATCAATAGTTTGAAATAGATTAAGCTGTAATTTATTCGGAAAAAACCGCCATTTTATTTGCCTTTAATAACAAGTAATTTTTATATTTTAAATAATGTGCATGTATTTTCAACTGCGGTACATTTATTTTTGACGGCTAGTGAAGCAAGGTGGAAAGGAAAAGGAATTTGAACAAACCAGGCCGGGGAAATATTTTCCATCTGCCGTCGCGTGGCGATGGGGCCTGGCCCAAGGCCCATGCGCTGGGATATCTCCCACTTACTTTATAGTGAAGCGATGCAATAACAAAAATTTCTTTCTTCTTTCGAAATATCAGAAACATTTATTTCCGCAAAGCCGGGCCCCCACCAAAGAGACGTTTTTTTTAAGTGGGTTGGGGAAGCACAGAACTTTATACAGCGGCCGTAGCACAATTTTTTGGCAGTCCTACCAACTTTTCCCCCACCGTCTTCCGCTTCATCTCTTTTCCTTTTCCAATCGGTTGATTCCCGTCGCCACACGCCACCGCCCCCTCCAAGGGCCCGCGCTAAGCCTTCTTGTACGCATAGATGGAATGCCTTCTAAATATATGTGGTGAAGATTCCATGGATTGGATCAGTTCACGTGGAATCTCACTCGGAAGAGATGTGTTAGTCAAGCGAAGCGCTAAGCAGGAGGGAAGGTGGCCCCGAATGCCGCGGGCCGGGGAGGGAGAGAAGGGGGTACGTCCGGGGTTGATGGCGGTGCAGACAAGCGGGGGAGAGCGGGGGGGGGGGTCCGAAGGGAGAGCGGGGGTTGCAAAAGGAGTGGTGCAGGAGCGATTAGGATTCAGGCCGAGTTCTGTCGGGAACGCGCTGGGACTGGGAGCCCACTCTCCCTCAACTCGAAATTATTCCGGCCCCTTAGATGCAGGCATCTGGCATGACGCTGGAGAGTATCGCGTGAGGAGCTAACGGCGCCCGCTGTCATTTGTGCCTTGATCTCTCCGCCGGGAACCGTTGAACCGGTCGAGAGGGAGAGGGGCGGGAAAAGGAAGCGGAGCGAGGAGGGGGGTTTGGAGAGTGGGTGGAGGCGTGAATGAGCGAGGAGTGGATGAGCACTTGGGAGCTGAGCGAAGACCGGGCGGTCGGAAGGAGAAGGCGTTGTTACGACGTTGGTGTTGGAGAGGTTGAGAGAGGAAAGAGATGTTTGCGAGAAATTTCTGAGGCGCGGTAAAAAATAATCCGAACTCGGAGTCGTAGAGGGGGCGAGACAACTGAATCAAGGTGGAAAAATTCATGCGCGGCAGGGAAATGGAGGGTGAAAGCTGAGCGTTGGGGGAATAAAAAGGTATCTTGAGCGGAAAAAGCTTCCGCCTATGGAGGGTTGCCATATCGGTAGGGGAGATGGGAGAGGAGGATGGATCCGTAGATTTTAAGCCGATCTGCATATTTTAAGGTTTTATTCAGTCAAAATGGCAAATTCTCTGAATGAGTCTCCGGGTTATGCTTTGGGTCGAATAAATTCGTACTGCAGTGTTGAAAATTAGTCATAATGACTTTCGTAAAACATTTATAAAAAAATTTAATACTTTGTAATAGTGTCTTTTCTATTCAACTCATCATTATTTTCATGCCTATAAGGATTATAAGTACTTATAATCTCATGCGTGCTACGAGATAACAAATACAAGCGACTGAATATGCTATTTTTAGCAGGGAAAATTAACTTTGTTTTTCTTAATTCATGAATTATGATTAAAAACTTTTAAATTAGGACAATGAATGTTGCGGACCATAATGCTAATTAGATGCTAACAAGATAAGTTGAAAGTTCAAGGAAAAACTTAATCAGGGTATTATTTTTTTAGCTTGAAAACTGCACTCCATTATAAATGCCATATCGTTTTATATAATTCCTACAGGACGTAGACAAAAGCTGCAGCTCTTGTGCGCAGAACTGCTGGCTAACCTTTCATTATTCACATTTGGGTGATGCCTTAGGTATCTCCCAGCTAAACGGAAGTTGCATAATTTTCAAGCTGTCACTACTCGTTTGTAGAAAAAAGGTACCATGAGAATAGGAACTACCCTCCTGGCCAGAATTGTGTAAAAGTCACAGGAAATCAGCCGGAATGTGAGGTAATTTCTGTTAACACATGTCAATTCACCCAGGAGCACATATATTTTTACGCATGCCGAGGACATTCAGTTCCAATAAAAACAGCCTAATCTGAACTATTATTAGAGCTAAATACCTGATTTTTAAATATCTCACGGAAGAAAAAATTTTAATTCAAATCTAAGAAGTTGAAAAAATAATTATTGATAATTCAAAAGTATTTATAACGTATTGGATTTAACGTAATATATAATTAACTTTTGAATGGTAAATTACTGGATATTATGTGAAAAATGAATTAAACGCACTTCAAGGGTTCAAATAATTGTTCGTTCCATATCAACCCACTCTTAACTTTAACCACTGTCTACTATGTACAGGAATTGAGTAATTTAGTGCTCTAAACCACTTGCCCATCAAATAATTTTTTTTCAGAAATCATAATCTCTCTCATCATATTAGCTTACGGTTGTGTGGTAAATAAAAAAAATGTAGCTAAGAACGGTAGAGCAAAATGTATTTATTCTGCTTTAATCAATGTTCGATACCGTCCCCTAGAGGGATTAATCGTGCATCAAATAGCATGATGTGCTTGATCCTGATGATGCATTAAATTGTACTAATAGTTTAGGTACAAACAAGTGCATGCATTAAGCTCCTCGAGTTGTTGTTAACCTAAGAAGTTTTTTCGGTAAAGAGTTATCATCTATTATTCGCATAATTTATTGTGCTTAATTGAGCATTATATTATGTCATTAATCTAATAGCTAATGCGAACGGGCATTGGTTTCATTTATTCAGCATCAATACTGAGTCAGACACAACCGATGTTAGTCCAAATATCGTATATTCAGTTCGACTACGGTAGCGATGGATGCGCACGCGGCTCTGAATTAAAATTTGCTTTCGCCTAAAAAACAATGCCAACCGAAGCGTATGCAATGCTATTGAAGGTTTATGGAGAGTCGGCTCTTCCCTTGAGCACGGATAGGTTTAAAATGGTTTTAAATAGTGGTTTGAAAGCCTCAAAAAGGTGAGAAAATCATTTCAAAAGGAGAGTGGACTCGGAGTTCTGTTAACTGATCTTAAGGAAGTAAGTATTAACACTCGCACTACAACAACCGAACAACAGGATATTTGTGTGCTGGTTGCATTGCGGTTTAAGTTGATGTTAAATGAAGATAAAGATTTTTTTCGAAGGTTGTTAGTCTGATGAAACTTAGAGACAACGTTAGAACCATGAGAGCAAATAGCAAATCTATTTGTGGAAATATTCGGCATCACCAAAACCAAAATAAGACGAAGTACTGGCTTCTGTAGATAAAGTTATAATCATGACATTATTCGAGAATATTTTGTCGGAATGTTGTTCCAGAAGAGTAATTTTAGATAAGGCATACTATAGGGATGTACTAAAATACTTCCACTTCAGGTCACAAAAAATCACATATCAAAGGAGCAAAAGTAAATGGAAAGTGTGTTCCTAATTCTTCATAACACCTCCATCTAGACTGTGACTCCATGTGACTTTTATCTATGACAAAGTAATTATTTGTCGAAAATATTTTTCACCATCAAAAGTAATGGCAAATACTGCTGAGGCAATGTTGAGAGATCTATCAAAAAATGGATTGAAGCATATCTGTGGAGGAGGAAAATGTTTTAGAAAGCCTATTGAAAAACGGGAATATTTTGAGAGCGCTTGAGTGATAACACTTTGGAGGATGAATGAAAGTACAAGGGGTGATCAAAGAAAGACAGGACTGATTTTATTCTGCGCAAACCGTTTATCGAATCGAAATGAGACACAGTGCGCCATCTAGCGACACATCTAATGACTAAAACGAGAGGCGTTGCGTTTGTATACCTCGAGTCGTTATGTAGAAGCAGCGGTACGTGTCTTAATCTGTGCGTCGCCGCGTGCTACGGTAGCAATGAAGGAGCTAGAGGTACAGCGTGTATGCGTGAACATGTGTCTCGAACTTGGCGAAAGTGCTACAGAGACATTTGGAATGATTCAGTAAACAGACTCTTTTGTTTCCAAATTTAAAATCAACCTTGAAAGGGCGCCGATTTGACTCTTTTGCGGACATCAAAACTAATTGTACGGTGGACCTGAAGAGGACCCCTAAGACGGCTTACCAGGTAGGGTGTGAGAGCTGGAAGAAACGTTGGCAAAGGTGTGTCGTCAGCCAAGGCAGGTATTTAGAGGGTGACAAGTTCGAGTAAGCTGTATCCGTCGATATAAAAAAGTTATAACATCAGTCCTGTATTTTTTATCACACCTTGCATATTGTTGAAAAAACAGTATAATTATTTGTTACTAAAATTACTCTTATATGTTGCTTTAATGCTATAATGGCGATTAAAAAGTGAAAATATTCCTAGGTACTCTGGAAAAATGCTGAATTTTCTTCGTTTTGAACATTTGTGTTTTAGTTATTTACCGTCGTCATCCTAAGATTGAGCCTATTGCATTTTAGGTTTATGCTCTGTAGTATTATATGCTTTAAAAAATACGCTACCTTTATACTCTCTCCATATTTTCAAGCATAGGCATAAGATGTTTGAAAATTCATTAAATTTATTCATGTTTATCATGCATTAATAAATTTACAGTTCATGTTATCTGAAAAAGATTAAGATTTTTCAGTAGTGACCCTTTTCCGAATGAGAAACCAAAGCAACAAAGGAAGGAGCCAATGACTGCAAAAGCTGACGCGATTTTTGTTTGTGTAAATTTACTAATCTATTGTTTTGAATAAGTGAAGAATGAATGATTCTTCTCATGACTTAAACAGGTGGAGAGGAATAAAAGAAAAGTATAGAATATGGCTAAATACTAATACGCAAATAACCATTCAAATACGACAAATCTACTATGCCCATTATTGTTCTCTTAGGCATATTATACATCTTTTAAGTCTTGTTTTGATATACGACGAGAGTATTTCAGCATCTAAAAACATGAGGAGTTTCCATGAAATATATTCCAGCAAGGGAGTCGACGGGGGTCCACCTACTCAGGATGTGCTCGCCTCCTTTGAATATGGAATTGTTACAGGGGATGTTGGTGGTGACGGATGGGGAAGACGGGAAGGGAAGTGAGGATAGAATTGTAAGGACGGTGGATGGAGTGTTGGGTAAGGAGGTGAAGGGGCGAGATGGAAGGGTGAAAGACGTAGAGAAAGGGTGGGTATAAGGGGGAAGCTTCGAGAGCAAGGACAGTTTAGGAGGATACGGCAAGAGGGACAGAAAACAAGACGAAAGGAAAATTCATACTAGAAATGACAAAATGATAGCCAAAAGTTTAGTAATGAGAAGGTACATGTTGGTTATAATGAAGTATTGCCAATGGAAGGGACAATGAGTTATAGAGCAGCTCTGGTGTTGCAATTATCTTGAGGAGTTCCTTGGCTATGATTATGTGTTTTTGAGCTACTATGTTATTAGTAAGATGCGAAATATTTCTCCCTATTCTTTGAGTCTAAGTATTTTAACTAAACAATCTGTGCCAAGGCATAACTGAGTTCAATTAGCGTTATTAAGAGAGAGTTAATAAATTTTACCTGGAGTGTGATTCGCGTAAACAACCATCCGATTTTAACAATCCAGTCTTTGCTAACGCATCTTCTGCAGAACTTGTATTTGGACAAGTTCATAGCGTCTTGTCATCAGCAAAACTCATCTATCATACTTATTTGCAATGGCTTCTTTCATTAGACGTATTTTATAATTCACCTTGTTTTTCTTCTGTAACCCTTAGTTTTAATGGATACTTGACCAAAGGCCCACTGTGGCCTTTGGTCAAGTATCATGATTCCAAAATTGCAAAATATGTCTACATGCACATAACCTTGCATGTTCATAGCTGTCATTTTGCTTTCTCTTCGAAGGAATTTTCATTTGTCAGTTGGTATTTTATTTCCAGAATTTTTCATCCACAATAAAGCTTCTAATTTGCTTTTTTCAGCTGTTACCATTGCCCATGTAACATAGCCATAGAAAAGTAAACTCCATATATGCATAATTTATAAAGAACTCTTCCTTAAGTTCGATCCACCTACCGCCATCAGGCGGTTCTCTTAATGAAAATCATTCTTTGCTTGCGCCATTTTGATTTCGCTCTTCTTCTGGCTACTTTCATTGTTCATGATATTTCTGCCTAAGAGGTAGAAGTTTTTCATCTTTTTAATTAGCTTATATTTTCAGATTTATTTGAAAATTAAATTCCTTACTTTGACTTAAAAATTCACCTTAGCATTTGGTATTCATTTTTGGTTATTCTGTGATTGTAGTTGTTATTCCATTTTGTAAACTAAATTATTTCATGTCATTTTTTAGTAATACTTGGACATTGGTATATATAATGACTCCTGGCAGTGTAAAACTACGTATAGAAATAAAATTTAGATATTTACATTTCTTATTAATGATGAAATGCATAGTAGCTCTCCTGAAATAGTACCCAGAATTGAGATATTACAACACAATATTTTAAAACTAAGGCATAGCGAAACGTATATACATGTATCACTCTTTGCAGATTTAAAAACATGTGAGCAAGAGCGTATTATAACTGCTAAACATATATATATATATATATAAATATATATATATACATACATATATATATACATATATATATGCATATATATACACACACACATATATATATATATATATATATATATATATATATATATATATATATATATATATATATATATATATATATATATATATATATATATACATATATATATATACACGCACACATTCACATGGAAATAGATATAAGGAAACTGGATAGGAACACAGAAAGGATGAACACGGGAGAGGTGGGGAAGGAGGAATCGAACAGGTCACAAGTTCAAAAAATTGTTGAATTACTTGAAAAAGCGCGTGAATTGCTTGATTTTAAGGGTTCAAGGAAAATTGATTAGATGTTCGTACCTACGGTTATAATCCCATAGAAATAAATTATATGTGTTTGAAAATTATACCAGACTGGCCAACTATTGAAAAGTAACTCCAATTGGATCAATTTTACTTTTTTATCTAGGTAATTTAATTTTCCTTTTGGGACTCGGATCCAAATGATTACCTCATTATCCAAGCTTAACTCGAAGCCGGATATGTAAAACTAGGTTGTCCTGCTCATATCGTGGTTGAAAGATTTTCTTCGTGCTTGTTATTTCTTTCTGGCAAATCAATAATTTTTCGAAAGTTTTAATAAAAAGGGTGATGGATATCTGTTTTCTCACACCCAAATTTAACTCTGGCACTGTGAGAGGGTAGGAAAACTGGAAGATAATAACTTATTTCTCCACTTTCTCTCCGCAAAGTAACATATTTGTAGGATCGATGGGATATGCATTTTTCTTCAATATCAAAGTGATTTCAATATTCACAAAAAGTAACCCATAAATTGTGTAAAAGAAAACAAAATATATCTATCAATATACGTTAAGTAGGTATTAGAATGAAGTGCATAATATTGTGCGATGGTAAATTAAAGACATACATCAATGCTTGGACGATTAGATACAATATAAACGTAGTTAAGGCATACACCTAGGTGTGATTAGTCACACGTATAATTTGAACTAATAGCATTAATTAAGTAAAGCATATTTATTGCGTCTCTTTTGCATATCCATGGCGTAAATTATTTGCATCTTTAGAATCCATCTCAAAATATCGCCTGGAAAAACAAAAGTCGTTTCGCTTTTTATAAAATATAGAATGGAAGCATTCAGGGAGAGGACTTACTACTCGAGTAAAATTATTGCAGTGATATCGAGGGTGTGATTTTCCTCAGTGCACAGAGGAAATAGCCAAAATCCCGGACTACATCCACAGGTTAGTCAAGAACAAAAGAAGAGTCATTGCCACATACTCTAATTCGACAGCTAGTTATTCCCTCGCCCTAATCTCCACCACGACAGGTATGTGATGCACTGCTTGGACTTCCTGCTCTTCCTCCTTTTATTCTTGCGTTCTGGGAGATGACATTTTATTTACATAATCATTTTTCTACTTGCTTTATGTATTTAGCTCTACTTAGTGGCGATGCCCAATATAATAAAATCATTTTAGGTAAATGAACCTCGTGTTCAAAACTGAGTTATTACAATTTACTATATTAATTTACCATTGCATAATTTTATATAAACGACCCATTTTTGTCGCAATAAGGAATATATCTATCTAATTCGTGTCTTGGCTTGTCCCAGCTTATTTTTCTTAATCGGGGCTACAAAAGAAGATAAATTAATAATATTGATATTGCTGGACTCCGTAAGTAAGAGCAAATAATTCGAAATAGGTCTCTCAGCGTGAAATTACTACGTTATTTCACGGATAAATTAGTTTTCTGTGTTTCATTCGTTAGTCCTGGGGAGTTGATAATTGGGTTGTAATGGAAAGGGTGTAGATGAGCTGAGAGAGTGACGAAGGAGATTTTATTCGCGATTCAAAGGGAGTGGAGGAAAGAGACGCGGGAAGAGGAAGCGACATGAGGCGATACCGAAGGAGGGTTGGAGCGGAGGTGGTGTACCCTCCTCTGCCCCCCTCCCTTTCTCCCACTCAGTGCAGGATGGGGGTCGGCAGCCGCTTCCGGGGGTTGCTTGGCATGGGAAGGGGGGACGGCGGAAGAAGCGGGATGAGGGCGGGGAAAAGGGTGGATGGGAGGGGGGAGGCGGGAAGGCTGGCGAGTGAGCCTCCGGAGTTACCCGGACGGGAAACTCTCCCCACCGGAGTTCACAGCGCGGCCTAAGTGCTCCTATGAGGCAGCCTCTTTATTGAGTCAACGGCGGCGAGAGGGGGCAGGATGGAAAGGCTATTTGGCCCGAGGGAGGAACGGGGGAGCGGGGAATGGGAGGGGTGGGGGTCGGATGACGATGGAAGAAGGCGAGGCCGAGGGAGTTCCCGGTGCGTTACCATGGATGCGAAGACGGTGCTACCCGCCGAGGCGGCGGTGTGGCGGGCGTGCGGAAGGAAGGCCGGAAAGGGAGTATTGGGGAGTCGGAGGGGCGATGCGAGGGATGGAGGCGCTTGTATGGCTGGAAAGAAAAGGCAAGGAGGAACTTGAGCTCAGAAACTGATGCAAAGTCTTCTCTTTGTCGCGAGGAAATATGAAAACTGAAAAATAGGAAGCTTGAAGTTTTTTTTTCTTCTCTCCCCTATGAATGTGCGCGGGATATACTTTCATAGGTTTCGTCGAAGGGAGCTATTCGGGAGCCATTGTAATTTTTAGAGCTGAGAGAGTTTAAATGCCTTATTTTGGTTTAAAAAAAATTAATATCCTTTCCTAAGAAACCCATTGGCATTGTTTAGTACCGTGACCTAGGATAGGACCATTTATCTTTGGAAATTTATTATTTCTTACCGCATTCATGCGAGTTGATGTTTTTCATTAATAATGACCAGATTTTACGGCACTCACAAAGATTTGCCATTGTAATGCAAAACGCTGAAGGGAACTAGGCACAATTAATGCTAAATAAACCACTGTAGCGCGTCCATTCACACTGTTACATAAAATGCGAACGAAATATCTACTTTAAGCAGAAAATTTCTCATGCCAAACAGAAGTTATTGTCTGGCTGTTAAGTTAACGGTGTGTTGATTACTCTAAAATGAGACATGATATATTTATGGCTTTGACCCTAGGAACTAGATTGACGAAGGTAAACTGATATAAATCGGTGTTTCTATTAAACTTTCGTAATAAAACCCTAGTGGTTTTGTCTCCTAAAGTAACGATCACGAGCGGCGTTTCCGAGGACTTATGTCGGTGGTAAAGCTTCACGCCAGGTACAAGCAACGTCATTCACCCGACTTCACGCACCTTAAATATATTTCATTTATGATATACATTGTTACTAGACTCCGTGGCCTTATAAGGATGGGGGAATGTAAGGAATAGAATGGATAAGATTTTGGCTCTAAAAGCGTTTATTCCTCTTCCAGGTTTACGCCGCGTCGTAACTTGTACTCTCCCCAAGGTCATCTCTCTTTCCGGTCTTCGCGGTGCTATGCTCCCGCCTTTATCTAGATCTAACATCCGTTCATCTTCCTACTCGTTTTAAGCTCAGCTGAAGGTTTCTAGCGGTTTTTGTTTACAGCATGGTGGTTCTAGCTAAAACCTTTACATTGTGCTATTTGGATTCTGGGTAGTCTTCCCTGAGTAACACATCGTGAACGAGCCGTGATTACGTTCCAGTCAATGAGATAATACTGATTTTCTTCAGACAGTTGTCAGACTGCTCATTCTCTACAAAATAATAGAAAACATGCAGATTATAGTCGTTAAATTAGAATATGAATATTTATTGAAAGTTTTATTCTTCATCCTCCATTGTTGTGAAGCTATGTAATTTGGTATGATTCTTTACATTAGACTATGATACTGAAATGCTATAACATATGGGGAACTTTATTTACATGTATACATCTGGTGTATAATTTTTGGCCTTAGCCAAAAGTTCAATTATGGATATAATTCCCTTGGGCTCAGTTTCTTGGTACATATTCGTATTTAAGAAATTTTGAAAGATAAATGTATAGTTTAACTTTTTAGATTAATGAAATGTACCTTGTAATTTTTATTTGATGCGACATTTTTTTCCTAAAAATCTGTTAATAGCTGCCTGCTATGCTGTTTTAATCTATTTAAATGTATTTTATAAACTTGGAATAATATCGATACTGGGAAATACATGTAAATCTTTTACAAATTACTATAACTTTTACTAGTTTTTTTCTGAAACAAGAAACTGTCTTTCATAATTTTGAACAGTTGATTCAAATATTTTGTATCTGAAGTAATTAACTCCATGCCGGCATCGGATGAATGTGGTGATGGAAGATGTTGGTTTTTGAGTCAATTATTTTTTGCCATAATTAGTAGGGTGTTGATTTTGGTGACCGCTTTGAGCTTTGAACACGCACTATAACTATACAAAAAATTCTGGCGCCGCACAACATAGCGATCACCGAGATCATTCATCACTTTCTCTCCCTCTCGACCCTTATATCTTGGTTCCGAAATGAGTCACCCTCCGCTGCCAAACTTCGCTCAGTCCACAACCCTCGGCCCCCTTGCTGGCCAAGTCGCTCCCTTCCAAACTTCACTCACCCAGGCTCAAAGAACGAACCAAGGAGTCACCAGTCTTCCCTTGGGGCCGTGCCCAATCCATGCTCTAGGAAATCCTAAGGGGGAGGTAGGTAAGATCAAGGGAGATAAAGAGGCCGCAAGCGGTGTTGCCAAAACACTCTCGAAAAGATATCACCAGAAGTAAGCTCCCGAATAACTTACAGAGCCGACGACTCGGGTTGCTTGTTGTTGCAAGTCGCAGCAGTGATTGCTGAGTACCGAAATAGATTTTTTAGTATCCCGATAACCCGGGAAGCGCGGAACAATGAGACAAATCATAAGACAAAAGTCATACGTTCTACACGTGACCGGGACCAGGGAGCAAAATGAAATTAGCGAACCTGTAATTTCTGCACGTCTCTGTGCGTGATCAGCATAATTTATAGTTATTTGGTTTGCTCGCACTTTGCGCGATTTTTTATCGAATTTGTGGGAATTTAGGGGAGAAAAAAAATGCTATCCAAACCCATTAAGCTGAACCGCAAAAAATGTTCCCGAACAGAGGGAAAAGTCGCTTAATCTAGCGATAAAATCGCGAAATTGGCAACGCCGAGCGGGGAGGGAGGAGATGAAGAGCATGACGAGTTGGGTTTCGGGGGGTGGGAGAGGGGAATAAGGAGGAGGGTTGTGGACCTCAAAGAAGGAGAGCGGGAATAGGTGAGTGGGAAGGGTGAGCGGGTAGGGAGTCTTTTCAGAGTTGCTCCACCGACATACATCACGATCGTCACCGTTCGTTCGATTCGTCCACCTCCGCCCACCATCCGATTCCCAGTTCTCACGATCTCCTTCCATTCTCTTCCACCCTCCCCTTTCTTCCACCCGTATGTCGTCTGCTACACCAGCACCATTCCTTTCCTGACCCTCTCCCACCGCTCTCTTTCTCCCTTTCCCATCAATCTTCACCCGGACATTCACGCTCTTAATGCACGCCTGGTTCAGTTCGCACGCTTTTGGTTCTTCACGATGCATTTGTTTTCCTGATTTCTACCGATTTGATGGGGGATCATCATGAATAATGCGTGACTCTCTTGCATTTCTTTTTTTAGTTTTTCCACTTGAAATATTTTTCAGAGAGAAGAGGTTCGGTTTGACTTAGAGTGGTGGAATGCCTGCGCAGGCAAAAAGCATGGAAAAATGTTTCTATCGACAACCTGCGCATTGAATTACCCCAAAAGATTTATGTCCTAAGAATGGTTTCGGAATTGGGTTTTTTTATGTTTTTTAATGAATTGAATATCATCTGAAAAATTTATTTATTCGAAATGAATACATGGTGTTATAAATAATAAATAATGGTCAAACAAGATAAAATATAGAGAACGTTGCAAGACATATCAAACCCTTATAATTACAGATAGTGACGAATAAAAGGTTTCCTAGGGGATTGGGTTGTTAGCAATTAATTCCAAATCAATTAAAAAGTAATTGAGGTAATCATGTATGTAAAAAATAGAAATTGAGATGATGAGTCCAATTCGTTGAGTAACTTTTATTCCGCAAATGGTCGTCAGACGGGACACCAGATACATCCGGAAAGCAAAAACACGTCATTAAGGAACTAGACATTTTAATAATTAAAAGATTCGAGTTTTCCAGTAATTTAGGAAGAAGTTATTAGTTTTGAATGTGGTCAAAAGCAATATCATATAAATTCAGAATTATAATGTGGATTGAAAATTCATTTTCGATTTGCGATTATATTTCTTGGCAGAATACGCAAGAAACATCATATAGAGAAAAAGTAACTAGACGTTTATTAATTGTAAAATGCTATGGAATAAATTATTGCAAACTACAAATATACATATTCATGGTCGGTATGTATGTAAAGGATAGTTCCATGGAATTGCATCTGCAGTATCTACGCATCCTTCCCAGCGAACTTTATTATGGACAGTAAATGCACGGATCGTAAAAAAGTGATATCTTTTCATTCTCTGAGTAACTGCCATACTGTTCCGGTAAGACTGAGGGGAAATAAAATTACCTCAGGGCGCCCTTTGACACGTATCCAAGTTTCGTGGAACCAAGTTGATCCAGACCACCAAAAGTTTTTAGCTATTCGCGCACAGACTGCAGTTACACTATAAACCTTCCTTGCTTGAACGAGAGCATAAAATGATGCCCCATTTTTCGGGGATCCATATAAAAGCCGTTCGCTCTGAAGTTTCAGCCGCGGCCATGGAGCATATTTGCGTCTTTAGTACTCGGCATTAATTTTCTTCAAGATTCATTCCGGGAATTTTAAAACGTCCTAAATGAATTGGTAAAGCAGCCACGCGTTCTTCCCCGGCGAATGAGGCCCCGCGTCTCCACCATTCGTCACAATATCCACTCCCTCGGTGGCCTCCCCCCCTTCCCTCACAGTCCTTTCAATCGCTCCCGAGGAAAAGACACCAACGCCCCCCCATTCGGCTCAACAATAGGCGTCGCAGTCACGTACGAGGACCCTGCCGCCTAAAACCCTCACGCCGACTCCTCTAACTCTCTCTCTCTCTTCTTCCCATCTCCCTCCATCCCGCCCCTTATTTCCCTCTGGCTCCTTTCCAAACTGCCGTGCCAGCCAATTTCCCGCGAGGTTGGGAAGGGAGCGGGGGCGTGAGGAGGACCGGGACCCTAGGAGAGAGAGAGAGAGAGCGAGGGAGCAGGTCCCGATTCCAGGGGAGGGAAGGGAAGGGATGCGTGCCGCTCCTTCCCCCCTTTGCGAAAGGGGGCCGACGGCCGGTCACGACCGCTACACGTGCGCCTCCGGACCGAATCCCCCAATTCGACTCGTTCTTTCGCAGTGTTCTGATTCCTCGAGATTCCACGGATGCTCAACAGTATCCGCGGGATCACTAAGCTCGCGTCTTTCTCTCTTGAATGCTAATCACGCAATTTTTCGAGCTTCATTTTATTGATGGTGCCCATCGTCACTATTGAATGAAACATTTAAGCCCAATAATTTGACCCGATATTTTTTACCTCCGATTCATTGAGGCTTACGGGATTATTAAATTGCCAGCTTCATTTGTCATACTATTATGTTTCTCTTTTTTTGAATCCGAAATGGAATTGTTCGCTTTTCGAGAAAATATTAGAGCTGTCGCTGTTTTCAGCATAATCGGCAGTTAAGTCTCATCGCAAGCTACCAAAAAACTACTGCCTATATTGAAATGAGTCAACGGGTTATTTAAGTGCTAGAAGCAGTACAGAAAGATTTATTTATTCTCGCAGCTATTTCTTTTTTTATTATGTATTTCATCAACCTAGCTGATTGCCGCCATAGAAACCAGTATAAAGTTCCATTTTTAGGAGGCACGAAATTTTGTCATAAACAGTATTCATCGCTATAGGTAACATTGAACCCACTGTAGTGACTCACGAAGTCTATCACAAAATGTAATCCTAGAAAATTATTGTTCCTTTCCGCTTGAGTTAACTACTAGTTAAATTGTTAATGGTTTACATGGGTAAATATCTAGTGCATGAGCGAGTTTTAAAATAGTGAATAAAAACGTTTTTGGAATTATTCTATGCGAAGAATTTTAATGGTATGTTTGCCGTTTTTCATAGCAAAATATTTTGAAAAATGGTTCTAGTATCATTAATTTTATGTGTAACTATTGTTATTCTGATTCAATTTTAGAATAATTTTAATAATTGGTAATTTTTGAAGGCAGAGAAAAATTCCTGTTACTTTCTCCCCTGAACTGCCTCGGGTTGATACTTATTTGATTAAATATATCCTCAAACACATCAAGATAGTTTATCGATGCTCAAATATAGAACTGAACGTATATCTGGTGCAAACTGATACGAACCTAATATCTGGTGCGAATTTTATTCTAACGAACAAGTTTGATCAGTAGGTCTTCCTACGGGTGTTTTTGTTTGATAACGGAATAGTGGACCAACCGGACCCGGCGATCAAATGTTTGCGGCTTAATTTTTTTTTGCCGTCGCAATGCCGAATAGACCTTTTTATGCCACGTGCGTGCAACAATCGGGCTAAAACTTGCGTTCTTTACCAGATAGGTATCCAGGACTTCGGTCTCTAAAAATCGACTTGCCACTAAAAAGATAACCACGAGAATCTGCTGTGTTATTCGTTGAAGTTTCACAAAAAATTTTAAGGTCAGCCGTATCTTTTTTAATCCGTTACATCTTAAAAATAAAATTTGATGACTCAGGCCTTTATCCGTTCACCCTTATTGAAATATATTAGATATGACAGTTTTTTTCATATCGTGAAATTAAAGGATCTTTGCTCATCACTGTACCTACCATTTCGTTGGTAGCTTTGTTTTTTTAATTAGCATACTAGTGAACGAATGTGTACTTGCTTCTAGTTTATACATTATATTTTCCAAATATATGAAATTACATAAACTATATTAAAAATCGGTATCATTAAATTGGAATGTTTTTCCAGAAAAGGAAACTACATATACGCTATTTTGACCAGTAGCATTTATACATACATTCTATATATATATATATATATATATATATATATATATATATATATATATATATATATACACACACACACTTTTCATAAGTTGTCCTCATTCCAATTGTTCCATTCCAATGGCTAAATTTCATTTCAAGAAATGTTCAATGTCGAGCAGGGATATAAAAACTTGGGAAAGTCATGGCGTACTCTAATTGCCCTGCTATATAAGATTTTTTGTAGGAGTGGATACAAAATGGCTTAATGCGCATTTAATGTAATGCAAAGTTACGCTTGATAGCTCTTTCTTTTATAAAAGGAAGAGGTTTTTATGTGAACCATTAGGAATCGATAATAAAATTGAAGACCTCTGTGACCCAAACCTCTGTAAATTTGAAACTTCTCAGGGCATTTAATCTCAAGCTCAAAATTGAATTTTAGGACTTTAATTTTCTATCATAGTATTGAAGAGGTTTTAAACGTTGGTCAGATAATCAAATGGTGTACTTAAGATGTTACTAATTGAGGTTATTGACAATTAATTTACTAAAATATGATATTATACTATATTGTATATTCAGATAGAAATAAATAATGCGGTGTAGAATTTTATAAAAGATTGACAGAACTATTATCATTTCTTATTTGAGTAGTACTGACGTGATGTTGTAGAATTAAACATGATCTAGAAGTTATCAAACTGATATATTTAAATCACTCAAAATGGTATATTGGGGATACTTGAGTACCTATGTATCCCAGAATAAATAACAAATCATGTGATATTCAGTGATTATTTAAATATTATTGTATCCTTAGCAATGTTCCAAGGCATTCACCAATGCATTAGGACTGCAAGGGACTTGGTTACTTAAATTTTTGTTCTTGGATATTTGGCTAAGCGTTTTAATGCGACCATACTAAAACTACGGAATAACAGAAAAAGCAATGGTAAGCCGAAGATTTAATCATAACAAACTCGTATTTCCGTACAATTTCTACTTATTTCTCATTTCTAGTTCTTTTAATTACCTCGTTACTGGAATTTTATTTTGTTAATTGCTATTAATGTTATTGGAAGAGTCTACTCTAGTGGGCAAGGTATCGTTGGTTAATACCATAGTCAAATCAATTAAAATGTAAGAAACATGATTGAATAAAGATCATTGTGTTGTCTGTTGAGTTGAATTTTTCTTTAAAAAAAGGATTTACCTTGGCATTTGACAAATGGACTCAGTTCTGATTCATCGAAGCTTAACAACTCTATTAATGACGTGAAAAATATTTAAATGTTTGTTTGGCAGTGATCTGATTTACATAACTGGAAACATTGAAGCGTCTATTTGATTAACTAATTGATGGAATAATAAAGCGTACGACCTTAAAGACACGTAATGGTCAATTCTAAAGAAGACGTAAATTTGTTTGACAGTGACATTCTCAAAATTCCAGAGAGTACAATCTTTTTCTCCTCCAGGCTAAGGCTATGATTTTGAAGAGTCATTGGCTTTAGAAACACGTACTACATCAGGTATACTAGTATTAAAATATTTTTTCTCCAAAGTTTTACCTAATCAAAATATTAAATAGCACCTCAAAATTAATTGTGCTGCATGGAAATGTGAGAACACGCGTGATCTCTTTTGAGACACGAATATTGGTAGTCCATATTTACTCTGATGCCAAAATATTTTGATAGTATAGCTGATTTATAAGAGGAAGAATAAAGACTACGTCATTCTCGCCCATCGGTTTTCGTATGTCTGTGGAATTGATGCAGATAGATTAACTTAGTGGAAATGATGGGAATGAGACGGATTTCCCTCATAAAAATAATCATTTCTCTAATAATAGTATATTTTGCTGCTCTTCAACACGCAACCTCTTCAACTCTACCTAGACATTATTGAAATAGAAAAAGGAATGACAGTTGCAACAATTATGATTTCTTCAATTTATCCTAGCCAAGTGGTTTGCCTATTTACCGAATTTTTTCCATATATCTGCTTCACGAATGTTTTGAGTATGTATACTAATTAAAGGCGCTACAGGTTGAGTGAACTCTTTAATAGTTTAAAATGCCAGCTGCTCGAATGTAATATTTCAATGGAGAAATAAACTTGGCGTTTATCAGAGGAATAGTGTATTGAAAATAGTCGGGAATGGGATCTCAACCATTTCATAGCACGGTTTTCCTCGATGCTTGGCCGAAATCCAGTCTATCGAGTATTGGTTTAACTTATCTAGTATCTCGGTCGATACTTTTTCTCGGGTGGAGCATTGTGCACAGTAAATTTATTGCCTCGCGGAGCGAGCTGCTTTTCCTGCTACTCTTTTTGTTATGAATGTGTCCCTCCGTTTCCGCTACTGCTGCAACTAGTTCCGATAGGGGATCTTCATGTTTTGCATAGCTTGAGGAATTTGAATTTACAATCATCCCCTTCCGTTCAATGAAAGGAAATCCGATGTTAGGGCGTATTGTTTTTCAGTTTTTAGAGCCATGCTTGACAGGGAGGTTAAAATAGAAATTATTGTTCGTCTTATTAATTTGTGTTCGTTGAGCTATTTTACTATAGATGTAAATGTAATAAGTCAATTGATCAGATAGTTATAATGAAGCACCATCTGTTAATCTGAAAAATTAACTCTAAACGATATGCTAAATAACACAGTTTCATATAAAACTAAAGGATACCACGAAAAGTTTTTACTGCATCACTGAAATTCATATTTTTGTGCCTTTTTTATTTCTGCATTATTTTATGAACATAAAATAAAGTATCTGATTATAATTTAATTTTTTGGAGAGGGTTTAGGTAGTTTAAAACCAAATATAAAGTGAAAACTCAGATATGTAAGAGAAATAGTAATCAAGTCTTTGGTGTTTTCTGCAGTCAAGCATTTTATTAAAATGTGCACTTTAAGGGTCATTATGGAATACCGGCTTTTATCTCGATTAAATTTGTATATGATTCGTGAGTTCAAGTGGTGTCTAGAAGGTTTACGTGTTTCACAAACTATTAAAGTATTTTTTTACTTATTCGTGGCCTAATTTAATACAATCACGTTATTTAATCTACAGACTCTTTATCCATTTGCAGACGAGTATTGATAATTGCCAGCATTAGTAGGTATAAAATGTAGCCTGATACACGATACGATTATGAGGGACGATATAGAACTATAATGAATTGGCTCGAGTATCTGGCCAAGACCCTCATTATGAGAGATAAAAATCTCGCCTTCCTCCCAATATTTATCCTTTTATTTTGTGGCTGGCTCAATTCATGATAAAGGTATAGAGTCTGACAGAAAATAATCGCGGATTTTATCCTAATATGGAAGCAGTATATTTCCATTCATCAGTTCCCAGTCTATAAAATAAAGCATTCTACTCGTTGTGAATTCTACTTATGCCATGCGTACAGAAATGTATGTATATGATACCACAAGTTAATTAAACTCTCAAGGAATTCACTATGTTTCCACATCCCTCTTACTCACGAGCTGATCTCAGAAAAGAAACATGACCAATTTCCTGAAATATATATACTTGGATTTAAGATTCCTGAAGAGTAACTCTCCCTTTAAGTGTATTTCGTCTACATTATGCTTACAATATAAACATTTTCTTTCAGTTTTTGCAATTCAGGCTAATGGATTAACCCATGGTCGGATAAAGCGTTTACCAACGCAGCAAAAAAGGATGAGTCGTTCTGCTCTATCAGAATTTATTTGTCATGTGTTTCCTAACTCCTCGATACATTTAAGCGCCTTCACGAGGTTTTTGGTGAGATTTCACCTTGCTTATTTCCCCAAGGATTGGAAGGTAAAAGTGATGAATAACGTCTTATCATTTTGTGATGAAATTTTATGATAAGGCCTTGCGCCCTCGGATGAAAAAGTGTTCGATTTCATCCATATGCTTGGAATGCACAATAAAAATTATGTTCCACTATCTATCACACAATGATATGGCAACATTATTATTCAACAGATGGATTTCAAGAATCTTGAAGTGCCTAAAAGGAAATTCATTAGATGTCAATATCATTTATTGCATATTCAGTCGTTTGCGTCTGCGTTCTACCCTGTTGCTGTTCATATCGAAATGAAAGTATTGTATCTCTGTTTGCATTTTTACATAAAGGCTAGAGATTTTAAAACCAATATATAAGAGGTCAGTACTAAAAACAATTGAAGGAAGTAATTCGTAGAGCTTAAAAATACGTACAAGGTGTGACCAAAATATAGACCGGACTGATTTAATTCTGCGCAAACCGTTCAGTGGATCGAAATGAGACACAGTGCGCCATCTAGCGAGAAATCTGACGATTGAAACGAGAGGTGTTGCAATTTTTTACATCGAGTCGTTAAGCAGTAGTAGCAGTACGTGTCTCAACTTGTTCGTCAACACGTGCAATGGCAGCAATGAAGGAGCTATAACGCGCCGGCTCACACAGCGCTGATCGTGACAGAGTTTTTCGCCAGAACCGGAAATTCCGAGATCCCGCAGCCACTCTACTCTCCTGACGTGGCTTCATCAGACTTCTTTTTGTTTCTAAATTTAAAATCAACCTTGAAAGGGCGCCGATTCAACTCTTTTTTTGACGTTACAACTAATTATACGGAGGATCTAAAGAGAATCCCTAAGGTGGCTTACCAGGCAGGGTTCGAAATCTTGAAGAAACGTTGGCAAGGGTGTGTCGTCAGCCAAGGCATGTACTTAGAGGGTGAAAAGTTTGATTAAGCTGTATCCGTCGAAATAAACAAGTTATAATATCAGTCCTGTCTTTTTTGATCACACCTTGTAGGTACTTTACAAATCGTGAAGTTAGATTTCATTTAACTAAGTGGATAATCAGTTTGATAAAGTTAAAATACTTTGCGTCTAGTAGAATGTAACACGAAATCTCGTGGGTGAGTTTGAGCCAGTTAAAATGCAAACCTAGGGAATTGTTTTGATTTTATGGCTTCTTTTAAAGTTGTTCAATTTCTTCCATCTGGATAGCAAAGCTCCCTGAGAGAATATGTATTCTACTCGGGAAACTAGTATTGGCAATTGCAGAGAGGATGGACAAATGCTGAGTTTTTTGCAATGAGATGGTATATACGTATATTAGAATGATTGAGAAGTATGAATGATTGAAAAACGGCATTCGCTGTGGTGAACTAGAGAGTCAAGGTTATAGGCGATAACTAAGGTAATGACTGCAATTATCCAAACACCTTGTCCTCGAAATATATATATATATATATATATATATATATATATATATATATATATATATATATATATATATATAGAAACAGATATAAGGAAAGGGGATAGGAACACACATAAAGGACGAACACAATAAAGGTGGGGAAGGCGGAATCGAACGGATCACAAGAGTAAAAATGTGATCTTGTGATCCGTTCGATTCGATTCCGCCTTCCCCACCTTTATTGTGTTCTTCCTTTATGTGTGTTCCTATCCCTTTTCCTTATATCTGTTTCTATATATAAATGAGTATTTATTCGCCGTTTGGCGGGATTACGTGTTTGAATGTATATATATATGTATATATATATATATATATATATATATATATATATATATATATATATATATATATATATATATATATACACACATATATACATTCACACACACGTGTGTGTGTGTATATATATATATATATATATATATATATATATATATATAAAATACATTTACACATCAGAACACAAACAAGGGACCCTAGCATATGTAGTTTTGACGACATGACCGCCGCCGTATCCTTTCTTTCTGTTTCTGGGTTAAAATATCGCAATCAATGTTTTTATATATTTGTGCATCACCAAAGAGCGCCCTGTTTCGAAGATATTTACAATAAAAGTGTATATATATATATATATATATATATATATATATATATATATATATATATATATAAACATACGTATATTTACATACATACGCGTATGTACATATATATATATATATATATATATATATATATATATATATATATATATATATATATATATATATACATATATTTTTTGTTGACTGGTGCTGCAAAAAATTATATATCCTCGAATTATTACTTCATATGGTAACTTGAAAAGTACATTTTTTTTGGGAACTCTGTTCTGCAAAGTCACGCTGGTTGCTAATGATATCTTTAAGATATAATTTGAAAAGTCCATTAGCTCGTTTCATTCGAATTTTGGTATTCGTTATGCCTAGCTTAAGATATCTACATGCTATCTATTCACCCCCGCTAAGGTGCGGGGAATGAGATGATTACACACCAGGCATGCAGCATCATAAATCAACATTTTCTTAACGGTTATCTACAATATGGTATTTTAAAACAATTAAGATAATTTAGATTAAATTAACTAGAGGTATATTCACTATGGTACCTAAATTACAACTTATAGTTCTATGAGAATGCACAACCTCTTCCACCACGTCAAAGTTGTAGTCTATTCGAAGGAGTATGTCACAAAACTTGTTTATTTGTATCTCTGCTGGCTATTCCTAAGATCAGTTTTTTATTATTAAACACCTTGAGGTAATTTCCGGAAAAGAAGAACATTATGTGTTTGACATTAGGCCTGCTTATTGCAAATTAAAAGGAGGTGTACGAATAATATTTAGGATCAGAATTGTCTAAATGTTCAAGAATTTAATTACTTCAATATAATGTAATACCAGTGGTGTAAAATTCTTCCCGGAAGAAGTGTTTTTCTGATGTTATTGTAAAAATGATGGAGAATTTGATTTTATGTGCCCGTTTATTATTAATTTTAAATAATGTATTTACATAAACAATCCATTCCATTCAAATTTCAAATGCCGGTGGCGATGATTCCGTGATTTGCACAGAACATCATTGGATTAAATTTCTTTAAATTCTATCTATTTAGATTGTTACAGCTCGGTACCACTAAGGTGTGTAGCAGGGATGATTCCACAATGTATGACATACATATTTTGTAGTTATTCTTTTTTTGTGCAATATATTTTTGTTAAATTCTAGTTTTGTTTTGTAAGGATTATTGGGGAAAATCCAAAGGAGACAGAAAAGATGAATTAATAGCTCTCCGCCATCAAATCACATTTGTTCAAAGCACCTTCAGATCGCGTTAAAGGGTCGCATTTAAGGTTATTTTTCATGTGGATTTACAAAGTTGTATTTTGGCATTATTCATCATAAAACAATTCTACAAAGTTACGACTGGAACGATTAATTATAAAATAATTGCCTTTCAAAAGTAATATCAAATAGAAAAAAAGAATTTTCAAAGACATTTTTTTGTGGCGTCTCCTTGAGTTATGTCATGTAATTGTCTTTTTTGTCATTTTTGACTCTGAATTTGAGGGGCTCGCAAACGTTTCATGGACGGTAATAATCTATGATGAATCATGCGTTCAAGTAGATTTATAGTCTTCCGTATATCTATAAGGTTAGGTATCCGACAGTGCACCTTGAATTTTCAGCTTTGGAGAGAAATACACAATTGAAACTTTGAACCAATTAAACGGCAGTAAATAAAATCACTGTGTACAGTGGGGATGTTTTTACATTGTAAGATACGGCGTAGACTCTGTAAAAATCAAATGACACATCTAACTTCAGTATCAACGGTCTAACAAGCTAAGTCAACTAAAACTTCCAGTTTGATTATAGATTAATGCATGAATTAATGAAGATGTAAATACCATCTGTTACAATCAAATTTTCCATCTCTGACGCGTTTACTTTTAGTTTTCATGTACCCATTCAGTCCGTCTATAAAAGAGGGTCGGGATATTGCCGGAAATGTCAGTAAAGGTGACTTCGGAAGTTTATTTTTGGAAAAGCCTGCCTATATTCCCGGGAGAATATCTCGTTCATCCGGCTCCGAGGCATTGGGTAATCCTGAAGAAAGATTTATGAATATTTTCAGTTGGATCAATCCAAGTATTTTTTGCTTGTGTTTGAAGCTAGATTTGCTTTGGATACTGAAAAAGAAGATAAATCCGTCTCTTGAAAGTTTATAGTTTTGTACTCGTGGTGTAAAAATAACGGAATTCCTGACAAAATGTTTGCTACAAGTGCGGATTACACCGCAATATATATTAATATTATAAATCATGACTTTGAATATTACTGAAACGTTGCTACGCATATTTTTATCAGTTCCTTTTTATATATGAACCTAAAATATATTTTGATATTCACGCTTAACTTAAATGAATCCCATTGACTCTATTAAGCACAGACATTAAAAAAACTTGGCAAAATAATCAGTAATCGTTCATAAAAAGAGTACCTTATGCTGTAATTATTATAATGTATCTAACCTAACGGAAATTTTATGCTACATGTAAAAGGAGATGAAAAGATACAATTACACAATTGAACAAAACAAACATTACACTATTTCAGAAAGTAGGCTGAATTGTGTGGTACATAAGAAACTAAATTAGCAAAATCTACTAAAAGTGATTGCATTTTTCTACTCAGAGTAGGAACTCAAGCGATGGAAGAAGCACGAAAGATTTTGTAGGCAAAATAGCAAAGGAAAGCCAAGACATGTGCATTTGAAAAGCATACAATGAGTGACCGAAAACTTTAAAATAGGGACGACTTAATCTAATATCCCTTTTCAACGGCAGCAAGGATTGGGTCTCAACAGAGCTAGAAGAGAGAGGATTTAAAACTCCGCATTATTAACAAATAATTATTTCTAATAGCTAAAGCAAATCACGATTAAAGTTTTTTAAAACCCGAGGAAAAGAAGAACTTTGCCGTCGACGCTTTGAAGAGGAAACAATCTCACCCGGCACATCCCAGGCACAAAAAGGTGTTCTGAAGATCATAATAGAAGGAAGGGTGAATAAAAAATAATATTAAGGGAGACTAAAAATGAAATGCATCGGGATGTTGAGAGATGAGAAATTAGAACCCGAAGAGAAAATCGAGAGACCATCAGAAAAATGGGAGAAGTTAATTTCCCCGAAAACCAATCTTCGGAGTCCTAAATTTTCGCTGTAAAGGCTTCCGTGGGGTGTAGCGAATTCAAAACTTCCGGGATATCTTCCGCGTTGATCCATTTCCAAGGACGACAGTTTCACCGGCGTTGCATTCGGCGTCTTCAGGTTAGAATACTTCTTAGAGTTTTATCCGAGATGAGAGTATTGCTGGCTAACGACGAATTAAACTTCAGATAACTTTGCAGAAGCCTACTTTCTAATCCTTTCTATTGGATACAGAGAATCTTAAAAACTTTCAGGTATTTATTGATGAAGTGTAGATTTCCTCGCATAAAAAAATCACATATAAATTGGAGAATGTATCGGCATCCGATTACATGAATTTAGATCCTTTTAATAACATTTTTATTCCGTTTTTCAACATATCGACTTTTAGGTTAATGGTATTATTGATTCAACGGCATTCAATTTAGTAATTAAAACATCCTAAGGTTACACGAGTCGATGAACATATTCACCAGGAAGTTTTTCGGAAACTCGCAAAAACTGCGGGACTAGTACTATTAAAGATCGTACTCACGCTCGTATTACTTAAGTGTAAATAAAAGTCCGGAGGAAACTTCAGCAAAGAGCGTCTTTAAGTCAAGTCTTCGAGGATCTCAGCTGTGCGAGTCCTCCATTACAACTTCCTCCTTCCTCACTCCTCCCTTCGTCGTCTGTTCGCCTTCTCTCTCTCTCTCTCTCTCTCTCTCTCTCTCTCTCTTGCACACATACACGTTCACACACACACCCACACACACACGTACACAGACACAACCACTCTTCCTGCTCTCTCCATTCCATCCTCTCGAATGCCTGGGCTTCCTCCAATCACCGCCGTCCGATCATCAATCACAGCCTCGTCCCCCGGCGTCCGCTCGCCAACAGCGCCCCGTTCCATATCCCCTTCCCTCCCACTGCCTCTCCCCTTCACCGTCCCCCTCCCGCTTCCGCCTGCCCGCTACAACACACTCCCGAGCTCCTCCTTACCCTCTCCTCTCTCTCTCTCTCCTTTTACTCCAACCCATCCCCCCGCTCGCCCCCGCCTAACCGTCCTTCCCCGTGCATTCTCGCGGGGAGCGAGGGGAAGCCATCCATTCCCGCTTTCCCGTCCGTACTCTCTCTCTCTCTCCCCACTCACTAACCGCTCCCACCCCCGCGCCAGCCCCAGCTCCACTGACTGACATTTACAGCTCCGACTATCGATTCCGTCTACCTTGCTTGTTAATTATGTGAGCGGTGCCCGGGTCGCGGGGGGTAGAGAGGGAAGGAAGAGGGCGGGCGGTCGGGAAAGATAGAGGAGGGCGGGTGCAGCGGGAATGGTGGTGTGGGAGTTTTGGGGTGAGAGAGAGAGGAGGGGTGGAAAGGAGCTCCTCGCGCGCCGGATGGGCCCGCGGAGGTGATGCATGTCGTGGGCGGTGGAGGGAGGAGGCGGCGGTGAGAAGCTCTCGGGCCGGGTTTCAGTCTATGTGTTTGTGTGTGTGTGTGCGGTGGGGAGCGCGGAATGGTTGTATGGGGGTGAAAGAGGGGGATGAGGCTATTGGGAGGGGGAGAGTCGGGAAGGTAGGCGATGGTAGCACACGTGAGGCGAGTGGCCCGGACCGAGAGTATGGTGGGAAGTAGCGGAGCAAGGGAGATGTAGTAGCTATGGTGGGGTTAACACGTGCATTTTTCACGACCTGGGAGTTATAAAAGCGGGTGGTACGAATCCTTATTTAAAAATTAATGTCTACATTAAGGGGAAGTATAAGTCACCAAAGCCATTGGCCATCGCCAGATGTTAGGGACAAATGTCACCGAAGAGGGGTTAAATAGTAGTCACAAATTATTTCTTTCTCTTAATATTACCTTGTAAAAAGAGGAATCCTTTAACCTGATTCTAAGGAAAACAAGAAACTAGTTTTATTTCCTATTGCCTTTGACATTTTTAGTATTGGAAATTTGTAACGTTTGTATTTTCAATGCATTAGTAATTCATTATCGCAACAAAAACATTTACATGCTTCTCGCGTCAATTAATTTAATCAAAATTTCACTGATTTCCTAGAGGCTAGATTCGAACTCATGGACTAAATATAATCAATTTGAAGGCCACCCAATCGCCTTATCTGCTTCTTTCTATTTACATAATTTCAATACAACTACTGCAATAATAAATCGAATATGTCATTTATAGATCTTCTGCACATTATTAAATACGGTTACACTTCCTTACATATTATTACTTTTGATAAAATTAGGGAATAGGCATTTGATCAAATTTCTCTCGAGCCAGAAGCAAGAGTCTCTGATACGATAAGATGGGATGCAGGAATCCGCGGTCTTTTGGAGAGCAGGAGGGTTTTCCGGGAAGAGTTAGAGCAACCACAGTGGGATTCACTACCAGGTTCCCGGGAGAGGGTTGAAGGTAGCAAGTGGAAGTTGTGCCCGGGATTAATCAGAGAGCGAGGCATTTTGGCACGGCGTTTTGGACGCTACCGTTTTGGCACAGCAGATTATGCGCTGATCTTTCTGCCGTGGACCATTTGAGGGCCTTTTGAGCTTGAATCGATTCTTCATAGAAACACCAATATCACGAGTAAATCCGCATATTCGATAGAGAATATATCCATTACCACATTGCTACCACTCATTAGTGCTTAGTTATATTATTTAGAAATACTTATCTATCTGTAGACATTTCTTACATGCCTCGAATTTTCACGGTGTGGTGTGAAAAATCGGAAGGACTTTGGGAACTATTGCCATTAAAATTCGACCGCTAAGTTCTGTCTTCACTGTTGTGCTTCCAAATAAAACCGCATCACTAACATGATGTCACATTTTATTTGTTGTACATTTAAGTGTTACTATTGAAAGGTTGTACCGTTTGCTGAAATTGCCAATAATGGGCCCATTGTGCACGCATGTGAATTATTTACTGCGTATATGACGTTTAAACGAGAAAAAATTCAATAAGCCAGTTACCAATGAAATTTTTTTATTATGTTCCTTGGGTGTGATAGTAGATTTATTCTTTTGGAGCATCCTCACTATTTTGATCGTTAGTAGCCTATTCCTTGATGAATATGGATCCGACTATTATAAATTTTGCGTTATCAATTCTTCCCAAAGTCGGTTTGAAAAAAATCGATGGGCAGAAAAGAACCTAAAGTACTGTCAAAAGTCTCTTTCTACACTCCCTTTGAAAGGATTATATGACGTCGTGTTAATTCCACAAATTCGATCGAAGAGGACTTAGAGGAGTGGAGCGTAGGAGAATCGTGGCTGGATCCGTGAATGTGTCCGGGTGAGTGGAATCACGAGGTTTCTTTTAAAGCGACGCCTGTGAGAGCGTGGAGAGAACTTCGGTAGCTCACTCCTCCCTCTACTTTCCAGTGAAATAAATCTCTGAAATCAATATCATCGAGTTTTTAAATTCCCAATCTTTGACGATTAAAAAAATTTGAAAGCTTGTGCACTTTTTCCTGTAATTTTGAAGCACACTTAGAATCTTCCCCATTTGCCACCTTACACCCCTTTTAGTGTGTAGGAAAGCATTATATAACTGATAAATTTTAAATTTTTTAATCTCATTAGTCAGAGACCCAGCGACTTAAGCTGACTTCATGTCCAAGCTTACCTCGTTTTAACCACATGTGAAGGAGCAGTCTCTTCCATTTTTTGTAATTTCGAAATGGAAGTCTAGTATTTCTTGGAGGGTAGTTTTCCAATGAACAAAAGATAGCAGTTTCGTCACAGTTCGTGAATGAGTACTCAATGGTCAATAAATAACCAAGTGGATACCACCTAACTAGCCGTGACCAAACCATACTGCGGTTTTCCTTGAATTTTTAATTTTCCTGTTAGGTGTGAATTTTTGTCGTGCAGGCAAAAACAAGAAAGATATTTACAAAACTCTCTTATTCTTAAAACTCTTGGCTGAAATCTTTGATGCAGCAAACAAATTAATGGTTGATCTTGTCTGACGAGTGGTGGTGTTAAGAAATACTTAAATCAGTTTATCATAAAACCTTCTCCTATTACACTCCTCCGTATCTGCTTCGGTCTTGGAGATACTTACGAATACGACGACCTCGTATTGCGCCACAGAAATATCAGCCATTTAGCCAGACAGAGAATGCATTTACCGTTTGTCTCTCAGAATAAGCTTAAGAATGTGGATCTCAGTTGAGTAATTGGTATTTTTTATTTTGGGATATATTATGTTGTGGGTACACATATATCTTAATGGAATGTCAATTGCCAATCCGAATTTTTTGTTTTATGGCTTTGAAAAGTGGATGAATTTTAATATACATCCAAAATACAAATTCTATTGGTGAATGACATTGACGAAGGTTACCTTTTTGTGCCATAGTGAATCGCGTGCGTTGAGTTTTTGTGTTTGCATGAGGAAAAAGCTAGAGGGCGCCCCTCCCGTATTTCTCCGTTTTCCTTACCTCGCAGTCCTCAGACTTCCCTCACTTACCCTCATTTCTCTCCGCTTCCTCTGCCCCTGCCACTATACCTTTCCCTTTTCTGGTCATTCCCTCTCGCTTAATTTCCACCTTCTTTTCGCTCAATATTACTTCCTCTCTCACTCTCTCTCACGCTCACATACACTCGCGTTCCCTCAGGCTTTGGCCTCTGGACATTATTCATTTCCAATTTAGAATACATTTCCGTTTTCATCGATAATTACCACAGAACTTAATTGGTTAATACGGACTGCGCTCACAATATACCACGTCGCCTGAATATCGAACACTGGGTATTAAGCGTCCTCCGAACTCCGTGAGGGTATTAATAACTTTTTATTTCAATACTACGCATGTTTCATTTAATAATTTTTGGGGAAGATATTACATTCTCCGGCGCTGGCGATCACTCTCAAAGTCCTAACGTTATCAGGTGTGATACCAAACAAAGATTTAATCTTTGACTATTTCTCCTAAATTATGCATTCATGAGGAGTCGATTCCTAAAATTCTCAGATCTCACGATTGAACAGACCGCTTGTAAGTTTATGATCCATCAAAGCCTTCCTTTTTGGAAGTTTATTAATTTCCTAGTGGCAAATTTAACAAAAACTATTGACTCTAAACGGGTGATATACCATATACTCGTACGTCGGTCTTTTCAAGTTTTTGTTTCTCCCTTTATCAATTTCTAATCGTAGAAGTTGAAATGCGGGTAGCAGATGATGCGAATGAGATAATCGCCACCGTCGATTTGAGGTGACCTTTCCATAAGGCCGGAGACGGAGGCACCGCTAGTTTGACTGAGTGAGAGCAGTGGCCGCGGCACGGTGGGTGGAAGTCTTCCGGACAGCCGCTGCTGCTGTCGCTAATGGCGGCAACGTTCAGTCCGCCCTTGCGGTGATGACGTTGATCGATGGAAAGTCGGCTGCCGCGGGCAAAAACGACCACGGTTGATAAATGGGGAATTTCTACCGTCCCAGTAAAAAAAACAACCACCTACTTAAATTATGTTCCGGAACGTCCACGAGGCTATTGGGGCTGGGATTTGGCTTGAATTATTGATACGAAGAAACCGATTCAACTTGCACGGGATTTGTTGGACAGCTAAAGACTTAGCGCCCTTAAGAGTCAGTGGGGATCGGAGAAAAGGTCGCTTGTGGAGAAGGAAATCACCGTAAAATTTTCTGTCGCTAATGAATAATTAGCATCTTTGAGGAGTTTTTTTTCTTGAAGAAATGAGATTTATTTCACGTAGCTGAAGTTAAACTGGAGTAGAGTTCTTGTTTGTTCTTGTTCATCATTGTATGATTGAGTTCCCCTATAATCGAATCACTAAACCACTGTACATAATATGGATGGGGCTCATAATATTTGAGACATCGATTCGGTGAAACCGGTTAGGCAGTAATTACGCGCGTGATGATGAAGCCCACGTGAATCTCTGTTCATCTCCTTGAAGCTATAAGCCAAATTAAAAGCCCTCTAAAACAAAAATAATCGTCACAAAAGTAATTTTTAACTTGTTCTGTAGAGAAACAGATACTTGGAAGAAAAACGTATGACTTTCACTTCTTAATTGATCACAGTACTTCATAAATTAAGCTAGCTCTTTTTCATTGTGGTTGATATTTTGGATAGTCTTCAGAGAAAAAATTGTGTTGAAACCTGTTTTTCATCCCGAACAATCTTTTTTTTCCACTTAGTTGTTTTGATTTTAGTGAAATTCAATATTACTCAATTTAGCGAAATTCAATACTATTCAATATTGATGCTATGCCGAAGGAAGTCATTTAATTGTGAATATTTTTGATAAAAAATTGATTGTTTGATTTAATTTTTTATTTTTCTTTATTCTCAATTTGATATTATTTCTTTTTTGGAACTAAGCGCCAACTCTAGCATTAAGATTTAAGAGTGACAGTTTGACATGTATAGGATGGTCAAAATATTTAAAAAAATTATGTATGCGCAACTAGATGGACGTAGAAACTCTTTTTCTGTCGCACTTAATTTAGCACAACGTCAAAGCGATCAGCTTCCATTGAACTTAGAGTATATGCACTGTTTTACTTATCACACGAAACTTCAAGATTTCAGTTTCATCAAACTTTTTCCATTTCAGTATCACTCCTGCTGAGCTACGACAGTGACATTTCGAATTTAAGGGAGTTCTGAATTAGAAAAATCTTTTAATTGATGTGCGCGCAAAATACTTGAAAAAATGTTTTGCATCTGCCAATCATTAAGTAAATATTTAATTTCTTCTTGAACTTTTTCAAACTATCCATTAAGATGTAACCATAGCCAGCAAATGTGCACTATGATCGTAAACTGATAATGACCTAGAATTTCAACTCAGAGTATAAATTGAAGAATGGTTCTTACTTAATTACCTCCCTTTTAGCTATCCATATTACTTGCTGTTTCACTAATTTCATTTGGAAGATTTATTTTTTATTGAGCGATACGTAGGATGAGAAACGTATTAAATGGAGTAAATTACGGTTAGATATCTTTATAATCTTTCAAATGGCGTAATCCTGGCTTCAGAGATGATGCCATAAATTAACAATTTAAGCAAAAAAATGAAACTATGTTTTTCGATACTAATGTATTCATGCAATAAAGCATTTTACTGAAGCTGTTTATCTCGATCTAGTGGAATCATACACTCGAATCATGAAATTTTACCAAGTAAAAGGGACAAATATTTTTATTAAATATTATCTGAGATGTTAGTAAATAGGTTATTGTATTCGATCCTCGTTCTATTCATGTGTAAAAGCTGAGATCAAATGCAAATATACGCTATCGCAAATAGCAAAAATAAGCAGGGAATTAGCGTCGGTGACTCACATACTAATAGGCTTTGAATACCGTAAACATGTGGGCAAGCAAAAACACACCATATTGTTCCAAGGAAGTGTCACCAGTAATTTCTGATCCGGCCTGCAGTTGCTTTGTCTCTGCGTATTCGGTCCGGAGGATGATAAATATCGCCCGCCTCCGTTCTGGAGGCAAAAAAGAAGCCGGGGAATTCACTCGGCCGAGCATGGAGGGTGACGAGGAGCGGTGAGGGGAGGGGTGGCCGGAGAGAAAGAAAGGGAGGGACGTGAAGGGGGAGTGCCGTGTGTAAGTGGTCGGTGCGGAGGAGTCCTCAAGGAGTTCCCCGCGGGAGGGAGGTTTCGGGTGATGGGGGATGGAGGACTGGGGAGGGGGAGGAGGAGGAGGTGGAGGGAGATATCTCCGTCGGGGTAAGAGGGGGACGCGAGGATGGATTGGGGGAGGGAGCTTGGTGCTCGCGCGAGAGAGGGCTGCTGCTGCCTTTGTCATTTGGAGGGAGAGCATTCCTCTAACCGCCGCCGTTATACGCCTCTTTAAACATTCACTCGGCTTGCACTCAGAGCCGCAAGAGGACTCTGCATCTGCGGCGCGCGCGGCCCACCGCCCTCGTCCGTTTCTCTCGCACACCCCTCCTCACCCCATCCCTTTCGGACGCTCGCCTCAGCGGCCGACCGTCTTTTGTTTCCCAATCGCCCTCCATGTCTAGCATCTCTCTCTCTCTCTCCCTCCGTCTATCTCCCTCTTGCTTTTCTATCACCACGCACGAGAGATGGACGGGCGACCCTCTCCCTCCGCGCCACCTACCTCCTTCTCCCTTCCACCCTCCAAAATTCCCCTCCCTCTCGACTCGCACTCCCTTTTGTGTGTTTCGCTCCGCCTCCGACGTGAGTGGCCTCCATCTCCTTCTCTCACTCTAAGTTTTGTGCCAGCACGTGTATGTGTGTGTGTGTGCCTCTCTCTATCTCTCTCTCTCTTTCTCTTCGTCACTTCTTTGACATTTATTGTTCGCTGTCCTTCAGCGCTTGTCTTTGTGAGGCATGTAGTATGACCACAAGAAAGCCGCGCGCAGGCCTGGGTCGTGGGGAGTGAAGTGTTTCTGCGGGGAAAAGACGAATGTTGAAGTATCGCGTCGGGCGAATTTAATGTCTCCGTCGGTCGGCGGTGTTAAAAACTTAGTGTTGTGGTTCATCGAGTCGTCACCCGTTGTCCCGGCACTCACCGCGATGTAACGCAGGCGTTGACCGTAATCCTGGAAGGACGGGTGGAGGAAGTTTTTCCAAAAGAGAAACCGCTGGAAGTTCCTTCTCGAGTTACCCGACGGTTTCATTTAGCTGGAAATATGTAGTTATGATGACATTTTATCATGAACTAAGCCTTAGAGTTGATTATGGTTTCGTTATCAGTACCGATTTTGAATTCAAGTTTAAAGCCTATGGTGTTCTTTTGGTTTGTTAATTTCCTTATTAAAAATGGTACTTCTATGCGTAGGAATGCCGAAGTCGTTGATTGTCAAGACATTTATCACCATGTGAAATATACTTAATTTTTTATCATGTATAGAGCTTTTTATTACTATTTGTTACCGAAAACCAACAGAAATGTTGAGAAGAAAATAAATAAAGGATTTTTTGATCCATAGGTTTAATATTAAGCTCAATTTCATAATTTTATTCCTCGTGCATTGGATTTCAACTCAATCACTTGATCTGAAGTGCACTAATATTTATAGTTACATGAATTTTTTTTACTGGAAATGCTTTAATGAAAAATGTATTCATTTTGAGCCAATTTCTTCTTAATATATAATAATATAATTGATAAATAGTTCATTTTTTCCATAAGAGCAAGTTTTGGCAATATTAATGTTTCATAAAATATATTATTGCCTTAGTAACAGTAAAGAAAAAATATTTGAACTTGACTTTAATGAAAATATATGTAGGTACAGTAAATACGACTCCTATGTAAAAGTATTTACATGACTAAAAGAGCTAAATTGCTTAAATTCCAAAGAAACTGCGGGAGATGCCGCAACAGTAACTTTTAACGGAGTCATCCGCTAATGTGCATTTTAATGCAACAATTTCAGAGCGTAAAAATCATTCGCCTTGACTGGGACTCGAACCCAGATCCCTCAATATCCGGTCGAGTGCTTTAGCCACTTAAGCTACCGAGGCGTCCTCGTGGACAGTGGCGCCTCGCGCACGACTACGAATGCATGTGACATTGTATGTACGGTATTTCGTCATAACATCTAGTTCCTTTAAAAGCCCCAAAATTTCAGAGTTTAAGAGGACGCCTCGGTAGCTTAAGTGGCTAAAGCACTCGACCGGATATTGAGGGATCTGGGTTCGAGTCCCAGTCAAGGCGAATGATTTTTACGCTCTGAAATTGTTGCGCTAAATTGCTTAATTAAAAAGTTTGAAATTCACTTCATTTGAGGAAAGGTTATAAATGGTATCAATAACAGAATCTGCCCTTTTTCATCCTATTGATCCTGTTGCTGAAAAAAATAACTCCCGCAGAAAGGGGTAACATGTAATTCACATTTGATAGATGCACACAATTCTTACAACTAAGAGCCGTATTATCAGACCGCGTTCACGTTGCCTTATGAGTTATCGCATGTAAACTATTAGTGAATTTTAATTTTAACAGCTGTGATAAATAAATTTTGGAATGCACTATCAGGTTATCAGGTTTACCTATATAAATATGAATATGATCTTTGCCATGGAGCTAAATCCCCGACGTTAACATGGATATTATGAAAATATTTTTGCTACATCAATATTAGAGGGTCAATATTTATGTTGCTAAAATCACTTGTGTATGATTAGTGACTGCTTTCCAGCGCGAATAATGTTTCATTAAAGAAATCGCGACGGGAGAGCAGCGGCGCCCTCTTGGTTCGTTGATATTTTCACGAATGGATTCATAGAGCTGGAAGAGCGAACGCCATTCGACTCAAAACTGCTTCCTCACACCCACCATTCTCCCTTTCCTACCCTCCCTCCCTTCCGCTTTCGACATTTAATCCTCACTGCAAACGATTCATCCCCCGCCCCCTGTCTGTCCCCCATTTGCCCCTATAAACCGCCTTACGCTCCTCTTCTGTCTCTGTCGCCCCTCGTTCCTTGCCACACATTTGAGCCTCACGGTCCTCGCTCCCTCCTTTCAACATCCTCCCCGTCCCCTCCCCCTAAAATCCCAGTCCCCCGTCTCCCACGCCCTTGTTCTCTGAAACTTCGTTGCACCCCCCCTCTCCCACTTCTCTCTCTGCTCTCCTCGCCCCCCTCTCTCGCCAAATTCCTTTTCTCCTGCTCCCCAATCTCCCGCTGCCCAACTCTTCCTCGCTCCCCCCTCTCCATTTCCTCCCTCTCCCCTTCCTCCCGCTCCTTCTAATCTCCCGCCTAACCATCACCAATGCAAACGAGTCCGTGCCCAAGTGCCGCTGGCCGCCATCTTGACGACCGGGACTTGGTGACGTCGCCAGCCACTCCAAAACACTCCCTTTCCTCCCTCTCTCGGGCGGAATGGTAACGAAGGGATGGAGATGAGGGGGAGGGACGTTGAAGAGGTTGGAAGGAAGTCGGCGGTTAGGAAAAAATGGTCGGGATTGTGGGAGGTGGCATAGGAATTGATGTGTGTGTAGAGGAAAGCCCTGCAAACGTGTTGAGTCGTGGGTGGAACAGCGAGGAAAGTACGAGGAGAAGAATGTGGCTGCTGCGGATATGGGTGGATTCTTAGTTTTAGAATTTTCTGGTCGACCTACGCAGGGAAGAAATGAAATGTCCTAAGGACTCGGAAGGTCTGAATTATTAAACGTGGGCCGTAAACATCAATTAAATTTCCTATCCCTTCTCTGGGCTGTCATTCCTTGTTCCAGCCTAGATATGAAGTTGAGGGAATTAAAGAGCCTAGTAAATACGTTTTTATTACTGAGAAAATAATGGAAATAAATTTCTGGTCTATTTAAATATTTCTAGAAATTCAATATTCAGAGTGTATGGCTCCTGATCGGAGTGTTGGAGTTTCAAATCCCGGATGTTGATTTTGGAGATCCTAATCTAAGAAGTTTGCATCCTCTGGTTTCTGATTCGTACATAGAGGAACGCCAAGCTTTGTGCATAGAAAATTCACTTCAATATACTCGCACGATTTTGCCAAATGACATTAGTTATGAAAACGATAGAAGATACCTGTAAAACAAAAAGCTTAAATGATTTGCCTTTAAATGATTTATCAACAGTATTGACTACAGATTTTTCTTTGTTGTAAAAAGTATGTTCCTCGAACGAGGGAATAATAAATAATTTTTGATACTCTGAATTTGAAAATTCTCTATGTTAAGTGTCTTGGTGAAAACCCTTTGAAGGCATCTGAGATTTCTTAATGGTGAGACTAATTTGTATGAATTATAGCCTCATTGCCGAAATTATAACATATTGTCCCTTAAACAACAAAAGAATATATATTAGTTGTTCCTCTTTCGAAATCTAAAAAGATATAGAGCCATCAAATTAATATGGTGATACATTGCTAACAATTGACCAAGAGCCTTTGCGGTTATTGAATTATTTCACTGTTCTATCCAAAGCCAATTATTTTTATTTGCACGTAAAACCATCCAACAATTTCAGAGGGTAAAGATTCTCATTGACCGGGGCTCGAACCTGGATCTCTCGATGTCTTCGGGTTAGAATATCAGTCCAGGTGAATGATTTTTACCCTCTGAAATTGTTTCATTGTGACTTCATGTATTTCATATCGGCAGATGACTCCGTCCAAAATTACTACCACGGCATCTCCCGGAGTTTCTTGAAATTTGCGCGTGAAATTTTATATGATCTTTTTCATCTTATTTGAAAAAATTCCATTTGAATTTATTATTAAATTAAATTCAGCTGCCATTAATTATAATTTTGTAGTTGAAATTATGATGTAATTGGATCTCATTTGAAGATGAAGTATTGCATCTTTAAAGGGGTTACTTTGAATAATCAGCAAATATAATTGAGTAAAGTACTTTTCTCCTGTCACCTTACCGTCTTTTGAGCTGGTGAATTGATTAAATGATAAGTATTAACAATATAATTTTTCATTGTGTTTTTAAAGTACTCTTATGGGACAACATTTGGGACCATAACGTCCAATACAAGGTTAACCTTTCCTATTACTCTGACGTGTACAACTTTATCTTGTAGGGGAGAAGTGTTCATCCACCTATTTTTTCAAACATACATTATTTTAGTCTTTCTGTGTGATAAATATCAATAAGAAATAAATAATAATTTAGCACTAGCTGACCTTTTGGTAGTATCTGCATGATCGCTAAGTTGTCACAGTAAAACTCGTTGGCTTTCTTCCTTACACAGCGGTAGTTCATGATTTTTATTTACGATAGAAAATCAAAGTATTATAATTATTTCTATGATATGCGACGAAAATTTGAGACAGGTTTATTTTTACTTCCTTGCAATAATTGAGTACGTCCTATAATTATTGGGTCGCAAGTGTAGGGAAGATTAATACCGTCAATTAAATTGAATAATTTATATCACTACTAAATCAGGTTGGCTTTTAAGAGACGAAAATATGATGGATCAATGGGTCATGATGTAAACTTTAAATATCAGTTCAATAGGTTATTCCATTTACAATCCAGACTTTGTCGTAAATTTAATAAGAAAGGCAAAGATTTCATGTCGCGTCTCTACTTGTGTACGCCTTGTCAACATCTCGTTCGGTAGTTTGAATCGTCCACAGTGGATGTCCATGGACGAGAAAGGATTTCTCAATTCGGTTTTCGCATTTCTTTTTCTTCATTTCTCATTTTTCTCTAATCTGTGAAGGGATCACCTTCCGTATGGCATCCCTCCAAATTTCTAACTCCCTCTCGACCTCTCTCCATCTTGCCTCCGAGAAAAGGAAGAAATAATCTCCCCGACACGCATTCCGCTCCTCTTCTTTCTTCCTCCCTCCCCACTGCCCGCACTCCCTCCACTCGCACGGAGCTCCACATCTCGCTATCTCTCTCTCTTTTGTTTCATGCGGAGAAACAATTCCGCGGTCGCGGAGATTACCCAACCTGTGGCTTTCATTACGGGAAGCCAATGGTAAATAAAAAGGAGCGACCGCCGGAGGAAGGGCGGGAAGTAGGGAGGGAATGGGGCGATTCTGTCGGATGATTTGAGCCGAGAGGCGAGGTGGGGGGAAGGGACTGGGTGTGGTGGCATTGGCATTTGGAGAGGGGGTGGTGGTTTTGTGGGGCGAGAGGAGGAGAGACCCAAGGGGAAGGGTTTGCCGCGGAAAGACGGGTGGGCGAAGCGAAGGGGGTAACGACGGAATGGTTGAGTTTTTTATTCGAGGGGGACGAGGCAGGAGGTGAGCTATGGTTGGAATGGCTAGTTGAGGGAGATGGAGGGGGGGAGGGGACATGAAAGAGAGGTGATTCGAAAGAGAATGGAAGGAGGAGTGGGCGAGGGAAAGGATCGGCAAGGGTAATGGAAAAAGAATTTTCAGCCATCAAGCTACGCAACCGAATCTCCTCCATATCCACGCTGTTGTTTTCCTTTTACTGGCACACAATTAGGTTTACGGTTCTATTTTCGGTTCCTCTTGCAGGCTATTAGGCATTTCTTATTTCGCCTACTCCATTGTATTTTCATCGCGGGACATAAAACATGGCATTCCTTATTCAACTTGAGAAAGCTAAAATCATTTTCTCCTCAATCTTGAAGCCCATATACTGTCTTCTAAACGAGCCACAGTTTCGCCTAGTATATGTACAAATGGAAATTTTGAATGTGGAGCCTTGTGTGTGGATAAGTGAATAAATGAATATCTCAATGCATATTCCGAGTATCGTGTGCACTTTTATGATGAAAATGCTATTCAAAATTTAGTGAGCTTATTTTAGGTTTTTCAATTTTGCAGCTGAGCGTCAGTTTACGCAATAAAAAGGATTATGGATATATAATAAAGTAGGGATGAAATTGTGTAGATAATTTATCTTAATTCATTCCCTTATTTAAAACTTGGAATTATTGACTTTGAAGAATTTGCCAATGTATCGAGCGTTTGAGCACAATACTTTTTTAAGATATTATAAAAGGCAGCTCATTTCAATCTTACGTACATTACTTCGGCATTAAAGTCAATAACTAACATAGGTATCAAAATTGTTATCAGAAATTTTAGTATTTGTGAGGGTTTTCTTTCACTCTATGATTTTCATGCTTAGAGCTGTGTGATTTTTCGGGTATCAGATCTTCCTAGAAAAATATAACCGGCAGAGGTAAAAGGAATTTAACCCTACCCTGATGTGTGTATTTCACAGGCCATCGGGCTTAGTACTGGGAGAAATCTACCATCAACTACCAAACCGAACTTCGGGTTGATTATTGTGTTTATGATTCTTTTTGCTTTATTGCAACAGATCTTTTTCCCACCATTTAGTTATCTTATTTTATATGGCATATTTTATAGGAAAATATAACAATTAGGAAAGATTTGTGACATATTCGAATTTTTTTTGTTATTCTTTTAGTAGAAGCTAGTGCGCTGATTTGAAAAACGCTTGAAAATATTCGATACAGTGAACAGGTATAGTTATTAAAGCAGTGGCGGTTTTTAAATGTTTTTCACTATTGACGGTGCGTGGCATTTTGGCGGTTTCTAATTTCTGAGTCAAAGCTACGTAATCAGCGAAATTTGGATTTTAATAATGGTGATATTATGGGCCGCAACGCTGAAAAAATAAACTTTTTTTTATTAGTCCATTTACCGAGAGAATGAAATACTTAGAAAATATGTATCTATTTATTCTAATTTACTGAGAGTTTTTAACTTTAAACATATCCTCTTTCTGTCCATCCAATCGGAAAAATCCTAAAAGATATAAATTAAGTCCTAGAGAGTTAACCCTGATGGACAAAAAGGCCTTTCTCGCTGTTTCTATCGTTCTGTAAAATCTCCATTGCTAGGAATCTGCGGAGGGCGGATAAGAGATGTCTAAGCTACCAAACCTCGGTGGCGGCGTACCCGGAGATTTTGTTTTTTGTTGGAGTAAATGGTGGTAAAATCTCTTCCCGGATGAGACGTAGGATCAGTTGGGAAAAGACCCGGAGGGTAAGCCAGATACGATAGAGTTTAGTCTGGCAAAGGGGAACGAAGTGAGATATCTGAAAATAGGAAGAGGTAGTGATTTTCGGTATACCCTAAATCAAGGGTTCCGGTTTTAATTATGAAAATAGTGAAAAAAGGATTGCCGCACCTTGCATATAGAGTACTATAACGTAAATATTTCATAATTTGTTCAGCTGTGAGGGGCTTTCTTTTGGAATGCTGTCTTCAGCCTATAGTAGAGAAACTCTCCATGATCCAAAAATATCGATGTATTATGAGAATTTCTGTTAAATGGCATTATTCTTTCATGGACAAAGGTGAGTAGTGTCCTAGAAGTACGCTTCAAAGCAGTATTTAAAAATATATGACATTTTTCTAATTTTTATGTACTGTCCTGCTATTCTGTGATATGACGTTAATACGTTGGGCCCGGAACTGAAAAACTATTTCGAAGGTGGATTATAATGAATTATCTAGACCTAGCAAAACGGGCTGGGAAACCTACGCCTAATTTCAGATGTTCTTGCAAAGTAGGGGTTGAAATGCCCAAGAATTTAATATCTTGTCACGACGACACACTGCTCATTAACTATATCTTTACATTTTTTCGAGTCATTCATGCTGCTTGGACTTGTCGAAACTCTAAAATGATTAAAAAAAATGATTTCGTTCGTCAGGGAAGTTATATTTACATGTAGTTAGATACACGTGTATTTGCAAATGGTGCATTCTTTTAAAAACACCGGTGTCTACGTTGGTTAAGTTTGTTATTTTTGTAGTCTATTTTTGCTATTGTGACATCCAGTATAAAACGTTTTCACATTGAAAGAGGAACTATTTCAAACTCAAAAGGTGATAGCGAGCTAACATAAAAATTATGTATTAAAAACTGACAAAACTGCTCGCTAGTTAACGTTGTTATTTCACATTCGCATTGGTTCTACTATTTCGTAAAAATTAGATGAAATCTAGTTCATGGGATATCTATGTGAGAATGTGGGAACACGTCGAGCATAATTAAATAAATTGAGCAAATGTGTTTCTCCATTTTTATGCATGCTGATGAAATGGGAAATGACTGACGGAGCTTGGACTTGCATATTGTAAGCTTCTGTAAATGACACTGGAATCCGATGACATTAAAGAGCGACTTTTTCAGCGCTAAGAGCTAAAATATTTATAATAGCCCTAAGGGCCAATATTTTGTTGGTTGTTTTCTATCAAAATACGGGAAATTTCTCCTGTCACGCCTTTTTACTTGTAAATATCATTTTATATTGATTTCTCACTTTTACGTGGTCTGTGCATAAATGTGCAAACTGGCGGCCATGACGCGAACTATAGCCCCACCCACTAGCGGCGCTAGTTGCCTAAGACCCAATGAGCCGTCCATGGCGGATCATCGAGCTGTGCGTATGGTGCCAGTTATGTTAGTTTCTGTTGTCCTTATTTTTACTGTCTGTCGAAAATTGAAATACACAAAATCACGGAGCAACGAATCAACATTGAGTTTTTGGTGACGTGCGGTAGAAGTTATCAAGAAATCACTTAAATGTTGACAGCTGTTTTCTGTGATAATGCTCTGAATCCGTTTTCAAGTGAATTAAGTGTTTTAAAGATGGCCGGCAAGACATCGCGGATAATGCAAGGCTGGAACGACCTTCAACCGCCTGTGTTGTCGAAAACATTGATCGTGTGCAATCCTTTGTCCTTACCGATTGTCGAAAAACTTTTCGAATGATAGCTGATGAACTGAGTTTAGGAAAATCAACAATACACACTATTTTAACCTAAGATGATGAATGGATCCTTTGACAATGCACCTGCACATTCAGCATTGGTTGTTCGCCAATTGCTGGTAAAAAATTCAATCACTATCCTTGATCATCCCCATTTGCCAGATCTCGCCTCCTGCAACGTTTTCCTATTCCCTAAATGTAAAAATGTGATAAGGCAACATCCCTAGGTGGATGTGGACATGATAAAGCAAGGAACGACGAGAAAACTAAAACGCCTAACTACCAAGGACTACGAAGGGTGGAAATGAAGATGGGATAAGTTCATAGCAACGAATCGAGAGTACTTTGAAGAGGACACAATCGGTGTAGACTAAATTTTGCAAAATAAAGTTGTTATGACCTCAGTTCGCGTATTTATTTGACAGAGGCACATCTCTCACCTCTCAGAAAAGTGAAAAGAGCATGCAGATTTATAATAAATAGATGTTTTAATATCTAGCTCAATAAAATTGCTCATAGTTCGATTAAATTTCAAGCTCATTAAATCTTTAATTTTGGCATGGATGGATATAACTTTTTGCTATCATCTGAGATAATTTGTATATTCTTTTTTTTGTGTCCAGTCAAGCGAATAACTCAGTAGGACACATTATATGTATTAATAATTAAGTAATGTATGTCATAAAATAATCTAAGGAAATGCATTGAATGACTTATAATATTGCGTCCAAAGTATACGGTATTAGGGCTGCGAGAAAGCATTATCAATTAAAGCTTGTCAAGTAAGTTCCAGTATTCTAAATTTTGAACTCAAACAATCCTGATAGTAGGTTTTTTTTCGTAATTTTGTGGGATATCATGCACTATGGTTTATCTATAACGAAAGATCGTCAATGTTATTGTTCGAATTAATCATTATGCAAAAGATTCATTTCGCATGATTTGGTTATATTAAGGCGTAATGCAAATGTGGGACGAATTTCATTGATTTTGCTCCAGTATTGCGTCAGCGGCTGCTGTTACAATTTGAAACATCTTTAATACTACTGCGGCAACGGTGGAGGTAGCATGTGACGACCAATTAAATGTTTCTTTCTCCTGGAAAAACTGTGTCTAGGATCATATAATGTTTCAGGAGGCCTATGAAGAGTGATTTCCTCACAATTACACATATTGAGTAAAAGTTTGAATTGTTCCAATATTTAAATGTGTGAGAAAAACAATTGTAAATGAAGGTGGACCCAGAGATTGTATTTCTTACGGAAGAAACATTTGAATCATTGCTACAATTGGAGTCAATTTATTGAAACATTTACCACATATAAATTACACATTAGCTAATTTCATAAAATTAAAAGTTATATTTTCAGAAAAAGTTATGTGAATAAAAATGTACGGCCTTTATTTATTGATCCTCTCTGTATGGCCAAAGTCAGGAAAATATAGCGTGTGTAAGACTTTTAAGTTTGAAAAACTGATTTTTACGCATTTCAAAGTAGATAGCACATACAATAATTTTACTTACAAAAGATAACACTTGTTCTTGACGTTTCATTCGATAGTTCTTATGTACAAGTCATTGCGTCAAAATAAATTGGACGAATAAAAAAACTGTGACAATCTGTTAATTTATTATATTTTATGACGTTAAATGTCAAAATAATTATTTATGTTTTCTCTCCTTTCAGGTAAGTTCCTCTTACTTGGAATATCGGTATTCGTTCAACTGTTCTCAATGGTTTTCTGCTGGAATTGGTTAAAATTCGGTATGTACTATCTTAACCATACTATGGAGTAATTTTAAATTTTGACCAGTTTGAATTATATAAAGAGTTGTTATTTGCGTAAATATGGTACACAGTAATATTATATCTGTTAAAAAAGGTCTCCACTTTATAAACAAGTAGGTTATGGCACCAGATAGCATCGTTATAATCCGTAAAAAATTAGGATTCTGTAAACGTCGGAGTTCCAGGTGCGCACACTGCGCGTCATTTTTTCTCCAGAGGTACTGTTAGCAAAAATAGCAAAACCCAGAAAGTCGCCAGATATCCATCAGAAGCGGATTTAAAATCTTGGTCGTGTGCATTTCAGGATAAATATTTAGGTTTCAATCGATGCTTTTTTGCGACGCGTTTCACCTTAGACTGCGCACTCACGTGTATTTATTCTTTTATATTGTGATATTCACTTAATTTTTTTAGATTCAATAATTTTTCCCTTTTCTGCGATCCATTTAGTAGAATTTATAAATATGTATCCGTCAGTAGAAATACTGAGATTATGTGGTTAAAGCCGTTCATTAACCTGAAAACGTTCTATTATTAGTAGACGCATACGCGGCTGAATTTCATATTGTAATACGTATCTTACTGTTTAACTGGGTACAGATGAGTCTATACTTGGGTGAGGGAGCGTGGAGAGGAAAAATTGTTAAATATGGATCGGCGGAGGATTTACACCGACCGGGCACTTTCCTATGACCGAGGAGGCACACTTCCAAATTTTCACCATAGCTAACAGAGGATAACAATTGCAAAAGAGGTGGGAAACATGTATAACTTGACAAAAAAGAGATTACGGCATCCTAGGGCGGGGCGGGGAATGAAAAAAAGGGAGGGACCGAAATGGGGTGAAGAGGGATCTGTAGAAGAAAGAGCACCGGGGCGGGGAGGGGGCGAGTAGCAGGCGGTCCGGGATAGGGGGTGGAGGTGGCACGGGAGGAGGGAGTGGTTCAGAGAGAGAGAGAGAGGAGGAGGAGTTGCTGAATCATTCCTACTTATCCCTCTAGGAGCCTACGACGGCAGCATAAATCCGAGTCCGAATGGGGTTGGGTGGGGCGGCTGAGGTGAGTCGGCGGGAGGAGTGGAGGGGGCAGTGAGCACGCAAAGGACGACGGGGAGTGGAGTGTGAGGGGCAAGTGTACGGAGGAGTGGGGGGAGGTGAGGAGTAGGGAGGGCGGACGTACGTATGGGTGTGTGCACGGGGATGGGGAAAAAGGGTCGTGGGAGGGGGTAGAAGAGAGGGGCGAGTACGAGAGGATGAGGGAGAGGGGCCGAGAAGCAAGGATGCGGACACGGGGGTGTTCCGGACGGATCTCCCGTAACACTTGTACCCCTCCTTTTCCGGGGGAAGGGGGAGATAGAGAGAGGGAGACTATCGTTGCCAAGTTTGCAAGATGGCTAAGTTGTACAACACATAAAAAAAAGCCTGGAGCAGTATAAGGTGCATAAGTTTTTATAGAAGAGTTTCAGTTTCACAGATAGGCAGTCTTTTTTTATGACGATGAATGCAAATGTATTACTAGGACATATTTTTATATAGAACATTTCTATAAAAGTAAAATGTTTAGAGTGCATCGTGATACCTTACTTTGCCTCGAGATGATGCCACGTCAGGTTATGCCAGCAAATGTCAAAATGTCGCGCTTAGTATGTGGCATCAAGCTACACGGATGAATCCGTGAATTCTACATCTACATCTACATCTACTCAATACCCCGCAAGCCGCCGCAAGGGCGTGTGGCGGGGGGTGCTAGGACACCACCCATAATTTAGAAAAGAAAAATAAAAAAATAAAAAAAATCGCATGCAATAACGAGAAAATCATATATAAAAAAAAACATGGCATACATTCATGCATGAACACTTACACCCCACACACATGCAAACACTCAAACTACCAACTAACATACACATGCACCTGAAAGTATACCTAACATCTCTATAGTGTTTAATTTTGTTCCGACTTGTAAATTCAAAGTTTTTAATATTTCTAAAGTGACTTCGGTTTCTTGCTATTATGATTACTGATTGTTCGGGGAAAGAATGAGTATTTGTACCTATCTGTCTTGGAATCTATCTCCCTTAGTTTATCTTTGTGGTCTGATCTACCTAAGTAGTGTGGGGCCATTATAATTCCTTCAGTGTCATATTTAAACTCGTTTGTTCTGAACCTTTCTAAAAGTCTAAGCCTCGCTTGTTCTCTCCGCACTTCAAGTGGTTCCCAGCCTAAATCCCCTAAGAGACCTGTCACACTTGTGTTTTTATCATAACAATTTTTAACGAATCTAGCGGATTTTCTCTGGACTTTATCTAATTCTTTTTGCCAAATTTTCTCCCACGGATCCCAAATACTTGCGGCATATTCCAAATGAGGTCTAACTAGAGCAAAATAACACCTCTCTTTAACTTTTTCATTACATTTCCCCACCACCCGTTTTATGAAGCCAAGTTTCTTTAAAGCTGATCCGCATATTGTCCTGATATGTGCTCCCCATGAAAGGCGTGGTGTTAGAACAACCCCCAAATATTTAACTTGATTTGCCGTAGTCAATACTGAACCCTCTATTTTGTAGTTTATATCCTGTTCCTCGCTTCCTTTATTCCAAAATTTCAAAACTGCACATTTATCTATATTAAGTGTTAATCCCCATTTATTGCACCATCCCGAGATATTGTCTAAGTCTCTAGAGAGTAGCTCGCGATCTAGTTGGCTCCTTATTTCCCTGTATATCACCGTGTCGTCAGCAAATAACCTTAGATTGCTACTAACGTGTGTGCTTAAGTCATTTATGTATATTAAGAACAGAAGAGGCCCTATTACACTTCCCTGGGGGACGCCCGAAGTAACATCTCTCTCCGTTGAGCACAACCCATCTATGACTACTATTTGTTTGCGGTTTGACAAGAAGTCCCTAATCCAATTAATTATTTTCTCATTGATCCCATAGTATTTAAGTTTGTGTAACAATTTATTGTGTGGGACTTTGTCGAAGGCTTTTTTGAAATCCAGGAATACTGCATCGACTTGGGTGTTGTTTTCTCCCGATCTAAGTATATCGTGAATGAAGAGACCAAGTTGTGTTTCGCAAGATCTGCTTTTCCTAAATCCGTGCTGGTTGTGGATTAGTATTTTCCTACTATCAAGAAATTTCATAATGTTAGTGACAATAACGTGTTCCAATATTTTACAAGAGATCGATGTTAAAGAAATGGGTCGGTAATTGGTTGGTTTATCCCTATCGCCGCCTTTATAGATGGGAGTTATATGGGCTAGCTTCCAGTCGCGAGGCACTGAGCCTTCTTCTATCGATTTTAGAAAAACAATATGTAAAAATGGGGCAATGTCGTCAGCTAATTCCTTTAATATTCTAGCAGGTATTTCTTCCGGACCAGGTGCCTTGTGTGCTTTGATACTACGGAGCAGATGTACTATTCCCTGCTTGGTCAGTGTAAGATCGCTCATGTGTTCCCCGGGTGGGTGTGGAGGATCGTTTGGTGCGTTTGTGTTTTTGTTGTAGACGCTCTGGAAAAAATGGTTTAAAATATTTGCCTTTTTCACGCTATCTGTAATGATTTCTCCATTTTCCGTCTTCAAAGAGTGAACAGTGGGACGTTTACCCTGTATTTCCCTAACATAGGACCAGAATGACTTTGGATTTTCCTCAAGATATTCGCTTAGCATTTTAGATTTAAAAGAGTGTAGTGCTGTGCGCATAATACTTTTCGTCTTACTACGACATTCTTTTAGTAGCTGTTTGGTTGTATTCACAAAACTTATATCGTCACTTTTTAAACTCTTTTTGAAATTTGACTGTAGCTTTCTTTGCCTTCTTAATGCCGATCTGACTTCCCCGTTGTACCATCTAGGTTCCTTACTGTCGCATTTGAGTTTGGACGGGATGTACGTCTTTATTCCTTCGCGTAAAATATTTAAGAAATAATTCCAAGTGTTCTCTGTATTTGTTGTCAGTGTTTTTGTCTTGTATTCCGGTAATTTTATCTTTAAATATTCTCTTAGTCCGTTAAAATTTGCCTTGTT